>NC_072439.2:83402500-84002500 GCF_028878055.3 Symphalangus syndactylus | reverse complement strand
TGTGTTGTTTCTTTGTGCCTTTTCCCTCAACTTTTGTCATAAAATATTTTATGAAATTCAACTTGACTGTTAAATGTTTTCAGTAACAAAGATGTGTTGTGTTTCTTACTGTATTGCTCTAACAATATAATTGATTTGGTAACAGTGGGGGACAATTCTGAACATGAGATTTGGGAAAAATTAAAGTGTGTCTCCCAACAGAACATTTTGTTGCTGAATATTCTATTAACTAATTATTACAAATGAGTGTCCTTCTAAACATATATGCACAAAAGTCTTAACATGTTACTCATCTAGTATTGTGTAATGCAAAAAAAAGTACTAATTGCTTTTTTCTTTCATTTGGTCATTTAAAACATATTTTAAACCAGAAAAGAATAATCAAGTTACTTTAGCTCTGGTATCAAGCAAACTGTGAGTAAATGTTTCTGTTTTTGCCCTAAGAATTTATCACATGAAGATAATTAGTGACTATAGATCAATCTTTGCACCAGTAACTATAGAAGGAAGTTTATTTTATTTCTCCTAAGTCTGATAAGGACAAAGTAAACCCACTAATACCTGCTATAGGCTGGAGTCAAGATGTCACTAACAAAAAGATCCAAACCAGGTATCCTGCATTGAATAGAATACAAATGAGTAGAGATTTTATGAGTAAACATGTGGCAAAATTGTGCATTTACACCTCACTTTCCAAATTAATGTTGTTCCTGGGGACCCCCTGAATGAAAGTGGTAGATCTCTTCTGTCACTGTTACACATTTTCAAACACTAACAATAACACTAAGAGTATCTGTTATAACTATAGCTAAATAATTGGCTATACTGAGTCTAAATTTAAATGCTAGATTAATTTGATATGTAACCGATCAATTTATAATTCCTCAGATGATATTTTGGCATTTGCCACTCACAAGATCAATACCTTCCCTCTTTTGATAAGCCCAATTTTGAACACGGATTTACCTTAAATAAATCTTTAAAGAGAAAAACAATGTAAGAATACATTCTGCTTTCCTGTCAAAATACAATCGACGGGGAAGTAATTCCTTGCTGTATTTTAAAATTTCTCCCTACCCTTCCTTCTGCCCCAAAGATTAAGAACATTTGCTTTTCTTGTTTTCCTGAACCACTCTTTGAGCATTACCAACCTCCCAGTGGGCTTCAGGAAGTTTGCTGATCATATCAGCTTAGGAGCAGCTAAGTTCACAGGAAGGACAATTCTGAAAGCTGGGTGAAGACATTGCCATCAGACTCATCTGCTTGTCATGGTGTATAACTGAGATTAAATAAATGAATACTGAGAGCTAATACGTCAATTAATATTTAACCCTCGAGTTGCCAAAATAATTTCCACCTTGTGCCAACTGCCAATTGCCTCTCTTTAAATACTGGCTCAAATATTAGAGTAACTATGGATTAAGATGATGTTTCCTGGTCTCCGAGACAAACTCCATAATTTTCAATTCATCTTCCATAATCAAGATTCTCAGAACATTCTCAGCTCAAAGGAGAATGGGGTTGCAATAGTTGAATTGGAAATAAAGCATCTCAGTGATTTCACATTAAGAAGTTGTTGTAAGACATTAGATCTAAAAAGAGACTTGTTTCCTGTGAAATTGGGTGAAATCTTCATTAGCTATTATGAAAAAGATGGTCCCATGTTTTAGCATTTGGAAAGAGAGGAAGGGAAAGAGTATCATTGCAATGACAATGTCAGATCTAAAGCTATGGGACGTTTCACCTGTACCAGATGAGAATGAGGGAAGGAAATTGCCTTATTTGGCCGGAGGAATGAATCAGAGTTTCTGCTGGTTAATTAGGCAGTTAGTGTAAATAGCTAGTATGGAACAAATAGCTCCAGCAGAAAAGTCCTTAGAACCGTGGATAGGTAGGGTGTGCTTTCATCGACTTCATAAAGGCACTAGAAGAGAGCTAAAGGAAAAATTGAGTTGTCATAATTGTGTGTACTTAGCCTCTATAGATATACACAAACAGTACAAACAATTAACTTGTTTTCTGATAATAAACAAGCTAGCATCTTTTAATTTCATGAAGAAATAGGCTGTAATCATGGACAAAGAGGAGCACATCCAAAAAGAAAACCAGATAATCTTTCTTCTGAGGTGGACCATGCATTAGTGAACTTAAAGCCCCCTCTGCCCCATTCATACTCGTGACCTAACATAATAGAAACCTAATACAGTTGCTATTTTACAAGTGCTCACATGCCAAAAGACCATTCTTTATGTCATATGTAATATTTCCTTACTTTACTACCAATCAGAAAATCACTATATTATAATGCACATAGAAGCAGTTATGCCTCTTGTTTGGTATGGATGGAACTTGAAATCAAAGTTAAAATACAAAAAGGAGATGAATTTTTTTAAGCCAGGCAAATGTTAAATGAATTTATGGGAAAACATTTTTTAAATGTCAAATGTGTTGCCAGTTAAGGGAATATTGCAATTTAATTGTTTTAAGTGTTTATTTTCACTAGGAAATAAAATAATGGCTTCAAGAAGAAATGCTTTGTGCTCATTTGTAGGTTATGTCTTATTTAGAAGTAGGAAAAGATAAGAACTAGTACTTAAATAAAAATAATGAAAAAATAAAGTTATATTTCACTGGTGTCATTTGAATTCTCTATTCCTTGCAGGAATTTTAAATTGTATGGCAGACTTGATTTTCTTTAAGTGACTTCTACTTGACCTCTACATCACAATAAATGGCTTGGGTATTGATTTCTTAAATGTACTTGATTTTCTGAGAAATAAATCATCAAACCAAATATTAACCAACCTACCAACTTACATGAAGGGTAGGCAGTCAATTAAAGTTTTCAAAATCCCCATTTCAACACCCCTCCCCCAACAAGTCAGTCCTCAGTATAGGGAGAGATAAAAGAAGAGACCGTACTTAATTAATACTATTAAATTCTACAGATGGTCATACCTCATTTTATCGAACTTCACTTTATTGCACTTAGCAGACATGCTCTTTACAAATTAAAAGTTTGTGGCAACCCTGTGTCAAGCAAGTTTATCGGCACCATTTTTCCCGCAGCACTTGCTCACTTCGTGTCTGTGTCACATTTGAACAATTCTCACAAAATTCCAAGCTTTTTCATTATTATTATATCTATGATGGTGATCTGTGATCAGGGCTCTTGATATTACTATTGTAAGATCAAATGTTACTATCAGGGTGCTATGAATTGCACACATATATAGATGACCAACTTAATCAATGAATGTTGTGCATGCTCTGACTGCTCCACCGCCTGGCCATTCATTCCCCCATCTCTCTCCCTCTCCCTAGGCCTCCCTATTCCCTGAGAAACAACAATATTGAAATTAGGCCAATTAATGACTCTACAGTGGTCTTGAAGTGTTCAAGTAAAAGGAAGAGTCACATATCTCCCACTTTAAATCACAAGTGGGAAATGATTAAGCTTAGTGAGGAAGGTAGTTTGAAAGCTGAGGTAGGCCAAAAGCTAGGCCTTGCACCAAACAGTTAACTAAGCTGTGAATGCAAAGGAAAAGTCCTTGAAGGAAGTTAAAAGTGCTACTCCAGTGCACACACAAATGATAAGAAAGCAAAACAGCTTTATTGCTGATATGAAGAAAGTCTTAGTGATCTGAAGAGAAGATCAAACTAGCCACAACATTCCCTTAAGCCAAAGCCTAATCTAGTGCAAGGCCCTTACTCTCTTCAATTCTGTGAAAGTGGGAGAGGTGAGGAAGATGTAGAGGTTTGTTCATGAGGTTTAAGAAAGAAAGCTATGTATATATCATAAAAGTGCAGGGTGAAGCAGCAAGTGCTAATGGAGAGGCTGCCGCAAGTTATCCAGAATATCCAGCTAAGATAATTGATGAAGGTGGCCACACTAAACAACAGGTTTTCAGTGTAGATGAAACAGCCTTATATTGGAAGAAGATGTCATCTGGGACTTTCACAACTAGAGAGGAGAAGTCAATGCCTGGCTTAAAAGCTTTAAAGCAATAGGCTGGCTCTTATGAGGAGCCAAGGCAGCTGGTGACTTTAAGTTAAAGCCAGTGCTCATTTACCATTCTGAAAATCCTAGGGCCCTTAAGAACAATGCTAAATCTACTCTGCCTGGGTTCTGTAAATGGAGCAACAGAGCCTGGATGACAGCACATCTGTTTATGGTTTACTGAGTGTTCTAAGCCCACTATTGAGGCCGATTATTCAGAAAAAAAAATTCTTCTCAAAATATTACTGCTTATTGACAAGACACTTAGTCACCCAAGAACTCTGATGGAGATGTACAAGATTAGTGTTGTTTTTATGCCTGCTAACACAACATTTACTCTGCAGTCACACAGATCAAGGAGTAATTTTGACTTTCAAGTCTTATTCTTTAAGAAATACATTTTGAAAGGATATAGCTGCCATAGCTAGTGATTCCTTTGATGGATCTGGGTAAAGCAAATTGAAAACCTTCTAGACAGGATTCACCGTTCTAGATGCCATTAAGAACATTTGTGAGTCATGGAAGGAGGTCAAAGTATCAATGCTAACAGAAGTTTGGAAGAAGTTGATTCCCACCTTCATGGATGACTTTAAGATGTTCAGCACTTCAGTCGAGGAATTAGCCACAGATGTGGTAGAAATAGCAAGAAAACTAGAATTAGAAATAGAGCCTAAAGATGTGACTTAGTTGCTGTGAGCTTATGATAAAACTAATGAATAAGGAGTTGTTTCTTATGGATGAGCAAAAAAAGTGGTTTCTTGAGATGGAATCTACTTGTGGTTAAAATACTAAGAACATTGTTAAAATGACAATAAGGATTTAGAATATTACATAAAGTAGTTGATGAGACAGCAGCAGGGTTTAAAAGGATTCCAATTCTGAAAGAGTTTCTGCTATGGGTAAAATGTTATCAAACAGCATCCCATGCTATAGAGAAATTTTTCGTGAAAGGAAGAGACAATTAATCTAGCAAACTTTATTGTTGTCTTATTTTAAGAAATTGCCACAGCCACCCCAGCCTTCAGTAGCCACCACCCTGATTAGTCAGCAGCCATCAGCTGATACCAAGGTAAGATCTCCACCAGCAAAAAGATTCACTATTACTGAAGGCCCAAATGATCATTAACATTTTTTAGCAATAAAGTATTTTTTAATTTAGGTATGTACATTGGCTTTTTTTTAAAGACATAATTCTATTGAACACTTAACAGACTACAGTATTGTGTAAACATAACTTACATCTACTGGGAAACCACAAAATTTGTGTGACTTGCTTTATTGTGATACTCACTTTATTGTGATGGTCTGGAACCAAATCTGCAATATCTCTAAGGTTTGCCTGTATTTTATCAAAATGTTTAATTTAGAGGTAATAATTTAGTTTAAAAACAGTTGTTGAGACTAACTAGATGTGTTAAAGAAGTTGATACGAAAAATGTTGCGTGTCAGTGAAACTTAGCTAAAAGCCAATAGGATTGGCCATCTAATGGCGATTAAGTATGCTATAAATTTAAATCTTTGAAATACTTGTTAAGATTTATTCAGGCAGACAAACAAAGATAACAAAAGTCTTTTGTGTGTTTGTCAGTCATTTCCACTCCTCTGTTGTTGTAGTGTCAAATAATGTCAGTTATTTAAGGGCAATTACTGTAATTTTAAATTCTCAACAAATTAAACTATAAAGACTACAAGTCCAAGAAGGACCTTACTCATTTTTCAAGTACATTTTTCATCTTCCATTTTTTAAAGGTGTTTTAATTGCTTGAATGTGGAGAAGGGAAAAGGAGATTTTTGTGCTTTTTAATTTTTTTTAAATAAAAGAACCATGTTTGGATATTTCTTTTTCATTGAACTATGTTTTATGAAATTTTTCCAATGATACCATGGTTTTTCAAATGGGTAAGTGGAATTATTTTTAATTAGATCTTATCTTTTTTTTTTATATTGGAGTAGCTATGTTTTTAGCCCTCTTTTGTATTCTATATATATAATCTGATGAATTTAGGTGTGGCAAGAAAAAAAAAGTCCATGGAAGCAAAATAAAGTCCAAAATGAGTGAAAAAAAAATGAAGTTAAATTGTGTTGGATAATAAAATGTCCTACCAATAAAAATACTGAAAATAAAATATAAGCATAATTAATTTGAATGAGATCATTAAGGTGGTTTCATAAAATAATTTCAAGTGAAGCAAGAAAATAATTACCTCCCCTAATCTTTAAGCTATGTTGACAAAGTTTAAATGTTATATAATTTAAGAGGAAGGATTCAGTACATTTTATATTTCATGAGATCTTTTTTAAGATTTAGAGCAGCATCTAGGATTTCTTTGCAGTAATAAAGACAATGATCCATTATGTTCTTCTATTACTAATTATTCTGTAAAGATTGTCTGTTCCAAAAGATAATTAGAAGGGGTGAAATTTAATTCCATTAAACAGAACTCAACTGGGACATAATGAAATTTTGCTGTGAAGTTGAAGACTTTGAAGCCAAATAAAAAGCTTTTACATAGAGAAATTAGATTGTAAATCTCACACCTTATTCATGCGGGGCATATTTAAGACATACCAGAATAAGATGATATTTATCATGACTTTTAAGTGTTCAGTTAGCCCAAATATTCATAAAGAATGTTTCTTCACTTATTTAAATGAGAAGTTTAGTGATAGACAAAGGTACTTTTAGATTCCAAGTTTGTTCATTCATTTATTCAACAATAATGTTTTGTGTAGCTGCTATGCATCTGACCCTAGACAAGATATTAAGGGTATCAAGATTAATAGGGAAGCAGTGACTGCCATGAAACAGCCCAAAGTCTAGTCCTTTTATGATAATCAACTGGGTTCATTTCATTTAGCAATAAAATTTGAAGTGTCCACCATGAAAACCTGGACTTAACAGATTTCCATTAAGTTCTTGCTTTCTATGGTGGATAAATTTATGCAAATGAAGAGGACTGAGTTCTTGCTCTCAAAGAACTTATCAACCAGCAGAGGCAAACATGTACATTTACAACTGCAACAAACTCTAGCAAAATTAAAAAGACATTTAATTCCCTTAAATTCTTGTCTATTGCACTTTACTTAAGTCACCATTGCACAATGCTTATTACACTGTCCTAAGATTTTTAATATGTCTTCCCCTTTAGATTGGAAGCAACATGAGGGCAATCTATTATATAGATTATGTTTACCTTTGTGTTCTTCATACCAAGAACTTAGCACATAGTAGGTGTTCAATGGAGAATAATAGAAAACAATGATGGATAACTAGCCTTCTTGACAAAGACAATGACCACTCTAACCTATGAATAGGTGAAAACAGAGCTCCAAGAGATTTCACTTTTCAAAACGCACACAGTTGTTAAAAAGCAGAAACAGAATTTGAAATCAGGTCTAGATGGTTCCAAAGACCTGTTCTTCCCAAGTACTGAAGAGTCATGCCACTCGAGGGAGCTATAAGCAATAGAGAAGTTGAGCCCAGTTGTTTTGTTTTATGTTGTCTTTTGTAATAATAGAACATTTTCCTCTAGTTCTATGTACAGCAGAGTAGAACAAGAGCCCTCAATAGGAGGGGTAGTAGGAAAATGGATGACGTGAACCTTTATACAAAAAATAGAGATTCACAATATAAAAGAAAAACGAAATCCCTGTTACCTAGCACTGCTCACTAAACCTAAAAGAGAAGAAAGGGAAAATTCCCAGTACAAAGGAGAATAAGAGTTTACAGCTTCTAACAAAGTCAAAGTAACTAACACTAGAGAAGCCAGTTTCTGAACGCCTCCCTTTAGGTTCAAGAGAACCTTGGAATATCTTGTATTTAATCAAGAATAGTTATGTGGATTAGTAAGGTCTTCCCTCAAAAATCTGTTTTTAATGGTCAGTTTGGAATGATAGTTTATTTCCTGGGTCCTTGAATTAATTGAAGTCTGTAGCCCTTAAATATAAGAATGATATTTTGGCTCAGGGTTACTTGTACCTAAGGAGCCTAGGCCCTGAATATCTAGTCATTCTCAATAATGTTTCAGAACTCAATTCATTTGACCCCCAAAATAAAGAGGGCCCAGAGCTATATATCAGGGTCCCATGTACAAACTAATCCTATTGTATTACACCTGTTGAGGTTGATGGACTGGTTCTCTTTCCCTTTTTGTCTATTTCATTCTTTCTCCTGGTGCTCACAGATGAAAAAGTTTATAGCTCTGTGTAATAGACAGATAATGTCTCCCAAAGATATCTTCATCCTAATTCCTGAAACTGTGACTATGATACATCATACAGGAAAAGGAAATTAAGGTTGCAGACATAACTAAGTTTGCTAATCAGCTGACCTTGAGATGGAGAGAGTATCCTGGATTATCCTTGTTAACCCAATGTAATCACAAAGGTCTTCCTTATATGTGAAAGAGGGAGGCAGAAGAGGGAGAACCAGATAGACTGCAGTATGAGATGGTCTTGGCCAGACACTGCTGATGTTGAAGATGGAGGATGAAGCCCATGAATCAAGGAATGTGGTGACCTCTAGAAGCTGGAAAAGTCAAGGTAATGGATTTTGCCTTAGATCCTCCAGAAGGAACATGGCTCTGCCAACACCTTGATTTTAGCCCAGTGAGACACATTTCAGATTTTGTGTCTCACTTTTGATTTCCAGAAATGTAAGATAATAAAGTTGTGTTGTTTAAAGCCACCAAATTTCTAGTACTTTGCCACAGCAGCAATAGAAAACTAACATTTTCTATTGGAAAGCTCCTCTATTGGGAGCCTTTGTACCATCACGGGAAAAGTGACAGCACAGAAAGCAGAGCAGATAAAGAGGTTAGGCCTTTGGGGACATTGTTTAGCCACTGAAGTAAAATGTATTTTTGAGAGAGAAGGGACATATGTTATTTACAGAAGGATTCCATATAATAAATGTAGAATGAAAATTGAATAACCTGCTTCTGAATGAATTTTGGGTAAATAATGAAATTAAGGCAGAAATCAAGAAGTTCTTTGGAACTAATGAAAACAAAAATACAATGTACCAAATTCTCTGGAACACAGCTAAGGCTGTGCTAAGAGGGAAATCCATAGCACTAAATGTCCATGTCAAAAAGTCAGAAAGATCTCAATTTAACGACCTAATATCAAACTAAAAGAACTAGAGAACCAAGAACAAACAAATCCCAAAGCTAGCAAAAGACAAGAAATAACCCAAGTCAGAGCTGAACTGAGGAAGATAGAGACACAAAGAACCATTCAAAAGATCAACAAATCCAGGAGCTGGTTTTTTGAGAAAAATAATAAAATAGATAGACCACTAGCTAGACTAATAAAGAAGAAAAAAGACAAGATTCAAATAAACATAACCAGAAATGACAAGGGAGATATTACCACTGACCCCACAGAAATACAAACAACCATCAGAGAATATTATGAACACCTCTATGTACATAAACTAGAAAATCTAGAAGAAATGGATAAATTCCTGGACACATACATCCTTCCAACACTGAACCAGGAAGAAACTGAATCCTTGAACAGACCAAAAACGAGTTCTGAAATTGAGGCAGTAATAAATGGCATACCAACCAAAAAAAGCCCAGAACCAGACAGAGTCACAGCTGAATTCCACAAGATGTACAAAGAAGAGCTGGTACCATTCCTACAGAAACTATTCCAAAAAACTGAGGAGGAGGGACTCCTTCCTAACTCATTCTATGAGGCCAGCATTATCCTGATACCAAAACCTGGCAGTGATACAGCATAAAAAGAAAACTTTGGGTCAATATCCTTGATGGACATTGATGCAAAAATCCTCAATAAAATGCTGGCAAGCTGAATCCAGCAGCACATCAAAAAGCCTATCCACCATGGTCAAGTAGGCTTCATTCCTGGGATGGAAGGTTGGTTCAACATACATAAATCAATAAATGTGATTCATCACATAAACAAAACTAAAAACAAAAACCACATGATTATCTCAATACATGCAGAAAAAGGTTTTGCTAAAATTCCATTCATGTTAAAAACTCTCAATAAACTAGGTATTAAAGGAACATACCTCAATAAGAGCCATCATCTATGACAAACCCACAACCAACATCATACTGAATGGGCAAAAGCTGGAAGCATTCCCCATGAAAACCAGCACAATTCAAGGATTCCTTCTCTCACCACTCCTATTTAACATAGTATTGGAAGTTCTGGCCAGGGCAATCAGGAAAGAGAAAGGAATAAAAGGCATCCAAATAGGAAGAGAGAAGTCGAACTATCCCTGTTTGCAGATGACATGATTGTATACCTAGAAAACCCCATAGTCTCAGCCCAAAAGCTTCTTAAACTGATAAACAACTTCAGCAATGTCTCAAGATACAAAATCAATGTGCAAAAATCACTAGCATTCCTATATACCAACAACAGTCAAGCCGAGAGCCAAATCAGGAACGAGCTCCCATTTGCAATTGCCGTAAGAAGACTAAAATACCTAGGAATATAGCTAACTAGGGAGGTAAAAGATCTCTACAAGAAGAACTACAAACCGCTGCTCAAAGAAATCAGAGATGGCACAAACAAATAGAAAAACATTCCGTGTTCATTAATAAGAAGAATCAATATAATTAAAATGGCCATACTGCCCAAAGCAATTTATAGATTCAATGCTATTCCTATTAAACTAACGTTGACATTCTTCACAAAACTAGAGAAAACTATTTTAAAATTCATATGGAACCAAAAAAGAGCCCAAATAGCCAAGGCAATCCTAGGCAAAAAGAACAAAGCTGGAGGCATCATGCTATCCAAACCATACTACAGGGTTACAATAACCAAAACAGCATGGTTCTTGTACAAAAACAGACACATAGACCAATGGAACAGAATAGCGAACCCAGAAATAAGGCTGCATGCCTACAACTATCCGATCTTCGACAAACCTGACAAAAACAAGCAATGGGGAAAGGATTCCCTATTCAATAGATGGTGCTGGGATAGTTGAGTAGCCATATGCAGAAGATTGAAACTGGACCCCTTCCTTCTACTATGTACAAAAATGAACTCAACATGGATTAAAGACTTAAATGTAAAACTCCAAGCTACAAAAACCCTGGAAGACAACCTAGGCAATACCATTCAGGACATAGGCACAGGCAAACAGTTTATGATGAAGATGCCAAAAGCAAAAATTGACAAATGGGATCTAATTAAACTAAAGAGCTTCTGCACAGCAAAAGAAACTATCAACAGAATAAACAGACAACTTACGGAATAGGAGAAAATTTTTGCAAACTATGCATCCAACAAAGGTCTAATATCCAGCATCTATAAGGAATTTGAACAAATTTACAAGAAAATAAACAACCCCATAAAAAAGTGTGCAAAGGACATAAATAGACACTTCAAAAGAAGACATATATGCGGCCAACAATTGTATGAGAAAAAGCTCGACATCACTGATCATTAGAGAAATGCAAATCAAAACTGCAATGAGATATTACTTCACACCACTCAGAATGGCTATTATTAAAAAGTCAAAAAATAACAGATGCTGATGAGGTTGTGGAGAAAAAGGAACGCTTATACACTGTTGATGAGAGTGTAAATTAGTTTAGACATTGTGGAAGGCAGTGTGATGATTGCTTAAATACCTAAAAACAGAAATACCATTCAGCCCAGCAATCCCATTGCTGGATATATACCCAAAGGATTATAAATTATTCTGTTATAAAGACACATGCACACATATGTTCATTGCAGCACTATCCACAATAGCAAAAATATGGACTCAGCCTAAGTGCCCATCAATGATAGACTGGATAAAGAAAATCATAAATACCGTGGAATACTATGCAGCCACAAAAAAAAGAACGAGATCATGTCCTTTGCAGGAACATGTGTGGAGCTAGAGGCCATAATCCTTAGCAAACTAACACAGGGACAGAAAACCAAATACCTCATGTTCTCACTTATAAGTAGGGCTAAATGATTAGAACACATGGACACAAAAAAGGGAACAACACACACTGGGGCCTATCAGAGGGTGGCAGGTGGGAGGAGGGAGAGGATCAAGAAAAGTAACTAATGGATACTAGGCTTAATACCTAGGTGATGAAATAATCTGTGCAACAAACTCCCATGCCACAAGTTTACAAGTTTACCTATGTGACAAACCTGCACATGTACCCCTGAACTTACAATAAAAGTGAAATGAAAATAAATAAATATAGAAGCAACGAGGAAAAATAGAAAATTACCTTTAGAACCCCACAGTAATAATTTCTCTAAGCAAGATCCAGTACTGAATGCTAAAATTAGTGGGTGAAACTTTAATGAGAAACGGAACATTTCCATAGCCTCAAATTGTCTCCACTCCCAAATGTTTATTACTTAATGTGCTAGTTTTAACATATCTCCACAAATTATTTGATATTCCTCCTTCTAGAAGGTGGAGATCAGCTCACCTCCTCTTCCAGTACAGGTTAGATTTAGGGACTCCCTTCTAACAATTGAATATGGAAAGAGAAAAATGGTAACTTCACAGTGGAGAAACTCAAACTGAGTGACATTCTACAAAACATTTGACAAGTACTCTTCAAAAGTGTCAAGGTCATGAAAATTAAGGAAAGATTAAAATTGTTATAAATTAGAGGAGACTAAGGTAACATGACAACAAAATGCAACATGGTATTCTGGATTGGATCCTGGAACAGAAAAATATAGTGGAAAAAATTGGTGAAATCTAAATGAAGTCTATAGTTTTATTAATGGTATTGTACCAATGTTAATTTTGATAATGGCATTGTGATTATGTAAGTTAACAGAGAAATCCAGATGAAGGATATGTGGGAGCTCATTGTACTACTTTTGAACTTCTCCCATAAATGAAACTGTTCAAAAATAAAAAGTTTAAAACAAACAAATAAATAAGCAATTAAAAGCCAAAGAACAAATTGAAGAAAATGTTTAATACAGATGACAGAAAAAATGACTAGTAGTCTTACTACAAAGGGGCTTTTATAAACCCATTGAAAAGTGAGCAAATAAAATAAATAAGCAATACATAGTAAGAAATGCAAACGTGAGAATTATAGTGGGAAATACAAATAGACGTATAGGAATAATCAACCTTACTAAGAATCAAAGTCATGAGAAATAAAATCATATTTCCCTTTTGTCAGCCTATCTAATTAGAAAAACGTTAAAAAGAGATAATACTCTGTCTTTAGGTTATGAAAAGAATAGACACTCATATTTTCCTGTCACAATAAATAATTATGCAAAATGGAATACTATAAAGACAGAAAAATGATGTTATAAAAGAACTTTTAATGGCATAGAAAGATGCTCATGCTATTTTATAAAGTGATCCTTAAAAACCTTGGATTTTAAAAAAATCACCTACGACATGATCTGTTTTCATATAAAATATATATTATGTGTATCTTAAAAGCCTGGAAGGTAATATACCAAAATATTAACTGTGGTTACCTTTGTGTAGCAGGACACAGAATTTTCATGTTTTTCTTTCTCTTTATCTCCATTCTCTAAATTTTCTGTAAGAAATATATATTAACTTATGTTTTAAGATTTTTCCACAAACAAATGAAAAGTGGCCAAAAAATGGCAGTCGATCCATCTCAATCAGTCGTATTTATCATTAAAACTGTTATGGATGCCTGTCTCTGTGTGCGGCCCTGCCGGTCTTCAAGTTTACGGCTCTGTCAACCTATGTATTACAGGCTTTGGTGATCTGTTTTTGAAAGGAGCATGTTTGATCCAGGCTCACAAGCCATAGGGAGTAGACTTTGAGTTGATGTTGGTTATGGTTGGGAACAAAAATAATCTTTTGTTGAAAACATCACTATTTTTATTGAGATAAAGATGACCTTAAATGGATAATGAGCAAAAGATTCATATCAGGCATTGGTGAGGGGAGTGGAAGTCCCTCTTTCATTTTTTAGAAACCGTTTGAGAACCATTGCTCAGTCACTAACTTAGAAAAGAATGGCTGGTGAAATACAAAGCCATGTCAATTCATGTGGAAACAGGGGAACATTCCACAAAAGAGCTGATTTGCTAACGCAGGTCTGAGTACTCATCCCAGAATCTTGGTGGCATCTCTGACTTTTACCCTGGACTCAAAATTCCTCTAGGCATAAGTTACAGAACCAAGGATTAGTTGAAGAATACTCATAGGCTTCTGGCATATAAAGGGCTAATTAACTCCTGATTGGATCCTGCTAAATCCCCATTTCCCTTTGAATTACATCCAGGCTTTTCTTCTACCCCCTAAAAAAGTTAAAGTACTGTATAAAAAACAAAATTTGCAGCTGAGGGTCTTAATTTAATAATCTTACTTCTGCAGTGGTATGTGAAAACACTGGTGTTTGAAAACAGTGTGTTTACCTTTCTGTTGAACAGTCACTTAAATTGTTCGTGGCAATGATCTGCCAGGCAAAACATGCACAAATCCAGGCCTGAACCAACAGTGTCAAACAGGAAAAAGATTCCCATGGGGAAAGATGATGTTTACATTGCATAAGTGATGCTAAAGCAAACCTTGTTCATTTAGGTGGACAGAGTGAATAAAACACTTGGGATGGATTAATAGCAAAGGTGTGTTTCAGAAGAAATGCTCTGTGCAAGTATCCATTTCTACATTAGGGCCACAGGTACTGAGAGCTACCTCTGATGCTTCACATCTTTGCCAACGTCTCCCTGGTTTCAGAAAGGAAAAGCACTCTCAAGCAAAACACAGGGCTTTGAATTCAGCGAGGCCTGCCTTTGGAACCTGTTACCTATTAGCAATGTGCCTTAGGCAAGTCAATAAATCCCTTTATGGTCCTCAGTTTCCTCATCTATAAAATGTGAACTAAATAAAATAAAATGAAATAAAATAAAATGAAGACATTTTAGCAATAAATTACTTAAAAGATTGTTGTGAGAACTCAATATGGTTCTATGTTAAAATGGCAGGTACACTTGAAATGGTAGTTATTATCACCATGAACTTCACATGCATGCTGACTCTCCATCTGAAAATATGGTTCCTGATACCCTGCCTTGAAATATTTAAAAGCAACTGGCACAGAGTTGAGGACAAGAGATCTCTTTTCTCTATTACGTAAGCAGAAACAAGCACCTGAATATAAACAGTGTTGGAAGCCCTAACATAACATTCTAATGATAGGGTATTGTCTAGCTAAAGATATGAAAAAATCTTAGAGTGATGAATTTTTAACATTAAAATTTGACTTACCTCTTGGCTCCACTGCCTTAAATCCATTTTGGAAACAGGCAGAGTATAAATGAATAAACAGTCAACTCTTCTCTGGATGTTTGGGTGAAAGCAGATGGTGATTGAGAAGACACGGGTCAGTGTGTGTGAGAGTTAAAAACAAATGTCTTATGAGGTAAATAACTTGAACAATAAAAATGGAAATCTTTTTTGAATGGGAACCCAGGTCACTTGGGTCTTTGCTCTGGGAGCCTCTTTGTTCTGTTAGCAATATTTGGGTAAATTGCAAAGCACAGTCCTCCAAGTGTGGCCACTTTCTCTGTCCTTGCCTTATCCACTTCCCTTTCCATTCCTTTATTGTGTGGCAGGATTTTTCTCTCACTTGGTTCATCTTTCCCCATTGCTCTCCTCTGTTTGCCCACAGCTTCTTGTTGGCTCACACATTACCTTGCCCCAATCCTCACCATTAGCAGGCGTTCAATGGTATCTTTTGTTGGAAAACAGGACAGAACATCTGATGCTACCCAAATACCTTTCCCTTTTTGTTCTCCATACCAGCCTCACATATGCCCTTTCTAACTGGTTAGCCCAAAGGGATTGTTGCGGGCACCCTGGGGATACTGCCTGTTAACTGAGAGTCATTTCCTTCCCTTAGCACCACTAATAGAACATTCCATTTGAGCTCAGAACTTATATTTGGATAACTGTGTTGAGATGACACTTTCCTCCCATGCCCTCTGCTCTGTACTCCCAGATCATTCTGAGAGCTTGTAGCATCCTATATTGTAATGTAATAAATATGTGTGAAGACCAATGCTTCCCTCCAGCTTATTGCTAAATTATCCACAGGAAAATTAAACACACACTTTAGGCTCTGGCAAAGCAGAGGCGTTAAACAAAACAAACTACTGAAACCATCAACACAAAAAACAAACAAATAAAAACAGAAATGTGCAATTAGAAGACCTCGAAAGATGCAATTTTAATGTAGAACACTTCATTTTTATGTCTTTAAAACAGTTAAATTGTATTTTGAAACATCTGTGGGAAGGAACACCACCAACCTTCCAGAATTCAGAGCCTCCTCAATTCATACTCTGTGCCTGTTCTTGATGAGAGATTCTTAAGTGAAGTCTCCACCAGTCCCCTGAAACCATATTCAAAATCAAGTGTTGGTGCATTTTTTCGGGGTAAAATCTTTTAAGTTTCATCAGACTCTCAAAGGGCTCTGGAAGCCTGTACTGTTTAAGAGTCATGGCACTAGTGTGCTGGAGAGAAGAACTATGTTTGATTCATCTTTGTATGTTAGGGGCTAGGGCAGTGTCCAGCAGGGTGGGCACACAATATTGGTTAATATACAGTGAGTCTTCCTGAGTATTGAGATTATTTTGGCACTTTTATGCATCAAAGAGATGTAATTTGTGATTCTGTGACCCTATTGTTTTGTGGTTATTTAACATTTTGGTCTACTTGATGGTGATACACACACACACACACACACACACACACACACTTTTTTCTTTCTAAATTATTAGATGGTCCCTAACACATTGATAAACTTAGACTAGCCCTAGGATCAAACTTGGTAAAATGATTGTTTGCAAATTGGAGTTTACTACTACAGTTGTCCCTTTATACTCATGGTTTTGTATCCTCAGGTTCTGCATCTGCGGATCCTGCAGATAAAAAATATTTTTTTTAAATAAAAATAGGAATACAACATTAAAAACAGTATAACAACTATTTACATTTGCATTTATGTTGTATAGATACTATAAGTAATCTAGAGATGATTTAAAGTGTGTAGAAGGTTGTACATAGGTGATATGCAAATACTACACCATTTCATGTGAAGGACTTGAGCAACCTCAGATTTTGCTACACACAGGGGGTTCCTGAAACCATTCCCAAACAGGTATCAAAGGACAACTGAATTTAAGTCAGAAATGTTTTTAGGTACTCCATCTTCTCATTTGTCAATTTTAATTCAACCTGTTATTGCTTTATTTAAAAAATTAGCTGGTGTTGTTTGCAGGCAAAATAAGTCCAGAAAATTTTATCTTCATTCATCAGAGTTTCTCCAGTATCTTTGTGTGTGACAGTCAGTCCTCCGGGAAGCCTGTTAAACATGGGGATTCCAGGGCCTCCTCCCCAGAGGGTCAAGATAACTAGTCTGGAATCTACATTTTTAACACAGACCTCAATTGATTCTGAGAAGGGTACTCTATCAGTCTTTGAAAAACACTATTTTATATTGGCTCACTCTCCCCATTAGTATTCATTGAGGTTTAAATCTAAATTTAGGGAAAAAAATGGGCATGTATCACTATTAAAACTTTCCTTTGAATCTTCATTTCCATGAGACAAAGAGAATGTGGAAAAATGCTTTAGGGGAGAAGGAACTAACCCTATTTTAGACTTGCTGTGTTTTGTTTTTCATTTTTAATATGTGGATGATTTCTAAAGTAATCAGTGAAAACCTAGGTAGCACTGGAAAAACTTTTCATGTTTGCCTTATCTTTGGTGCCAGAGCACATTAAATGTTAACACTGGGACTTGCAAGGACCCCCAGCTAGTGGATCCCTGAGGACAAGGACAGAAGTTCACTATGCTCGGCCACTCTGCTTGTAAGTTTGTCTTCATGGAGCCATAGCCTCAGTATATTACAGCAATTGATTGAGTTCTGCCCGTTGTTACAGATAAATGTGTTGATAGGGCAGAACCTTTCTCCTCACATACCCTCCTGACAAGGAGGGACTATGCTTGGTTTGGTTGTGTTTATTTTAAGAACATTTATTGAGTCCTTGTATGAGATAACTACAGATAGCGGATTTTACATACATTTCATTTAATTCTCACAATAACTCTGCAAATTAGGGTTGTAGTTGCTAGCTATGACATATATGGGGTATGATATGCAGTAAATGATTACTGATACGGTTTGGCTCTGTGTCCCCACCCACATCTCATCTCAAGGGAGGAACCTGAAATCCCCGCAGGTCGTGGGAGGGAGGTGATTGGATCGTGGTAGTGGTTCCCCCCATACTGTTCTCATGCTAGTGAGTGAGTTCTTATGTGAGTGAAATCTGATGGTTTTGTAAGTGTTGGACAGTTCCTCCTTCACACACTCACACTCTCTCCTGCTGCCTTGTTAAGAAGGTGCCTGCTTCCCTTTCTGCCGTGATTGTAAGTTTCCTGAGGCTTCCCCAGCCATGTGGAACTGTGAGTCAATTAAACCTCCTTTGTTTATAAATTACCCAGTCTCAGGTAGTATCTTTATAGCAGGTGAGAATGGACTAATACAATAATGATGATGGTGGTGGTGATGATTCCCCATTCACCCCATGGACTCTGTGGTCCCGATGCTGTGCACAGCTGTCTCCTTCTTAGGCACCACACTGTAAAGTGCAAGCTAAGCATTTTTTCGATGCAATAATAATAAAAACATGAACATTTTAAAGTAATAAATAAATAAATATTATTCCTACTTCACAGAGAAGAAAGCTGAACTGAACAATGTTAAGTGACTTGGCCAAAGTCACAGACAGTAGCTACGACAGCTGGAATTTGAATGCTTGTCTAATGACTTCTGTCTAATGGCTTGTATAGTTGTGCAACAGGTGTGTGTTCCAGGCCTGTCATGGATGTTTTTCCATAGCTAGTCACCTTCCCCACAAAACAGAGGGTGGTCCTCAAGGAGAGCAGGATGTCTTCTGGAGCAGAGTCTTCCAAAGAGTACAGGAGACCAGGGGCTCCTTGAGGGAAGCAACTTTGCTTTATTCTTATTTGTGTCTTTCAGCATCTGGCACAATAAATGCTTGTCTCTTGATATTTATCAAGATGGGTACACAGACGCTCTTTATTGTAATATCATCTGTTTCCTTAAGTTTGGTATCTGAGTGACAATAATAATGACTAACATTTATGGAGCTCTTGCCAGTTGCTTTACTGATGGTACCTGTTATGGTCTGACTGTTTATGTCCTCCCCCAAATTCCCATGTTAAAGCCCTAACTCCCAATGCAATGGTATAAGGAGGCAGGGCCTTTGGGAGGTAATAAGGTTTACATGATGCCCTCATGATGAGATTGGTGCCCCTATAAAATGAGACCAGAGCACGCTCTCTCTCTCTGTCCTGCCATGTGAGGATACAGCAAGAAGATGGCCATGTGCAAGCTAGGAAGAAGACAGCACTCACCAGGGACTGAAGTGGCCAGTACTTTGTTCTTGGACTTCAAGCCTCCAGATCTGTGAGAAATAAATTTTTGTTGTTTAATCAACCCAGTCTGTGGTGTTTTGTTACAGCAGCCGAAGTGAACTAAGACAATACCCTATGACCTAATACCATTTTATCAGTGAAGAAACTGAGGCTCAGGGAGCTTAGCAACTTCCTCAAAGTTTTTCTGTGCTAAGCTGTTTCCCTGCCCCTTTCTGTCTGAAGGGAAATTGAAATATAAAGCAACAACCTGTTGCAGAAATATTTGAGTAAACAAACTTCAGAAAGAGTGTTAGAACCCAGACTAGCTTTCAAGTAGAAAAATCAAGGTATTCCTGGGTGCTGTTAGTGTGAAAATACAGGAAATGTCACTGGACCCATAGGTGGGAATTATGGACAGGTCTCATAGGACAGGCACCTAGAAGGTAGTCAGTAATCAAGAAAACATTTCTTTCCACGAGGCCGCACGATCCCCCTCATCTCTGTGTGTCTCTCATCCTTTATCGGCCTGCTTCCCTCTTCACCTGATTCTCTGCTTGTTCTTTTGGGGTGCAGCCCTACAAGGAACACCAGCCTACATTCTGCTTGTCTCCACTGATCTGCTCTGTCTGTGAGTATTTCCAATTCTAGAAATTAGTAGAAAGCCAGCTCATATGAGTGAGACCATATGTACCACAGGCGGCTGGCCAGCTACTTCTCTGGTTCTTTATCAAAACTGTTGAATACATGTAGCTCAATCTATGGTCATCTCTGCACAAACAAACAAACAAACAAAACCCAGCCCTGCACCCTTTCTGTGAATGAGAAGCAATGTACAGAACATATTAAGCCAAGAGGTAGGTAAGGCAGAAAATTGAAAGATGATATCTGTTATTGATTTGGTATGAGTTAAAGGTACATGGCTCTGTTTTAGATATTTTATAAAAATAAAAATGAAAAAAGAGAAAGGAATTGCCCCACAATTACATTTTCAAAATATGTTTATTTTTTCCCCTAATTTTTCTTGAGGTTATTTAGATATTTCTTGACAAATCTTCATGGTAACATATGTGAAAGCAGACATGTTTATTTGCTTTGATTTGGTGGAACGAATTATCAAAATTCTGGTTTTTAACATTGTTAAAACTTCTGAGTAAAAAATTTCTAATGAATGAAGTGTTAATACCAAAAAAAGAGTGGTGGCTATGAGTGGTATGTAAATAAGGTATCAAATATCATCAATAATAATTCTGATCACCGTTTTCTTGGGTTTATTATAATAAGACAAATGTTGTTCCCAAAGGAACTGCTGATTCTGGGGCAGGGACAAGAGCTCACCAAGAAATCCAGCTACCAAAATATTTTCCCTGGTCACCCGGCCACAGGGAGCTGATGGCCAAATCACAGACTTGAAACCTAATGGCTGTGAGTGCACATCAACCTGCTCATCTGTCTGCTATTATTATGCAGTTTTTGGAAAGCCACGATCTCTATGTCAGATTGTTTTTTTGCAAAATAAGAAATAATACTGGGATCTTGCCTCAAAAAAAGCAGTGGAGATCAGCTCACAGAAATGTTTGAAATCTAGGTGGTACTGCAGAATTGTAGATGCTAGAGAATGACTCTAAGAAGTGACCTTAGGTGGGAAAAGCCCACCGTTAGGTCTTGGCTCATGCTCCACTTTGCCAATTCCCAACCTTGCAATTTTGGACAGGGTATCTAATCTGTAAGTGTGCTTCCATTTCATCACATAGAAAACAGAAATATGAAAACCTGCCTTTGAGCATTGTCATGGGGATTAAATGAGATAAGTTCTGTCTGGCACATACCAATGCACAAATAAGCTTAGCAAATGTTTTTGTTTTTTAACTAGACGAAGATAAGTCGCTCCAGTGGTACAGTTTTCTTTAGGAAAAAAATATCAGTACATGCTTTTAACATAAACCTGAATCTAACTTCTATATAATAATGGACAAGATAAGACTCCAGAAATATTTTAGAATTTTCTTAGATGAGCTCTATTAATCTGTGTTTAAAAAGGAAAAACCTTTTACTAGACTGAGAAGGAAGAGAAAGGAAAAAAAATGGCCTATTTAAACAATGAGGAATATATATATATATATATATTTGTCAATATCTTAAAGAGGCTTTTCTTATACAAACAGGAGTATTTGCTGGTTAGTGCCCAGATTTTTTTTTCTTTTGATGTACATTAAAAAAATTAAAAGAAATATTCTTAGAAAGACATCTGTGCCTGGGGTGACTCACATTTGATCAATCCCTGTGAACTGAGCTTTTCAGGGGATGTGCAATTATTTGCTCAGTTAGGCTTAAACTTTTTATTTATCTAATCACCCCTCTGTAATGCTTTGATCTGAACTTCCAAAGCCTATTTTTCAACCACTTTAGCTACATATTTTAAGTCTTATAGTCTAATCAACCCTAGCCCATAAAACATGCAATGTCCTGTTTAATGCATCCTATTAGGAAATCAGCTGCCACATGGATTTTGTAATCTCCCACTTTGTGACTGGGTGAGCTGTTTGGAAGTGTCATTAATGTCATTATTCCAGGAGAGCGAGAGAGAGCCAGCAGCCAAGTGCATCCTCTGTATCCCAGCTGGCTTCTCCTTGCTAACGTTTGCCGAGTGACTCAGAGGTGAATCATCGGTTTCTGCAGGTGTAAGCTTGGGAGTCCTGGAAGTCTTCCACATCCCAGTGGGGGCAAATGTTTACCTCATTAATTCATGGGGTTACTCAGTAGTTCCAGCCAACTTAATTTGACTGTATAATAGTTAAAAATATGTGTGTGTTTGTGTGTGTGTGTGTGTATTTACTTATATCCCAGGAGTGTGCTACAGCTTAGAAATTTAAAGGTAAAACCTGTCATTGAGTAATTAGAAAATGTTGTGTTTATTTGAAATATTTAGAAAAAAACAATTTCTATGTATGTCATTTTGCTGTAACACATACACTTGGTAATGATATTTCTCACTATTCTCTCTCTGCTTGGATATATGTGAGAGACTGAGGTCCATAACAATTGGTGAATTAGCCTACTGTAATTCCTTTCCCAGCCTTGGGGCTTATTTAGTTGAATGTTGTCAGAAACTTTAGCCTTCAGGGACTTTTTTCTTTTTAAAGGACACTCAATTTTTGGTTCTGAAAACAAAAAAGTAAATATAAATATATTTCTTCACTTTATTCATCTCTGAACAAATCTTGCTTTTACATGTTAGTAGTGCCTAATGAAGATAACAACCATCAACTAAGTTAGTAAGATTTAAGAATATAAAAATATAGTTACAGCACCAATTGGCTGAATATTAATGGTCATTAATCAAGACCTATGATGCAATAGCTAATAATTGATTTCCTCCTATGTTCTAGCACAATGCAAAATGCTTTACAAATACTAATTTATTTAATTATTAACATTGGTACTGTTATTGTCTGCATTTTACAGATGAGAAACTCCAGGCAGAGAGAGGTTAGGCAGCTTGCCTAAGGTCACACACAGATAATAAATGATGAAGCCAGAATTTAAATCCAGACAGTCAGACCTCAGAACCTGAATTATAAAACACTATGTTATTATGGTCTGATGACAAAGTTTTAAACAAACACAGAAGAATCTATGCATGTAAATGAATCCAGTCCATCCTAAAGTAGCCACCTATGTATGCTCTATACTTATTTCAAATTTTGCCATGGCCTAACACTTCCAGAACTCTCTCTTTTCTTTCATTTCTAAAAAAATTCTTGTGGAAACTATGCCTTGTTGGTCTAAATATCACCAGTAAAAGCTTCACTCTTTGAAGTTGAATTTGATTTTGGAAATAGTTGAAAGTGATTCAAAACTCAGGTTGGTGAAGAGAGGAGGAATCAAGTTTGGTAAGATCACTATAAGTTAAACTGTCTCTAAATATAATTTTCAAGCAGGGATTCTAGAATTCCAAAAATATTTTGTGTAATGGTAGCATCATTAAAATAAATGGAAAGCCTGCAAAGGTCATTCTGAAGAGCATTAGAAAGACAGAGAACAGTAGCATAGATGTTTCTGCTACAGTGATTCATCCTCTAAACATATGAAACCATCCTATTAGGTCACAATTCAATAGATGCTATTTGACTACCTGACCTGTTAGAAGCCCCTTTCAATTCTTCTGTATCCAAATTTATATAGGGGACATTATCGGTCAAGACCCTGGTGAGAGAGTGACACAAAATGGGTAATTGAGGAGAGTTAAATAAAGAAACAGTTTACAGGGTTATAAGCAGGATTTGTGGAAACCAATAACAGAAAGTGCAAATCCCTGGATAGGCAGCATGGAGGCACCATCATGCCCCTCAGCCTGAAGGGGCGCAAGGAGAGGAGCAGGGGCAAGAACCAGGGAGGGCTGCTGCTGTGAACAGGGCTGCATGCAAGGGCCTGCATTGGGGGAGGCAGCCAGCCCGTGTCAACCAAACGTAGGGGGTGCCAGCTCAGCCCAAATATCCCATCTCACTCTCCTCCTGCTCTGTGAACTCCTGCTACTGCCCCACAGACCAAACCCAACAAGAACACACAGCAAAGAGCCTGCCTGTTGTCACGTGCCACAGAGATTACCTTTTGGGAGCACACAGTGGGGTCAAGCCTGCCTTCTCTCTGGTTCTCACCTTTCCTAGAGGAGAGGAACTGACGCATAGTAAAGACATTTCATATACAAATGACTTTCTGGTTACCCAACTGGCCTGGGAGAGGGAGGAGAGGAAGAATCTGACATTTATTGACATTTTTTACATTTAGTGAGTACTTGCTATTTACCCAATGTGCCAGGTGTTTTACTTATGCTAAAAATGAAGACGCATTATGTGAAGAGAATTTCACTTTACTTCTGTAGTTTCCCTCCCCTCACAATTACATTCTAATTATGAGAAAACATCAGATAAACCTTATCTCTATTGAGGGGCATTCAATAAAATATCTGAGCAGTATTCCTCAAAACTGTTAAGGTCTTCAAAAATAAAGAATTCCGAGAAACTATCGCAACCAATGGGAGCCTAAGGAGACATGACCAACAAACGGAATATGGTGTCCCCGATGGGATCCTGGAAAAGAAAACAGGCATTCGGTAAAAACTACGGAAATCTGGGCTGGGCGCGGTGACTCAGGCCTGCAATCCCGGCACTTTGGGAGGCTGAGGCAGGCGAATCACCCGAGGTTCGGGAGTTAGAGACCAGCCTGACCAACATGGAGAAACCCCGTCTCTACTAAAAATACAAAATTAGCCTGGCGTGGTGGTGCGTGCTTGTAATCCCAGCTACTCGAGAGGCTGGAGCAGGGGAATCACTTGAACCTGGGAGGTGGGGTTGTGGTGAGCCGAGATCGCACCATTGCACTCCAGCCTGGGCAACGAGAGCAAAACTCCATCTCAAAAAAAAAAACAAAAAACAAAACAAAACAAAAACTATGGAAATCTGAATGAAGTGTGGGCTTTAGTTAATAACAACGTATCAGTATTGGTTGATTAATTGTGACAACCGTATGTACTAATGTAAGATATTAATAAGAGGGGAAACAGTGTGGGGTGTATGGAAACTCTGTTATCTTTGCAATATTTCTATAAATCTAAAACTATTCTACAATAAAAATTTTATTTAGAAAATAAAAGCCTAGTGCTTCACTTTTCTTGGAGAATAAGAATAAAGCAAAGGAGGAAGAGAAAGAGGAGGAGAAAAGCACTCCTCCATCATGCTTTCTTCACAGCCATTGCTCTGCCGTAACGTCCAGCCAGCGTTGTGCTGGTCAGGAGGTCCTGCCACTGCTTCACTGGGCACTTACGCAAACTGCTTAACCATTCTCACCTTATGATGTGAGGTGTTAAGGGATTACTAAACTTTAAATTTTCTGAGGTCTAAGGCATCAAACAATCATCATTTAATATGAAGGACACCATTAATACCTCTCTTACAAAATCACCCCCTACTCCTTTAAAAACAACAACAACAGGTCAGGTGCAGTGGCTCACATCTGTACCCAGCATTTTGGGAGGCCAAGACAGGCAGATCATTTGAGGTCAGGAGTTCGACAGCAGCTTGGCCAACATGGTGAAACCCCGTCTCTACTAAAAATACAAAAGTTAGCTGCATGTGGTGGCACACGCCTGTAGTCCCAGCTACTCAGGAGGCTGAGGCAGGAGAATCGCTTGAACCTGGGAAGGGAGGTTACGGTGAGCCAAGATCGCACCACTGCATTCCAGTCTGGGTGACAAAGCAAGACTCTGTCTCAAAAAGGACAACAATAACCACAAAGTATGCCTAGTAAAAACAAAATAAGGGCACTTAAGTACTTTAGCAAGAAAAATTAACATTATTCTGATTTAACAATAGAAATAATGAATTCTACTCCCGAAGCCAGTTTTTACCACTGAAAATTTATCAGAAGGATGTTGTTTTATAAATAAGCTGTCTTCTAGTGATGTCGACCACTCTTACCTCATACACATGTATTTCATACAGATGTATATGAAAATGTGTGTGCATCAATATATACAATATCATGAATCATAGACAGTACTATCTATGGGAGGTGTGAATATAGGATATGAGAGAGCCACCTATTGCTGTGTAGGCTGCTGGTCCACCATCATAGCCCCAGAGATCCTATGACGGGGCCTTACATTTTTATTTCACTTTGTGTTGAGCCTAGGTCTTTCCTGGGGCTGTGAGAGATATGGAGGGTTCCAAGGCTGAGGGAGTGCCTCGTTACCCACCATGTGTGCCTGCCTGCACAGATCAAAGTCCCTGGCATGGACAGGCTTCTCTGGCAATGCCTGCCCAGCCCCTCCTAGCTCAGCTTATTTCCAGTATGGAATTTCTCCCCTCTTATTAGCATCCTCCCAAACTTGCCACTCTGCTCCATCCCCTGGCACCCATGTGTGTGTCCTGTGGAGGCCACAAGAAGGGAAAGCGTAGCACCGGCCATGAGCCTTAGTTTGTTCCATTACAGGAAAGCCTCCTCCTTTTTCTGAGGAGCAAAAGGGAGTAAAGGAGTGAAGAGGAGTAATGGGTGGAGTGGAAAGTGTGAGGACTTTGCAGCCTGCAGAACTGGGTGTGGATTCTGCTTCTGTCCTCAGCTTCTGCGTATCCTTAGGTATGTCCCTTAATGTCTGCTTTCTCATCTTAGAAAGAAGGATGTGAACCAGAGATAATGTCTGTAAAGTGCCTGGCACATGATGAGAGTTCGGGGGATGGCAGCTAGCACTAGCAGCTAAAGACACAGCTTCTTCCGGTATGAGGCCATGAGTACTATTATTTTCTTTCTACAACTCTGACCACTCATTTGCCATAGATTAAATAATAGCACTTCTCAGTTAGGTACTTAGCATTTTATTTTCCTCTGGCTTCTTTCCCTTAATAGACCGGATCTGAGGATCCTTTGAATGCCATGCAATTGTCTAGAAGAGATGCACATGGGGTGTGCCAGGTAATATTTATTTAATGAATGAATCAACCTCTAGAAGGCAATTCCACAGCACATGTACCTATGAATGCAAAAGTGTGTATGCGTATGTGGGCATGCACATAGACTTAGATCTGTACTATCCTTCTGTGCACACACACATCTGTGCTCAACAAACACATCGTTATGAGAAGCAATATAAGCATATTCATGACTCGGTTGGCGGGAGCTACAAGTCCTATGGATTTCAAATGGTTCTTCGCACAACTTTAAATTAATTCTTTAAATGCGTGAATGAATGAAGACTGAATTGGTATGATTGTGCTAGAGAGCCTCTGAAATTGAATATTAAAGCATTCTACAAAACAGTGCCAAAGAACAGCTACATATATCCATGAACAAATTTCCAACAATAAGTGGGCCTTTGAAGTTTTTAGGAAAACATTGTTTCTAGTGCTTACTTCAAACATAAAAGTGAAGATGTGCCAGATTCTGAAGTACTCTTCCTACTTCCATTCATGGAAATCCAATTCTGTCAAGATAATGCTATTCTAATTGCTCACCAAAAATAATGGCCACATCATATTTATTATTAGTCCTTTTGAATTCTAAAGATTCCATTCTGAAACATTAGGTTCATATTACTTTCCCCAGCATAGACCTGATCAGCATTTTTCTTCTTCAGTTTTAGAACGTTTTCTCTGGGTGTGACAAGTATGTACACGTGAAGTACGTCTCCAACCAACCCCATATGTCCAGAAGCTTTAATACAAGAAACATAACATGAAAAGGCATGAATATAGAACTATGTGGTTAAAAAACAAAAACAAAACACTAGCTTTGCACCAAAACCTGGCTTTACGTTTACAGACTGTGTAACCTTGGGAAAGCTACTTAGCATCTGTCTTTGTTTCTTGTTGGTAAACTGTGGGGGGAACAATTCACCTCACATGGGGTCTCTGAGCATTTTAGATGAGATGATTAACAGAAAATGTCTGGTGCGTAGTTGGAACAAAAGAACAGCTAGTTACGAAAATGGATAATTAAGGACCCCAAAACAAGTGTATTAGGAAAGAGCCTTTCTTTCTTTGGAGGAATCTAAAACCATGTGCCATAGGTGTTGTGTCAAGGGTAACAGCTGCAGTGACCATTAACCTCCACAGTGTCCCTGTGTCGCCTGAGTCACCCAGGGATAAAAAGTCTGTTGGTGTCACCCATGACCACCTATCACTATGTAGAAACATGGTCTGCTCTTGAGGAGCCCCCACTAAACATGGCATTTGTCAGGTTTCGACAAGCCAGAATTCCTGCATCAGTGGTGCCCTTGGTAGGGACTACAGACACAGCTACACTCTTACTATTACAATAATAATTGTCATGGCACATCGGTTGCCCTCCATTATCTGGGTTTATCTAGGGCTCTTCGTGGGACAGAACAGGTCTTCACTAAAGATTTGTTGATGGAAAGAGAAAATGAAAGAATGAACATATGTATCGCAGTCTTGGTCTTCTCTTTGTGTAATTCTCCTTGCTTAGTACTTCACCTATCCCTCCTGCTTCATTCAAATTATCAGTTCAGCATTTACTCATTTCTTGGCAATAGTCACCTCCTCTGGGAAGCCTTCCCTACAATATCATACCTCCATCCCCAGCCAACAGTGTTCGCTGTTTGCCTTTCCTTCAGAGCTCAGAGTATGGTGTTTGGATAATGCTTTTGCACTTGAGCTGTCCCATGTTTTTATTTATCTCCCCATTAACCTTCCTGTAGGGCAGGAATTCTCTTCAACATCTTGAAAAATGTTTTTTAATGAGTTTTTTTCATATACTTTAATGGTTTTTTCATATATTTTGAATGAGTTTTTTCATATATTTTTTCGTATATTTAGTCAGGGACCTATAATACAACAGGTTTTGTTTATACAAAGTGAAATTAGACAATGGTCCTACCCTCAGAATGCTTACTTGGCAGGGAAGACAAGCTGTAAAGTAAAAAGTGAAGAGTGCTGAACGACTGATATAAATAAAGGGGCGATAGAAGAAAGTGGAGGACGATTATATCTCCCAGATGGCTTCATCAGGGCGTATTGCTGCGGGAGGCACCATCTGAGTCAGGCCTGGAAATATGGTAGAGAAAAGTACTGCTGGCAGAAAACAAACACAAAGGCATACAGGAGGGAGAGGGAGGTGTGTGTGGCAAACATTTACATCACACTTCACAGTTTTCAAAAGGCCTTTGCACTCTCTCTCATTTATTTTGCACAACAGTCGGTTGAAGAGAACAAGGAGGACATTGAATGTTCCCAACACAAAGTAATGATCAATGTTTTAGCTGACGGATGTGCTAATAAGCCGGCTCTGATCACTACACATTATATGCATGGAAACATCACTATGATACATACATCACTATGTATCACATTATGCATTAATATGTATAATTTTATGTGACAATTTAAAAATTAAAATGTAAATTATAAAAAGACGACAAGCCAGAGATTTCCTGGCTGCTTCCATGGGGGTGCGGAGAGGTGAAGGGACTCACCCAGACTAGTGACTATTCCAGGACAGGATGTGACTGCTGGTAGAACTAAAGTCTGACTCCAAGTCCACTGGTAAAAACTCCCTCTTTGGATAGAGAAATGGCCCCATGGAAATCAGGCAGGGATTGCTTATTGATGACCAGTGGCTTGGATGGGAGGAAATGATGAACTCCTTGCTTCTGAGAGGGCAACATTCCACAAGAATCTGTGGGTACCTGGAAGGATCTTAAGAGCACTAGGTACCAAGAGTGAACTTGAAGTCACCAACTGCCTCTGATCCAACTCTGAATGATAGAGGACTATGTAAGGTCAGTGACACCACAGGGTGGGATGGCCCAACAATAGGAAGGGTTAGCATCTGGGAGCCTGGCTCTGCTAGGCACTGTGCTCTGTATGTTGCAGGTGTCATCTCATTTGAGCCTCACAACAGATCTGTGAGGCGTAGACGCTCAGCAGCTACTTCCTGGGCCACTGAGCTGGTGAGGGCAGGATTCAGATGCAACCCTAACTGACTGCCCTTTAGCCTGTGGACCAGGGGATTTTAACTATTTGAGTGCCACAGACCCCTTTGGCTATCTGACAAAGTCCATGGATCCCTTCTCAGAAAAATGCTTTTAAATGTATAAAATAAAATATATAGGCTGAAAAAAACCAAAATGTATTAAAATTTAATGACCAAATATTAAAAAGCAAATTTTTGTTATTATAATAGATGTGCTTCTTTGCTGATAAATAAAATAATAACAGCTGGTGGCAGGTCATGATTTGGAAGTCGTGATGAATGTAACACTATTTCAGCAATAACTGGAATTGGAGGTGAAAATATCTGTGACTTCTGTTGATGACAAAGTTATAGGTATGTGAATTCTACTGTTTTATTCCATTCAAAATGGAAGAAAATGCCAAATTTCAGTGAAAAGTTCATGAAAATTAAAATGTCATTTCTATTCAAGTTTAAAAGCCACCTAACTTTCAAATTCTCTTTGGTAACCCTTGGTTAAGGATTCCTGGGCCAGGCTATACTGTCTTGTGGCCAGGGACTTGACTAGCAGGGTCTGTGAAGCCCAGTCCTGAGCATAGACCCAGGCCATCTTTATTTGGGAGCCAGCAGGTGCAGGGGGAGGAGTGGATGCCTAGGGCTTAGGAGAATAACTCTCTAGCAGGGAACTTCTCAGGTAGAGCCAGACCTGGGATCAGAGGGCTGAATGGATAAACCCAAGAGAACGATGGGAGAATGGGGAGAGGGACCTCCCAGTGAAGGCTTGATGGATGGTGCAGGGTTATGGAGGTAAGGGTCATGGGCTCCATCCCAGAACACCATTCACCATGAGTACCTGGTGCCCAGAGCAGGAAAGGCTGAGGGGAGGTGAGATAGAGAGGAAGCAGGGAGTGAGCAGCAGGAACATTCTTTTCCTCCACTGGGGAAAACATGAGGGAACAAGGAATGAGTGAGCCCAAATTGGCCAAATCCTGCCATGCTCCCTTCCCAGCCCTACCATTTAGGTGAATCTCATTGCCTTGCTGAGTCATTGTTGCCTCATCTGCTCAGGAAGAACCAAAACATCGAACTCACTGGTGATTTTTTTTTTTTTTTTGAGATGGAGTCTCGCTCTGTAGCCCAGGCTGGAGTGCAGTGGCCCAATCTCAGCTCACTGCAAGCTCCGCCTCCCAGGTTCACGCCCTTCTCCTGCCTCAGCCTCCCAAGTAGCTGGAACTACAGGCACCCGCCTCCACGCTGGCTAATTTTTTTGTATTTTTAGTAGAGATGGGGTTTCACCGTGTTAGCCAGGATGGTCTTGATCTCCTGACCTCATGATCCGTCCGTCTCGGCCTCCCAAAGTGCTGGGATTACAGGCATGAGCCACCACGCCCAGCCTGAACTCACTAGTGATTTGAACGGTTGAGTTACTGATGGACATTTCACAGAGTTCCTGGCATGTAGTTGGCTGCTTAATACCATTTAGGTCGAATTATATGCACTGGTTGTTTTTGTAGGTCAAAAATGGTTGAATGTGGGTAGTTTCACATGGCTCAAATTATAGTTCCTGGCAAACAGGGATTGCTGTTGTGAGCATAATTGGCTCCATTTGGTGGCTTCAGCTGTAACATGGGATTAAAGGAATCCAATCGCCTATCCTCCCCACTCCTCCTCCTTTGCTGCAGGGAGTGTTATTTGGAACTTCCTTGCCCTCTCCCTCCCCTCTGCCCCATGACCAGAGTGAATTCGGTATAGGGATGCTTATGGCAGCATTCTCTTTGGCATTCCAGGGAGTGAAAAATCACAAACCACAGTGTGGCATGAGAAGGACTCCTGTGACCTGTCAGTGGATGAAGAGGCAGAAGAAGGAAAAAGAAGCACTTTATATTCCGTGAATGAGCACTCCTATTTTTCTGGTATGAATAAAAAGTCCAGACAGGTGAAATGGAAAAACCCACGGGCTAAACCCAGGCTCCAACCCATACTCTCTACTTAACACTTAACGACTTGCATGATGTTGGGTCCACCACAGCCACCCTGAATTTCAATCTCCTTGTTTATAAGAGGGGGGTATTAGGCCAGAGCATCACCTGGATCCCATCCACAGGTAACTCTGACAGTGGAGGCTTTGGTTTGCCGCTCAGCTCTGCTGCCAAGATGCCAAAAGTTCTTTTGGAGTCTCAGTTTAGCCATCAGCTCAGCAGTGTAACAATAACTCAACCAGGATGATGGGCGTAGGCAACCCAAGCTAAGAGGTGCATTCATTGATCTGAAGCCTGCAGAACTGGACCGCTGTCTGAAGAGCTGCGGGAAAGGGCTCTGAGATGAAGCAAAGTGAGAGAAAATGGTTGGCCTCTGTGGTCAGTGGGGTGAGGTGGAGGAATATCTGTTCAGATTTGTTTTGAAGTGTAGTTTTTCTAGAAGCCCATTTCATATTAAATTATAAAAACCTCATGGAAAAGTGATTACAGGCTCTTTCTGTGGTAATAAAACAGCCCTCAGGGCAAAGAAGCACTAAGGCTTAATACATCTAAAAATATCTTATTTTTCTACGGCTTGATTGAAACTGGTGTAGGTGTGCTGGCATTTGACTTGGGGAGGTCGTACCTTTTCTTCTTCTTCTTATAATACTGTTTGGCAGCTTTTCACTCTATCTTACCACAGATCTTTGCCAAAACTTGAATTTACTTCCGTCAGATTAACTGTCTCCAAAAACAAACTGGCATTTCTTCTAAGGGCTCCGATTAAAAGGATAAGCCTGAGTGACACCCCCTAAATGGCTGGATGTTCTCACACGGCTAGAAAATCAGACCTGGAAAAGTGGCAGGGGCTGTGTTTAGTCACACGGCAGCACAGGCATTTGGACGGTGAGAGGGGCTGCTGTTTCCCTGTGCTCTGTTTAGAAACGACGGGTGAATTATGATTTTTGAAAACACATCCCTCAAAAACCTGTCAGAAGAAATTCTTTGAAATCTCTCAACCACTGTTTTGTGCTAGGTCCCAGCCTTTCTGCTTTTTGTTTGTTTTAAATATCACCTTCAATAATTTTACTGATCAAATTATGTTGGCTTCCCCAACGCTCCAAGGAAACAGAGGGCCTCTCCCAGTTGCACAGCTGAATGCATATGGAATTTGAATGAGCCAACTATGTATGGGCCAAAGAACTTTCTCTCTTTAACATTCCAGTAGATGGAGAGGAGAGTCCAAGAAAGGCGGAAAGTGAGAAAAGATGAGAGACACATTTGTCCAGTTCTTCCCTTGCTCTTATATCATTTAATCCCTCAAGAATAAGAGTTAGGGTCAGAATTATTTTCCAAACAAGTATTTTTCTTTGTGTTTGTTCATTTATTGATTTTCTTTTAAATGTCCGTATGTTGAAGAAGAAAATAAGGAGGGGATAGGGAAGAAAGAAACAAGGCTGCTAATTTACTTAATGGGTTACAAATATGAATGCCTAACAGATACGAAACATTTAAATGAGATAACACTTGAGGAGTTGAAATGTGGGTCCTGAATATTCTCTAGCTGTGAATTTCCCCTTCTCCCTCTTTCTCACAACAGTCTGTCTCACTCAGTGTAACAATACCTTGAATGCAGGGGCTCTGTGGCAAAGCTGGGGAAGAATTATTCTAAATTCTCTAATCCTGTATTGAAACCATCTAATAATGGAGGGCAAAATAACTATGATTGCCCATTTTTTAAAAAAAACTTTTATTACTTGACTTGAGAAGATGTATGATCAATAAATGATATTTTTAATTTATCTTAGAAAAAAATTTGCTATATAAATATATAAGCCGATCGCTGTATTTACTTAAAGTTTTTCATTGCCAAAATCCAAATTTCTCTGAGTTAGACACGGATTGGGCTTATCTAAGCATTGTTACATTATGTTTTTATTTTATATCACTTGTCATTTTTGTTACTAGAAACGAAATCATCGTCACTTCTCTGGATAAGTTATCTGGATGAGTCAGAAATCAACCAGCCTCAAGTCCATCAAGTTACCATGCCTCCTTCCATTCTCTCTGTACTGGTGAAAAGTGGAGTTAGCCCGTGGATCACTGGATACTCCTCTGGTGCCCTCAGATGTGATATAAATAGCCTACCAAGAATGAGGTTGTTCATAAAGACTTGGTATAAACTGAAGTGAATTTAAAAATATCTCTTAGTTCTCACTGACAGTCACCTCAGTAGAAATTCCTTAGTGCGTGAGATTGACAACCACCGGTGACAAGTGCTATTCCTGGGACTTCATACATATTTTCAGATCCGGTCCTTGAAACCAGTGGTTGCCAAACTTCTTTGATCATACACCCCAAGAGTTTCACAATTTGGACCATGTATCCACAAAATATGCATATCCATTGATTTATTATATATATTTTCTACACTACCACTATATTATATACATTATAAAATGTGCACAAAAACAGGGATTTCAAAAGAATCTGATAAATATAAAACAAATTTTATTTTAAATAAATTAGAATATTTTGCTTATAATTATTTATAATATTTTGCCTTCAAAAATACAACTAATAATATTTTACCAAGAACAATTAGTATGCTTCATGTTTTATGAAAATCCTGACTAGTCAGTTTATAATAGGATCTAGCTCTAAGTTCACTTTGTTTTTGTGCTTGCTATGAATGATATCAAAGCTTAAACATATTGTTATCCTTAACTTAGTGTGGCTATTTTACTAGGAGACACACTGGCTTTGCCATTGCCTTGTTCATTTGAATTCGCATTATTATTATGAATTTCAGTATGTGGTTTTACTATAGGGATCTTTTTAAGCCACTCATTCAATTTGTAAGGGATACTTTAGTTACACCAAATAATATAATCCACAATTCCTTTTAGCCGAACACAAGAAAACCATAATGCCTTACAATGTGGTGAAGGCAGCCTAACAGGTGAGGGTGCCCTGTCAGCCCCCTGTGATGCGATCTGCCTTCCCTCCCTCACTGTCCTTTCTGGACTGTGTGAAACACACGGTCATCTGACACACGCGACAAGCAATGACCCCAGGTCAATCACTCCATGGAACACTGAAGTCAGCAGAGTTGTAGATAAATAAATGTATGTGTATACAAAATTATAATGCATAACCCACGTGTGTATGTGTGTGTGTGTGTGTGGTGTTTCACCCACTAGCTTGAGCATACTTGATTTTGGGGGCCACTTCTCCAGACTACCTTATAAAACATGGATTGCCGTCTTCATTTCACTGACAAGGAAAAAGAAACTAAGTTTCTGAGAGTTACAATTAGTAACTCTCATTTTTGCAGTTGGTCTTTTCTCATAACTGCCGCCAGAAAAAAATAAAATAAAAACAAAGTAGTTTGATCACCAATGTTTTTGTTTTATTTTTTAATCTCATTCTTTAAAATTGTTGTTATAGGGTGGAAAAACATTTTCATTTAGTGGGATATGGAGACAAAAAACTTATAAACCAATTACTAATAATGATTATTAAAACTCAGTGATAGGATCCGTGGGGACTAAACTAAAATCAGTCAATAGGACCCCCATATTAAATAGAGTACTCTTCCATTACTCCTGTTATCTGATTGTTCTAACCATTCCCTCTCTTTTTATTTCTTCCCACACACAATTGCTTTGTATCCAGATGATCCTTACCAGCACACCTACCAACTGGGGATAAGCCTTCTTATTGGCAAAAACTGAAGTTCCATGCCTGGATGTAAAATAACTCCAGTGAAATGGAAGAATGCTTTTAAACATCACTTGAAAATATGACTAAACTCCCACATTTCAGTTTGAATGAAGCTTTTTATGTTATGAAAATAGCATATACTTGTTCTATACAAAATTTGGAAAATACAGAGAAAAGTGAAGCAAGATCACTCATAACTCTTCACCCAACATGATCACTGTTAACATTTTGATGTATTATCTTCTATTATTTTTCTACTATATAGTTGTAATCATGTTGTATATGTAATTTTGTACCTTACTTTTTTGCCTCAACATAAATAAAATAAACATGCTTCATGTTTATAAATTCTTAATATAAATACTTCCTAAGCCTAAATTTCTGTGACTGCACAATAATCCATCAGGTGGATGGTAGCACACTTTGACATATACAAAACTTCTTTTTTTTTTTTCTGAGATGGAGTCTTGCTCTGTCACCCAGGCTGGAGTGCAGTGGCATGATCATAGTTCAGTGCAATCTCAAACTCCTGGGTTCAAGTGATCCTCCTGCCTCAGACTCTCAAGTAGCTGGGACTACTGGGGACTCCTAAGTACTACTTGGAGTCCTACTTGGGGAGTCCGGAATAGTACTTAGTAGTTGTTGGCATGCGCCACCAGGTCTGGCTAATTTTTTTTTTTTGTAGAGACGAGGTCTCACTATGTTGTCCAGGCTGGTCTTGAACTACTGGCCTCAAGAGATTCTTCTGCCTCAGCCTCGCAAAGTGTGGAATTACAGGTGTGAGCCACCTTGCCAGGCCTACAAAATTCTTGAGGTAGGAAAGATAAATGCAAGATTATGTAGGCAAGTATAGTCAACTCTTAATTCCAACTCTAATGGAAATATGAACAGACTGGATAATTGGAAATAAAATTTATTTTCCTTTAGAATGAATTCCTTTCTTTTGGTGGCTAATTTATCTTCTGAATTTTGCTTAGACTGGGTGAAAGACGTTTTGTATTTCTCAAACACTTACCTTCATATAGGAAAGGGAAAGTGACCCTAGAATACAATACCTGGAAGAGGAAAACCAACTTTTAAAAAATCACAGATAAGTAAATATTACCAATGGTTTGTGTTGTATTATTAAATAAAAATTACAATTAATTGCATGTACTATATTTTCACAACTCATTTTAAAGTTGCGGGTCCTTATTGCTTTTAATAAGATTATTAGTGTTGATTTCTGGTATGAAAGGCTGGCCACTATTTTTTAAGTAAGTTTCTGTACTTGTGAAGAATATCTTTAAAAAAAAAAAAAGCAGGGGGATGGGTTGGGTGTGGTGGCTCATGCCTGTAATCCCAGCACTTTGGGAGGCCGAGACGGGCAGATCACCTGAGGTTAGGAGTTCGAGACCAGCCTGACCAACATGGAGAAACCCTGTCTCTACTAAAAGTACAAAATTTAGCTAGCCAGGCATGGTGGCACGTGCCTGTAATCCCAGCTACTTGGGAGACTGAGGCAGGAGAATGGCTTGAATCCGGGAAGCGGAGATTGCGGTGATCTGATATCAACCCATTGCACTCCAGCCTGAGCAATAGGAGCGAAACACCATCTCAAAACAAAAAAAAGAAAGAAAAAGGGTTGGGGGGTAACTTCTACATGAAAATTTCCATTCCGTAAATAAGGAAGTACTACATATAATGAAAGAAGAAATATAGAAAAGATCGTGGGACTATTTTTGAATGCATGTTGTTTTATAGATAATGACCATGTAAAAAATGGGGTGATAATCAGCTATGGAAGGAGTATTGCTGAAATCATTCCTGTTTTCTCATATGTACCATTGTCAATCAAGGTAAGGTAATAATTATTTGAAATCAAATAAATAGACAACATTTAAGAAGTGTTTCTATATAATTGTATATATAATGTGTCTATATAGTGAATGAGTTTATACACACACACATAAACAATCTTGTGTGTTTAATATATATGAACCAAATTGATTACCTATATATGTGAAGATAGAATATTTTTAAAAACTCTAAAAGTTTAGTAAACTGACTATATAGTACTATTTAAATTAAAAGGTTTGGATAATTCTACTGCATTTGTTTTAATTTTCCAGCAAAGAAGGATTACAAATGATCCTGGCTTTTGAATAAAACCAGTCCCTCTTCAAGAACAGAACATTTTAAGATCTAAGATTCTGTGTGGCTGCTAAAGTGGTTAAGCCATTTCAAGCTGTGATCTCTACAGTACCACTGCAAGCAGTTAGGAAAAGTGAAAAATTTTATCAACCTGGTGTTAATTTGATGCTTTTCTTTCCTTTTTCTGTCCCCTTTTTTTTGCTTGTTTCCTTACTTCTTCCCTTTCTTTCTGTCTTCTTTCCTTCCTTTACTTTTATTTTTAACTGAATTCATGAAATTTCTTGAACGTTCCAGGGTCCTGTAGTCAGATTATTGACAATCTAAATTGTTCATCACGTTGTCTTCTGTAAATTTCTGAAAGCATGCTTAACAGAGATTCCAAGACGAGCCATTTGAATACTCCTAACTGAATTGGTAACAAAACAATCACTTCCTAATAAAAATAACTTTTGAGTTTCCAAAATGAGCAGGGCTTTGCTCCAGAATTAAAGAGAGATGAATCAGTTCTCAGGTGCTTTGGTGTCTGACAAATGTGTTATGTGTAACCTTGGGTTAAATTTACTGAGCCTCAGTGTCCCCATTTGTAAAGTGGAAATGCTAGTGATACTTCCCTCAGAGGACTGATGCAAAGGTGAAATGAAACAGCATTTGGATAGCCCTTGGCAGAGTTCCTGGCATATAATAAGTGCTCAATAAACAATAGCTGATGATCTTATAATATATTATTAATTAATTAAATAAAATTAATATACCATTTCCTAGTACGTGCAGTACAAACAGTACTAACTCATACTACACCGAGTGATTGCTCAAATGCTCAGTTATGTCACTAGGTAGCCAACAGACCATTATAGAACTCAGGGCAAATACAGTGTTATTTAATTCACAGATGGCATTATTGACGCTAGTCATTATACATAAATTGCAGAAATAGGAAGACAAGCAATTTTACCTGTAAAACTAGAACTTACAATAAAGACTTACTGTATTTCGAAACTTTCTTTGAAAATTTGAAGTTTTATGAAACACATTTTATTTGTTAAATATGCTCAATAATTAAAAAAGAATCAAACACTAAAAAAGAATCAATGCGCTATGAAAAACAAACCCACACAAACATTCACAAAATACTTTACCAAACACTCAGGGCCCTTGCATGAAAGCATTTCAGATGTTTAATATGCTTTGAAGGCATTTTACTACCTAACAGAATTTCACTTAAGTCCTTTTAAAAAAGTAAGTGTAGGCCAGGTAAAAAAGTAAGTGTTGGCCAGGTGCAGTGGCTCATGTCTGTAATCCCAGCACTTTGGGAGGCCGATGGTGGGCGGATCACCTTTACTTGAGATCAGGAGTTTGAGACAGCCTGGCCAACATGGTGAAACCCTGTCTCTACTAAAAATACAAAAAAAAAAAAAAAAAATAGCTGGCCATGGTGGCGTGTGCCTGTAATTGCAGCTACTTGGGAGGCTGAGGCAGGAGAATCGTTTGAACCCGGGAGGCAGAAGTTGCAGTGAGCTGAACTGGCGCCACTGCACTTCAGCCTGGGCAGCAAGAGCGAAAACTCCAACTCAAAAAAAAAAAAGGTAAGCGTTAACACCTGGTATATGTAACCACTTTTGAAAATCAGTTAAAAGAGCCTCATGCAAATAGATAACAGATAGTGGAATGGTTCTGTAGTATAACTAAAGATATAATGAGTAAAGAAAAGCTGGTGAAATTATAAGGGTATTTCACCCATCTTTCTAAATGACCTAAAAAAAACAAAACAAAACAAAAAAAAGGTCTTCCATTGTACAACCCCAAAGGATTATCCATGAAATGCCAAGTTTATTTGACAACTTTTGGGTGGCATGGAATTTGTCAACAGAATTCACTAAAATAAGAGCCAGGGACCATTGGAAAATGAAGGAAGAATTGGTGCTTCAAAAATGAAAGTCTAGATTAATGTGATTATAGTTTCTTTAGAGCCATTCAAAAACATAAACTGAATCTTATTGAAAAAGAAAATTTATTAGTCTGCATTTGATAAGGGGGAACTATTCCCTCAGCCTACATAATTTTCCCACCTTTGTTTTATGGCAGAGCTTCATGTTTTAGTATAGTAAATAAAGATGTGATTGGGGTTGAGGGAAGGTCGAGGCACACAGCTCTCTCTTTCTTTCCTTAAAGATCTTTTGGGGTTTCCAACCAATTCAGTGAAAGGCAAAATGAATTAATTAGTTGAAAGTGATATTTCAGATAAAACAATTAGCACTTTAATCCAATTTTGTAGGGGTGGGGACTTCACCAAGTCTCCTGCCTTTTGTTGAAATGAATTCAATTTCAAAGTTAATTTTAAAAATTAAAAGCACAATCTTGAACTTCAACAGAAATATTTAACTATTTGCAGCAGGTGCGTTTTTAATCTACCCCTGCTGAGTGAATAAGAGAGGTTATACAGATTTCCTCTGCCAGTTTATTTAGATGAAGTAAAGGAAACAAACAAATAAACAAAGGTGGTGGTGGCAGGGGGATGGCCCACCTTCCTGCAGTTCTTAAAGGCATTTGGGAAAACCTCCTTGGCATTCTATAAGAAACACATAGATTAGAATGTGCAGGATCAAAATGAGGAATAATTTATGGTAAATGGTTAATCTAAGAGGAAAACAGCAGTCACTTTTTGTATGCCATATGGGGCATAAACATTCTAACTTTATGTTAAAAATTTTTGAAATTATATGCAGAATAAACAATTCTATACATTGAATAAAAGAGCATGAATAAAAATGTAGTTATTTATGCAATGATTCTGAAGTTCTGGGAGGTTTTTAATCCTAATCCATTAGAAAGTAGATACAAAATTAATCCTCTGAGAAGTTCTTTTTTTTTAAAAAAAAGAGCAGAAATGAAATCTATTTTTTTTAAGTTCATTATTTGTTAGGGCAAAAATCACTGCATCTTTGGCGTCTGGGAAAGCTAGGCACCACTCAAATTTTAATATATATAGTGTAATTTAGCAGAGCCCTTAAAAAGCGTTGAAAGAAGTTTAATGGAGGGTGTCCATTGGGTATTATTGATCTGTCAAAGAAAATGAGTGCTGCGCGCACATAAACCAAACTGCACAGCAAGTAACAACTACGTTTAAAAGTGAGTTTCCCAGCGTTAAACCTAATGAGCACCTGCTAAGAGAGAGCTGCGGGAAGACTGAGTCATTTAGATAGGAGAGGGGCAAATGTGTTCTGGTTTAAGTCTGATTGGTACTCGTATCTTAGGCAGCCATCTTCAACTGTGCATCCACTTGGGAATAAGTCTGTTGCACCTAAAGCTAAGTAATACTCCGCCACCTCCTCCCACGCAATAATTAAGAAATGAGTAAAAGGCAAAATAGCTTTCTAGTGAATTGAAAATTTCTTACTTCAGAGCCATTTCTAACACTGCTGGCCCTAGATTTTCCTGATGAACAACTTAGGTAAGAGCACTTTTTTCAGCCACATCACTAATTGGCTTACTCTTACTTTTCACTTTAATTTAAAACCAAAGGGGAGAAAAATGATTTCCAAGGCACCTGCAATCTGACATGTATGAGCAGAACTGAAAGTATTTTTTTCAAAATTGGATTAATTAGCATTATCAGAAAAACAAAGGGAACAAAGCCACCAGTAAGTAGTGCATTAATCATATTGCTAGTAATTAGTGCCACAATAGAAATACAAGACAAAACAAAGAAGTTGGAAATAGTTCTGAAACTAGTCATATTTTGTAGGTATCACTCGCTAAGAAATAGACATACTTGGATGTGCAGAGAGGACAAGAGTAAAATAGAATCTCAAAAATCACATAAAAGACTCAACTGCATAAATCATGAACCCCAGAAAAATGGAGCAATTGATATATTTTTAATGTCTAAAACCCACAGTTAAAAAACAGACAAGGAGGGAGGGGACAGGGGGAGGGTAGAAAAGAATTAGAGGAACAGAATGTATTTCCATTTTTAAAAGAGACAGTTTTATGCTATTGTAACAAAGCTAATGCCAGGTCTAGCCAAACCTCAAATGTGCAGGATTATTTTGAAACACAGAAATGGTGGCTAGGTGCAGTGCCTCCTGCCTGCAATCACAGCACTTTGGGAGGCTGAGATGGGAGGATTACTTGAGGTCAGGAGTTCAAGATCAGCCTGGTCAACATAATGAGACCCCATCTCTAAACAAACAAACAAACAAACAAAAAAAACCCCACAGAAATGGCGAGAATTCTCTTTGCTTTAAATATATGATTGGATAATGTCAAGGAATTTAAAACTTTCTTTAGAGTGATAAAAACATTAAATTAATTAAGATCTTTAAAGAAAGGAATAAGATATCGGATTCATTTCTTACCCCTTAATTTTCTTGTATCAGGGACTATTCTAAGAATTGTTTTATAAAAGAGTTTTAGATGACAATGCTGATTTGTGTTGATTCATTTTACAACTAAGATTGAGCCCAGTGAGGTCCAAAAGAATATGAAGAGGAAAACTAAAATTTTTCTTCTAGTTCTGAAAAGCCCATATCAAGTCATCCATTTTTCTATGCTCCAATTTTTCTTACCCAGCAAAATTAAAATTGACAGAATAAAGATATAATCTGAGTGTTACCTCTTTGAAGATGTCTGTATTAGACCATTCTTGCATTGCTATAAAGAAATACCTGAGACTGGGTGATTTATAGGAAAGGAGGTTTAATTGACTCACAGTTCTGCAGGCTGTACAGGAAGCACAGTGCCAGCGTCTGCTTCTGGGGAGGCCTCAGGAAGTTTTTCTTCACTGCGGAAGGTGGGTGAAACAGAAGCAGGCACTTCACATGGTGAGAAAGGAGCAAGGAGGGAGAGAGGTGCTACACCCTTTTAAATGACCAGATCTTAGGAGAACTCACTCACTATGGCAAAGACAGTACCAAGCCACGAGGAGTCTGCCTCCATGACCCAAACACCTCCCACCAGGCCCCATACCCAACATCGGAGATTACAATTCGACATGATATTTGGGTGGGGACAAATGTCCAGACTATATCAATGTCCTCATGGGGGCATATGAGATGAAGAATTTTGTTTCTTTTGTTAAAATAAATAAATAAAAGAGTTGTGCATTTGGAGGTGGTAACAGATAATGCTGACTAGAAGCTGATTTTCACCTGGGCCCACAGAATGGTACAGATAGGAAGGAAGGGACATCTTAGAAATGAAATGAAAGGGAGGTATTCGGCTGGAGCTTCCCCTTCCACACTTCTTTCAGATCCATTACTCTTTCTCAAGTTTCACTAAATATCTTCTTCTGCCTTTGAACCTTTCCTTTTTTATTTTTATTTTTTTAGAGTCAGAGTCTTGCTCTGTTACCCAGGCTGGGGTTCAGTAGAACCATCATAGCTCACTGCAGCCTCAAACTCCTAGGCACAAGCAATCCTCCCACTTAGTCTCCCTGGTAGCTGAGACCACAGGCATGAGCCACCATGCCTGGCTTATTTTCTTTATTTTTTTTAATAGATAGGGTCTCACTATGCTGCCCAGGTTGGCCTCTAGTGATCTTCCCACCTTGGCCTCCCAAAGTTCTGGAATTATAGCCATAAGCTACTGCACCTGGCCTCATTTTTCAGTACTCCTTTCTCTCACTCTTACTGGGCCTCCCTTCCTTGTTGGATTATCTCCTTCTATTCCTCAGTTATTCTTCTATTATTTCTCTTCATAATTCTTTTCTCCTTTCACATTTTACTTTCATGCCTTTAGCACCTGAGTCTGGAGGTCAGTCACCCACCTAGCTCCCTATTCCTCTCACTTTGATCAAGTTATTTTTTAACTCAATGTATTTTAATTTCCGTATTTATATCACTATAATAGCAGAACTTTCATTTTCTTTAGTGTCCTCAACCTTTCAGATAAAAGAAAACATATTATGCAAAATCCATTCTTAATTTGGCTAATTAAGTAGCTAATATATTATTCGAATAGCCTTTGCAACATTAAGAAGGACAGCTCCAGAAATATATCTTCACAGAAACTCCATGTATAAAGTATAAATTTGATACCAGATATTTAGCAATATAGAGGAAAGACTGATAACTCTGACACATGAAAGTAATAAATTTATGTATAGACAAAGAAAAGGTTAAAATATAACAACTTATTAGGAAGAAATTTGTCCAATATATATGCCAGAGAAAGGGCCAATGTAATTAAGTATACAAACTGCTTGTCTTAGTTTGGACTGAAATAACAAAACATCATAAACTGGAAGGCTTATAAATAACAGAAATTGAATTTTCACAGTTCTGGAAGTTGGAAGTTCAAGATCCAGTTACCGGCAGATTTGGTATCTAGTGAAGGTCTACTTTCTGGTTCTGCGTTCCACACAGTGGAAGGGGCAAATGGAGCTCTTTGGGGTGTCTTTCATAAGGGCGCAAATCTCATTCCTGAATGTTCTAATCTTGACACTTAACCTGCTCCCAAAGGTGCCACTTCCAAATAACATCATGTCAGGGATTAGACTTCAACCTACGAATCTGATGAAGACACAACATTCAGTCTATGGTATAACCCTTATAGAACCAATAAGAAAAGACAAATCACTGCACAGAAAATGGACAAAGGGCACAAATAGTTTTTAGAAAATAAAATATAAATGGCTAGTGGATAAGCAGAAAACTAAAAACAGTGTTCAACTTACTGGTAATTTTTTTTTTTTTTTTTTGAGATGGAGTTTTGCTCTCGTTGCCCAGGCTGGAGTGCAATGGTGCGATCTCGGCTCACCACAACCTCCGCCACCCAACTTACTGGTAATTTTAAAAGTGCAAATGAAAGCAATAATGTGCCACTTTCATCTATCAGATAAGGATTTTTAAAGACCAACAATGTCAATCGTTGACAAGAACATGGAGAAGTGGGTGCTCATTCACACACACATTAAACAGGTGTTTACTGAGTTCTACTCTAAAATACTTATGATGGAATAGCAAATTGTTGCACTCTTTAAGAAGGGCAACTTAGAAATATCTAACAATATTTTAAATGCACACATTTTTCAGTATCTATGCTTCTAAGAATTTATGTTAACAAAGATGTATCTACAAAATGAATTTATTGCTACAGTGTTTATAACAGCAAAAAATTGAACACAATCTAAATGTTCTCCAGTGGGCGACATTACTTAAATATAACATGGTATTTCTATACATTTCATACATGTATGATGTACAACATTATACAGGTGATAAAAGAAATACAATGGACTATATAAACTGATGCAAAAAGCTATCTAAGATATATCAAGTTAAAAGAAAGTAGACAGATACAGAATATAGATACACATTTATGTATGATCCCATTTCATAAAACTAAGAAACATATTTATATTTATTTCTATAAGCATATTTATACATAAAAATTTCTGAAAGGACACAGAAGAAACTGTTTTCAGTTGTTACCCCTGGAGAATGATGATAAGAATTAAGGAGAAAAGGGCATTTCACTTTTTCACTTTATATTCTTCTGTTCTATTGAATTTTTGTCTTTGCAAGACTATATACCTTACAATTATAATTTTAAAACTAGTTTCCAAAATATGCCATAAAAACGAGCTTGATGTCGTTATAAAAATTCATTTCAAAATGACATAAGGAAATTTACTGGTATACTTAGTTTTTGGAAAAAGAAATCCATGAATGAAGCCAAAAAACATATTCCCATAATTTTACCCTATATAATATACATAGATATGAATACTATAGATATAACTAAAACAAATGTAAATGGATATTCATCTAGTTTGCCTGGGAGAAGCCTTTTTGTTTATATGTCTGAATTTGTGAAATCAGGATCAAAGCTAATAGTAATAATCTTCTCAAATAAGTCTAGGAAAAGAATAGTAGATTCCTAGTCTTAGTAAAACTGAGCAATGTGGACTTCGCATCATTCTTTGTAATGTACCTTACAACTTTAACAACAAAGACTATCTTTAAAGATTGCTTTAAATAAGACCCCAAGGTTGTATAATAGTAAACTAAGAGCAGGTGACTACTGCATCCTCAGAACCCTCAGGAGCAGTCAAGTGACTTAGAAATAGCATGGGCTGTGGATGCAGGCCTGGATTCCATTGAGGCGGGGCCTTCTAAGGCCAAACACTTCATCTCTCTGAGACTTGTTTTTTAAATACGTAAAACAGAGATAATAATACCCACTGCAGGAGCTATGTTTGGGAGACAGAATTTGAAGGCAACGTTACACTGTGTAAAGGATGCTCATTTTGGAGTCAGTTCTGATTTTGAATCTTCACTCCACTACTTCCATTGCTTATCAGTTATGTTAACTTGGGTAAGCTAACCTATCTTCTCAATGCTTCACTTTTCTCATTTGAAAATTATATATATACACACACACGTACACACACACACACAAATATATATATACACATAAAATATATATCTGTACACACATAGATATATGAGATATATAGGAGATATATATATGCGATATATATATATATATGCTATGGAAAATGATTTAAGAGGTAAGTGACAGAAAACATTGAGCATATCATGGCACGTAGTTAATGCAAAGTAAATGTTTGTCCCTAATTCACATGAAGTATCATAAAAAGAATGTTAATCATAACAGCCAGCTGAGATGGAGCTCTCTCTTTAATCTCCTTGGTCTACAAAGAGAGTAAAGGAGAGAAGAAAGAAGGAAGCTGTGACTTATCCATATCTGGATTTATCAGGATCTGTCTAGAGATAGTGTGATTCCTCAAAGCTTCCTTTGCACTTTTGTTGCTAGCTAAGATAGACTAACAGGAACCAGACTTACCTTTCCACCGAAAGAACTTAAAAACAGATAAAATATACTTTAAAATCTCAGTTTTTGAGACACTGGCCTTAGGTAATGAGGGGCAGTGATCCTGGTGAGATGAAAAACAAGTGGTGTAAACCCTATGGCTGTGGTCTGAATGTTTGTGTCCCCCTCAAAATTCATGAGCTAAAACCTGCTCTCCAATGTGATATTCAGACGTGGGGCTTTTTGGAGATGATTGGGTCCTGAGGATGGAGCCCTCATGAATGAGATTCGTGCCCTTATAAAAGAGGTTGAAAAAAACTTGTTCACCCTTCCACATGTGACAGCAAAGCTAGAAGGGGCCATCTATAAGGAATGTGACCTCACTGGATCCAGATCTGCTGATGCCTTGATCTTGGACTTCACCGTCTCCACAACTGGGAGCAATACATTTGTATTGTTTATAAGTTACCCAGTCTAAGGTATTTTGTTATAGAAGCCTGAACACATTAAGAAACCTACCCATCTTACTGCCTTGAGAGAGTGTCTAGGCTATGGTGAAGGGAGAGAGAATACAGGTGGAGTCCAGTACATTCCCTGAATTGAGGAAGCAGTGCTTAAAGGCTGGGGTGACCAAGGTGGCTAGAATTCACAGGATGAAGTACCAGAGAGGAGAAGGCTGGATATCTCCAGAGGCTCTGCCTCACATATTCAGCAGAATACTGATCAGGACACACATGTGAGGAGGCTGTCAGAGGCCTGGGAAGCAACCACCAGAAAAGATTAGCAGTAACAGTGTCCAGTACTGTCATGAGTTAGGTGTGCATGTTGGAGTCTGTCCTAAGTTAGTGCCTGTTCCAACAACAAGACTGGAAAACCACATAATTTATGGAGCACTGGGCAGAATAGACTCTGCCTATGATCTTTTGGCTCTCCTTTTGACCATGTGTAAGTGAATAAGGAACTTTTCCATGTAAATCTACTCTTTATACATTAATCATCTATTGATAAATAAATACTATGCCCTCATGTTTTCTACAGGTAAATACAGATTGGGAAACTGGGCCAACCAGCATCCATTTTTTCCCTCACTTCCTCCCTCCCTCCCTCCCTCCCCTCCTTCCTTCCTTCCTTCTTTCCTTCCTTCTCTTTTCCTTCCTTCCTTCTCCCTTCTTCTTCTTTCTTTTTCTCTCTTTTTTCTTTTTATGAAGCAAAATAGGGTGTAAAACTAAAAAAGACCAGCAGACCAGACTTGGAAATGTAAAAATCACCAAATGTCATTGCAAAGAAAAGAGATCAGGAGCTGCCCTTTCTTTAAAAGTGCTGCTCACTTGCCCAAGACCCTTCCTTCTTCCAATTCCAGGCAAGAAAATAGGGCCACAAAAGGAAGGACTGTAAATAGAGGAAATTTGTATTCAGATAAACTAGTTCATGAAAAAGCAATACACACCAAAAGACAGAACCTCATTTGGGGAGGCTTCCTTCAGTCCTTGCTCATCTCTTACCCTACCTCCCACTCTCTGAAGATTTTTTTTTTTTTTTTTTAAAGGAAACTTCTTTGGGTATATACCCAGTAATGGGATTGCTGGGACAAATGGTATTTCTAGTTCTAGATCCTTGAGGAATCACCACACTGTCTTCCACAATGGTTGAACTAATTTACACGCCCACCAACAGTATAAAAGCATTCCTACTTCTCCACATCCTCTCCAGCATCTGTTGTTTCCTGACTTCTTAATGATCACCATTCTAACTGGTGTGAGATGGTATCTCATTGTGGTTTTGACTTGCATTTCTCTAATGACCGGCGATGGTGAGCTTTTTTTCATATGTTTGTTGGCCGCATAAATGTCTTCTTTTGAGAAATGTGGCACATATACACTATGGTATACTATGCAGCCATAAAAAAGGATGAGTTCATGTCCTTTGCAGGGACATGGATGAAGCTGGAAACCGTAATTCTCAGCAAACTAACACAAGAACAGAAAACCAAACACCACATGTTCTCACTCATAAGTGGGAGTTGAACAATGAGAACACATGGACACAGGGCGGGGAACATTACACACAGGGACCTGTTGTGGGGTAGAGAGCTAGGGGAGGGATAGCATTAGGAGATACACCTAATGTAGATGACCGATTGATGGGTGCAGCAAATCACTATGGCACGTGTATACCCATGTAACAAACCTGCATGTTCTGCACATGTACCCCAGAACTTTAATAAAAGAAATAAAAATAAATGAGTGAATAAATAAATAAAGTTCTGCCTGGACATGAATGAGGGGCTTCACTGCTTGTTTTAGGTCTTGGAACCTGCAGGAAACTCTCACGCTTGAACTCACTGAAGCTCCAATTACAAATAAAGTGTGGGTGAATCATTTTGCTGCTATGTGTTGCCCACTAAGAGCTGGGAAAAGCTGTCTCAAAGCTGTCCTTCCACTCCACAAAGTCTTTACAAGGCCTCAGAAAGATTTCATTTATTTTAAGACCCAAAGGCCTTGCAGGTAAGCCAATGAGCCAAATCTCGACAACTATAATATTCCTAAAAATGGGTGTATTCTACCTTGCAAAATGAAGTTGAATGCTCAATATTTTTTAATACAACAAAAATAAGTACTTAGTGGGTATTTTTCTAAAAGTATAGCTAAGATCTTACTTATTGAATGTGTAGATTTAATTGGAACATTGGAAGCAATCTCAGTCTCACGAAACATCCAGGCTGTTGCTCTAGCCACAAGAAAAATTTTGCAAATAGTTGTTGTGAGTCCCCTCTTCTAATCTCATGCAAATCCAGTTTCTTTGGTGTTGGAAAAGTGTTTCATGTAGAATGAAAGAGAACTGCATTCTAACTTTTCAGGGAAGCACTTTGGACTATAGCATGTTCAAAAGACAAAAGTTTTACCATTAACAATAACAATCCAAAGACGTAGTGGCCAGTATAGTGTGGTTCAAAGAACCCTCACTGGCCTGTGTGAGCTGGGTTTCAGCTCTGATTCTGAAGCATATAACCTTCAGGAAGTTGTGCCCCTCTCCAAATCTCCGTTTTTTCACCCATAAAATGAAGGCTTTAGCCATTATTGAGTCCAAGATCAACACTGTAATAAATAAAGAAATGTTTATGTCAATATGCTTCAAAAAGACATTTTATTCTGCCATTTATACTCCTTTATCAGGATGGGGCAGAGTGGGGGGTGGGCTGGGAGCGGCGGGTGGAACACTAACAAAATTTTGGACACATGCGTATCTTAATTTAGAATGTGGCTGATTTTACTTCTGCAATGTGTCATTGATCTCTTAGACCCAAATAGGAGAAAGCATTTACTAAAGCAACGCAGCATTTGGAAGAATTAATGCATGACCTCAAAATGGGAGTTGGCTCACTTCTTACCAGTAGAAGCAGCCTCCTTATAATAGCATAAGTAAAATAGGCGGTTCCAAACCTATGCTTCCTTAAGCAGCTTTCTGAAGAACAAGTCTTTCTGGAGATTGTAGAGTCAGTTATTGAATTTCTGTAGCATAAACTAGAGTATCATTGGACCCATTTAAAACCCAGGTTAATTTTACAGTTACTCTTCAGATTCAAACATTTTTAGTGTGTTCACCTTTTGTACCTTAACACTGTATTACTTATTGATGTTACCACCTAGTCTTATCTTATCTCATTCCATCTTACCTTTCCTTACCTTATCTCATCCTCTGAAGTCATTACACTAATATTAAGACACCTTGATAACAAAAGGCTTTTGTTCTCCACAGGACCTTTCTAAGTCCTTTTTTCCCCTCTCCCCTGACATAAAGCATGTACCTTGGTTTTCTTTTCTTTATTAGTTAAGCATTTAGATGGAAGAAAAAAATAAAAAAGAAAGAAACCAAGTAAATATTTTAATGAACACAGACAGATACACATGCACACACACACTCAACCCCAAACTGACTAGAAAAGCATGCCACTGGAATAGTGTGGAAGGCCAGGGGAACTCATGCCTTTTGTTTAAGCAGGTGCTTGGGAACAAGGAGACATCAACCAGATTCAGGGCAACGTGTGAAGATCTGACTTCACTCATCACTTATTGTTGAGCACCAGGAGCAAAAATGTAGCAAATAATGCAAAGAAAATCCTTCTAAGAGATCTGAGCCCGGAAACTAATCCAGGCAAGTATGACTCGTGTCTCTGTAGTTTATAAGGGCAGATTTCTTTGGTATTTAATTAGTGAATGAGTGGAATCTGTGCATTGAATTTAAGAAGAAAACAGTTTGCTTTTTCATCTCTGAGAAGTCTTGAGCAGTCCAGGAAAGATAGCTAATTGCTCATGGCAATTGCTCACAGCAATCACAACAGCCTCTATGGCATTTCTTGAGTACTACCATGCATCACAATGCGCCCAAACTGAGCATGGCATCTGGATAAGAGTCTTCCACTTGCAAATATGAGTGAGACTTAAAAATAGATTAGGAAAGCATAGTCATCCTAAGACCTCTGTGGGGGTTATCCATCTAACAGGTGGGCGGCAGGAATAAAAGGGAAGGACCTGTAGCTTAGCGTCAAGATTTATTTTTACTGGCATAGGGTGCGCTTCCGCTACCAATAGTGACATGTTAAAAATCTAGATGAGTCTACTTGTGAGTACTCCGTCCTTGTGGCCACACTGGGGAGGAAGGAAGGAAGGAAGTAGGTCAGGAGTCTGAGACCAGCCTGGCCGACATGGTGAAACCCCATCTCTACTAAAAATACAAAATTAGCCGGGCATGGTGGCAGGGGCCTGTAATCCCAGATACTCGGGAGGCTGAGGCCAGAAAATTGATTGAACCCAGGAGGCGGAGGTTGCAACGAGATGAGATTGCACCATTGCACCCTAGCCTGGGCAACAAGGGTGAAACTCCATCTCAAAATGAAAACAAAAATGAAAAACAAACAAACAAACAAACAAAACTTTACTTAGTGTAGTGGTTAAAAGCACGGATCCTAGAGCCAGCCCACCCGGGTTTAAATCCAGACTGCACATACTAGCTGTGTGACCTTGAGCAACTTGACCTCTCTGTGCCTCATTTCCCATTCCATAAAATAGAGTTTTTCTGAAAATTCGAGGAGGTGCTATGTGTAAATTTGTAGTATGATACCCAGCATATGATAAAAGCTTGTTATGTTTTAACTATTTTTATGCATAGTATCCTACTTTGCAGGTTCTCTATAGTCAATCTTGGAGAAGTAATCATGAGCACTTACTTTTTCTCAAATGCTACTTTCTTGGTAACTAGTTAAGGGATATTTCTTTTCCTTTCTCATTATTACTTGCCACGGTTGGTTCTTTCTCAGGTTGCAAAGACATCATAATAGTTTAGATAGTAGAATAATAATAGTTTCCTGAATTTATACACTAGTTTCTCTGGCTTTGTAGATCAGGTGAAGCACCTCTGAATGACAGCCAGCAGCATGTGGTGACTGTGGCTAGGTTATTATTATCTACGGTTCATGTGAGAGGACTATGACTCACAGAGGGCCTGTGGAATGGCATGCCCATGGCTGTACAGGACATTGGGGGTGCTCCGATTCTCAGGCCCCAGCTTGCTCACCACCCAGCTCATACCCGCCTCATCTGCTGCTCACACGTGCACTTCCTGAACTGCCACATTCTACAGTAATAATAATGACTGAGTTCTGTCTTATTCGGTAAAACTCTTGGGTACAGTGGTGATCATGTTACACACATATCAAGTGGTATGGGAAAAAAGCATCCAGAAGGCAATTTCAAGCATGCAAAATGGGATCACTGACATGGAAAATCAGTGATATCTAATTCCCATTGTGCCAGCCTTCTGTAAATATGTAAGTAAGTGGAATTTTGTCAAAAGGTTCTTAGCTATTATGAATTACCATTGCATTTTAAAGATCAAAATTTCTAAGAGAGTTTTAGGAAAGCCTTGCACATTCATAGTTGTGTTTTTTAGCTCATACTGCTTCTTGAAACCCAAGCGCTTTGAAACTTTTGGGATGCTCCTGGGTATGTAGCTTAAAATTGTCAATAAAATTTATAGTATTTGAATACAAGTAATACATGGTAAAATCTAGAATTATAAGATGTTAGTCTTGCAAGATATATTGAAAGTAATATAGTTTGGTGACCTCTTCACTCTACTCACCCGTTTTATATATGAGGAAACTGAGGATGAGAGATTATTTACTCAAGTTTATATTGATTATTAGCTTTTATAATAACTATTATTCTGTAATTAGGTTGCCAGATTCCAAATCCACTAATCTTTCCACTTCACCATCCTAAGTTTATGAAACCAAGTAAATTAGGCTGGGCACGGTGGCTCACGCCTGTAATCCCAGCACTTTGGGAGGCCGAGGTGGGCGGATCACGAGGTCAGGAGATCGAGACCATCCAGGCTAACACGGTGAAACCCTGTCTCTACTAAAAATACAAAAAATTAGCCAGGCGTGGTGGTGGGCGCCTATAGTCCCAGCTACTTGGGAGGCTGAGGCAGGAGAATGGCGTGAACCCGGGAGGCAGAGCTTGCAGTGAGCCGAGATCGCGCCACTGCACTCCAGCCTAGGAGACAGAGCGAGACTGTCTCAAAAAAAAAAAAAAAAAAAAGAAGAAACCAAGTAAATTCAAAATTCAGTGTATGTGATGGTGCTAACAGAGCATCACTTAGGAAAGTTATAATTAGTTATAATTTATTTTTCAGGGGTTTTTTTGTTTTTGTTTTTGTTTGCTTATGGCTCAAGTTTGGGTCCATATACAATTTTTTAAAATTCTGCATACTCTAAAACCTAAATTTCAGAGACAGGAATTTTTTCGTTTGTTTGTTTCTACCAGTCTGAACTTCCTTAGACCTTGGGAATTGTCCTTCCCTCTACATTTATACCAGTTAGATCCTTTCTTTCTGCTACACCTGTTAGAAATATGTTACTAACGTCTACCAACTTACATGCCTTTTTTCCCCCTTTCATCTAGGCGTTTTCTCAGAGAAGTTTTTTTCATTCATCCACCTGTTTTGTCAGGTGATTTCTTTAGAAAGTATTTTTTTAAAAAGCATGTCCTTTGCTTCTGAGAAAAATTTGATTTTTAAAAATAATAAGTATAGGCAAATAAGGAGCTGTCAAAGGGAAATGGTGGTCACATGTCACACATTCTTGTGTGACCACATTGATGAAACCTGCTCCAGTTCTGCTCACCTGACTCACACTGAAGCGTTAGTGTGGATCATGTTTTAATATTTACTTGTGCGCGTGTGTTTTGCAACATTTTCACTCTCCCGACACAGGTTAAAAGAAATAATTATTTGTTTATTTTTTTTCCAGTTTGAACATTGCTTTATTTTTTGAACCACATTTTTCATTTGAGTGCCATGTTCACTTTGATAACAGATCATTCTGTTTTCATATCTCACTGCCAAAAGGGACTCGCCCGTTATCTCTGATTGCAGGCAATTCGAACTTTAAGTAAGCCTGTCTTTATCAACTACTGTTTTAACAGCTGATTAATTAGTGCTGCAGAGATCTAGGGGAGGCCTTTATCTGAAGAGCAGTTCAACCATTAGCAAAGGAAACTTCCTTGTGCACCAGCAGCTCAGATAACAAGGTAAGATAATAGTTCACAATCCTTGGGCTAATGCAAACAGGAGCACTCCCTCTTATCCCAACACAGGGGCCAGAGAGAAATGCTCAGCCAAATTCTCAAAATACCATGATCTTCAGTGGTAAAAACTCTGGTCATTTTGTAAGTGCTTTTTAGAATAGCACCTTGCGATTACATAGAACAGCAGGCATTTGGAAGCTCAAATAATATTCAATAGCTATTGGCTATTTGCAGGAAGAAATCAAGCCCTAGTAAGATTCAGCAATGAGCATGGTTGGGTTTATCTTATCAATTAAGAGTGACTATGTGAGCTAACTGAAGCAGTTAGCCATGTACTCTTGGACAAGCCATTTACTAACTCATTCGCCCTCTCTGTAAAATGGAGCTAATCAGAGTACCTACCTCCTGACATTATTGTGGGAATTAACTGAGCCAATGCTTCCAATGTTCTTAGAATTACATCTGACACATGGAAAATGCTCGACAGATGTTAGTGTCATTACTAAGTTAGGGAAGATGCAAGTAATTTAGGTTTTTCAAATTCTAATGGAATTAGCCAGAGGTTAATTAAATATAAACAGAAAGCATCTGGGAATGTGGTTGGGCACAGACTATTGTAACTATCACTCCCCACCAGCACTATCATGACTTCTACCAGCAGCAACTATCTGATCATTGTAATAAGAATTCACAGTATTCTTAGCATTTCACATATATGAATATGTTTAATCTTCACAACCTATGAGGAAGATCCTATTTTTATTTCCATCTTACAGCTGATGGAATTGAAGCCCAGAGAGCTGAAATGATCTGCCCAAAGTCACAGAACCTATAATGCTGAAAGAGATTTGACCCCCAGCAGTCTGTTCAGGAACCACAGACTGCCCGCTCTTAAGGACTCACTACTGCAATCACATTATTAATATTACTCCATGCTGAGTGTTTGCTGTGTCAAGCACTTCCCCATGCTCAGAGGTGAAGCAACTTACCTGAAACCTGAGACTAATACATAGATCAGCCAAAATTCAAAGCTATATTTTCCCCAACTCTTTTTTTTATGCTTTGATGCCTCTTCAGTGTAGAGGTTTAGGGGTGTTTAGGGTTAAGGAGAGAAAAGTGACCAGGGACCCGGGAGTGAATCATTTGACTTTCTACCCCTTGGGATTCCCTCAAAGGCTCTGGCCCTCATTCTGAATCATCATTTTCCTTGTTGGGACGGAAGGGCTGGGAGCCTGCAGGGTTGGATTTTCTGCAGGTAGGAGTTGTAGCTCACTCTACATTCTCCTAAAAATGTATTAAATGTAGAAGCATGTATGTGCGGAAATCTAATTTGTTGACCTAATTGTTTTTATTGTACTGAGTGATATTCGCTTTTTCTTTTCAGTGAATGATGCAAACTTGTCTAGCTTTAAAACATTAGTTTACAAAAGGCTGAGTAAGCCCTCTCAGTTACCCAGAAAGAACTAAAGTGGGTTTATTAAGACCATCTAGGACAGAGGTTATCCCACCAGGTGTTGGCCTACTGACCTGTCTTTCCCATTACTTTGAAAATTTCCTGAAAGACGGAGGGGCCTTGCTTCATTCACGATTGCACTCCAGCTTCTGCCATAAGCCTTGCACAGAGGGGGAAGCATATAGCATAGAAGGAGACCAGTACAGGGGAAGGCGATTTTGTTAATCAGTACAGAGCATTCATGAGAGTTGATTTTTTAAAATTATTATTATTCCTAAAAGATAGGATGTGATTTAACACTTTTAACAGCCGCAGGCAACTCAGAATATTTCAAGACCAAAGTAGGGAAAAGCCCAAGGCACCCTTTTGAGAGTAGAATAAGCCAAACAAATGTTTAGAAATAGAGTTTCATCACATTTAAGAAGAGGCAGTACATCATTTGTGCTTAAGATTTTTTTTTCTTTTTATATGACATTGAATGGTCTACAGAAGTCTATCAATGCTTTTCGGTTAACAGTGCTTTGCAGAAGATAAAAAGTGTAATTAGTTTTCAGTGTAAAACATGAAGTCATTTCTCAAGAGTGTAAACTATAAACTTCGGCATCTTAATTCTTCTAGACCTACCCGGGAAATCCTAAACCACTTTTCCTGCTAAATTTCTCAAAGACCCACCTCTGGTCACCTGGTGGTAGATGCATCAAAGGAACTAATTGACCCCCTCAGGACACATCTCCAAACTTCGGTCCCTCAACTGTGAAGGAAATGTCACATCAATTATGGAAGAAAGGTGGCAGGGATGGGAATTAGGACTAGGCTACAGGATTTGAGGAACTTGCTCAGCTATGGCATAAACATTTATGGAGCACCCAATGTGGACGAGGCACTGGGGGGTACAGAGATGAGTGTCATGTGCCCTCTCCTTCAAGGAATATCCGGTTACAGAAAAAATAAGAAGGAAGGAGAGGGTGGGAACTCCCATCAAAGATGTGCAGGTGAAGTGATAAGGGAGTGTTGGAAACATGAAGAAGGTGATCTGCCCGGGTGCTATTGCACTATCATTAACACTTTGTTGTAGGTGCAGCAAACCACCATGGCACATTTTCCACCTAGGTAATAAACCTGCACATCCTGCACATGTATCCCAGAACTTTAAATTAAATTAAAACAAAACAAAACAATAAATCACTTTCTTTCTGTGGCTTTTCCTAGGAGTAGAAACAGAAAATATCATACCAGATGAGAATGTTTTCTTAGAAACACCAAGAATAAATAATATATTAGTGGAAGTGTATGTATGTATGTGCAAAAGATGTTTATATTAGCGTTATTTATAAATACCAAAAAAAAAAAAAACAAAAAACCCAGAAACGTGTTGAAGGGGATTTATTTGATGAGCTACTATGCGGCTGTTTAAAAATCACAAAGAATAATATTTGACAACGGGGAAAAATCATGATATTTTTGCTAAGGCTCAAACCATGCCTGAAAATAATTATTTCTATATGTATGTTGGTATATAGTATATGTTTGAAAGCTCCTATACCAAAGGGTCAAATCAGCAATGGTTATCACTGAGTGATAGAATTATGATTGATGCTTGTTCACTGTGATTCTCTGTTTTACAAGTTTCTGGACTAGCACGTATGACTTTTATGGTAGTATGAAAAGACATAAATGTTGGTAAAATGTCCTTCACAAAAATTGCATCTTCAGGGCCCACAAATTTTGGTCAGTCATTATGAGCTTTCTACCAGATTAATTTCATTTATTCTTGAGAGGACTTCTTCCCTTTGGATTGTTCTGCCCTCTTAGCTATGATAGCGATTGAAACTAGACCAGGAAAGCCCTGTTCTGTTGGTTCTGCTTCTATGTAACTTGAGCTTTTTACAAGTGAATATTTCTTATTTCATTTCTCATGGGAATTTTGCCTCTTCATTCTTGTTAAAATGTTTGCATGTTTATGTTGTAGTTGGCTATCTTGTTGCTCCAGGGCACCTGTCTTGGGGATAACCAAGAATGTGGATGGGGATGGCCATGGTGCAAGACTCAGCTTCAGTGGGGGCTGCTCCCAGGATGTTGGGCTCACGGAACCCTCTCATTGATGCCAGTCTCAGGTTGCTCGATCCCTAGAAGGTACAGCAGTGATGGTCTACTTCACTTCTATGACCTTCCCCTGCTTCTACCCATGCCACTATCCTTTGCCCTGCCTTACCACCATCGTCACTATTTCTCTGGCCAAAGCTTCAACCATAGGAGTCCTGAGAACTGGCGTGAGGTAGGGTCTTGGTTATTCTATCCTTCTAAGCCAACTTTAAATATGACCTGTACAGCACAGGGCCCCACACCCAGAAGGGCCTCATGCTTAGCTTATTGCTCTGCAGTTGGCATCTTAAAATTCTTTTTTTTTTGTTTTGTTTTTTTTTTGAGACGGAGTCTAGCTCTGTCGCCCAGGCTGGAGTGCAGTGGCGCAGTCTCGGCTCACTGCAAGCTCCGCCTCCCAGGTTCACGCCATTCTCCTGCCTCAGCCTCTCCGAGTAGCTGGGACTACAGGCGCCCGCCACCACGCCCGGCTAATTTTTTGTATTTTTAGTAGAGACGGGGTTTCACTGTGGTCTCGATCTCCTGACCTCGTGATCCGCCCGCCTCGGCCTCCCAAAGTGCTGGGATTACAAGCGTGAGCCACCGCGCCCGGCTCTTTTTCTTGAGATGGAGTCTCTCTCTGTCGCTCAGGCTGGAGTGCAGTGGCTCGATCTTGGCTCACTGCAAGCTCCGCTTCCCGGGTTCATGCCATCCTCCTGCCTCAGCCTCCTGAATAGCTGGGACTACAGGCACCCACTACTATGCCCCGCTAATTTTTTTGTATTTTTAGTAGAGACGGGGTTTCACCATGTTAGCCAGGATGGTCTCAATCTCCTGACCTCATGAGCTGCCCGCCTCAGCCTCCCAAAGTGCTGGGATTACAGGCGTGAGCCACCGCGCCCAGCCGGCATCTTGAAATTCTTAATTAATGTAAGAGATACTGCATTGTCAATTTACACTGGGCCTTGCACACTATGTAGCTAGTCCTGATGGTTTGGTCTCCAGCTGGAGAGCCAGAGGGGAAAGAGCATAATATTTGAAGTCAGGCAGTCCTGTGTTTGATACCTAGCTCTGCCATGTAGCTGTGTGATCCTGTGCAAGTCACTTGACCTCACTGGGTCTCATCTGTGAAATAGGTATAGAGACGCCTACTTTACAGAGTTGATGTTAGGGATGAACATATGTAAAGTTACTAAGATATTTTAGACAATAAAGAGTACTAATTATCAGTATTATTCTTGAATTATTACAGCTATAAGACACCCCTTTCTCCAAATGTAACCTTGCTCTTTGAGTTTTGTTATTCTCTTGATTAAGGAAATTTTGATGTTTCTAATGTCAAGCTAGATAACGTCCAGAACACCATCTACTACAATCTCATGCCAACCCTGAACTGTAAAATCAGGACTGAGCTCTCTGGACTTGTTTTGTCTCCCTTGCATCCTCCCTGTGAAGGCCAAGGTGGTCTTTCTCTTCCCAGGAGTGTCAACTCCGGGGGTCCACATTTCCCTTCCTTTTTTCTCTAGGTGACATAGGAAGTTCTTCCACAGATAGAACTTCTAATAGGTGATTCTAATAATCCAGAATTCCTGAAGTTAGCACTTAGGTCCAATCCTTTTCCTGTCCCGGCTCTAACTTGCTTTCAGGTCATACTTGATCTCAGATCTGCTTTCTGCTCCACCGCCTATAGCTACTGCCCTGAGAGCAAGAGTAATTCCTTGCATAGTAGTTCACATTTTAATAGAATTTTATCCTTTTCAGAACATTCAGGTCATTTTTGCGCCATTTGATCCTTGAAAGTATACCAAGAAGGGGTCAGAGTGATATCACCATTTTCTCAAATGTGAGAATGAACACTGGCAAGATAAAGTGACTTATTCAAACATACCCAGAGAGCTGATGAGAAAGTCAAGCCTAGGAAGAATGTATGTCTCATTCATTCATTCATCAGTTCATTGAATCTCTTATGGGCTTAGTGCTAGGGACACTATAGTAGCAAAAACAGACAATACCTCCAACTTTGGGCATCTTATAGTCTTTTTGAGTGTGATGGATATTAAATAATAATCACAACCATAAATGTAAATATTCAATTGTGATTAGTACTGGGAAAAAGAGACATCCAGGGCCAGTTCTTGTCTGGTTAGGAGGTCCATCAAGCTGCTTCCTTGAAAAAAAAGCAAGATGCAGCTCTATGTTCAGAAACTTTTATTTATTTGTCTGTTTATGTGATACTTTAATAAATAAAAGATTTCTCAGAAAGCAAAACAACTTGTTATGTTGGGTAGATATAAACAGCTATAGAGTCTTTTAGCCATTCTCAACATTAATGTTTGGTCAGGGTAATAGACTGTGGTAAAGCAATCTCAGTTATGTGAGTCAACCTGAGTAGTAGAGAACTGAAGAAGACTGGACTGTTTGGATCCTTGTAAGTCATTTACCAACAGAAAACTTTGCTGTTTTAATGCTGCACTCTTAATCTAGAGCATCAGGCCCCATAGCACCTACCTGTTTGGGCATAGAAGGCAGTGGTGGGCCCCACCGACCACCCACCATGGACACCTGATGCTGAGGACCCTCCTTGTTTGTCACCATTCTGATCTATTCTGACATTAATTTATTTATGGAAAAAATTTCTTCAGGCATCATGCCCAACACTGAGGACTAAGAGGAAAACACGAAGGACAAGGTCTCTGGTCCCGAGGAGCTTACTGGAGTGAGACATGAAGAAAATGTATGAATGCAAATATAATTTCAAAGTGTGTACGTTTTATGAAGAAAAGAGATAGATACCCACAGAAAGAATAAAATGGGGGCCAAAGAAAGCCCCTCTGTAGAAGAAGTGATATTTGAGCTGCGATGTAAAGAATAAGATGGAATTCATGCAGGCAAATCGAAAGAGGACAAGTTTTCCAACAGCGTGTGGGGAGAAGTATGAAAAAGAGAGAAAGAGAGACAGAAAGACAAAGACAGTTTCAAAGACAAAAGTGCATTTTGGATATTTTTTTAAGTTTTTGAGTGTATGCAATCTAATATACAACATCTTTACAATGACCTATGGTACTGCAATAATCAGTTTCCTACTTTTTGGTTTTTCTCCCATTTATATATCATGTTGCTTAAAAATGTTGAAGGCCACTCTCCCCATCTTTGGCCTATTTTTACTTTTTTCCCCTGCACCAATTTTGTGCTTTGTATTGGTGACACTGACCTTTGAAACAGTACTTCTACTTTCTTTCACTGCCTGTGTGGCAGAGGGGAAACTTGCCATCCTTCCCCTGATTGTCTGAAAGCCCCTATTCTATTTGTAACAAGTGATGATTTCTTTCTCTTGGCCAAGTGTGTATTACTTTAATGTGGCCCTGAAAGCAGTTTTATAATCTAAAGAATAAACAGATTACTTGTCAAATTCTCTTTGTCTGTTCCATTGTGACCTACTAACATTTACACTGCTTTGTGGAAACATGGCAAAACGGTTGGTTGCCTACATCAACTATTTCCATTGCAGGAAAATGTGACTATGCTGGCTTTCGGGCAAAGGGTGGCACCTCCACCTCAAGGCCATGACCAACCAATGACAGTGGGACTGAATGCTCAGAAGTTATCCACAATTTTGAATCATTTTTAGAAGATTCCCTTGAAAGAATGGAAGCACGGACAAGACTTTTTAAAAATAACAAAACTCCTTTTCTAAAGCCATTGTTTTTGGGTTCATTTTTCTCTTATCGTGTTTGGAGAGATGTTGAATATGCATTCTAAGAATCCATGAGTTTTAAATTACAAAAGCCATGGACATGGAGAAATGTTTCTTAGTGATAAAGCAGAGGGTTTTAGAAAATTCTGCAATGGCATTGAGAGGTCATATAGCTCACATCTCAGCTTCCTTCCCTTCTCTATAAACACCTTCAGCCATGGGGACTTTCAATGAAACCCACTACCATTTTTTTGACAGCGTGAAACATTAGGAAATTCTTCCTAATGTGCAACCAGAATCCGACTTTTTTTTCCATCCATTGGCCACACTTCTGCTCTGCACAAGGCAACACAGACACTCTCTCTACTGAAATACTGTTGGGGAAAGAACAGTGAACTCAGTTTCTCTAGGCATCTGGTTTGAATTAGTTATTTCACAAATAACTAATTCAAATTTCTTTATAATTTAAAAAACCCCACATTTCCCACTTTATAAAAAAATTTTCAAAAATTTTGGTGTGCAAAATATTTCAATGTTTTCTTGTTTTGGGGAAGAGGCTTTCTTCCTAATGGCTTTAAGTAGGAAATTAACGTTTTTGTGAATATAGTGGGGTATTTTTTGCATTTCCATGATAATATGTTGGAATTTTAGGAAAATATTGTGACAAGAGAGTGTGCTGAAGTGAGCAGCAAGAGTCAACGATCTCTCCTACCTGAAGACTGGATGCCACTGTAGCTTTGCCCTTTCTAAAGCCCTTCTAGCTCAGTTTATCCCCAAAGAACCACTGAGTGCTGGTCCAAATAATTACCAGGCTTAGCTGCCAGATTCATTCAGAAATTGCTGGTATTGTCCTCTGTAAAATGATATGTTCCTATGATCTGCCTCTCTTTTCAGCAAACCAGAATCCTAGATATAATTTGATCTTCATTATGGAGAGGGAGACTGAATTAGATAATAGAAAACCTGAAGAGTTTAAGTAACCGAGGATCAATCTCACCGTTCCCCATCCGGCTCTTCTCCCCGGCTGAGGTGGTTGTTTGTGGCTCAAGTTAATTTGATAAGAACTGGGGAAAGAATATTTTGAGTCCAAGATGTGAGGCTAAGGGCTTTTCCTGTCCAAACTCCCATTCCTGAAATGTCCCCAAATCTTAGGTTTACATCTTACAAAGGGAGATGCCAGGACTGCTTCTTTGTGTGAGTAATGCTGCTCTCCCGCCTGCCTCCAGGAGCCTACAGGTAGCAATTTGCCACATCCTTTGCATTTGACAGAGGGCTCAGAATTAGAGGAGGTGTTTTGCTCTCCTGTCACTTGTCTCCTGGCAGTATAATTATCTGAGTTCCTAAGTGCTGCAGTGATATATGAAGAAATCCAAAGAAGAAATACAATATGTCTTCATTGTCTTTTGTCATTAGCCCTCAATTAAATATTTCTTACCTTGGGCTAAGGTAGCATGGGGTGGAACAAGCAATGGGCTGCAAGCCAGAAGAGGTGAGTCTTAATCTCTCTTCCACATGCATTAGCTGTGTGTCTTTAGTCTAATCACTTAACATCTCTGAATCTTGGTGTTTACTTCTATAAAACAAAAAGATAGACTTGATTATTTCTAAAATTCCTCTTTGGGCTGAATTTAAAAAAAATTCTTGTGACTATAACTTACATTTAAAATCATGATGGAAAAAATACTCTAAACACCAAGTGAAACTGGTTAAAAGCAGTAAGTCAGTTAATCAGATGATTATCTATTGAGGCTTCCTCTATAAGGTAATCTCTAATTTTGCATAAGGTGATTTCCAACTCATGCATTTCATTGTCTTTATAATAAAGTTCTAAGAACGTTACTAACTTTATGTATATATTTATTGTATCTGAATATGCCTGCAAAGTAGTGAGGCTCGTTTCTAAAAGCCATACCCAAGAAAGTTTCATTGTACGTCACACATAGTATCCTCCTTTCTACAGAAAAATCATATTTTAAGGATGGCTAGAGATGAATTTATTCTTCATATCTCTTCTCGTCCCATCATTTACAAGTACTGCAAGTAAAAAACAAAACAACAACAAAAGCAAAATGTTCTACAATTAAATTCACGTCCTAGGTAATAATATAATCCAATATTTAAATGGTGATTTAAAATTCTTTAAAGTCTTTTAATACAAAATGTTTTATTAGCTCCTTTCATTACCCTTGTTAGGTGTAGAAGAGGGTAATGTTATCCCCATTTTGTAAGCCAAGAAAGTAAAGTTGGGTGGTGAAAACATGAAAGTAAAGGGAAAGGAGACAAGCTCCCCGAATGCTGGGAGATCTTGTGCTGAAGCCGGAGAGCCAACAGACCGGATTGCCTTTGGAACAGACGTTCTCCTTTAGGAAATGTTGTATTAGCCTTGCTTTTCCTGAAATGAAAAGTCATCAAACAAATCTTAAAGGCAAGCTCCTTGGGTCTCAGGTGACTGTCTTTCTCATCATGTCAGACATACCGTCTCTCTGTATAAGGGAGTTTTGAAGAGGATTTTTTATAATCCTGAGTGTGCCTAAAAACCATAGCCTGTGGTATACACATAAGGAAATGTCATTCAAAGCTCTGAATGAGCTTCTAGAAATTCCATGAAGCCGGCTTGGCAGATTTTCTAGGCTGCTGACAGTGACTAAGATCACTGTGTGCTTCCTAAGAGAAAATTTTGTTGTATAAGGTATGGCCATAATACACTCAAATGTGCAACAACTTTTTTTTTTTTTTTTTTTTTTGAGAATTAGGTGGTCTCTTTTCTTTGAGTTTTGGACTGACAAATGAATGACATAGTGCCACGTGAGCATGGCTTGGTTCAGAATCTCTTTCCTTGCTCATGAGAGCCCTGGACTTGAGCGGCAAGGTCAGAGTGGCAGTCACATTGTGAGAGCTTGTAAGTGTAATCCACCAGCTTGAAGAGACATCTCGTAGCATTCAGTGACCCCTGCATACCTCCCGCAGGCCACCTTACACTTTCTAGCTTGAGGCCTTTGCAGAATCCATACAAGCTGTGAAATGATTTCTTCCCATAAAACCCTGGAACAAAGAAGTGCACTCTCTGCTTTCTGGTAAGCCTTGCTGAGCTATCTAGAATTGTGGTTTAGCTCCACAGCCTTGGGCCTTTGGCAAACAATATCATTCATTTCTTTCAAATGATGATAACAGCAAGCAAGGCTACTATCATTATTACTTTCTTTTCACTCTTTTTTTCTCTACGAATGTTTCAAGGTTTTGGAGGGAGAAAAAAAAGTCCAGGTTTACGGGTCAGTAGTAACAACTTTGGACAAAACTTCTTCAATAGAGCCTCATAGTATTTGATTTAGTAAGCCTATTTGAAAGCAATAACTTGCAGAAGCAAGTAACATCTCAAAAAGCCTGTTGGCTGCTCAACTTTGCCATCTGATTTCTTAAGGAAAATACCAACTTGTTCTGGATTTTAGCACCCTCATTTCAGGGCGTCTTGGTAAAGTAAAATATTTCAGAAGAGGTAGGTTCTAGGAGAATCCAGTCTTAAAGATTATTTTAGTGAAAGAAAATATAATTCAAGGGCAGAGCTGGATGAATGGCGTTTAGACTTCACCATGAAACCACTCAGTTTCAGAACCTCTCAAGTATCTTTGGTTGGGGAAAATTTGGGTTGATTTAGTTTCTTGAGATACATCAAATTTGTTGAGACTTGTAGTGGTAATATGAATCATAGTCCCTTAAAGTTAAGAGAGGCCTTAGATGTCTTCTAGTTCAAGTTTCCATAGATACAAGAATCTTCTCTGCACAGTCTCTGCTTGAACATCTCCAGTGATGGAGAGCTCACTGCTTCACTACACAGCTCAATCTGAGGTTGAATAGCTTTAACTTTTAGCAACCTCTTCCTTGAACTAGAATTTTGTTTCCTTTATCTCCCATCAAGGTCTGATCTTTGGAATATGGTGAATAAATTAGTTTCTTCTTCCACTTGGCATTGTATTTGGCGATAAATGTCATAATAACTGTGTATTTATTTCCAAGCTAAATATTCCTCTTAAAAAGGTTTTTACCAGAATAGGGCTATAAGAACTTCGATTTAAAAACAAACATTTGGGTAATTGGAAAGATATTCACTGTTTTTCATCAGGACTTAATATGTTAAAAGTGTTATGTCTCCTTACAGTAATCAATAAATTCCATGTAATCCCAATTAATAAATGTATGAATTCTAAAAGATACAGGTTCCAAATGATATAGGTGTTTCTTCCTAGAACTGTCAAAAGTCATCCAACATACTATCGGCCTACTATGTATCAGGGGCTATTCCAGGTATTGTATATAGCTAAGGAAATCTCCTGTGTAACAGCACATACATTCACATGACAAACAAAATCACTTTCTCATGGAGTTTACCTTCTAGAGGAAGAAGACAAAAGTATTATCATTTAAGAAGGATTTAAGCGACATGAAAAAAATTCAATAGGTCAGTAGGGTCAAGCATGACTGGGTTGTGGATGTATGGGTGTGGAGGAATGATGCTCAAGTTAAGGTAGATGGAGAAGCCTCTTGCAGAGGCAATATTTGAGCTAAGACCCTAAAGATGAGAGAGACACAGTCCCCCAAACCACAGGGAGATAGGTTCTCCCATAGAAGGACTATCAAAAGCAAAGACCTTGAGACAGCTCATTGCATCCAGGAGGACAGAATTGCTATAGTGGAGCGGACATTGGAGAGAATAGTGAGTGAGATGGTCATACAGTCAATAAAAGGTCAAGTCTTGTAAATTCTACGCTCCATAGCAAGCAGCTGAATTTCATCTCAGCATTTTGGGCTGGGTAGTGATAGGATCTGATTTGAGAATATCACTCTGTTTACTCTGTAAGGAATCAACTGCAGGGGAATAAGGGGAGGGAGAGGAAATAGAAAAACCAGTTAGGATCCCAGGACTGAGAAAATGAAGGCTTGAGCTACAGTAGTAGTAAGGGAGATGGGGAAGAGCAGTAGGGCTTTGCAATGTGTTTTGGAAGTACCACTGACAGATCTTGCTGATGGACTGAATGTAGAGTATGAAGGGAAGAGAGAAGCCAAAAACAACGTCAATGTTTTTAGTCTTAGCACAGGGGAGAGAGTTGTGCTGCCACGTGCACCTCTGGTAAGATTGGGGGCCACAGCCAGGCACAGTGGCTCACACCTGTAATCCCAGCACTTTGGGAGACTGAGGTGGGTGGATCACCTGAGATCAGGAGTTCAAGACCAGCCTGACCAACATGGTGATACCTTGTCTCTACTAAAAATAAAAAATTCGCCAGGTGTGTTGGCACATGTCTGTAATCCCAGCTACTTGGGAGGCTGAGGCAGGAGAATTGCTTGAACCTCGGAGGCGGAGGTTGCAGTGAGCAGAGATTGCACCATTGCATTCCAGCCTGGGCAACAAGAGTGAAACTCCATCTAAAAAAAAACACAAAAGATTAGGGGGCAGATTATGGAAATTGGGGGCAGGATACAAGAGTTGTCTTGGACATATTGGGTTTGCAGTTTCTGTCAGACATCCAAGCAGTGATTGTATGTAGACCTTTGGAGAGAGAACTCTGAAGCTTAGAGAGAGAGAGATTACAGTTGGAGACATAGAATATTGAAAGGCATGGGACTGGATAAGATCAAGGCATGGGACTGGATAAGTAGATGAAGGAAAGGAGAAAATAGCAGAGCATGGGAAAAGGGGGAAGGAGGGACGAGGAGAGGAGATGAGAGAAGAGGTGAAAAGAAAAGCAGAGGAAAGACGAGAGGCCTGACATGCTCTTATATTTAGAGATTAGATGTAAGAGATTAAACATCAGAGAAGACATAGAATGACCAGTGAGGTTGGAGGAAAGGCAGAAGAATGTGGTGACCCCAAAGCCTCAGAAGAAAATACATCAAGAAAGAAAGAATAATCACCCGTGTCAAATGATATTGAGACTCAAATAGGATGAGAACAGAGAACTGACCATGGACTTGTCAAATGAAGGACATCAGTGACCTTGATAAAATCTGCTTCGGGGAGTGGTGAAGTGAAAAGTCTGATTGAATGGGTGAAGAGAGAATGGGAGTGAGAAAATGGGAACAGCAAATACAAACCACTCAAGAATTTCTGCTGAAAAGGTGAGCAAAGAAATGCGGCAAAAAATGTAGTGAAAAATACAGCTAAGGGTTTCTGTTTTTTTTTTTTCAAGTGGGTGATGTTAAGGTGTATCGAGATGCCTAGTGAAAGGATTCATCATTAGTTAGTAACTAATGACGAAAGAGAGAGACGAATAATCGCGAGGGCAAATGGGGATGTTGATCAGCACGGTAGGTGCAGAGAGAGGCTTTACATAGAACAGAGACCCTGCTTTCGCTTCACAGGAAGAAAAGCCAAACATAAGCGACGATTGGTCATTTTGATGGAGGGTTGGTGTTGCTTTAATTTAATCCCATGGTTTTAAAAATATAGTTGTCACCTGGAAAAAGAAACATGCCTAAGCAACCAGGAAAATGTTATGGAAGAGAACAGGGTGGAGGAGTGTGTGTGTGGCGGAGGGCCGGGGAGAGTAGGGGAAGTGAGGAAGGGATGGTATGAGATCTGCTAGAAATGAAAATATTCTATGTTATACAAGAACTGAATAGAAAATCCAGAGGTAGCACATAATACATATGATAACTTAGTGTATAATAAAAATAGCCCTTCAAGTCATCAGAGTAAAAATGGGTTAATCAATAAATAATGTTGAGGTATATTTCTAGCTGTTTGCAGGAATAGGAGATTTGATCTCTTCTTCACTCTTTAAAACAAATTCCAGATGGAGCAAACATTTAAACATAGAAAATACCATAGAAATATTTTTTAAATGGGGAATTTAAAAATATATAGTTTTGACATGGCAAAGATATGGCATGAAACTCAGAATCATAAAGGAAAGAAATAGATTAAATTCAACTTTATTCAAAAATGAATAAAAATATAAATCAAAATTAAAACATAATAAAAAATTAAATCAAGTAAATAAAGATGCTATTCTATGAAAAATTCCATAAACAAAATCAAAAGATAAAACTACAAACTAGTAAATAACATTTGTAATATCTATGACAAAGGGCTAATATTTTTAATATGCAAAGAACTCTTAGAGATCAATAAGACAAAGAGAAAAAAATAAATAATCTAACAAAACAGGCCAATACATAAATGGCAAGTTCATAGATAATTGTCAATAATCATGGAATAATATTCAACCTCACAAATAAAATAAGAAATGCAAATTAAAACAATGAGATATTTTTCACCTATGACATATTTAAAATTTTGAAAATATCTAGTTGGTGAAGAAGCGAAGAAATAGGCAATTCAAGAAGGGCAGTTTGGAGAAGTTTAACAAGAACAAGATTGAAACAAACATGCACGTGTTCTCTGACCTGGTAATAGCACTTTAGGGACTTAAACTATGAATATTCTTGTAGAAGTATACAATGAATGATCAAGAAGGTTTATAATGGCATTATTTATAATTTTAAAAATTGGAAATAATTTTTATCAATAGTATATCATTTAACATACTATAATATTCAAAAGAGAGTTAAGCCAAACTATAGCACATTCATGTCATAGAACATTATGTAACAATAAGGATGAAGCATAATGTATATGGATAATATGAAAAGATAATATATCTTAAGTCAAAAATGTCAAACTATGAAAACTTGATCCCATGTAAGCTTAAAAATATGCCAACATATGTTATATTTGCATAAAAATCCTGGAGCATACATATTGAATTATTTACATTCATTTTCTTTGAGGAATGCAATTAAGATTTTGGGATGATGATGAGATGCCTCACAGTATTTTTTTTTAACTGTGAAAATCTATTATTCCTATAATAAGAGAACTAATTGATTTAAAAGTTGCATCCAGAAGCAAGCACCGTTATCCAGATATTGTCTAAAATCTAAAGAATGCAATTTGTGGCTAATAGTTCCTTGATCTAGACACTGTACTACTCTCTTTCAATGAAGCTCTCTTGTCCTTTCTCAAGTCTTGATCTTCACTGGATGATTCCAGTTTAATTCAATTCCATCTGAATTATAAGATCCAGGACCCTTCAGCCTTCTAGACGCCCACGAGCAGAGACAGTTTAGTTTGTTATCCTTATTAAAATGTACTGTTTTAAAAGACAGCTGGATCTGAACACAATATCCCAGATCATATCTAAAGTGCAAAGGTAAGGAAATGATCGCCTCCTTTATTTTATTTTTTCCTTTGATTATTTATTTAAGGTGTACAACATGGCCATTAGTGACAAATGTGAGACCAGCATTCAAGTTTCCGTATTGGTTTGGAGTTCATTCATTCATTCATTCATTCGTTTGTTAAGTACTCTTGGAGAGTCTCCTGGATCCCAGGCTCTCTCTGCAGTTCTGGTATACGGTCATGAGTAAAGCAGACCAAGCTCCTGTGCGAGTGACTGTCGATCACTTTGTCATAACTGTGGGTCAAGAGCTGCTCCCCAGATCATTGCACAAGAACCTGACTGACCTGTACAACATGTCAGTGAGTAAACTTCCCTGATTAATTATGATCAGCAAAGTGCTTCAGTGGGAGCTTAGCAGGAGCTGACATAAGTACTTTCTCACCATAGATTCCAGTGGAATTTCAACTCACATATTTCTGACTCACTGGACTTTTAAATGCCTATTGAGCTGTTATGACAGAAAGACTTGATATCCAAGATTCTTCTGTCATAGCTATGAGTTGAAAGGGCAAAGACCCTCTCAGCCTATAAATAAATAAATAAAATCACAATGGATTCTTCTTTCATTTTTAAAATTCGAGCATGTCACATCTTAGCCAGTACCAAATTTGGTCCTCCAACTTTGCTAAGATTGATTGGCACACTATTATATAGTATTGCATTTGGTAGTAAGTATGAAGGAAAAACTTCCCTCCTGCCATATGTGTCTAATTTCAGATACACAGACGTTTTGAAATATATTTATATATTGGGGAAGAAGGACTAGATTTTTCTGAACAACTCATTTGTAAAGCACTGAAATAGGTACCCTACATATGTTGTTCACTTTAATCCCACCCAGATACCAAAGAAGGAGCTGGAGCTTTGGATTTAGAGACAGGGCTTATATCCCAATCCTGACATTTATTAGGTGTCTTGTTAGTGAATGGCCTAAGCCCTCAGTTTATTTGTAAATTAAGGGCAATAGTATCTGCCTATCAGAATTGTGATGAGAATTGCATTTGCTGTAGTGTGAGACAGGGCCCAATCCTGTACTGGACATATAGTAGCTGTATAGAAAACATTAATCCTTCTTTTTTCCCTTCCCCTTCCTTTCAGACACTGCTTATTTCCACACGGGTCAAGAGGTCTGCCTTACAATCTGGGTATAGATTTCCTTTTTCTACCCAGACCTTGCACAGAGGCCTGGTCCGTCCAGCCTATTCTCCCACTGGCCAGCTTTATGCTCACTCCTCCTCTTTCTTCAACAGATGCTCCTAATTTTTAAATCTATAAATCTTATTACATATGTCATAATGGGAGCTGGATTCAAGTGGGATCTCTTGTAGTCATTTCTAGTGACTTACACATAGTCACTATTAAGAAGGTACATATAAATGACCACAGTATGTTATCACATGAGTAAAAGCAAGTTGCCAGATAATATGTCAATATAATTTCATATTGAGTTTTAAAATACCTACCTAATCTATTTGTTTGCACATGAATAGAAAAAAATTTTGGAATGATAAACATAACCAACAGTGTTTACTTTTAATGAGTGGGATGGGGAGGTAGACAGTAAATGCTTTTTTTAAGAGACAGATTCTCACTCTTTTGCCCAGGCTGGAGTGCAATGGCACAATCACTGCTCACTGCAGCCTCAACCTCCCAGTGATCCTCCTGCCTCAGCCTCCCGAGTAGCAGGGACTACAGGTATGCACCACTATGCCCTGCTGATTTTTATATTTTTTGTAAAGACAGGGTTTTGCCATGTTACCCAGGCTAGTCTTGAATTCCAGGGCTCACCCACTGCAGCTTCCCAAAGTGCTGGGATTACAGGTGTGAGCTACCACACCTGGGGGGACTTTTATTTTTTTACGTAAATATACTGGTGTGTTATTTTACTTTTTCCATAAAAATTATTTATACAACAAAAAATATTTTTAAATATAATGAAGAAAAACGTGTATTCAATGTAAAGGACCTGGGATTAAATATTTGAAAAGTCTTCTACATAGGTAGCAGAATGACTTTGTCTCTCATTAACATTTTGTAATGATAAAATAATCTTGCCATTTGACTATGCACAAACGAGATATCTCATTTTATATCATTTGATGTATCACATTCTGAACTTATAAATCAGTTAAATTTGAGATGACCATTAACATTACAGAACTAAGTCACCTGCCAAGTGAAACCTACTTGACTTTAAGGACAACACTTCACAAACTAGAAAGCACACAAGAGTAGGGCAACATAAGATACTTCTTGGCATCGAATTCAAAATAAAAGCAAAGCATTTTTATTCACTTTCAACTAATTTTTACAAAACATGTAGATGTACCTAATGGTGCTGTGCATTTTTACATATATGTTTCTTATTTGGATCTCAAAACAATCTAGTGAAATAGACTATGCTAGCTTTCTTCATAGATGAGCAAACTAAGTTTTAGTAGAGAGACTAAGAGTGACTTGCCCAGGATCACTCAGCTAATGATCCCAGAGCCAGGACATAAACCCTACTTTTTTGGCTCAATGATCTGTGCTTTCTACTTGACAACATATTGCTGATGAAGATATTCTGGTTAACTCATGAATTCCCAAGAACACACACAGGGAACCAAAAAGACTCCTGGAATCAACTAGCACACTTTTCTTTCTGGGCTCTAGTAAAGATCTTTTGTCTATTCCCGTTGTACCCATTCTTACCAAATGACTATATTTGCAGTCACCTGCAGCAACCCTATAGAAGTCCAAAACACAAGATCACTCAGTTATTATCAAAAGCTTTTTCCCATGTCATGATAGCCAGTAAAAAACTGGTTAACAACAACTTAAAAAATATATATCTGCTGTGTCTTCTTCAGTAAACTCCTTGGCTTAAATTAGAATTTCACTGTGCTTCTTTGTAGCTAAACAAAGCCTGCATTTTGTTGTAAGTAATAGAACTTATTTATACTTGATGTCCTTTGAAAAGTGGTGACATTTCAGCAACTCAAGCAGAAAGTCTTCTTTAATTCTTGCAGACAAAATGACACGTAATTATCAGGTAACAGCATTGTTAATATTTAAATATTGGCATAAACCTTTCTATTCATTTCCAAAACTGTTTGAGATCCACCAGGGGGAGATGAATTCGTATTTGTGTCTTGATCCAACTTCTCAATGTTTGGAGGGCATCTATAGTAACCAAAAGGATCACCCAGGTACTGGAACCTGCATGACCAGTTCATTTTTTGTAGCTCTATGGCGAGTTTGCAGTAATGCGTGGGTTTTCTCATTGCCAAGATTTCGGCCAGCATTTCTTGCTCATCATTCTTCATATCTGTCTTTGCAGTTGGGTTGAGTCATTGCCATACTTGTCACTGAGGCTTCCAGGGGTGAAACTCTGGATATGTTCTCTGTCATCCCAGACAATCCTATTGGGTAAATCTAAATTATGTTGTTTGTTTTTTATTAGTTTGAGGATACCTAAGTATGTCAACCCTAGGTCAAGATATAAACTTTTTCATAAAGCCTAGCCTATAGAAAAGTTTTAACTTTGGGAAAATGGTTGATGAAATTTACATGTGATCTCCAAGTCAACCCCCACTTACCACCCCGAACATACAGACTTTCCACCACTGGTCCCAGTTTTATACTCTTGGCCTGGCCCACTATGTGATACAGACCAAATCACTCCATTTCTCTAGGTCTCTGTGTCTTCTTATAAGATAACGGTGCAGGTCTATCAGACGCATGCTTCCTTCCACTGCCCTTCTTGTGCCGATGGAAGACATTACTAGTTGAACATCAAACTCTTTCCTGATAAGCTTGGAAATGGCTACAGCAGCTCAATCCAACACCCTCAAAGTACACATGTAGAGGATACATCATTAAAATAGCTGTAGAGGACATTTTTCCTTCTCAACATCTCTCTTTTCAAGAGGATATTTAGGTTTTCATATTTCAAATTTATAGAGAATAAAGGAAGCACCACTGATGACTGGCACTCTTGGTCTCCCTAATGGCCTAACCTTATGCTGGTTATCATCATAGGGCCTTCAAAGAGAGTCAAACACTCAGAAGATTTAATGGGTTTGATGATATGTTTTTTAGATTGATCTGGAAATCTTGGATTTAAAAGCTGGTTGGACTGAGGGGGTTTCCTTGCTATTTTATTGCAGGGGAGAGATGACATTTGGGGAACATTTTATTTAGTTCGTTAAGCAACACTGTAGCACTTACCAAGTGCCATGCTCTCTTCTAAGCACATTGAAAATAGCAATTCATTTAATCATCATAATAACTCAGTGATGTAAGTACTATTAATTTCCTCATCTTACAGATGATGAAACCAATGTTCAGAGCGGTTAAGCCACTTATCCATAGTTACCCAGCTGGTAAAGGGTGGAGCTCAAATGTAAACCCATCATTCCACCCTTGTTTGAAGTTCTTAGCACTACACTCCTCTCTCTTCATGTTGTGAAAACTCAGTGAGACCTGATCCGTCTGGGGGGCATTCTTATAAAGAAAAGAGGTTGCCCTCAACCAACACCCACCTATACCAACAATAATAATAATAATAATAATAATAATAATAATCTCGTGATAATTAAATAAACAATACGTGCAAAGGCTCTGGCCCACTGAGTAGGTGCCTAATCTAAGCTCCTGCCTTCTGTCCTGCCTTTCCCTGTAAGGAAGATTGCAAATATGTGAATCCAGCAGAAAATCAAGGAGACATGTTCTCTGAATGTAAAAGATATTTTTAATAGTGCATTTTAAAATGACTTTTTTCTTAAAAGTACCAGTGTAGAAATCAAATAAATGAATACAGCTAATGATTTGGAGAAAGCAGAAAATGAAGAGAAATATTACTAATTGTTTAGGAAAATTTAGTGGTGTATTTTGCATATACACTTTATGGTAATATGCTAAAAAGACACTTGTTCACTGAACTTTACTGTATAAGGGAGGGAGCCTCTTACTCCTACTCACCCTCTCATGGTTTCCTAGTCATAGAGACACTGAGATTTCCTTTTATTTGACCTGATAGGATATTTATCAAGCATTTTCTCACTTGAAAATACTGTTCTATTATCCCTACCTTGGAAGGCGCACCAAGGTTCTAAAAGTTCAAAGCATCTCGCGTCAACTAAAAATGTTTCTCCCAAATTCATCCAAGCCATGCTTTTCACTCAAATGCTGTTGATGGTATTTATCAGTTCATTCCATGGATGGTCCCATTCATTGATTGAGATTACTTTGTAAGTGACCCTACTGAGCACAGGACATCTTAACAATGCCTATTTCAACCTGAAAGAGTCAAAGAAGAATTTACGGGGACTTAAAGAAGGAGCAGGATTTTGAATGAGGGGAGAGATCTGAATTGTAAAGGCATGAGGGTATCCTGGGCTAGGGAGGGTGAAGTAGGGAGTGAAAGGAGAGAAACAAGGTTAGATTGCCAGGGAAAGAAAGTTTAATTTTTATTCCATATGTATAATGGTATGTTAGTTAATTCTCATTTGGTTGCAAGTGACAGAAAACATAATTCAAACTGGTTGAAATGGAAAAAAAAAGAAGAGAAAAGAAAAGAAAAGAAAAAAAAAGCAGGGGCTGGGGGAGACACTGGCTCACAGAACAGAAAAGCCCATACAGCAACTTAATTTGAGGCTCACGTGGTGACTTAGGGTTTTCCTCTTAGCAATGTGATTCTGCTCTTTCTTCTGACATTGTTTGAGAGAGTCATTTTGGGGGCAGAATTAAGGCTGGGTTGGAGATAGAAAATTAGAGGCTCAGCTAAACAAAAAGGCACTATTGCTACAGTTTAGGAGAGGAATGAAGATAGACTGGACTCTGGCAAAAATAGTAATATGGAGAGGACACATACAAGGGCTAGTGATTGAACATCAGGGGCACAGGGAGGGACAAGTCTAAGATGAGTGATAAATTCCAGCCTTGGGTAACTGGGTAAAAGTTGGGCCTTTCATTAAGAAAATATATAAGAAGTTTGGTAGCGGAAATATACAGATTTGAATTTGAATTATCACTGGAACACTCAGTTGCAGATTTCTAGTAGGCTATTGGATATACGCTTCTTGGGCTCACAAAACCATTCTGGGCTGGAGATATGGATGTGGGATTTGTCAGAACACATGGGCCAGCAAAAAATATAGAAATATTTAAAGGTTTTGGAAGAGAAGGAGGAAGAACTGCAAAGGAAATAAAAAGGAGGGTAGTCAAGAGAGGTACAAGAAGAACTGAGAGAGAGTTACCACAAAACAAGGAATAGAGAGAAGAAAGATATAAAATTCTAGGTAAAATTGACGAAATTAACAGATGTAAAATGTCCAGAGGATGTAACAAACTAGGAGGTCACTATCAAATCAGGTCAGTAGTGGAATCCGTGGCATCAAGAATTGATTATTAAGAAGAAACACGAGCACCAATTACATCAAGAGAGTCAACATGTTTATCACCTGTGAAGTGAAAGACACTATACCAAGCACATTGAAGAAATAATAATAAAACATGCTATATTTCCCTGAGTACCAAGAACACAAATTTATTTTATGTTTAATTTGAATTCAATCTGGCATTATAACTTAATTTGAAACATAAGCTGAATTTATTCAGAGGGGTTAAGCTTCTAAAAAGGGAAGGTGGTTTATATATCAGAGTGTGTAATCAAGATCAGAGGATTTTGTTTAAAAAAAAAATCAATCATGTATGATTGTGCTCATCAAAATTATTCCTCATTATCTCTGTTTAAGCCCTAATAAGTATTGCAACTTTACCCTGTTTCTAGAGTATTCTTGCCACTAGAGCAGCTTCTAACTTTTCCCACTCAGTGGCTTTTTATAGAAGTAGGCTTTCCCTCAATAGCAGTTGCCGTTTAATGACTCCAGCCCCAGTGCTGTTGAAAGCACCTCTTCAGTTTCTCCCTCTATTCTCTCTTCCTTTGAATCAAACATGTTAATGGCATCTACCTGAAAGATGGTCACTTCACCCTGCTTGTCTGTCTTTTAGCTCCTGAACTCCCAGTGTTTCATCTTAATCTCTCTGGTAATGCAATATGACTTTTAAATTTACTGCAGTCCTACCCAGGGTCTCCAGGAGGAAGTGAACAGTCTACCAGTCACAATGGTAGTAGAGTCTGTAATCCCCATGGCCTTGTAGGCACTGGCTTAAGTTGTAAAGTTTGTACTATAAATGTTTGAGCAGATTTGGGAGGCACCCCTCATTCCAGGGATTCTTCATCCAAACCCACGGACATCCTTTTACCAGATTTTTGTGGGTGACAGATCTTCTTCCTTAAACTCACAAACCTTCATATATTCCCAGTAGGAACATCTACACCAAATCAAAACATCCTGTGGCTTGCATTAATTCAACAAAATTGAAAGAGGGCCCACTCACGTCTTTCTTTTTGTTTCACAATGCTGGCTTGTGAAATCTCCCTTTCTGTATTTTCCTTGCTTTTGCCACTATTAGCTTTCTTGTTTGTTTGTTTGTTTTTTCCTAGTGATGGAACAAATATAATGCCTTGAAAGGCAATCAGAAATAATTTCTGAGGTATCTGCTGTTTTGCATCCTCCCGGCCTCCGTGCCCCTCCACTGGTGTGGACCATCAATGGCCAGTTGTTTCTCTGTGGGGTGTATGTGTGACTGGAACTCCCTGTAATTACCCTTTCCAAGCCTCTGCCCCCAAGCAGTGTGGCTTCTTGGCTTACTGAAGGCCTCACAACAAACCTGACTTTGTTCTTTTAGCTATCTTCTCTCAATGCCATCTCATTAAAGTACTTTGCCAGTGAAAACAGCCCTGACAAATGTCTTTCCACTTGTAACCTGGCCTGAAACTGCCTAACTTTTCTTATTGAATGGGCTAAATATTCCAAAATAATTTAGTAGGGAAACTTGGCAATCACCAGCTCATGTTGTCGTCTATATTTTTAAAAATTTGTGTTATGCACCAACCAGCAACTGCCTAAATTATTGTTTTGTTCCAATAATGAGACAAGTATGATTTATTTCTTGTCCTTTAGTATTAATATAAACTATGATAGGATATTAAGACCCATATATTAAGAGAAATAATGGGTGACCAAAAAGTATAGGGGCAACGGGGACCCCACATGTTGAGCCTTTTGTGGAAATGTGGGGGAACTAAAGTTTTTTCAAAAAATTCTTATTAAAAGGGGGTACAACGTTCTGTGTCTAGAAGGGAAACTGTTAATAAAAGGTTTGTTAATGTAACGATAATTATACTATTTATGATTTCAGACACACTAAATAATGTCACTGGAGACAAGATGTAGCCCCATTTTCCATCTTGTAGTCCCAGTCTCAACCTCTGGTTTATTCTCCTGAGAATCAATAATGATACAGAAGCAGAGCAGGGGAGTGGAACTGAAATTTCTCAATTTGGGACACAATTCTGCTCTCAGTTATTGGTAAGCAATGGAGGTTTTTGTTGAACTCCTGATTTTTGCATCTGGTTGTTGTATCACATTCTTGCCTCCTTGTAAGAGAAATGCCTCCTCAAAAGGAGAAAAGAATAAAAAATAAATAAGTAGGTGGCTGGCAAGATAGCTGAATAGGAACAGCGCCAGTCTGCAGTTCCCAGCAAGATGAAGGCAGAAGGTAGGTGATTTCTGCATTTCCAATTGAGGTACCCGGCTCATCTCACTGGGACTGGTTAGACAGTGGGTGCAGCCCATGGAGGGCAAGCTGAAGCAAGGTGGGGCATCACCTCATCTGGGAAGTGTAAGGGGTTGGGGAACTCCCTCCCCTAGCCAAGGGAAGCCATGAGGGACTGTGCTGTGAGGAATGGTGCATTCCAGCCCAGATACTACACTTTTCCCACTGTCTTCGCAACCTGCAGACCAGGAGATTCCCTTGGGTGCCTATACCACCAGGGCCTTGGGTTTCAAGTACAAAACTAAGTGGCCATATTGGCAGACAATGAACTAGATGCAGGAGTATTTTTTCATACCCCAGTGGCTCCTGGAATACCAGCAAGACAGAACCATTCACTGCCCTGGGAAGGGGGCTGAAGCCAGGGAGCCAAGTGGTCTAGCTCAGTGGACCCTACCCCCATGGAGCCCAGCAAGCTAAGATCCACTTGCTTCAAATTCTTGCTGCCAGCACAGCAGTCTAAAGCCAACCTGGGATGCTCGAGCCTGGTTGGGGGAGGGGCGTCCACCATTGCTAAGGCTTGAGTAGGTGGTTTTCCCCTCACAGTGTAAACAAAGCTGCTATGAAGTTCGAACTGGGTGGAACACACTGCAGCTTGGCAAAGCCGCTGTAGCTAGACTGCCTCTCTAGATTCCTCCTCTCTGGGCAAGATATCTCTGAAAGAAAGGCAGCAGCCCCAGTAGGGGCTTATAGATAAAACCCCCATCTCCCTGGGACAGGGCACCTGGGGGAAAGGGTGGCTGCGGGCGCAGCTTCAGCAGACTTACATGTTCCCGCCTGCTGACTCTGAAGAGAGCAGCGGATCTCCCAGCACGGTGCTCGAGCACTGCTAAGGGACAGACTGCCTCCTCAAGTGGGTTCCTGACCCCCGTGCCTCCTGACTGGGAGACAGCTCCAGGCAGGGGTCGACAGACACCTCATACAGGAGAGCTCCAGCTGGCATCTGGTGGGTGCCCCTCTGGGACGAAGCTTCCAGAGGAAGGAACAGGCAGCAATCTTTGCTGTTCTGCAGCCTCCACTGGTGATACCCAGGCAAACAGGGTCTGGAGTGGAGCTCCAGAAAACTCCAGCAGACCTGCAGTAGAGGGGCTTGACTGTTAGAAGGAAAATTAACAAACAGAAGGGAATGGCATGAACATCAACAAAAACAACATCCACACAAAAACCCCATCTGAAGGTCACCAACATCAAAGACCATGAGGAAAAACCATTGCAAAAAGGCTGAAGATTCCAAAAACCAGAACGCCTCTTCTCCTCCAAAGGATCACAACTCCTTGCCAACAAGGGAACAAAACTGGACGGAGAATGAGTTTGATGAATACACAGAAGTAGGCTTCAGAAGGTGGGTAATAACAAACTCCTCTGAGCTAAAGGAACATGTTCTAACCCAATGCAAGGAAGCTAAGAAACTTGAAAAAAGGTTAGAGGAATTGCTAACTAGAATAACCAGCTTAGAGAAGAACATAAATGACCTGATGGAGCTGAAAAATACAGCACGAGAACTTTGTGAAGCACACACAGTATAAATAACTGAATTGATCAAGTAGAAGAAAGGATATCAGAGATTGAAGATCAACTTAATGAAATAAAGTGTGAAGATAAGATTAGAGGAAAAAGAATGAAAAGGAACAAACAAAGCCTCCAAGAAATATGGGACTATGTGAAAACACCAAACCTATGTTTGATTGGTGTACTTCAAAGTGATGGGGTGAATGGAACCAAGTTGGAAAACACTTCAGAATATAATCCAGGAGAACTTCCCCAACCTAGCAAGACAGGCCAACATTCAAATTCAGGAAATACAGAGAACACCACAAAGATATTCCTCGAGAGGAGCAACCCCAAGACACATAATTGTCAGATTCACCAAGGTTGAAATGAAAGGAAAAATGTTAAGGGCAGCCAGAGAGAAAGGTCGGGTTACCCACAAAGGAAAGCCCATCAGACTAACAGCAGATCTCTGCAGAAACCCTACAAGCCAGAAGAGAGTGGGGGCCAATATTCAACATTCTTAAAGAAAAAAATTTTCAACCTGGAATTTCACACGCAGCCAAATGAAGCTTCATAAGCAAAGGAGAAATAAAATCCTTTACAGGGAAGCAAATGCTGAGAGATTTTGTCACCACCAGGCCTGCCTTACAAAAGCTCCTGAAGGAAGCACTAAATATGGAAAGGAAAAACCAAAAATATACCAAGTTGTAAAGACCATCGACACTATAAAGAAACTGCATCAACTAATGGGCAAAATAACCAGCTAGCATCCTAATGACAGAATCAAATTCACACATAACAATATTAACCTTAAATGTTAATTTTGGTTAAAGGCCCTGATTAAAAGATACAGACTGGCAAACTGGATAAAAAGTCAAGACCCATCAGTGTGCTGCATTCAGGAGACCTATCTCACAAAGACACACATAGGTTCAAATTAAAGGGATGGAGGAATATTCACCAAGCAAATGGAAAGAAACAAAAACAGGGGTTGCAATCCCAGTCTCTGATATAAGAGACTTTAAACCAACAAAGATCAAGAATCCAGGAGGTGGTTTTGTGAAAAGATTAACAAAATAGATAGACTGCTAGCCAGGCTAATAAAGAAGAAAAGAGAGAAGAATCAAATAGACACAATGAAAAATGATAAAGGGGATGTTACCACTTATCCCACAGAAATACAAACTAACATCAGAGAATACTATAAGCACCTCTATGCAAATAAACTGGAAAAATTAGAAGAAATGGATAAATTCCTGGACACATAAACCCTCCCAAGACTAAACCAAGAAGAAGAAAGGATTCCCTATTTAATAAATGGTTTTGGGAAAACTGGCTAGCCATATGCAGAAAACTGAAACTGGGTCCCTTCCTTACATCTTATATGAAAATTAACTTAAGATGGATTAATGACTTAAACATAAGACCTAAAACCGTAAAAACCCTAGAAGAAAACCTAGGCAGTACCATTCAAGACATAGGCATGGGCAAAGCCTTCGTGATTAAAACACCAAAAGCAATGACAACAAAATCCAAAACTGACAAATGGGATCTAATTAAACTAAAGAGCTTTTGCACAGCAAAAGAAACTATCATCAGAGTGAACAGCCAACCTACAAAATGGAAGAAAATTTTTGCAATCTATCCATCTAACAAAGGGCTAATATCCAGAACCTACAAGGAACTTAAACAAATTTACAAGAAAAAAACAGACAGCCCCATCAAAAAGTGGGCGAGGGATATGAACAGACACTTCTCAAAAGAAGATATTTATGTGGCCAACAAACATATGAAAAAAAAGCTCATCGGTGTTGGTCATTAGAGAAATGCAAATGAAAACCACAATGAGATACCATCTCACGCCAGTTACAATGGTGATCATTAAAAAGTCAGGAAACAACAGATGCTGGAGAGGATATGGACAAATAGGAATGCTTTTACACTGTTGGTGGGAGTGTAAATTAGTTCAACCATTGTGGAAGACAGTGTGGTGATTCCTCAAGGATCTAGAACCAGAAATACCATTTGACCCAGTGATCCCATTACTGGGTATATACCCAAAGGATTATAAATCATTCTACTATAAAGACACATGCACACATATGTTTATTGCAGCACTATTCACAATAGCAAAGACTTGGAACCAACCCAAATACCCATCAATGACAGATTGCATAAAGAAAATTTGGCACATATATATACCATGGAATGCTATGCAGCCATAAAAAAGGATGAAAGGATGAGTCCATGTCCTTTACAGGGACATGGATGAAGCTGGAAACCATCATTCTCAGCAAACTAACACAGGGACAGAAAACCAAACACGGCATGTTCTCACTCATAAGTGGGAGTTGAACAAGGAGAACACATGAACACAGGGAGGGGAACATCACACGCTGGGGCCTGTCGGGGTAGAGGTGGGGGAGGGAGAGCATTAGGAGAAATACCTAATGTAGATGATGGGTTGATGGGTACAGCAAACCACCAAGGCACGTGTATACCTATGTTACACACCTGCATGTTCTGCACATGTATCCCAGAACTTAAAGTATTATAAATAAATAAATAATTTTTTTACAGTTTTTAAGAAGAAAGAGGAGTTTAAAAAAAAAAAAGTTTCTTGTCCCAGATACAAACAACTATATCTATTAATTCATTTATTTAACTTTTATTTACTGAAGTTTCCTGGGAGGCTATACAGCACTGTGGCTAAAAATGAAGGCTTGGGTTTACAGTTTGTTGGTTCACACTTCAGCTCCACCACTTTGTCATCCTATGACTTTAGGCATCAAAGCTAAACATGTTCCTTAGTCCGCCTGTGTCTCAGCTGCCCATCTGGAAAATGGTGCTGAGGATTAATTGAGACAGTCCATGTCAAGTGGTTAAGATAATGCTTGGCATACAGTAAGCACTCATTGAATGTTAGGGTTATTATTTCTATATATGAGACATAGGGTTCTGAAAAACTACAATAGCATATATCTTCCCTAAAGCATCCTATATGTACACCTATAATAGAGGTGAAAATTTCCCATAAACTCCTGAAAGGGGCTGATGTAAAAAAGCTTAAAATTTGAGGAAAGTAATTGAAATAGGCTAATATGAGTTCTTTATAAATATCTACATAAACTGCTTGGGCTTATGACTAACTAGACAGCCTATTTCATGGTTGTGCTACTGTTTACATAGATCCAGTGTCATTCTTTTCAAAGGATTAGAATCCGGCATTAGTACTTCTGCCCACCTGAATCATTAAGGATGCACAGATGAGTTCCTCTGATTTGAATCATGAATGATAGTGAAGCATTTTTCTATACTTTTGTATTTTAACACTTACAGTATCACTATAACATATTTATCTCCTGTTTTAGAGATACAGAAGTTGACACATAAAAAGTGAAGTGTAATTCAGACCAACATTATCATATCTGCTAAAACTTCTAAGCGTCCAGTTCTTGATTGTGAAAATCATGTATTTGCACCAGTCCATAGACTCACCAAAATGGCCCCTCCACTGATAAATAAAAAAATAAATTAAAAGTGCAGGTAAGCGGTGTCATTGTATTCTCACATTCATACACCTGAGCGAAGCTCAGAGAGATAAATTACTGGTTATGTACTCAGCAGGATTCACATCAATACAGGCTGATGTGAAATCTCTGCTCTGCTCTTTCCATATATTAAGATCCTCTTCCTTTTTGGTGCCTTCTGCTGTCCTGACTTTTTGGGTAACATGCTTGTGCTAGAGGTGGCAATGATAAAAAGATCAGCCTTAGCCAACTAAGCTTATGCATTAACAAATGAGAGTTTTATGCTTCTACTAGAAGATTCAGTTGGGCTGTAAATATTTATTGGAGGAATGCTTTTGTTATACTCTTTTTCATAAGTGGAGACAAGTTTGTCCCAAGATACATCTCTTAATGCATACATTCATATACGTATTACAACGACTTTTCCCACAAACTCAAGGGATTAAGTTGTACCCATAAATATTTACATTTTAGATAGTTTTAAAACTTTACCTACATTTAAAACTAACAGTTAATCATAAATTCAACAGAGAAGGGGTGGGTTACAAGATCTTTGGAGAGGTAGGAAAGATATCTTAGAGCTTAGGGCTTACCACAGTAAGTCCTTGCAAACTCCTCCTCAAAGTCAGCCTGTGCCACAGCTAAGAGCAGGCATTTTGGACTCAGACAAGCTTGGTTGGAACAAAGGCTGTTGAAGCTACTTAATCTTTCTGAACCTCAGTTCCTTCATCTGTAAAATGAAAATAATAATGCCTGGATGATTGTAATGCTTAAATGAGATCACTTGCCTGGCACATGGCAGTCACTTGTCACATGTTGTTTACCTGTGTTTTCGTCCACTCCACCCATCTCATTCTTTTCAAGAGACTGACTTTAGAATGCACTATCTTCCCAATCATTAAGTAAACTTTCCGCAGAGAAAAAAATGTCAGGATTTTTTTTTTCTTTGATCTCTCCTTTCTAGGTTATCTTTAGCCAACCTTTGCCTCTTAGGCGTGGCACACCTGTCTCACCTCTCCATGTCCGGAAGCAGTCACAGCCATCTAGAACTCTGAATGATATTCCCCTGACAGGGATGGCTTACTGCTGCCCACTCAAGTTGTCAACAACCAGATGCTGAACACTTAGCTGTTGAAAATCAGCACCCCCCAACCCAACTCCATGAGAAAAAGCACACCTGGTGGGCTTCCTCCACAGTCTTGAGAGGCTTCTCCAGATCATTCCAAGTGGTTTGGATTCGGTGGAGCTAGAGGGAAGGGTGCAGTGAGATGTGAGGGTACTTATTGCTCCAGCTTTTAAAAGGGCACAGAGCAGAATGGTAACAAAAATCAAAATCACAAACACTAATGAGGCTCCCTAGTTGGTGCCAGCTCTATTCCTGTCACCACCCTTCACAGCCCCAGAAGAGAGTAGAGGATTATAGGTTTGGTGGAATCCTTGGGGCACATTCAAAGAGTTTGAGATTTTGTTTGAAAGTCTGTTTGCAGACAGTAAAAATGGATTAAATTGCCTCTCCAACACAAAGAAATGCCAGGTCTCCGTAGAGGTAAGATACCAGAGACTTAAAGTGATACTAGAAGCAAAATAATGAAAAGACTCCAAAATACTGGACCATCTTTACGGCTAATGCTATATACCTTGTGTTTAAGAGTATATAAATTAATTGTGATAGAAGGAACCAAAGAAATAAGGCATTCAATAATATGTCATTTCTTGTTGAAATGAAATACGTTAAAGACCCTGGTATATATTATATATTCTTTTTTAAAAAGCACAACAGAAAATTATTTCTTCCATTGTATTTCTCACTGCTACTCCCTTCTATAAAACTCAGATTCTGGCTGGGCACGGTGGCTCACTCCTGTAATCCCAGCACTTTGGGAGGCCAAGGCGGGTGGATCACATGAGGTCAGGAGTTTGAGACCAGCTTGGCCAAGATGGTGAAACCCTGTCTCTACTAAAAAAAAAAAAAAAAAAAAAATTAGCTGGGCGCTGTGGCAGGTGCCTGTAATCCCAGCTACTTGGGAGGCTGAGGCAGGAGAATTGCTTGAACCCGGGTGGCAGAGGTTGCAGTGAGCCAAGATTGTGCCACTGCACTCCAGCCTGGGCGACAGAGCAAGACTCTGTCTGAAAAAAAAAACCAACTCAGATTCTTTGTGTATAACTTCTAGAAGTGATATGGGTGGGTCAAGGAGTATTTATACAATGCCACTGGAATCCAAAAAGTAAAAGAAGAATAAAGATGAGACTTTTTAATCTCTTTAATTGTAACTTTTCAAATAATTCTAAAAGGTTAAATTTTTTATTACTTTATGCATGTTGAAAGCATTAAACTGTATATCTCATGGAAAACGAGAAAAAAAACTGTTCATGGCAGCTACAGCAAGATCGTGCTAATAAAAAAAGAACCACATATTTGATGAGATATCGCTGGTTGTCCATACTCTAAAGTGCTGACATTTTCAACTGATATCACCTAATAAAGATATAGAAGAGAAGATCAATGGCATGGATACTATTTTTTTTTCCCTCAAATGGCCTAAATTATTATCGGTCTTACACAAGTAGATTAGTATTAATAGCCCTTTTCAAGGCTGAATTAGTATTTCCAAAACTTAAGAAGTCAACTTATTATAACATTCATTGCATATATAGTTTGTTATATACACTTTTTAAAATTTCTGCCTTTTTCATGTGTTCATATGTCTGTCTGCACCTTTGCCTGAGTGTTTCCTGTTGGTCTTCACTATGACAGGCATTGTTCTGGGCTTAAGGGGACAAGAACCTGGCACAGTTCCTGCCCTCAGGAGGAGTGACATTCCGAACACTGAGTGGTGGGCTGTGCATGGGCTATAGGTGCAGGTGCTACATTCCATCAGCTACAGAGAGAGCATACGCTTTGAAAAATGAGGAAAACTTAATGAAAAAGTACACACTTAAATTGAGCTCTGAAGGAATGTCCGAAATTATTTTGAGAATACCTTTCTTCTTAGTGTAAGAGAATACCATGTTCATCTTTGTTAAATTAATAGACTTTATTTTTTAGAGCAGTTTTAGGTTTACAGAAAATTGAGCAGATAGTAGAAAGTTCGTATACAGCTCTTGCCTCCCCCTCGTCCCCGTAGAGTTTCCCTATTAATAACGGCTCACATTAGTGTAAGACATTTGTTACAATTGATGAATCAATCTTGATACATTATTGTTAATTAAAGTCCATAGTCTATATTAGAGTTTCTCTGTGTTGTACAGTTTTATGAGTTTTGACAAATGCACAGTGTCATGTGCCCATCATTACAGTATAATACATAACAGCTTCAATGCCCTGAAACTTCTGTTGCTCCACTATTCATCTCTCCATCTCTTTCCCTGGACTTCTGGCAACCACTGATCTTTTTACTGTCTTCATAGTTTTGCTTTTTCCAGAATGTTATATAGTTGGAATCTCACAGTACATAGCCTTTTCCGACTGACTTCTTTCACTTAGCAATATTCATTGAAGGTTCCTCCATGTCTTTTCATGGCTGGATAGCCATGTTCACTTTTACAAACAGGAAAAAATAAAATAAAAAAACTATCACCCATAATTGCAGAGATAAGCTCTGTGAGCACTTTGGTCATTTCTTTCCAGGTTTCTTCATCGATAGATATATATATACTGAATTATCCTATTATCGATAGTATTTCAAAATCTTTTCTGTTACTCAGTAATTTATCATGAATATCGTACTATTAAACATCAGTTTGTAAAACTACTTGTAATGGCTGAAGATTATCCCATTTCTGGTAGTATTACTTATTAAACTAAGTTTTCACTCGGGAGCATGAAGGTTGTTGCAGACTTTTTGCTATTGTATACAATGCTATGATGAATATCCTTCTTGCCAAATATTTATTTCCATATCTTTAGGAAAAATATCCTAGATATGCAATTGCATTACACAGTGGGTAAAATTATCAGGCATTTGATAGAAACGATCAAGCTCTGCCCTGGAAGGTCTCTAACAATCTCCATTTCCTGCACAGGACAAGAAATTGCACACTTCCCCATACCTCGTCAAAGCAGGGTAACATCATTTTAAACAATGTTTAAATTAGAAGATATTTGTCATGCACTTATTGGGTGGTTAGGCGGTTAGGAGAGGGAAGAAGGCACTTGATGAAAACAATATTAACAATGGCATGAAGGTGAGTAGACATGATCGTGCTAGAAAATCAAATACGCTACTGTGGTTGAAGTACAGAAAGCATTGAGTGGAAGAAGCATGAGCTGACGCCAGAACGACAGATCACAGTCAGATCACAGAGGTCCTCAAATGCCCAGCTGGATGAATACATGTCTTTGGAAAACAAAAGACAGCCCAAAAGGTTTTTAAGTAGGGTAGTGACCTAAACGAAGCTATGCCAAGATTGTTTTTGTGGCAGCATGAGGGTAAACTGGAGTAGGCTGATAAAGGATTCCAAGACCCTGTTTAGAGACATGAAAATGTTGATGATAGGATGATAACTGGTTGTTTTAAGGAAGCAACAGTGGGACTGCAGAAGGAAGGATGAAATGGGGAATAGGTGCCAAGTGAGGTTCCAGAATTTCTTTGGCCCCTTTGCACCTTGTTTTCCAACATCTTTCTCTCTCCCAGAAACTTCTGTATCTCCAGATGATACAAAGTCCCAACTCAGAGATTGTTGCTTTAACATAGGGACTTTGAGGACCAAAAACAAAAAGGAATTTATCTTCCATTGTGGAATTTTAGGCAATATGACAAATCAGAAAAAAAAAATCTTTAGACAGAGGCTTTTAGTAACATTTTAGTAACATTTAGTAGCAATTTTTAAGCCATCTGAGAATGCTTCTGTGCTCCCCCCCAATAAATTGCTCTGGGTTTGAATCTATTTGTAGGAGAAGCCACATAAAGATGTAAAGTCAAAATCATATTTAGTTATGCAGTCAATAAAATAGACTCTAGTAAAACACTATTAAAACAGACTCTGTTAAAAAGAACACAATGGCATGACATTGATGCAATGTTTAGTTACCACAGCTATGATACCAGTTCCTCCAATGGACTCTTAGAACTGTTCACAGAATTCGTGACTAGATCAGAGAAGCTAGTTCAAGGGAAAGGGGCAGAGGAAATGACAGGTTTAGAAGGAGCTAGTGGGTCATCCATATTTGAATGTCCAGCCACAGCTGAAGTGGTAACTGGAGCCCAGAGATATATGAGTTGCCTGTGTTATGTGGGAATTCCTCTGCACATTCACAATTGTTAAAATTATGAGAATTCCTAAAATTTCCTTAAGACCAAATTTGGGGTTATGTTAGTTGGCTTAACTGAGAGAAAAAAAAATTGCACTGTTAGCACTTTGTCTATAGTATCTTTTTTTCAACTTACATATATTTAGTTTTTGGCCCGTTATAATTTACTTGCCTTTGGACAAGATTGTTTTTATATTCTCTCACTAATATGTGTGTGCATCTCCACGTGACTCCTTCTCTGTCTTTTTCTGTCTTCTGTTATATAAGATCTTACTGCTGTCTTCATCATGATCACACTTCGACAGTCAAAAAAAAAAAAAAGATATATTTCAGGTGTTTGAGATGAAGGAGGTTGCGTGAGTTTAACCTTCCTTGGTATCCTTGTGAGCTTTCTGTATTTAATACTTGTTTTATCTGAAGCCTGTGGAGGTTCTAAACTATTAGAAGACACACTTTCTGAGAACTACCTTTCTAGTAGCCTGAAGATATATCATTGATGTTGGGCAACAAAGTTATTCTCTGTAATCCTCTTGATGTTGTAAATGAAAAAGAAGACGGAGCTAGCACCATCTGAACTTTGGGCAAACCATTTGCTCAAAAGGATCATCAAAGGACCAAGCCCTGCCAAAATAATATTTAAAAAAAAAATCCAGCAGAAAAGGAAAACATTGAGGAGCACGCACAAAAATGAAATTGGTGCAAATTATCTCCATTGTGATTGGAGAGCAATACAAAACAAACTCCCACCACAGCCTCGAGAGGAAAGCCACAGAAGACAGACATTGAAGTGGTAGCCTCACAGTAGCCATCTTTTAACAGCTTTCTTTCTTCAATGCTTTAACCTTAAAAAAAAAAAAAAAGAAGAAGAAAAGAAAGAAAAAGGAAAAAAAAAAAGAAGAGAAGAAAAAGGAAAAGAAAAAACTACCCATTGTTATGTCCCCTATTCATCCTTCATTCAAAGTCATTCACTATGCATTAATTACCACTTTCTTCAATGCACTGGGAGCTCCCACACACATCTTGTTTTCAAAGAGGCACACTTCCATGCCTCTGCTATTTATATGCAGAACCTGCTGAAATTTTCATCCCAATACTTTGAGATCCCCCCCCAATTTCTGCATACTGTAATTGTTCATAAGAAAAAAAAAAAGACAAAAGAATGATTTCATGCTTCCAGGACAGTTGTTTGCATCTCTTTCATTTTTCTTTCCAGCTGTGACTGGCAGCAGAAGGTTCTTTAGCAGGTGTCCTGCCTGCCCTATGGTAATTTTTAACTTTCCTTCACTTTCTTTTATGTCTGTCACATTTATAGAGACATTTTTACCCCTGTTGCCTGGTGCTGTTTTTCTTCCTTTCTTATATCAATCTAATATCTGGATTTTTCCTTAATATGCTATTCTCCTTAGCAGTCATTTAAGAAGAAGGAAAAGGATTGAGTTGAGAGTTCAAAAATCTCATCTAGACATTTTAACTACAGTATAGTAATTGGATCTCTGACGTTTTACTCTCGTTCCTATGGGTCTGATCACTATGAAATTTGTGAAAACTACAGTGTTGGTTAATAGGAACTTAGTGCAGTTACTAGCACCACTTCTCAGTATAAAGCTTGATTTTTCCAATACTGTTTAAGTATCAAAAGGAGATTGATGGAGTTAATTCTACAAGAAAAGTTTAAAAATTAAAACTTAATTAGAAAACATATTTGTGAGTCAATTCAGCTATTTATGCAAATTTGTGACATTCCAGCTTATTCTTGGCCAAAATAATGTTGTTTTAAGGAAGAAAGAAAGAAAGAAGAGAGGAAAAGAATTAAACAGATTGTACATACCTATAGGATTGTATACACTTAAAACAACCCAGCTTGTCCAGGCAAGTTGTAAAAATAATTAGTACAACAGGGTCATAGAATGCTGGACTTGAAAGATTATTCCAGCTATTTTTTTTTTATAGTTGAGGAAACTGAGGCCCAAAAAGATAATGACTTGTTCAAAGTCACCCAGGACTAATAAAAGATAGATTCTGGTCCTTCGATCCAATCACAATGTATTTTTCATGACATACCTGCTGCTTAGAGAAGTTTTGCAGTCTCTTGTGGGCACTTTACCTACACAGGCATAATGCATGTTATGTCTTGCCCACCCTTGGCATCATCCCCTGACCCTGCTCTCTAGTGTCTTGAGGATACAGTCAAGTTTCCACATTGTGGCATACAGTGCCTAAAATAGAGTAGATGCTTTAAAAATGATTGTTGCTATTATTGCTATTGTTACTGTTGCTATTAGTGCCAGTCCCTTTCTAGTACTGTTTTTAGTAAAAACTAGCATTTTCTTTTTTGTATATGTACAGGTTCTATTTTGAAAGTTGTTTGTAACACATATATATTTGGATAATCACATGTATGAAGTCGGTAGTATCTATTTCACCACCATAATCAGGGTCTCTAATAGATGCAGCAAATTGGAAAATATAAATTACAATAAGGACTCTGAGTTGCAAGGGATCTCATAGATTATTTAAGTTCAACAGGTCTCCCACTGATAGAGCACCCCCTACACTTATATTAGATTTCTTACATTAAATAGTACAATGCATCACAAAATAGATCTAACAACAATTTGAAAGAAAATGATTCCTTAGAACAATAGCCACTGCTTATGAAGTGCTTATTTTGTCAAGCACTACATGACAAGCACTTTATACAATTGTCTCTGATGCTTACAAACAACCTTGCAGGTTAAATATTTACATTTTAGCCTAGGACTAAACAGAGGCTCCAAGGGATGTATTACCAAATGTGTAAGAGTCAGGAAGAGGAAGAGTCAGGGTTCTAACCCAGGTCTGCGTAGTTCTAAAGTACTAGTTCATTCCCCCTCCCACCTGACATCCACATTCTTCAATTAGAAGGCAATGGTTCCAACATTCTAAAGAAATGTACTTTATTCCCTTTTCTTTATCTTTTTCTATGAGTTATTTCTTATGTTCTATGGTATTCATCAAAGGGCATTCCCAACCTCTGAATTGATATACCATGCTTTCAACTTGAACTGTGGCCAGTGCTTGAACTATTTAAAGGAGTCTAAGCTTCAAACTAGAAATGAAATAAACTTCTTAATACGGGTGAAATGTCATTTGATGTATACAATGGCCTTGAATTAAGTGAGTTTAGTTTAATCACACTAACACTCACTTGGGACCCAGCTCTAAGAGATGTCTATGTTCAGCTCTGGCTCTGTCTGTTTCTGTGCAGCTGTGGCCAAGTTCCAACCTCTCTGAGCCTTGGTTTCCCCACCGATCAGATGTCTTGATTAGTATCTTGCTTGCTCTCCTAATAGACTGGGACTAGGATAAGGTAAGGCAGTATGATCCTGCATATAAATATGGTTTGTTAACTGAAATGCATGATACAACAATCCATAATAATGATTTGTGTATAAAAACTCTATGTTTTATGGGCACTTTTTATTAAATATTTGAAAAACAAATTATGTCTTAGAGTAATAATCAAATAAATGAATAAAACTTCCCTTGTGATGAAGGAGAACCAATATACCACCATCTTTTGGTTTCTTCAAAAGGGAAAATCTAAAGGAACTTTTGTCTTATTTTATTTTTAAAAGTAACTTTTAATTACTAAAAATAAGGAGAAGAAAATCACCCAAATTTTATGGTTCTGTTTGAAATGTAATTTTATTCTTTGGTTTCTAAACATTTAAGACATCTTTTTTTTTTTTTTTTAATTATGGGAAAGTAACCAATAAAATATAAAGGGTAAAGCAAACACTGGGATCATAGGTTCCTAGAGCTGGGTAAAGACTTTGAGCGATAACCTAGTCTGGCTCCCCTATTTGACTCCTGATGAAACGGAGACTTGGAGAGAGAAAGTGATTACCCAAGTTTACCCAGCCCATGAACTTGGAGCAGGGACTCAAAGGCAGCTTCTTCTAATTCAAACTCCAGGGCTCTTTTTGCCTCACCACAGGCCTTTGTTCCTGCCCATCAAGGACACCTGGAGGGCCTACAGTTTACTTTGTTATGGCTGTAAACTCCTAGTAAAAATGTTTGTCTTCAATTTCACACACCCTTTAGGACATCAAGGCTGCCCCAGAACCCCTCAGGCAGCTCAAGCCAGACTAAAGACAAGACGCACACCAGTGTGCGTGTGTTTGTGTATGTGTGTATGAGCGGGAGAGTTGAGGGAGGGCCAGGAGAGGCAGCACATGAAGAGATTTCTAAGAAAAACTGAAAGCAAAAGATTTCTCTATCCACTGCTGAGGGCTTTTTTTTTTTTTTTTTTTAACACCATCTCCATCTATAAATACATCTTCATATCAAAGCGGTAAAATGATTAATGCTTATGATAAAAAACAGAAATAGCGCCCCCATCAGTGCACACTGATTTCCTCAGAGGATTGCTTTTCGTTACAGTGTTCCCAAACCCACAATCTGAACATCTGATTATGATTGCTGCTCAGGCATGGCACTATTTATCATTTACGTGACTACATAGAACATATCGCTTTTATTGCTTGTACTGTCCCTAGGCTACTATTTAGGTATCATTTAAATTTTTTTTTTTTATTTTTGTGGGTACATCGTAGGTGTGTATATTTATGAGGTACATGAGATGTTTTGATAAAGACACAGAATGTGAAATAAGCACATCATGAAGAATGGGGTATCTATCCCCTCAAACATCCCCTCCTTTGAGTTAGAAATAATCCAATTATACTCTTAATTACACTCTTTATTTAAAAATGTACAATTAAGGGCTGGGCGCAATGGCTCATGCCTGTAATCCCAGCATTTTGGGAGGCCTAGGCAGGCAGATCACCTGTATTCGGGAGTTCCAAACCAGCCTGACCAAAATGGAGAAACTCCGTCTCTACTAAAGATACAAAATTAGCTGGGTGTGGTGGCGCATGCCTGTAATCCCAGCTACTCAGGAGGCTGAGGCAGGAGAATTGCTTGAACCCAGGAGGTGGAGGCTTCTGTGAGCTGAGATCGTGCCATTGCACTCCAGCCCGGGCAACGAGAGCGAAACTCCATCTCAAAATACATAAATAAAAATAAATAAATAAATAAAATGTACAATTAAGTTATTGCCTATAGTTACCCTTTTGTGCTATCAACAGTAAAGAATCATTTTAATGGCTATTTCTGAGTATGTTGAAATCTCAAAAAGCAAACAAAAAACTGTTTTCAGGAAAGCTTTGAGGGAGTCAGGAGGACGTACACATGCAAAAATTATAATTGGCCACAATACGTAAGCAAAAAGTGGACACAGAAATTTTACCGAAAGTATTCAATATTGGTGTATATTGGTTTTTAACAAACACATTACTTTTACTCAAAAGTGACTTTCTCTGCATTCATAACATCAAAATTAAATAAGATGTAAGCCTCCTTTCCAACATTCATGATTTTTACTTGAGCATTTTTTTTTACTTCATACTTTTTATGTCAGCACTTGCAAATCTTATATAAAAAGGTTGCATGGTGTACCATTGCCAGGAAACTTGTTTTCCTTGAACATGGCAAGTCTATATCATTACCTAGAACTCTCTTCTGTGACAGATACTTATACAGACATTAATTGGTGATTTATGATGGCCGTTTTGGGTTACCAGACAGGGAAAGAGGAGTCCTCTGTTAACTATTGTTTACTTTCTAAAATGTTTTCTTGTTTCCTCTTCAGAAGAGAACTTTTTATTCATCAAAGATTATTAAGCTCTCAAGGGAAGTATAACCAACCATTAATGTCAGTCTTCTATAAAAATATTAGTTTCTAACATTGTGTTTTTCAGGTAACTCAGTAATGCTTAATAAGGCAATTTTCCCTGGTGCACTTAAATTTACAAAGTGCTAATAAAATGCAGTTTTCTTATGTTTTATGAAACCATAGAGCAAAAATGGCTCCCACAGAGACAATGAGTCAGCCTGAACTCACACTGAATGGCAGCCAGGATGCATTTAAGTGTGAATGTTGTGGAAAAGCAACAACCTCCCTCCTTTTCCATCCTCTACCTCAATACCCAGGTGTGCCACTCTTCCTGCCACTACTTTTAGCATTCTCACAAATACTGTATGAAAACCATTATCTGCTATTATAAGTTGGATATAAGAATTTAGCAATAAAATAAATAGAAATTGTATAGCAAGTGTCGATAATTATCTTAATATTAAGAACTCTCAAAAAAGGTGCAATGCTATTGGTGATGTTCTAATCCTTTAATCGGATGGTTGGTTCACATGTTTTATAGGTCTTAAAACGTTTGTTATCTATGTCCCTTTGTATGTCTAGAAGATTTAAAAATGCAAAGTGGCAAATATAAGAAACACTCGAAAAATTATGTATGGACATATTTTCATGACAAAAAGTTATTTAAAATATTGTTAATTTTTTTTTTTTTTTTTTTTGAGACAGAGTCTTGCTCTGTCACCCAGGCTGCATGATCTCGGCTCACTGCAAGCTCCGCCTCCTGGGTTCACGCCATTCTCCTGCCTCAGCCTCCTGAGTAGCTGGGACTACAGGTGCCCGCCACCACGCCCGGCTAATTTTTTTGTATTTTCAGTAGAAACGGGGTTTCACCATGTCAGCCAGGATGGTCTCCATCTCCTGACCTTGTGATCCGCCCGCCTCGGCCTCCCAAAGTGTTGGGATTACAGGTGTGAGCCACTGCGCCCAGCCCTAAAATATTGTTTAAATGCTTTGCACCTAAAACTGGACAAGTCTCAGAACTATTAGAACATAAAGCAAGCAATTAATAATAGTTACCACTTATTGAACAGCTACTTGTATCCAATACAATCGTAGATGCTTCATGCATTTTACAGTCTTGTAAGCCTCCAGAGATAATGTTACTAACTCCATTTTACAGATTCGGAAACATTACTTCGTTCAGGGTTATAAATAGCAAACAGCAAAGTCACATTTCAATCTCAGGTTTATTTTCTTTTATAAATATAAATAAAAGCAGTTAATGCAATACGTAAAACCATCCAGTGTATCTGAAGGAACATGGAGTGCTACGGCAAATACACTTCTAATCTGATTGTGAGCATATGTTTTTTTTAATAAAAAAAGAAAGAATTGTTTTTATCTCTTTATTTCTATCTTCTCCACAGTCTCTAAAAGCACAGATGTTTTTTATTTGTATTTATGCTAGTACCTGGTGCATAATAAAGAGACAAATGTGGAATTCACTGATTCTCATAATGGGGCCATGTCATGAATTCTGAATTGGCTCTAACTAAAACCCACAAATATTGCTATACTACTCCCTGCGGTACTGCTAAAAATTCAAATATAACTTAGAGTGATGAGGGAGAAATTAACTAAAAACAATATTAAAAAATTTTTTCCAGTGTTCAAGAGGTTCAAACTATAGACCTGAGTGCTCTCTTTGGTGTCAGTTCTTACTATCTGCTTTAGCCATACACTGCAAGATAAACAAAACTCCTAGGTCTTTGGGAGGCTACTCCGTGATACCCAACAGTAAGACTATTGGGTCACATTTGTGACCGAGGCTTAGTAAGATGTTTAAGTTAATCAAATATTCCACCTTAGCAATAGGATGGCCTGGATTCATCTTGATCTTGACTAATATAACATATACATAAAGGAAAGTTACAGCTTCTTCCTTGAAAAGTGAATTTACTTTAACCCTGTCACAATTATGCTTTTAAGGGGAGTGAACAAAGGTGGCGGATACACGGTCTTTTAACCTCTCAGGCACTTCCATAACTGGGGCATTTTACTTAGAGATGTGCAGCCGCATTGTTTGTTTGCAGCCTCCTCTGTGATTCTGTTGTTTATTTTGCCCACATCACTGTATTTGCACTGAACACAGCTGAGACTTCACCATGATCATGGCCTCTTGTTTGACATGTAAACAGCATCTGGGAGGGGAAAATCCTCCAAAGTGCTGCCTAGTGTGTAGACTTGAAGAGGGAGTGTTACTTTTATTATTATTCACTAGACCCTGATTCAGCAAAACCAATCTTTAGGATGCATATGCATGCTTTCCTTTTCCAAGCCCTGTTTCTGTGCTTTCTTTTCCACTAGAGTTCTATGTTCAGACACTATCTTGTATTGAATGTGGCCAAGCAGAGGCTAGCTGGATGGGATGCTGGAGAAGGGATTTTTGCTTTGAGTCAGAGGTTGGACCAAAAGGCCCTTTTAAATCCCGAGATTCTATGATTCTACGGGAAGGGAGAGAAGGGCAAATATTTATGCCACTTAAATAATTCTAAAACAGATTGCTTTGGCAAAGGTGTATAAAATAGTATGAAACAGAATTACAAATTTTTTCTAAGCAAATAATTTACTAGTAGTGTTTATTAGTGCTCCAGCCACTCAGTTTCTGCCATGAGCTTGGATTTCTATGTACTGTTACAGAGCCACCATGGCCTCTTCGCAGTGTAGTCAGATTTCAGGTACAGGCTGAATGGAGTGCCATGTATTTCTGATTGCTTCATCGTGCCTTAATTCGTAGGTTGTATTTATGATTTTTCTTTATGCTCATGTCTCATTACAACCTTCCACTCAACATGATGTCAAAAACCAAAATCCATTTTCTTAAAGTTTTTGTGCTGTTAGGTGGAAGACTTTACTCCCCTGAACCTGTTTTCTTTATTTGAGAATGAAATCTTTGAGAGGTGTCTCACTCAGTGAAAAACAAAGCAGGGAAAATGGTTAAGGCTGGCAAAATTCAATTATTCTCCTGATTTTGAGTCTTGCACATTCTACAAGGCTAAGTGGAAACCATGGTCCCAACTTGCTGGGGGTTCTAGATGAGCCACCTCATCTCTCCTAGCCTCACTTTCATTGTTCCTTAAGGGAGGGAGTGAAATAAGATTGATCTTTAATGTCCCTCCTGATACTTTCACGTTCTAAGAATCTCCTGCCAAGAGCAAGTACTTCTCATTCTTCCTTTGTTGCTGCTTAATCTCAGTACACACTTGGAGATCACTGGCTTCAGATCACTGGCTTTTCTCCCCCTTTAAAAAAAAAAGTATACTAGAAATATCTCTGAGGCATAGGGAGGCTGCTATCCCAGATGCACTAATGGGAAATGAGCAGAAAACAGCACCAGCCACGCCTCTATTGCTCTTGCCCAATCTCTATCCTCTGCTTGTCTCCAAGGGTGACAGACATGTCCATTCCCCATACTGGAAGCCAGCACCACCCCCCAGGGCCACCACCACCACGGCCGCCACCAGGAGTATTTACATCAGCTTGCATTTTCATCTTAAAAGTCAGAAGGTGGTAAGAAAGGCATCTCCATTGCAGTAGCTACTATGAGGCTACTGTACTACATGTTTCATAGACATCTTGTTTCATGCCACAACACCCCTAAGAAGTCAGTAGTTACTATTACTATTATTAGCATGCATATGCTTGCTTTCCTAATAATAGGAAAGCATTGTGTACAGGAAGACACTCAGATTCCTCTACAATTAAGTAGCCAAGCCAGTTTTCAAGGCAAGGCCATCTGACTCCCAACCTCTCGTTCTTTCCAGTTAATCCCACTGCCCACTGTATGGTCAATTGGTGGAGTAAGTATCTCAAACATCTATCATTATTATTATTCTATTTTTTTAAGAATAAATCTCAAGGGATTTGGATGACAAAAATGTCTAGACAAGTATTATAAATTTTTATTCCAAAATGGCAGTGTGGCTTTCATCAGCCCTAAGCTGGTGTTCTGCAACCTTTTGAGGCTGGTGGCAGCCAATCGCTCATTTGATTCCCTTGCTCTTGAAAGAGCTACTGGCCATCTATTTTTAAATGAAATAAAACTAATTTCATTTTGAGAATTCTTTGGAACATTTCATGACATTTGTTGAGATAATTGGGGACATCCTGGAGTGTCACAAAACCAAGGCTGGGAATCAGTGCTCTAAGGACCGAAGAAGCAAATTAATTTTTCTCTCTGGTTTTCTTCAGATAGTTTTATGTGTGGAAACTCAACTTTCTAAGGCTTTCATTATGTGTTTTGACTTCCTTCTCCTTGTTATCCTTTCTCCTCTTCTTTATTTATTGTATATAGACTACTACAATGCTCATTAATGTATTTCTTGCCCTAATTAGTTTTTCTTCCAGTAAAACAATACCCCTCGTTCCAGGGATGTGTAGGCTTTTAGAACCGGAAAGAAGGCTGTGACCTTCTGAACTGCTCTGCTGTCAGGCTGAGCAAAGGTGACTCATGAAACACTTGTCGAGGTATAGGAAAAAACAGCTCAGCAAGACAGTGCCCTGTCTTAATAATAGGAAAAATACATTTTCAAAGAGTTGTGCTAGGTTTCTTTTGAAGACTCTGCTCATGGTTTTCAAGGTATCTGACCTGACCTGATTGGATTCTGGAATAAGCAGAGCTTCAGCAGAGAGAAATCGCATGCCATATCACCATGATGTGTTTAGAAGCAAAGGCAAAACAGTTTCCAGGGAAAATTAAATATAAATGTTTCATTCAGGATGGCCCATTTTAAAAGTTCAATCTCAGAAAATTTAAGTATGATTGCCATGTTACTTTTGAAATCTGCTATCTGTCCTATTACTGGTCAATGACAACTTCTTTCTTCTCAATGACTTCTTGTTCTGCCCATCATGTTTATTCAATATTCAAACATTAATTCATTCACTCAATTAGCATTGAATAGGCACTGCTGCGAATATGATATTTTGCAATGTACATTTCCATTAATCAGCTCTGTTACTTTGGGAAGTCCTTTAACTAATCTGAGCTTCAGTTTCCTCACCTGTTAAAATATGAGATTAGTTGGGATCCCTTCTAGCAACTTTATTCTATGATTTCTGAACAAACCCTAAATTAATGGCATGGATCTTGATATCAGCATAATATTTATCCAAGTTCAGAAACAAATATAACATCTCTTAGCTCTTTATAAACAACTTGCCCAAAAATCTTTACTTTTATTAACTGGCAACCTAACTAACTAACCTGATGCAGGTCTGATCATGAAAATTTTGCCATTGAAGAAATCTAAGTGTTCCAGAAGCCAATAAGGCAAATTTGTTGTAAAGATTGGTTTAGTTTTATTTGTTTATTATTCAAAGATTCCTGGCATTGAGCTTACTGCTTAGAAGTAGTGCACTTAAGACTTAGTAGTTACCACTTCCATAGCACCAGTAATAGTCCAAACTAGACTGGTGGCCAGACTAGAAACAGACTGTGTCAGACTTGATTACTGGTCCCAGTGTTCGCTATCCTGCTTTTCTGTTTAATAATAGAAGACTCTGGGTTTTATATAAGCATTTAACTGAGCAGCTAAAGTGTGCATTTCCCAGACTCCCTTGTAAGTAGGTATGCCCATGAGCCTGCATTTGAGCCAATAGGATGAGAGCTGAAGTGATGTGTGTCCCTTCTGGATCATCTCTTCAATGACGAATCCACTTGCCACGCATTTTCCCTTTCATTCTTCCTGTTGCATGAGAAATGGCCACTCCTGAACAACCTTGGCAACAAGTATTAAGGGTGCCAGAGCTGCCCACCAGGCATGAACCACTGTCCTCTTAGGACAGACAGAAAAACTTCTATCTTACATACGCCCTTATTTATCACAGATACTTTGTTACAACAGCTTAGTTTATAAACTAATATACCCTTAGTTCTGGATTCAAAGGAAAATAGTTTTAAGAGGCAAAAAATATTAAATATTTTAAAATAGCACTTAAAATTGTGGTGTATATGTATATGTGTGTGTGTATATATATATACATATATTTATATATATAAAACTCAGCCATAAAAAGGAATAAAATAATGGCATTTGCAGCAACCTGGATGGAATTGGAGACCATTATTCTAAGTGAAGTAATGAAATAACTCAGGAATGGAAAACCAAATATCATATGTTCTCACTTATAAGTGAGAGCTAAGCTGTGAGGATGCAAAGGCATAAGAAATATTCAATGGGCTTTGGGGACTTGGGGGAAAAGGGCGGGAAGGGGTGAGGGATAAAAGGCTACAACTTGGGTACAGGGTATACTGCTCAGGTGATGGGTGCACCAAAATCTCAGAAATCACCACTAAAGAACTTACTCATGTCACCAAACACCACCTGTTCCCCACAAACCTATGGAAATAAAAAATAAAAATTAAAAATTAAAAAATAGCACTTAAGGAGGAAGGTAAAGGGATGACAGATTATAATGCATTTCAAGAATATGCTGCAGAGAGTGAGTGGGGGTGTCAGAAAAACTAGGAAAAAAGAAATGACAAAGTCCATTTAAGGATCTCTTTAAAGTTAGGGGCAGCCCTTAGGTTAGTTGAGCCTGGCAACACAAAGAAGAGTCTTGGATGTCAGAGGGAAAATGTATGATTGTACATTTTATTTTGTTATCGCATTCTTATGCCTATACAGTGAGAGGCTTTGTAGCTGGGTAAACTTGAGTTCATATGGTAGTTTCACCATAGACTAGCTACGATGGTGGGCAAGTTACTCAGTCACTGAGTCTCAGTTTCCTCATCTATAAAAGGGAAATAATAATATGTATTTCCTCACAGAGTTGTAAAAATCAAAATAATACAGAAGTTCAAGTGTGCTTGGTACATTGCAGGCTCTCCTTGAAAGACAGTTGTTATTGTCTTTCTTCGACTTGTAGCTTGGCAGAGCTGCTACTACTGATTCAGCTGCAAGCTTGCTGGCATTTTACTTTCTGTGTGAACTGAGACCACCTCTCAAGGTCTTTCTGCAGAATGCTCCATTACAGCAGTGCCTGCAGTAAGCTCCTAATTCTCTATTCACAACCCAAGCAGACAGAAAGCAGGTTCATGACTCCCTGTGTTTGTGCTGTGCGGAGGTGAGCATGCTTTCACAGACATTTAGTAAGAGGCTTGGGTTACTGGGAAGTCCACTCGCAGTTTAGAACTTGGTAAAATTACCTGAACAGGTCAAGTTCCTATTCGTAGTCTCATTTGCAAATATAGAGCCTCAGTCTCTGTGCAGCTCACTTACTTCTTTGAGGATTATTTTTTGAATAATACTTAGTTCTGCAAACGCCTGCCTCAAAGGGCCTTCATCTTTTTGATGCACTTTGCTTCTGCATATTATGGTGCTCTCATTTGGAAATGGAAGAATTTAAAATGTATGTCACAGAATGTCTGAATCCTCTTATGCACTTTCTAGTTACCCTTGAAATATTTTTGTGCAGGTTAAAGGGACTGCAAGGTTTCTTCAAATTCAGAGCCTGCTTTGTGCTGCTTTCAGAAGTTTTTAACTGGGATCATCTCTTCAGGAATCCAAACTGGGGAGCTGAAACAAAGGACTATGCTTCTCAAGTTGTCAAAATTGACCAAATATATCCCTCTCATCATTCAAACTCAAATAAACCACAACCAAATCAAATAAAGTTAAACAGGTTGTAAAGGAATCATGACCTATGTGTTCAAAGCTCCCCTAACTCGATTACAGCATGAGTTTTCACATTTTAAAAAATATCTGCATTATGTTTGAAATTCTAATAATGGCGACATATTTATTTCAACTGAATTCATGCCAACTTTACCATTTAGATAGTTAGGATTATTTATTAAATGCATCCTATGGGCCAGACCAGACACAAGCACAGGGCTTTATATTATCTAATTCTTAAGGTTAATACTACGATTACCCCCATTTTAAAGGCAAAGTAACCCAAGTTTATCAGTCTTAAAACCCCTGGCATCCCCAATATTTCTTGATGCCTCTCAGATTGGGGAGTTTATTGGGATTAAATAGTTTCATTTTGTGATAAAACTTAATCCCATATTCCAGAATTAACTTGAACGGAGACCAACCACAATTTCCCCTTGACAACTGGAAATTCATGGCTTTGGCAGATATCGTGGACTCAGAGCAAAAATAAAAGAAGATGTTTTGTAAATGAAGACTCTTTTTTTTTTCCCAGATACAATAAGGGGGGGAAGCTTAACGGAATTTAGTACAAGTTCAGATTATTTGAAAATATTTTTGTGTGTGTTAACATTCATAACTGAGATATGTAAAAGGTGTCAATTTTTTTTAATTAGTATCAGGTAGAGGGTTTAAGTCTGTCAAATTAATTCCTCTTCTTCTCTATACAGAAAGATCTCGATCTACCGCCCTTCAAAACAATACACGTTAAAGTTAGAGAAAGAACCTCTGAGGGAAAGAACCCTGTGGATATTCGGGAAATACTTTTGTCCAGTAGTTACAGAGCTGGTGAGTCCCTTCCTCCTGTCTCTCATGCCCAGGAAATGCTCCAGCACCCCCAGCTCAGTTTTCACTTAAGTCCTTCCTCATGGCTGTTTAGCAGAGTGTAATTTAGGCCAATTACTTTGCTGATGCCGCTTATCCTCCCTCCTCACCCTCCCCTAAATTCCCACTGCACCCCCGCTCCTTCCGCATTTACATTTTTCAGATGAAACAATAGACAGAATGTGAAAGTGAGCCTAGCTCACTTGGCCTGGAGGCTACAACAGGTTGACACCACCAGAGGAGCAAGGCCCACCTGACAGGACTAAGGGAAACACGTGGATGCTGACAGGTGAGTAGGGCAGCGGGGGCTCGTGACATGGGGGCTGCACGTCTCCAGTGTGGTGATCCAGGGACACCATATCCTAGCAACTGAGCAGGGTGTCAAGAAGCAGTAAGGAGAACATCTTGTCATTTGACATTTAAAAATAAAAAACCTATTCTACATTTTTCAGAGAAAATTCCTATTTGAAGGATACCTTGAAAAACAATTACTTATGAATTGTATTACTTTTTAAATACTTAAAATTTGTGACGTATCTAATAGAAAAAATAAAGATTTAGAGAATAGACTATCAATATTGTAAAGAAATAATCCAGTAAAAACAACATTATTACAGTCATATACAGATTCTAATTATTTTATCTTGAGCTACCTTACTCCAATGTCAATTCTAGTATTTATACAGAATAGTCGTCTTGTTTAATAAAGGTAATAGTTTGATTTATATATATTTTTATACCATTTTTAGGGCACTTTCCCATAATGCATGCTTATTAAATGTTTTGGAATTTACTGTTGGGCACATCCTTAATGCTTTACGTGGGTTATTCCACTGGATTTTTCACAACTTTGAGAGATAGACATCGTCATTTCCACTTCACAGGAGGGAAAATGGAGGTGCAGGTTACTCTCTCAAGATCACTATGTCAGTAACTGGCAGACCTAGAGCTCCCTTCTTCTGTTCCTATGCACTCTTGTACTAATGACCATTATTATTAAGTCACACTGAGTGGGATTAGAACATTTAAAAATACAATTTATCAAGAATATCTACAATCTTCTCTTGTCATAAAAAAATAAGGTGCTGCAGTATCTTTTTATACATATTCCACACCTGCCAAGCCCCCACCAGAGGCTGCCATGCCTTGGTGCTGGATGGACCGCCTGATTTTCCTCATGATAGTCTTATTTTACATGTGATATTATTGAGTATGATCCATTGATCCATGGCATTGCCGGAATAGTGAACTAATTGTAGATATTTGTGTCTTCTTCTTTCTGTCCCAGAGTAGATGTGGCTCCAGCTAAAGTTAAAGCCCAGAGGTTTGCTCTGGAAGTCCAGAGGACAGAGAGGTTTATTTTGGCTTTTTGGCAGTGGGAAGGCTTCTTGGAGCAAGAGGGATTTGAATTGGGATTTGAAGTATAGAAAATACAGTTTGCAAGTAAGAAAACACACTCCTGACCTTTACAAGTGAAGACCAACTATCAATTGTTTTATTTAAATATTATTTTATTTAAAGATTTAAATATTACTGGATTTAAAGATGAGACTATGTGTGATGAAATAATCTGTACAACTAACCCTCACAACTCAAGTTTAGCCACGTGCAAACCTGTGCATCTATCCCTGAACTGAAAATAAAAGTTAAAAAAAAATAAAGATGAGGCTATAAAATTGATTATTTATATTTTGTTTTGTTTTGTTTTTGTTTGGTTTGGTTTGGTTTGGTTTTGAGACAGGGTCTCACTTTCACCCAGGCTGGTGTGCAGTGGTGCAATCTCAGCTCACTGCAACATCCACCTCCCTGGCTCAAGAGATCCTCCCATCTCAGCCTCCTGAGTATCTGGGACCACAGGTGTGCACAACTATGTCTAGCTACTTTTTGTGTTTTTTGTAGAGACAGGGTTTTGCCATGTTGTCCAGACTGGTCTTGAACTCCTGGGCTCAAGCTATCTGCCCACCTTGGCCTCCCAAAGTGCTGGGATTACAAGCAGGAGCCACCAATTTATATTTTTCAGCGAATTTGTACTTCCTAAGCCTCTTTTTAAAGCACAACATAGTCTGAGCTGATCCAAAATTGAGGCACAGGAATCAAATGCTGATGTGATGACCATCAATCTGAGGACCACAAAGCATCCCTACCACTTTACTCTTACTGTGCCAATCTTTATTCATTTTCTTCAACCACGGTAGACACAACCTCTCATGATTTCATGCCATGGACATTTTATCTTGCATCTTAGAACCAGTCTTCGAATTGCCACCAGCATTGCCTTCCTTTAAATTATGCCACAATTCTTCCTCCAAAACTCCTTGTGTTCCTATCACTCATGAAATAGTCTCTCTGTGCAGTGGGACTATTCCTTAAGTTAGCCTCAAAGTACCTTCACACGGCACTGTTCACCACTCCTGTAACATGCCTCCAATCATTCCACCAAGCACATCTTTTGCACCAACCAACAGGCTCTCATAGCCAGCAATTATCCTCCTCATCCTATTCTGAATAAAATAATCTTGTTCTTTCTAAATCATAAGATTAAAATTACGAACTAAGGAGAGTCTACTAAATTGAGAATTGCTTTAATTCTCTCCCAAGACATGCTGTTCTTCAACAGTTTCCTTACATCCTTTCCCACCTTCCAAGACCTCCAGTAAGAGTCACTTCTTACTATCTGATATCAGAGTGTGGCTGTGAAGTTTTATGTAGCTTCTTGTTTTATTCTGTCTTGTATGATAGTGAGTTGTTTACTTATCTCTCCTCAAATAAATAGGTGCCTTAAAGACAGGGATCATTTCTTATTCAGTTTTCCATATCCAGAGTTGTATTTTAACTCTGTATTTTGGCTTTAAAGGCTAAGAATTTTATGCTTTTGAATTAATAAATATAGAAGTCTTAATTTAACAACAGGAAAAATGACAGCTAGATAAATAGCATAATACCCACAAAGCAAATAACCAATAAATGTTTGTTGATTGAAATGCTGACTGAAATACGTTGCCATTTACAGAATGAATTGTCAAAAGAGCACATTGTTTATTCTTTTCTAGTTCAGCTATAGCCTAAGATAGAGGCGACTAAAGAAAACTGTTGATTAGGGCATCTTCCTTGTTTCTTTAATATTTTATCATTGCCAACTCTAAGCCCCATAAAAAATGATTTCTTATATTCTAGAAAGTGCCATTGCTTTTGCATAGACAGTTTTTTTTGACGTTAAACAAATACCCATCATTAAGTCAAGTTCACACTGAGAAATTGAGAAGTTTAAGTTCTGGCAACTCAACTCTTTGAGCTTTTAGAAGATTGTATAGTCCAATGTATTCACGTGAATCCTTTACAGGTCATTGCAGATGACAATGGATGATAACTTACACAAATATGAACAATTTACTGTTTATAAGATGTTTTCATATGCAGTATTCTTTAGCCTTCACAGAAAACTCATGGAGTAGATTTTGGCCTCATTTTTCAGGTAAAGAAACACATTATTTTAAATGCCTTGCCAAAAGTTATATACCTAGAATGCAGCAGAATGAAGCTGAACCTAAATCTTTTGACTCCTAATCCAGTGCTCCCCAAAGCCTCATGCAGAAATAGAGCAAGGACTGGGCCCCTGGCCTCTTGAGAAGAAAAAACCAGGGGCTGTACAACCACTCTGGTTGATAATAAAATAAAACTCTTGAGATAATACTGCCTCCCCTTGTAGGGATTTGGGAGATGACTGTGACAATCTTGAGCATTGAAGTGGAGGAGGCAAGAAGCACCAGAGCAAGAAAGCAAGAGAGATGCATCCAAGAGGCCAGGACAAATCTGCTATCTCCAAGAAAGTGATTAGAAACAATATCAAAAACAAAGCCAAGACCTAATTCTAAAATGTTCTGTACCTGGAGGGAAGCTGGGTCTCTACCCAATCCCAAGGAAGATGTGATTGGACCAAAAAAATGATCTCAGGGTTCCCAGCACCTTGCACAGTGCCTCACACTGGAGGCACAGAAGCACCCTATAAGTTTAGGACTGAACTAATGTAATGGAAACGAATACAGGTATGCTTTGCCTGGGGAGGCCTAAATGTTTTGCTCATTTCAGCTTAAAAAGACCAACACAGAAATATACAAATAAAATTTGTAAATCACAAGTAACGTGGTTAATGTAAACGTGTTCATTAAATCTTGAAAATAGTAGAACAAGAGGGAATCTAGGAAGTTAAGTGAGATGAACACAGACTCTGCAAAATATGTCCTCTCTGCATCACTTCAGCTGTTACTAATGTAAGACGAAAGTGATCAATTATATGGCTAAATCATTCCTAAGAGATACTGGGCTCATTCCAATCTTTCAAATGTGTTTACTACTTCATTCAGCAAGTATTTATTGAGTGTATACTGTGCCAAACCTGTACAAATACTAGCATTGACATAGCGAACAAAAATTATAATTGCAAGTCCTTCAGTACTTGCAGCCTAGTTGACATGTGTGAGTATGATGGGCTCACTGATATGACCTTTGTGCCCTGGACAGATCTTGCATCTGATGTTCAGTTGCAGCTTCTATATGTTTTTTCTTCCCTCTTCTGCTAATTTGGAGTTAAAAAGTGGGGAACTGTTGAAGTTGAGTTTGGGGTTTTAACACTTAAACAAGCAATTATCAACTATTCACAGTAGCACAGAAAAAGACCACACATTACCTGAGACCGCTCTAAGATGCAGTGGTGGAAGTATATATTAAATGTGGTGAACTGCTCTTTTTCAAGCTCTCTAACACAATTTGTATTTTAAATATGTTTGTTAAGCCTCTACTACAGTAGGAAATGTGGCACAACAATGAAGAATATCTATATCCTTAATTGCATATGTATTATTTACAAGGTACTATCTCAAGTGCTTTATGTTCATTATTGCTGCTAATCTTCAATATAACTCAACAAGACAGTTTTCATTATTATCCCAGTCTTGATGATGTGGAAACTGAAGCTCAAGGTGGTTCTTTAATCCAAGGTTAAACTTACCCAAGGTAAGGTAAGTATGTAAATGCTGAAGTCAGCATTTCAAACTAGTTTTGTCTGATTTCAGAGTCCATGTTCTCAAATAAATGCAATATTGTCTCTAAGTCCCTGCCTTCAGTGCTTTTAGTCTTCTGGGAAAGAAAGAAAAATTAAAATGTCATTTTTGGATTAGTGATAACTACCGTAAGAGGAGCAGGCACTAGGTTAATAATGGGACACATGGAAAACCATTAAAGTCAATTTTGAGGGTCATAGGAGGCAACATCTAAGCTAAGCCCTGAAGGATATACAGGCATTAACCTAGTACAATGGGAAGAAGGACCATCCAGGAAGAAGATAAAGTATGTGCAAAGGTCCAGAGGCAGGTCTGGGGAACTGCAATACAGGGGCCGTGATCATCTGTAACCATCCAGCCACCATGTAGCATAAGTTGCAAAAGGCTTTCATCCAAATGACCTCACCTCTGCTGGGATGTGGCATGAGGGCACATGAAGACCTGGCCATGCTTGTAAAATTGGATTCAATGTTGGTAGGAAACCCTATTCCCTACACTGAATCACTGCACAAGCCTGGAATTCCGGTAACCTAGGGCGGCGCTGTCTTGGAAGAGGGCACGTTAGCACATGGTCAGTGTGGGCTCAGCTGTGGTCATTCTTCTGTCTGTAACTGCCTGACAGGTGGTGATTGGCTGTTCTGTCTTTGTCACCAGATGTTGCTGAAATTCTCAGACTTTGGTTCTACATCAAAAGCCTACATTTTAATGAAGGGGAACAGATTGAGTAACCAAAAAGAGCCAGTTCTGTCTTGGCAGGCCAAAGGGTGCACAAATAGAGAGTGGGAAGGCAAAGGCATAGGATTTGAGGCAAAACCATGAAGGAGGTGAAGTCAAATCTTTACAGTCTACCGTAAACATCTTTCTTGTGGCACTGTCCCTGGGGCCATTATTTCTGGACCTTCATTAGTTTCAAAGTAATGTGGACTCAATCTCATTGAGCAGTATAGTTTCAGGCATTCATTACTTTATCTTACAGGGAGAAATAAAAAGCCTTCAGAAACACACAGACCTGGATTCAAGCCTTAGCCCTAGGACTTACTAGCTGTGTGGCCTTGGGCAAGTTGCTTATCCTTATCTTTACAATAAGGATAATAATGTAGATTTTGAATGACCAGCTAGGGGATTAGAATGTAATGTATGTAAAGCACCTAGTCTGGCCCTCTATAGGCATTCAATAAATGGTAATTATTATTATGGTTATATTGACATTTAAAGGATAATTTTTCCATGACTCAACTCAAATTTTGACTAATGGTGGGAGTTGGGGGCTGCTGGAGATAGTTGTTTTTGATTATTGATTATTTTATAAATCAAAAAATAGTTTAAATTCACCAAAGACTCTTGTCCTTTAAAGGAATTCTATACTTAAATATCAATATGTCTGAGCCAAGAAATTTAGACACGCTATCTGATTGGTATTAGTAAATTTGTGAGAAAAAGAGAAAAAAATATTTGAAATTGGGACCACCAAGAAAAATTGAATATATATGGTTTCCATACCTATATCCACAATTTTCAGGAAAAGAGCCCCTGGTAATTAATGATCTTTTGTAATACCTTGAAGCTTTATTGTTCCTGATTAACTAGGTACTCTAGTACTCCAGGGCTAGAAACTAAACTCACCAATTGGTAGAAAAGAGGGCATGCTTTTACTCGCTTAAAACTGAGTAAACCAGATATTTGTGCTTGATTTATTCAGTTATGTATCAGTGCTGAAGCAGGACATTCAAGAAAGGCACAATAATGGAAAGAGCTCTGGGCTAAGAATCAAAAGACTTGAGTTTTAATTGTGACTCAGTCCCAGCTAGCTATAAGAATATGGCAAAAAAGAGTAAAACAAAAAGTTATCACACTGTCATTGGAATGGAATAGAGCAGTGGGAGTCAGCAGGGGTCTTACCACTTAGAAACAAAATGTGATGTACCCAGCACTTGCATTTATTTATGATTACAAGTTAAGCAACTCCGGAAGTTTAGTGAAAGCTTTTAGGCTTATCCATAAAACTCAATAATTATTTGGCACTTCATTTACTTATATGTTTAAGAAAAATAAAAGCTATCGAGCTTTGATTCTCAAATGTCATGTGTAATATTAATTAAACTATTTTCTTTTAATAAACATATTTTTGATATAGTAAATATTATGAGAGGGGTGCTATCCTGACATCCTAAATTTAGAACCCTAGAATATTACCAGAAGATTTAACAGCCACCAACGAGAATATATCTTTCAATCTGTGTTGAAGGAATCTTGCTCAATTACATGATTCTAAATACAAAAACACACTTCTAAAAAGAAATTTTTAAAGGACATAGAAGTGGTTCATTACTTAAATGAGTTTAAAGGCTTCATTTGAAGAAATATAAATCACTTACCTTATTTTAAACCATCCATGTTTCCCCTAATGGTGTTTACTAAGTCTGAAAGGCACTTATTTAAAATAAGTAGAGTAACTTGTACATTGATTAAACTGTCTATCTCTTAGGTAGATCATAGAACTGCAATTTAGCATATAGAGTTGAAGACAGCATCAATTAAAGATATAGACAGGCTGAGTCAGGTGCTCATCAGAGAAGATGGGATTAAAGATAAGTTATTAAAAAAAAAAGTCAACCCCGAAGTATGCAAAACCTAAATGCAATAATATAATGAAAGCACAAAATCAAACCAATTGAGATAAAAATGAAGCACTTACCAAGCATGATCACCTGAAAAGCGTGGCAAATTCCTGCAAATTGCAGGAATTCATATTGCAAAGTACTCAGCAATACTTCTGTGTAGTTCTATAGAAAGCCCCGAAAATCCTGCAATATCTTGCAAAGTGCTCCACAGGTATCCAATACTTTTGAACTGATATCATTCTACGTTCCTCAGTGGGTCCAAATCACGTAACCACTGGTCTTCAAGTGATGAAAAGGTAAGCCCTGGAGAAATGGAGGACTGGTTTTCAGTTTTGAGGATGGGTAGAGATCAAAAATTGACTACTCAGAGATACCCTAGATACCAAAAAATACAAAATAAAAAAAAATGCTCTTTTGACTATTTTTAAAAAAGTATTTGCTTCTAAAAAGGACAGAATCCCCCAACCTCCCAACCCATATTTTAATAACCCAACAATGGAAGAGAAATATTTGACAGAGGGTGTGTTGGATGTTGATGATCTCCAACTGCTTCCAAATCTGCATAAATAAAACTCCAACAAATCCCTACACAATGAACCTACTGAATGGGGCTCTATTTATCTGCCGCTGAAGGATAAAGGGCCAAGCCAATCCTATTGACAGTTAAGTCTGTAGCTTCCAACATATCACTGAGGTTACTAACCCACCACTACAGTACAGGCTGACATAAGCAGCTGATGTGCTAAACAAAAAGTAGGGCTCAAATCAATTCACTACTAAAATCCAATTTAGGAAGCTCTCAGTTTGCACAGTTTTGTTTGATCAAATTCAGAGATGGGATTAGATTCATATTTCGGTAACGAAGATCAGGGTTGGGAACTGATATATTGAAAGGTGTATTTTTCCATTTCTTCTCTGCATAAAATATTCATGGATGCCATGTTCTACAGTGTACTCTGACAGTGTAACAGCTGCCAAAATCCTGGTACCTGAGGCCACTTTTACATCAATAAATTATCGAAGGTTACATCTGTAGCAAGATAGCTTTATTTGGCTACGCAAATAATACCAAGGTACACAACACAGTTATCCCAGCTTTTGTTCCCTTGAGAGTGGCCTATTGTTACACTCTGTGCTGCAAAGCATGCTGGGAAGCTCCAACCAAGATGTAAGGAGGAAAAATACTTGTCTCTGTGCTCTAATAGAAACAGTACAATATAGCTGCAAGGTCATAATTTGGAGTCAGCTATCATGAGCTGTGTGACTCAGAGAGGTGGTCACTTTCATACAAACTCAGTTTGTCCATAGTTTAAAAAGGATGTTCCTCTACCTCCCTGCAGGGTTGTTGAGTTCAATAAATAGGCAATTTCTCTAGATGGTCTGCCACATGATGGACAGTCAGCTAATGTTATTTAAGGTGCTGCCTTCTAAGAACGCATCATATAGTACTGAAACACCAAGTATTGCATCAGTCACAGGAAAAGTGTTACAGAGCTTCTCTCTTGCTTTAAGAAAATGGACTAAGTGTAGGAATACAATTTTCTGAAGGCGTTGGTTTCACAGATGAAATATTAATTCATTTGCCATTCTCACTGTCTTTCTTCTATTATCTCTTAGAACTCTGGGTGTCTCCGGCCGGGCGCGGTGGCTCACGCTTGTAATCCCAGCACTTTGGGAGGCCGAGGCGGGTGGATTACGAGGTCAGGAGATAGAGACCATGGTGAAACCCGGTCTCTACTAAAAAAAAAAAAATACAAAAAAAAAATTAGCCGGGCGTGGTGGCGGGCGCCTGTAGTCCCAGCTACTCGGAGAGGCTGAGGCAGGAGAATGGCGTGAACCCGGGAGGCAGAGCTTGCAGTGAGCCGAGATTGCGCCACTGCACTCCAGCCTGGGCGACAGAGCGAGACTCCGTCTCAAAAAAAAAAAAAAAAAAAAAAAAAAGAACTCAAAGAACTCTGGGTGTCTCCTTCCTCCTGCCCAGAGGAAATTCCTGAATTTATGGGGCATCTCCCCAATAAAGCTGCTAACCACGCAGTCCAAATAGGTGTTAAAGACTTTGTATTTTTAAAGCACTTTTAAAAACCTATCACTAAGCTTTTTTTTTCAGCTATAAAATTGGAGATGAGACCAAGTGGGCAACGTCATACCAAAAGCCACAGAAGGATCTAGTATGTGACATAGGATTTACACTTGGCTTTGAGGTTCAAGGTCTGTTGAATAGTCATCCTGCTGATACATGCTTAGGTTAAGTGTAAGAAGCATGCTAGGTTGCAAAGAGAACATTAAAACAAGGTCCTAATTGCTCAAACTGAGGCAGAACCTCATATGCTCCCCAAAACACATGGCTGTGAGCCTCCTTGCCAGGTAAATACCCTTGCAAGGTATTTCTGGTTTCACTCTTTTGGATCTTTCAGGTGCTTTTCTTTTAATCAACTTAAAAAAATCCATAGCTAAATGTATTGGTTTTGTGATTTGCCAGATACGATTCTAGTCTCTTTATAGACATTACGTCTAATCCTTACAAATTACTTCTTTTTTTTTTTTTTGCCAGTTGACAAAAAAATTATCAACTCATATATACCAAATCTCACCCAGAGTAATATCCTTTGTGGAGTTTTTTTCTGTACAAATCTTTCGCTAGCTCCTTGAGTCCATGAATTACAGATATGGTGGTGTGGTTTTTACACTGGGTGATATTTATTGATCTAGACTTAAAAAACAGCACCCTCTGGATTTTTCACTAGCACAGTATTTTCAAATAACTATGGAATGGAGAGAATGTGATTTTCTCTTGTTAAGGCCTATTGTTTTTTAAGAAAATTAACAAAAGGGAGAAAGAAGCTTTAAAACTCACTTAAAGGAACTTTTTATTCTGGAATTTGATATGTAAGATTGCAGGGAGATAGGGGAGATAGTGAGTTTTGGTGTAATTTGTATCATCAAAACAACTCCTGTAGTAGAGCAGGAGATACAGTATCAATAGATAACAAGAAAAGAAAATGAAACTTGTATAAATGTATATTTCTTAAAAGCTTTTGCTACCTATTATTTTCTAGCCTGTACCCAAAATTTAGACACATATAATGGATATTCTTATATTGATAGTAACATATCATTTAATTTAAAAGTCTAAGTTCACCTTACAGGTTTGCCTCATGCCATGATTAATCATTTTGAAATCTGATTGGCCTTTTAAGGGATTGTTCAAAGACTGTCAATCATTGACACAAAGTAGATATTTCTAAATTCAGTCTTATAAATGTTGAAATTGAGGCTCAGAGAGGTTAAGTGACTTGTTCACTTTACCTTAGTCTGCAAGACTAAGGAAAATAAATCCAGTTCAGTCTGGCTTCAAAGTCTGCTCTTTCCACTTCACTACACTATCTACTTGTATCAGTTAGTTGATACGGAAGCATAATAAGTCAAAGGATCCTAAACCTTACTTCCTTACCCACTCATACTCTTTGTTGGGTCCATTGTCCTTACCCCACCAGTAGAGTAAGGAGGAGAAAGTAACAGAGGAGTTTAACCTTTGAAAATTATCTTCTCTGTATCCAAGAGACAACGCATGCCAAATGAACCTCCCAGATTTCTATAGCTGAGCCCCAAGTTAGGCAGCACATACTTTTTCCCCACTAATATTTCAAGGAGGGCCCCACTGCAGGAATCTGGGTTGCAGCACAGTATATAGTGACCACTACAGGTTGTCCCCAAATCTGAGTTTGGACCACAGAGCATCATTGGCTCCTTTTTCTGCCTGGCAGAGATATTGCCACTTAAGATTGGGGTCTACAATGACTCTGAGAAGTGACATAAGACCGGAGGAATCAAAGTGAAGGGATGAAAGCCATCATTTTTCTTTTCTTTTTCTTTTTTTTTTTTTTTTTGAGACGGAGTTTCACTCTTGTTGCCCAAGCTGGAGTGCAATGGCATGAACTCAGCATGCTGCAACCTCCGCCTCCCAGGTTCAAGCGATTCTCCTGCCTCAGCCTCCCAAGTAGCTGGGATTAGAGGCATGCCCCACCACGCCCAGCTAATTTTGTATTTTTAGTAGAGACGGGATTTCTCCATGTTGGTCAGGCTGGTCTCGAACTCCCGTCCTCAGGTGATCCACGCACCTCGGCTTCCCAAAGTGCTGGGATTACAGGCGTGAGCCACTGCGCCCGGCAAAAGCCACCAATTTTCAGGAGCCAAGCGTTTCGTTTGTCTAGAAGATAGCATCTTGGAAATCTTAGAGCCTCACGCTCTCCATCCCAGGGTTATACACTGTGTGTTGTTCTCTCCTAAAGGAAAAGGCCAAGCTCTGACTCACTCAATTTTTTCTTAGTACAGCACTGTGGTTTCCATCATGTCTCCCACTCGGTTACCACCTAGGTCAAATGCCTGCACCTCAGGAGTTTGGAAAACACATCCTGAGGCAGTGTGGCCTCAAGCAAACAAAGACAGCCTCCACGGTAGCACATCTCCTCTTTCACTGGCAACTTGTCCAATATTTGACTTATGTGGAAATGGCTGTTCATAGGCTAGGTTCATTAGTGAAAAATGTTTCAACAGTTCCATTTAACAACCTGGAATGTTCTTTGGAGAAGCCCAAATTAGTGTGATTTTTACCTTAAGAAGCTTAGAAACATAGCTGCTGCTAACTCAATAATTACATTGTACTGCCAGCAACAATTCAATATTTTTTTCTCGCCTGAGGGTTACAACACATTTGCACCATGGGGAAGCTTTTTCTCTTTACATCTCAAAACTGTACCACAAACTCTTCCTTTATTCATAACAGCGAGATCTCCAGCTGAGATAGGCACTTTTGTATTGCTCTAGATGACAGTTTTCTGTGTTCTTTCCAAGCACAGGGGGTTTAATAAACATATCTGGCAGGCCTTCCGTAGCTGGAGGGCCCAGGATGACACTGTGTGCAAACAATATGCTCACGCTGGAGGGAAACAAGTTTATTCAATTATTCAATTAATAGATTACAGTCAAGATACTTGTTATCCTACGATGAAAAATGGGGCAAGAACTCCAAGAATTAGGATAGGTCCCAGAATTAGTAACAGCAGGCAATATGGCATATACAGATCATGAGGGTTTGGCCAAGTGCGTGAAAACCTACCCCCAAACCATTCAAACACACAAATGAATACACACACACAAATACACACACACGAATACACATACACAGAATACACACACACGAATACACACACATTAATACACATACACACACTTGTGTACTTTGAGAAAGGCGGAACCACATTCCAAAAACCACATATTATAAGGGCCTTAAAAACTCATTAAATACTTTATATTTTAACTCTGAGTCTGGAGCTTGAGGTGGGTGGAGGGTGGGGAAGGAGGTTGGTGGCAGAAGGAGCAGCTCCATGAGAATTCCCAAATAAGAGTTTTCACAGAGTTTTCTCTGCGAAAACTACTTTTGTAGAGTTTCATGAGTAGCTGCCTTTCTGCTCCAGGGCAAGACTTTCCCTCAATGCAGACCGTCTTAGAATGTTCTCTGTGCCAGAACTTCTCACTTGAGCAATTCTTGGTTTCTGAGTGAAGTTTATCGTGTTTGTATAGATACGTTAAGATCTCCTGAACAAGAAATGAGCCACTACACTTAAATGTGTGATTTAGGGGTGGGAGGGTCAGGGAGGGTACTTTTCTTTCTGTGGGATGTTGGCATATTTTACAAATTCCAATGAGTACATGTTAATACAAAATCATCCAGAAAAGAGTGGAAGGAGATAAGGCTAGAAAGTTACTTTGGGAAAAAACTGGGAAGGATACCATGTACTTGATGAGGAAATTCTGATTCTGTGCTATGAGCAATGAGGAGCCACTGCAGATATTTTATGCTAAAGAATCACCCCCTTTTTCTTGTCCTACTCCAGCTGGGCTGGATTTTATTGAGAAGTGTTGGAAGTAAAGATTGAGACACAGTTCAAATGTGCTGAAAGTACTGTCTATGAAATGAGTGATATGTTTAGCTAGGAGGCATAGACGTAGCCCACTTGCAGTACTGACCAGTGGGGGAGCTATTATTTTAAAATTCTTCCTATCTTTAAGAATACATACCCCTCATTAACATTGACCTCCTGGTGGCCAGCCCACTTTAGGGCTCAAGGTAATGTTCAGGGGATTTGTGTGTGTGTGTGTGTGTGTGTGTGTGTGTGTATGTGCATGTGTGCGTGTGTGGTAAAGGAGGCCACTGAGGAGACCATCTCCATGTTACTGAATGTAAAATAAAGCCAATGAAAATGTTGAAAAGTTACCGAAAAGTGACTAAGGGATAAGACAGGAACTAAATTTCCGCACAATGGAATCTTTTGATCCTTTGAAGAGAGATTTGGAAAAACCTCAGGCATCTTTAGTCCTTTCCTCTCTGAGCTTTAGCCAGATGGGAGGGTAGACAAACAATTCCTCCAGCAAGCAAGTGGGCATAGGAAGTCAAGCAGATGGCTTATTTTAGTTACCAAGGAAGTCAGCCAAGGCAAGAGCCTGAAGTTGAAAATTAAATCACCATTCTCAAGGGCAGAATGTTCCTAAGTTCATGATTGTCTCCCAACAAATGAGTCAAGATGGCTTTTTATGTGTCTGTCAGTTGTGACCTTGCCCTGGCTCTCCCAGTTGGAGTCACTAATGTTCTCTATAACAGGATCAGCCAGTCCACATCCCACCCTCTGTCCAGTCCCTGGGCCAACCCAGAGCAAGGCAAGCCTTGGCCTGCCCAGAGGTTGGCTCTAATTTAGAGGGCGAGGGCACCTTGGCCAGGGCTGAAAGCAAATGCTACAGGCACCTTTTCCAAGAGTGTCAGACACTGCTTTAAACTAAGTTCATGTATGCAAGGTCACGGATCATTTAGAATGTGCATATGTATGAGGGACTAAGACCAAAAAGGCAGTTTTAATAAGTTATGAAAAGATGGAGGAGAAATAGATATGCAGAGCTGGAGCTCTAAGACATGCAGAAACAGGGAGAATAAAAGGATAAGTGAGAAAGAAGTTTGGTACATTCCTGAGTCAGGAGCTACTGCCTATTACCTTGACTTCAGGCCAAGGTTACCAGGTGGTCAGCTGCTTTCAAAGGGACATAGGCAGAAGGGAGAGAACAGTGCCCAGGTGACCAGCTGGTGGGATCTGAAATTAGTCTTGTTACTATGGATCTACTGTTTGGTTTGCCTCCCAAGAGCCTGGATACACATCTGGCTTTTGAGTTCTACCCTTTTCTGGTCTTTATCACCTTGGCCAAGCCTTCGCTTCTATTCTCTTAGAAATGGAACTCTGTACTGGATCCCAGAGCCCTTGGCTGGAGCCCAGATAATTCTCCTCTTAAACCTTCCAGGGCTGCTCCCTAAGGACTCTGATGCTTGGGTCTTCTCTTCATGGTATCTTACTTAAAGTGGGCTGATTTCCTGAATATGTGATGTCACTTAACTGATTTTGTGTGACAACTGTCCTTAAGACTTTAATTTCTGATTTCCACTCACCAGATTAATTCAGCTGGCGTATTGGCTCCTAGTCAATATGGTGACAATATGGTGACTTTGTACACACTATATATTGAACAAATGGGGGTTCCTGTAGGAGCAAGTCTTAAAGCCCATTAGCTTTCTTAGTTTTTTTTTTCCCCACTGCTGCTAGCTTTGCTACTTCTCTCTTTTGTAGAGAGTAAAGTTCCAACACTCCTTGTGCTTCAAACTACTCAAGTTAGGACAATGTTTCCTGGATGTCTTGGGCTATTTCAGTATAAAAAACATAGATGACATAACTCCCATCCACAGAGAGTCTTAGAGCCATCCCACAAAGGAAAGAGCTTATAAATCATAGAATATATAAGAAAAGCGCTTTGTAAATGGAAAAATCTTTATAACTCTTAATATTACAAACAGTGCAGAAAAAAAAAAGATTAGTGTACATGAAAGAAGTACACCATATATACAGGGTCTCACTTAACTTAATTCTTTTTTTTTTTTTTTTTGAGACAGAGTCTCGGTCTGTCGCCCAGGCTGGAGTGCAGTGGCGCAATCTCGGCTCACTGCAAGCTTCGCCTCCCGGGTTCATGCCATTCTCCTGCCTCAGCCTCTCCAAGTAGCTGGGACTACAGGCGTCCGCCACCACGCCCGGCTAATTTTTTGTATTTTTTTAGTAGAGACGGGGTTTCACCGTGGTCTCGATCTCCTGACCTCGTGATCCGCCTGCCTCGGCCTCCCAAGTGCTGGGATTACAAGCGTGAGCCACCGCGCCCGGCCTCTTAACTTAATTCTTACAAGAACACTAGAAAATAGTTACTATTACCCCTGTTAGTAGCAAAGCTATTAAGACTTTGGAAGGTTAAGTAATTTGCAGAAGTCACTCAGCTCATGAATGGCACGTTTGGGATTTCAACCCAGATCTATTTCTAAAATCTGTAATTTTTCTGCTATGTGGACTGTTTGCATACATACCCACCAGCATTGCATAGAGTAAAAATTTGTGGATCAAAGAGGGTATAATAAGATACTAGTTGTGTGGTGATGACAAATTGCTAAGGCAGTTTGGGAAAAACAAAGATCAAGATGATTGAGTATTTTCATGGGTTTAACAGATGAGATGGGACTTATGGTGTCTTTGAAAACTGGTAGAATTTAAATAAGGGGTGAGGGGGACATTTCTGGGAAGAAGATTGGCAGGGGTGAGCTCAATGAGTGGAATTAATGCTGAGAAGGCCTGTGGCATCAGTCTGGGTGAATTGGATGGGGTAGACAAGCAGAGGAACATCAAAAATCAGGGCAAACAGCTAGGCATTATGGGTAGGAAACAGGGAGCCAGTATCACACGGAGACTCTAACTCAAAGCAGCCTCGGTCATTATAGTGTTTCTTTTTATTCAAGGCCAAGAGGGAAGATTGCAGCCAGCTGGTGCCCCATCTTAAAACTTTCTCCCATCAAACTCATTCTGGTGAATCACTCATGGATTTAAGGTATGAGCTGTGCTCATGATGATGAGGGTGAAAAAGGGATAATGTTACAAATCCAATATTCCACACACTGAGTTGCTGAAATTGGTGATCATCTTCCAGACTAGACTTGGAGTAGAATTCTATACACTCATTTTTGTCCATGACTACAATTTTTCCTTGACAGACACTAACCTCTAAGTCTATACCTGCCCCTAACTTTTCTACACTCAAAATAAAACTATGACTTTAAAAACAAATTCAGTATGATGGAGACTAGAGAGAGAAGTTGAAGGAAGAAGAGATTGTTCCCAAGAGATGAACTGTTGAGTCCTGCTTTCCAACTGTGGTAGCAGCAATTCACTAGTGATATGTGAGTCCAGCCAAACAGAATTCCATTTCTTGCTGAAAAGAACATTTAAATATGTGCTAAAGAAACAGACCTACTATGAGAAAAAGATGTGATAGTTTTATTTCTAGCATTTAGTGGCAGAAACAAGAAAAAAAATATAATGTGCTCATTTCTAAAGCTCTGTCTAGGTACAACACTCGATGTGAACCAGCCTGGTACTTTTCTCCTCGGGCTACCAGAACAAAATATCACCATCTAGGTGGCTTACACAACAGAAACTTATTTTCTCATGGCTTTGGAGGCTGGAAGTCCAAGATCAAGGTGCTGGCCAGTTTGGTTTTTCTTGACTTGGCTTGCGGATGACCGCTTTCTCACTGGCTTCTCATAAGGCCTTCCTTCTGTGCATGCACACTCTGGCTGTCCCTTTGTCTTCTTGTAAGGATGCTAGTTCTATTGGATTAAGGCTTCATCCTTACGACCCCATTTAACCTTAATTACCTTTTGAAAGCCCCTGTCTCCAAATCCAGTCACATTAGGAGTTATGACCTTAGCATACAAATTTTGGGGAGAAACTGTTGATCCCCTAACAAGCTCTAATACAATTTAAATGGAAATAGGAAATTATGGAAGTATTAGATATAATTTCTTTCACTATAAAAAAATTGTGGTAGCTAATAATGTCAAATGGGTTTCCTCTAAGTCACCTTACAATAAACTGAGTATGGAACACTAGGAGAAAAACATACTAGTGGCGAAGATCACTGTGGATACATGAGCTGTGGTCCCAGTTCTGTCAAACTTCTTGTGGGACCTTGAGAAAATTACTTATCTATTGTCAATATCCTTAGCTCTTGAAGGAGAAGATTTAAAAATAATAATCTTTAGGGCCACTTCTAACTATAACACCTATGATTTTGTGACTTCATTTTGAAATTTAGTTAATCAAATGCCATTCATTCAAAGATGAGTAAGACTATAAGCACTGGCTACATGCTGAAATTGCTTAGATCTGAGCATGAAATATTTGTGTCTTGCCCAACATCAATGCATCTGCAGTGCAACATGGAGGCAAGGTCTGGAAGGTGTCAGGTTCATCTTGTTACTGCAGCCAATTTTGGCTACTGAAATTGTGAGTTGGTACTGGGTAGTCAGCATTAAATTCAGGGTGATAAATACCAAATCTTCACTTTATTTGATGGCATATGTGTACAACCTACATTACAATCTTTCACACCCTTTGGCAAAAGCCAATTTTATAGACTGTGGGTGTCTGTAAATATATTTTTTAATTGTAAATTTTTCTTGCTTCTCCTCTTTTGAAGACATATGCTTCATAATTAGCATACACCAACTCTATTTAATCAGACTGCTCATTTAAAAAGATTTCCATTCCGCATGTGGTATCCACAGGTGTCTCAGGTAATTGGTAATGAATGTATGTTAACAAAAGCGTCACAGTTATAATATAATGAGGGAAAATGACAGAAACACTCCAGGACTGTAAAGATAGATATGTAGTCAATCTACTGTTGCGGCAAAAAGAAAAAAAAAAAAACATAATTATTGGTATTCTTGTGAGAAGGAAAGAGAAAAAGTAGAAAATGAAAGAAAGAGATACTTTCCAGATAAAATTAAAAGCTATCCTCTTTAGTTTAAAATACATTAAGCTTAAGACTTTCATGGAAATGTGTTCATTACTACGTGCTACTTATAAAATTAGACTGCTTAATGTTGTATTTGTCCTAAGCCCTAATATGAGCATTGTGGCAACCCAGTGTCACTTGTAGATAGAGTCACAAAACTGTTATTATAATTACTGTAATTTACAGCTTAAAGTATATATTTTCTAAGCAATCTTTAATATCTATTTGTGAAACCACAAATAAAAATGGGTCCTCCAATTCGGCTCCAAAAACTAATATGCATTCTAGTAGAATTTTTTTTTCATATTTCAATCTATTTATCATTTGTTCACTCATCCAATAAAAACTATGCCAGACAGCCACACATTGCTCCAGTAATTTGTTACACAGTCCTTGATGTTCTTGGAACTTACATCTAAAAAATAAATAAGAAAATACATAGAAAATAAGTGATGAAAGCAATGAGGAAAATAAAATAGGATAATATGAGAAATCAGTGGTTCTTGAAGTGTGGTCCTTGAACCATCACCTAGGAATCTGTTGAAAACACAAATTCTTGGTCCCCACTGTAGACCTACTGAATCAGAAACTGACACAGCAATTTGTTTTCAAACAAGTTCTCCAGGGGATTTGATGCATGGCAAAGATTAGGAACTCCTGTGATGGGTGGATTTGTGGCAGCACAAGAAGTCCAAAGCAACTTGTGGAGGCATTTTCCATGCAGAGAGAACAACACTGAAAAGACTTTTGAGGCAAAAAAAGCTTGGTGAGTTTGAGACACAGAAAGAAGACAAATGTGGCTGGAATGTGATAAAAAAAAAAAAGGGGAAGAGTGTCATGAGATGATGTTAATGAGGCATGCAAGGGCCTATCATGAAGGCGATAGTCTGTAAGTTTCTGGGAAAAAAGCAAGAGTCATGTGAGGTCAGCTCATGTTCATGAAGAACAAATAATCAAGGACTCCTCATCCATGAATTCTCTTAACTTAGAGGAAAGATAAGGATTCCCTCTAAATGTGAGCCTTTATTTCTCTCTTCCTTTATCTACCTCTTTGTACATATAATAAATACCAAATTATACAACCTGATAAATTTATTTTAATCACTTGTAAAGTAACAACCAAACTATGAACTCCTGGGTGAGGGAGGGTAATTAGGATTCTCCTACCATGAGTCTACATCATATGCCATATATGACAAAAGCAAATTGGTGATATTTAAATAATGTCAATATCAATTAAAGGCTTATTGCCCTTGAAGAACTCATGATGGGATGGGACAAAAGTTTAGCAAAGTGCTTTAGCACCTTTGATAACCACAATTTCAGTGAAATAGTTGGATCAAGTTCTCAGTACTTCCTAGAGGAGCAGCTGAGCATTTGATATGTCTTCCCAATTCATTAGCAAATTGAGAAAATAGGGTAACATGGAAGACAGACCCTACCGTGGCCCCCATGGTCTGGCATTCATAACCTTGTGTGGTTTCCTTTCCTTGAGTGTAGGAAGAACCTGTGACTAGCTTCTGGCTAAGAGAATATAATAACAAAGGTGACAAGATATATGTAATTGCATGTATGTGACTCGCTCCCTTGTTACTTTTGAAGAAGCAAGTTGCCATGGTTTGAGCTTCTATACTGGAGGAGTCCATGCTCAAGGAGCTTAGGGTAGCCTTGGGTCAACAGTCAAAAAGAAATTGAAGTCCTCATTCCAGCAACCTACAAGGAACTGGATGCTGCTGATAGCCATGTGGGCTTGGAAGCAGATGTTCTTAAGTCAAGCCTCAGATGAGACTGCAGCCCTGGCCAACATGCTAATTGTATCCTGTGATACCCAGAAGCAAATTACCTAGCTAAGCCATGACTGGATTCTGATCCACAGAAACTGTGAGATAATAAATGTGTCATTTTAAGTGCTATGTTTGTGGTAATAAGAGGAGATTTATTCTAAAAATTGTCTCTCTTGGTTATAGAGGCTGAGAAGTCCTACAAACTGCCATCTCCAGGTTTTCCTGGAGAACCAGGAAAATCAGCAGTGTAACTCAAAGGCCTGAGAACCACTGGAGCTGATGGTGTAAGTCCCAGTTGAGTCCAAAGGCATTTCTGAGCTTGTAGAGGCTGCCAGCATTCCTTGGCTCATGGTCCCTTCCATTTTTAAAGCCAGCAATGACTGATGGAGTCTTTCATACACTACATTACTCTGACAGTGACTCTTCTGCCTCCCTCTTTCACATTTAAGGAGGCTTTTTATTATATTGGGACCACCCAGATAATCCAGGATAATCTGCTTATCTCAAATCGAACTGATTATTAACTTTAATCCCATCTATAATCTTAATTCCCCTTTGTCATATAACCTAATATATTCACAATTTCAGGGATGAGGACAAGGACATCTTTTGGAGCTATTATTCTGCCACATCTACCAACCCAGTTTTGGAGTATGTGTGTGTGTGTGTGTGTCTGTGTGCGTGTGTGTGTAACATCCAGATGTTCTTAAAGAATCATAATGATTCTTCGGTGTGCTGCTTTTCTCACCATGTGCTCACAAACTTTCTAATTCAAAAACCTACTCTATATTTTTTAGAGATCAACACTATGTTCATTAATTAGACTAATGCTTCATGCTTCTATCTTTCTTGAAAACTGAGATAGTGTTTGCCCTTCAGTGCGGAAGGCTCTTCTCTTTTTCTCTGTGGTTTCTTAAAAGCATCAAGATAGGTCTTTGATCATATCTTTAAGGTGTTTCGGCATCTTGGGATACAGTTCTCCTGAACACAGAAGTTTTCTCATTAAGAACACCTGATGCTCTCTCTCTTCAGCTCTCTTGGCTCTGTTTTCTGTTTGCATTGCTTGTTCTGCCCTCTCAGTTTAAAGATAGTAATTCTTGTTAGATCAGTTCACAGACAAACAAAAGTGGTTTCTACTAACAGAGCAAAAGATTCTCCAAGCAAGGGGCCTAACAGAATCAGAGCTAGGGATCCTCACATTATATGTCTCCCCACAGTTTGTAGGTTGTGTTTACCCATGCCATTCACTTTCATCCTCACAGTTCCCTTTCTTATTTTCTTTGCTTGAAAGCAGCTTTATACTCCTTTAGCATTTTTACCAGCTGCATCTCATTATGGGCTGATCTCATCTGAATACACTTCTGTTTAGCATCTCTCTTTTGCATATTTAATATTTGTGAATCTTGAAGTGAGAAATGGGGACAGAGAATGTCTACTCCAGGGCTCCCATAAGCAAGCAGTAGCCCACCCAAGGTCACACATGGCTGAGTAGCCTATGGGATCCAGTCTGCTTGCTCTCAGGGCTCATCCATGCAGTGCCTGGCCAATCTTATCCATCATTACGCCTTCCTTCTTCTATCCCTCCTATGAGTCCTTTTGAATATAAGCTCATCAGAGAGCCCCGTTGGCAGTCACAAAAGCTTCTTTAGATGTGCCTACCTTTATTCACATGGGAATTATTCATGAATATATGATCAGAATTACATTTTTCAGAGTTTCCTATCTCCTTTGAGCTATGTTCCCTTTTAAAGTCTCTGTCCATAGAATGATGCCATTTCTTGGGAGTCATTTCTTTGATTTGGGGGGAAAATACATTCTGAAAGCCCAAAGAACACATTTGGCTACATTCAATCTTCCCTCCTTCAACTATTCTCAACTCTAAAAAATATAGTCATTTTTCCCCCACAGTCTTCATCACCTCCACAAGCATCGCCTTGCTCATGAGAATTAAGTCCAGCACAGCAATAGCCTCTACCTGATAGATCAAATTTGTGGTTAAGCACAGCAAGATTAAGTATTTATCTGGTTTTCCCATATTAGCTAAATAAAGCATCCTGCCAACCACTCAATGGTACATATTCCATTGCTAGTTGGGTGACTTCTGTGAACCTTATTTTCTCCATTTATCAAGTGGGGGAAATACTTACCGTATCCACTTTTCCCAGGGTTTCTAGAGAGCTTCAAATAATAATAACGTAAAAATGTCTTGTGAAATGAAAGCTAAATAAACACGGTCTTGAATGACTCTCCCACGGACCAAAGTATACGAGAAAGAACTGCCCAAATAGTAGTAACTGTCTAGATGAGTGAAAGCAACAAAATGGATCCAGGAGTCAGAATAGGCCAGACTTAACAGATTTAACTTACTTAACAGCTTGTAGGTATTCATACCATAACCTTTTGTGAGATTTACAATTCAGAAAAAATAAGGAGAACTTGGAGAAAGGGATTCAAGTGTTGGGAAGTGAAACCTATGTAAAAAAAAAAAAAAAAAAAAAAAAGGAAACTAACTGGCAGGCTTCAGCCAAGAAAAGAAATGTTTATAAGGTGATCCATGCATGCAACTAACACTTAGTTAATGCTTCCTATTTGCTAAGTGTGTAGGTCTTGATGGGAGGTATAAAAATGTAAACGACATGGCCTCTGCTCTCAATGAACCATTAGTCCAGTAAATACTGATTTTCAAATTCCAAACATTTATTCAGAAAAGGGTTTTAAGCTCTCACTAAAGGGCAGCCAATTTGTTGAATGTAGAACAGTAAAAATGAAAACATGGTTTTTGTTCACCATATACTCTGATATGTAGAAATACATAAATAACTCAGTATGTTGCAAAGATTTCCACATCAGTCATGACAGACTAGGCTATGCTGCCATGACAAATAACTCCAAAATTTCAGTCACACGAAAAAACAAATGTTTGTTTCTCCTTCGTGCTACCTATCCACTTGATATATAGGATACGATTATCAAACCAGGCTTCAGAAGAGTGAGTCTTATTCCCATGTTTGCTAGAACACAGTATTAATAAGACCAATATTAATATATTTACTATCCATTAATAGAAGATAAAAAGAAATCTTCCTCAAGGTCTTCCAAGACAGAGTTTCAGGTTGACCTCCAACAGCTGTAGATGGTCTGTTGTTTGATGGCCTCTTTCTCAGTCTTACTCTTCTTAGGCCTCCCCTTCAATCCTGCCATGTGTAGAGCTGGGCTCTTGGAAGCTCACATGTGGCCTCATACATGCGACTCCCTCTACCTGGAACATAGCCCCTGGCCACCACTATCACCTACCTACATCTAGTTCTGTGCTAATTTGGGAGGTGTAATTAGACACACGCACACACACACACACACACACCACACAAACACTTTCTCACAAGAAGCTCCAGTCTTAGGAAACCAGAAGAGTAGTATTCCTTTTATATGGGAAGTTCTATTATGAATCCACCTGAATAGCACTCATCTAACAGATCTGTGTTGAGTCCCAGCTGAGTACCAGGCATTATACTGGGCACCAGAGATTCAGTGGTGAGCCACACCAACCTGTTCTCTGCTCTCATAGGACTCAGTGAAGAGGCAAATGTTAGTCAAATAATTACACAAATGGACATTCCAAATTGCAATAAATATCATAAATAAAAGGAATAGTGTTGTAAGTAAGTGTGTATGGCAAGGATTCTGGGAATGTTTTCTCAGGAAATGGCATTTGAGCTGACACCTGAGGGATGAGTCGCAGTTAACGGAGAACAGGAAATGGAGTTAGTGGTTTCCAGCCATATAATGGTTAGTCTTGAGTCATGCCATAATAAAACTAATAAGAAAAAACTAAAGAAGTTTAAGAACAGTTTACATTTTTAAAATAATTCCAGACTATCCATATAATTATATCATTCTCAATTACTTGTATCACATTTCACTTCTTTCTGTTGGAAATAATGGAGTTACAAGCCACGTACTCTGAACTGCACACATCCTCAGATACATTTACTAAGGTGGTTTTTTTGTTTTTTCGGTTTTTTGTTTTTTTTTTTTTGCCTGTGAACATCAACCTCTGACATGTGTCTCCATTGATGAAAGGATGAAAATTAGTAGAGAAGATCACATATCATAGAGAATTCCAAGCCAGTGTAACCATTGTATGTCAAAGTAAGGCCATACACAGTAGAGAATGTCAAAAATTACAAAATGCAATTTAATAATTTTTACTAGTAATTTTACTAGTAAATGATAATAAAACATTAATTGGTTGATTTTTTAAAAAAAATGAAAGATGTTTTTAGAAGCAGTGCTGAGGCAAACATATATTTAATGTTGCCACAATACAAATTAAATATTACATTGGCTATTTAAAAAAATGTTTGCTTTATTTCCTCTGCTCATCCCAATCCAGTGTTTTCTACAGGTACACATACATGATGCATTTTATACATATTCACCCCCATAACTTGACAGATGGGAGGGATTCTTGCAGTCATTTCTAAAAGCAGACAAAGGCCGTTGGTTCTGCTTTGCACGATGGTTTGTGAAGACAGAATATCACACACTTCCATTGATGATTATATAGCTCTATCCATCTGTCTGCCACTGGAGGTTGGGAGACAGAGATACAGCTCCCACCGTCCCTGTAAACAAAAGTAGACCGTGCTGTCACCAGTCAGACACGCCAGCTAATTGGAGCTGTCGACAGACACAATATTCTGTGTCAACAGCTCTAGTAACAGTTTGAAACAGCAATGATATGTTGGTTGATGGTGAAGATGACACATGTGTCTCTAATAGCATGCTAGAAATCTGACATAACTAGAAAAGAATTACTAAAATGTGATTCCTGGCCTCTGGTTTTCCTGTTCAAACTTACCCATCTCTACAGAGGTTGGAGAGGAGGGGATTGTTGTAACACATCTTTCTCTGTATCATTTCACAGGCTGACAGCTTAATTTGATACTCATAATGTCTAACTTTAAAACTAATCTTGCTAAAAAGATTTGTTTCAACAAGCCTCCAAATCTTAAACTCTTCTGGAAAATTAATAAGAAAAATAAGAAACCCTTATTTGTATAGCTTCCTGGGTTGAGACCAAAATAAAAGGAGACATTTTGTCAATGTACCGTTTATATGACTAAGAATTTATATGATCTTCAGGAAAGTAATTTTTACAGAGTTAAAAGAATACATATGCGCATAGGTGTGGCTTATTTTTGAACTTCACTTCATGAGAGACAAAATATTCTCCAGATAGAAACAATTTTGGCAAGGTGTTGGGACATAAATGCATACTGTATATTCATCTCTTTGTAAATTGTACCTATTAAGGAAAACTTACATTATGCATTCTATTAATGAAAAGTCAGGAAGTCCCTTGTTGCTTTCCAATTATTTATGTATCTTCTAAATAATTTAATCACTTGACTGTCTAGGTTTGAATTTTAGCTTGGCCGCTTACTGGGATGGACAGGTTAGTTAACCTCTCTGTACCTCAATTTTCTCATCTATAAAATGAAGACAATAACAGCACCTACCACATACAGTTATAAGGATTAAATGGATTGTTACATGTAAAGTGCCCAGGACATGTAAAGTGCCTGGCACATCACACAGTAACCAGCCAATACATATTTTAATTTATTACTAGCATCATCATTATTATTGATGGTTCATGTCCAAGGAGAGCCTTCAATGATTAATGAAAGCAAGGAAATATATCAAAAACAGTTCAAATGCCAAATAGGCTTGGGAGTCAAACAGACCTGAATATGAACCCTTGTTCAGATATTTGCCAGGCTTTGTGAGCTTGGACAAGTCACTTAACCGCTCTAAACCTGTTTCCTTCTCTGTAAAATAGTTAGTAATACCTACCTTAACAAGAGAATTTGAAGATTTAAGACAACGTATTTAAAGCACTCAGTTCAATGCCCAACATACATTAGGTATTCCATAGATTATAGCAAGAATTATTATTACTACCTTGTATTATAGAGCATTTTTATTTTTAGACTAATTATCTCATGTTATCCTCTTATTAATTCTGTGAAGGAAAATATGATGACCACATTACGAAGGAAAAAATAGTGCTCAGTGTGGTAAAACAGAGGGCCAGTGAGTATGGAGTTATAATTAAGCCCAGGGATTGAGATTATGTTGCCATCTTCCGGTCTGAGACCAAGGTGATATTCACCTTTCCAATGCCCCTTTGTCAGTTGAGCAAACAACTAAAACACTCTTCATTTAATTTTTTCACTCAGACTCCAAAATTTGATGAATCAACCTCATCAGTCTTCTCGTATTCCTAGGCCCATTATAAAGGTGACTAAACTGAGGCGGCAGCAACACTCTCCATATCACCATCAGTACCACCACCAACACCACCACCAACACAAATGCACATGCACTTGAATTTAATCATCTTGCTCTTTGGAAATATGAGGACAACATAGAAAAACTTTTCCCTGATAGACAGGTAACAAAGATACTTTGACAACAAATACACCACAGAGAAGTATTCTGTGCAAAAGGCATTTCTGTTTCAGCCAATGGCCTATATCAATAATATGTTATTTTAAAATCTTACCTCTACCAATTGTATAGAAAAAATAAATAATCCTGTGCAACAGAGCTTTGTCTGGTCACTTCTTCATGTCACATTCACTCTCTAATATAAAATCTTTAACCTTCCAATGACTAAGAAGGCAATGGGGCTTTGTCCTCTGAGAGGTGAGGTATGCAGCTGAGCTGTGACCATAAGGCCTGCTTTTTGGAATTAGCTGGGTGCTCTTTTGAGAGCATGAAAAGAGCAACACTGCATATGCTGAAATAAACAAAACCAAAATGCACAGTACATCCATGAGAAGTAAAGGGTTGTGGTGAATACGGTGACGATTTAACTGATGGGGCTAAAGTACTTTTTTAATATCAACCTCATTTTTCCCCTAGGCCCTGGGCAGCTTGAAAATATGGTTGGCAGCAAGACATTTGCTTTGACAAATTCTGTTATTAAAATAACTAGGGTGTAGAAGAATCTTCCCAGTATAATTATTAAGACTCTTTCACATTAGTAATATCTTTACTAATTACTCATGTAAGAGTACAGCTGTTCCTCATTTTACTGTGCTTTATTTTACTACATTTTGCAGGTAATGCATTTTTTACAAATTGAAGGTTTGAGGAAACCCTGTGTCAATCAAGTCTACTGGCACCATTTTCTGAACAGCATGTGCTCACTGTGTGCCTCTGTGTCACATTTTGGTAATTCTCACAATATTTCAAAGTTTTCCATTATTATTATTGTATCTTTTATTATGATCTATTATCAGTGGTCTTTGATGTTACTATTGTAATTGTTTTCAGGCACTACCTACCAAGCCCAGATAAGATGGCAAATTTAATTGAGAAATGTTGTGTGTGGTCTAACTGTTCCACTCACTGGCCCCTCCCCCATCTCTCATGTCTTTCCCTCTCCTTAGGCCTCCTTATTCCCTGAGACCCAACAATATTTATACAAGGGCAATTAATGACCCTACAATGGCCTCTAAGTGTTCAAGTGAAAGGAAGAGTTGCATGTCTCTCATTTTTAATCAAAAGCTAGAAATTATTAAACGTAGTAAGAAAGGCATATCAAAACCAAAATAGGCCAAAAGATAGGCTTCTGGTGCCAAACAGCCAAGTTGTGAATGCTAAGGAAAAGTTCCTGAAGGAAATTAAAAGTGCTGTTCCAGTGAACACACAAATGATGAAAGTGAAACAGCCTTCTTACAGATATGGACAAAGTTTTAATGATCTGAATAGATGAGCAAACCAGCCACAACATTCCCTTAAGCCAAAGCCTAATCCAGACCGAGGTTTAACTCTCTTCAATTCTGTAAAGGCTCAGACAGGTGAGGAAGCTACAGAAGAAAAGTTAGGAGCCAACAGAAGTAGGAAAGAAGCCATCTCCATAACATACAAATGCAAAGTGAAGCAGCAAGTGCTGATGTAGAAGCTATAGCAAGTTATCCAGAAGATCTAGCTGAGATAATTGGTAAAAGTGGCTAACTAAACAACAGATTTTTAATGTATATTAAACAGCCTTATATTGGAGGAAGATGCCAACTAGGACTTTTCATAGCTAAAGAAAAGTTAATGCTTGGTTTCAAAGTTTCAAAGCATAGGCTGACTCTCTTATTAGGGGCTAATGCAGTTGATGACTTTAAGTTGAAGCCAGTGCTCATTTACCATTTAAAAACTCCTAGAGTCTTTAAGAATTATGCTAAATCTACTCTGCCTGGGCTCTATAAATGAAACAACAAAGCCTGGATGACAGCATGTCTGTTTATAGCATGGTTTACTGAATATTTTAAGCCCACTGTTGAGACCTACTGCTCAGGACAAAAAAAAAAAAAATTCAAAATGTTACTGCTCATTGACAATACACCTGAGAGCTTTGATGAAGATATGCAAGGATATTAACATTATTTTTATGCCTACTAATGTAACATTCATTTTGCATCCATGCAGATCAAGGAATAATTTTGACTTTCAAGTCTTATTCTTTAAGAAATACTTCTCAAAAGACTATAAGTGTTATCGATAGGAATTCTTCCAATGGATCGGGGTGAAGTAAATTTAAAACCTTCTGGAAAGGTGTTGCCATTCTAGATGTTATTAAGAACATTCAAGATGCTATTAAGAACATTCTAGATGCTATTAAGAACATGAGTGGAGGTCAAAATATCAACATTAACAGGAGTTTGAAAGAAGTTTATTCTAACTCTCATGAATGACTTTGAGGGGCTCAAGACTTCAGTGGAGGAAGTCACTGCAGATGCCATGGAAACAGCAAGAGAACTAAGATGAGAAGTGGAGCCTGACTATATGACTGAATTGCTACAATCTAATAATAAAACATTAACACAAGGAGTTGCTTCTTGCAGATGAACCAAAAAAGTGGTTTCTTCAGATGAGATCTATTCCTGGTAAAGATGCTGTGAACATTGTTGAAATGACAGTAAAGGATTTAGAATATTACATAAACTTAGTTGAGGCAGAGGCAGGCTTTGAGAGGTCTTACCCCCATTTTGAAGTTTTACTGTGGGTAAAATGCTATCAAACAGCATCACATCTAACAGAGAAATTTTTTCTGAAAGGAAGAGTCAATCAATATGGCAAACTTCATTGCTGTCTTATTTTAAGAAACTGCTGCAGCCACCCCAACTTTCAGCAGCCATCAACATCAAGTCAAGACCATGGGTCAACAAAAAAAGAGTACGACTCATTGATGGCTCAGATGATTGTAAGCACATTTTAGCAAAAAAACCTATTTTTTAATTAAGGTATTTACATTTTTAAGACATCATTCTATTGCATAGTTAATAGATAATAGTGCAGATATAACTTTTATATGCACTGGGAAACAAAAGGAAATTAGTGTAACTCACTTTATTGTGATTTTTTTTTTATGGTGGTGGTCAGGAACTGAACCCTGAATATCTCTGAGGTATGCCTGTAGCTAAATAATCATAAGCCTTGACAAATTGCCTTGCTTTTCTGCATATAATCTCTAATTCAAGAATCAATCCAAGATAAATGACTTTTCAGGTAATGAGGCAGAGGTGCACACTGCACAACATTAGAAGGTTCCATCCAATAGAACACAGTGTAATTGACACCACCTGGAGTTGTGCAGTGCACAACCTGCACAGCTGCATGAAACTCATTGAGTATGAGAAATCTCAGGGGAATAACCTTACTCCATATAATACAGAGTACTTCACTCATATAAAGAGGAAAAAGAATAAACCAGGCTTATAATTACATTTAAGAAATGATTTGATAATTTTAAAATAATGCTTTTGTTGTGTTTGATGTAACTCATTGTAAACATTGTAGAAAGTACAAATAAGTGGGTAGAACATATCAGAGATTATCACCCTGTTAATGTTAACACTTCCTCCTGGTCCATGTATATGCACATATAAAAAAATATATATATATATACACATATATATATATACACACACACACACACATATATATGTATATTTTAGCCAGGCGTGGTGGCTCATGTCTGTAATCCCAGCACTTTGAGGGGCTGAGGTGGGCAGATCATGAGATCAGGAGTTTGAGACCAGCCTGACCAACATGGTGAAACCCCATCTTTACTAAAAATACAAAAACTAGCTGGGTGTGGTGGCATGTGCCTGTAATCCCAGCTACTCAGGAGGCTGAGGCAGGAGAATCACTTGAACCCGGGAGGTTGAGGTTGCAGTGAGCCAAGATCGCACCACTGCACTCCAGCCTGGGTGACAGAGCAAGACCACATCTCAAAAAGAAAAAAAAAAAAAAAATATATATATATATATATATATATACACACACATATATATATGCATATATATGTGTATATATATGTATGTGTGAGTATGTGTATATATATATATCTTAATACTTGATTATCTGCTCCCCAACCTACTTTTTAAAAACTTAATATGATATAGTGTTTCTCAAACTTGCCTGTGGAATAAAATAACCTGAAGAACATGTTTAAAATATGGATCTTTCAGAATCCTCCTTCAGATAATCAACTCAGAAAGTCTGAGGTAGGCCCAACAATTGGCATTTTTAATAGCACCCCACCTACACACACACACACACACGCACACATGCACACACTGCCGTATGATTTTTGTGCTCAAGCAGGTTTGAGAAACACTGATTTAATAGACATGTTTTCAGGTGTTCAAGTGATTTCTGAACAGAGGAATAACAGTTTAATCTAACTTCCCTAACCCTGTCAGTTGTGTGGATCAAATGCAGGCACCTTAAAAACGGAAAAATTGAGTGCACTGGGTAAGCAAGGAAGTGTTTCCAACCACCCAACTCTCCTCAGTATTGAACCTGTGGCCTGAGGCCGAATTCTCTAGTGATCCAGACATTCTCCATGAAGATAGGTGGGCCAGAGATAATGTCCCCTGAAACCACACCCCTGAGACCTTCCAGGGCTTCTCTGGGCAAGATCATCTCTCTAGGTGACAGTCTTATGCCATCCAGATTGCTATAACAAATTACCATGAACCTGGAGGATTATAAACAACAAAAATGTATTTCTCGCAGTTCTAGAGGCTGGGAAGTCCAAGATCAAGGCACCAGCAGATTTATGACTTTTGAGCGCTTACTTTCTCATTCATAGAAGGTGACTTCTGGTTGCATACTTAGGTGGTGAAAGGGTGGAGCTGGCTCTCTAGGGTCTGTTTGATACAGGCACCAATCCCAATCATGAGAATTCTGCCCTTATGACCTAATAACCTCCCAAAGGCCCTACCTTGTAGTACTAATAACTTGGGGGTTAGGATTTCACTGTATGAATTTGAGGGGAACACAAACATTCCACCTATAGCAGTGACCATTCATGTTGGTTTGCTTGTTTAGTCCTAGTCTATAAGTGTTTTTCCGGGGGATGTTATTAATAACACCTTGTTTCACTCACAGAAGTACTCCATTTTGGACAATAAATTATATGGGCATGTACTTGTAGGGTTACTTCCACCCTCCTCTCTGATCCATGGATCAGAAATGGAGCATATTTCTTACTGGCTCCTTCATGTCTAAGACTTTGTTCTTCCAAACAGAGATCTTAGTAATGAATCAACTTCTCTCTTGTAAGGGACAATATTCAATAAACACGGGAACCAAACCGTCCTCATGGTGAGGACTTCCTGACCAGTTAAAGACTATTGTTTTGCCTTTTTTTCTCAAAGCACTTGCAGTTTGTAAGCAGGTTAAGATGTGCTCTCTTTTCCTCATCACTCCCAGGAAGATAAACCAAATTTTAAGAAATTTTCTAAGCACTCTGCCATCAAAAGTTCTGCAAAAAACCCATTTTAATTGCTGCAAACGATTCTAATTAATATTTCCCTATTATAATCAATTAGCCTTTTAATTTTCACTATGACAAATAGAGTTGTGATTAATACCCCCATTTATGGATCTTTGGTCATTATTGCCTTAGGATAGAGGTCCTAAAGTTAGTCATGATGTTTTAAAGTAACACTCATTCTTCAAAACCCCCCCCAACCCCATTTTAAGAATTTAGCAATAGTTACAGAGAATTGAGGACCAATTTAATGGAAATGACCTGCAAAACCAAAGTGCTAAAAGCCACCCTCTCCTTGCTGTGTCTGAGAAATTATGACTAAAAGAGACAAAATTCAGGTGTTTGTGCTAAAATCTGTGTAAACAGAAATAGCAATCTTGCCTTAGAACAGCAAAGTGACTCGAGCTGCTCTCTCACATGTCCATTCGCTCTCCCTCCCTCCCTCTGCTTCTTCTGATAGAACATGAAGGAATCTTGGATCTGCCCTGAACCGGCTGCACTGGAGACTTGTCACTCACATCGTTTTGCCAATTGCTGGAGATGGGATTCTACAAACTGTCACAGAAAGATCTAGATGAGGTATCACCCAGGATCAGAAAGATAAGTAAAATGGAATGAGGGCAAATGAGACATAGTGCTTGATGAAACCAGTTAATGGGAGAAAGGTCTTCTATTAAATAGCTGCAGTCACAAAAATGACAATGACACAATGGTACAAATGACATCAATTATCCTTTTGGTATTCATTCCTTCTTTCCCTCAACAAATATTTATTGAGGACCAACTGGGTTCCAGACACTGTTCCAGGTAACAGGAGCAGGAATGAACAAAGCAGACAAAATCACTGCTTCTAGTGGGGGAGATGGATTACAAGCAAAATAAATTAAGTAAAATCTTTAAAATGTTAGTGATAAGTGCTGAGGGAGAAAAAAAGTAAGCATGGAAGAAGAATACTAAAAATGGAGATTGAAATCTTAGTAGCATTTCCAGGGAAGATTCCACAGAGAAAATGACTTATGAGCAAATACCTGAAGAAAGTGGACCTAGCAATATGGATACCTGGGGGAAGAGTATTTCAAGAAGAGGACATGGAAAGAGCAAATTTCCTGGGGCAGGATTGTTCCTGGCTGTTAGAAGAATCATCAGGAGGCTGGTGTGGTAGGGAGAGATGAGGTAGTTTTCTAGGCCATCAGAAAGAGGTTTTGGAGCCAGGTGTGGTGGCTCATGCCTGTAATCCCAATACTTTGGGAGGCCTAGTCAGGCCTCCTGCATCACTTGAGCCCAGGAGTTTGAGACCAGCCTGGGCAACACAGGGAGATCTCATCTCTATTAAAAAAAATTTAGCCAAGTGTGATGGCACACACCTGTGGTTCCAGCTGAGGTAGGAGGATCACTTGAGCCCAGGAGATCAAGGCTGCAGTGAGCTGTGATTGGGCCACTGCATTCCAGCTCAGGCAACAAAGTGAGTCTTTGTCTCAAAACAAACAATAAATAAAGTTTTGAGTTTTACTCTAAATGAACTACAGAATTTTGAGTGGAGAAGTTACAAGCTTTCAAGTAGAGGTGTAACATCATTTGACTTACACTGTAACAGTAACACTCTGTTTTGAGAATTGACAGGAGAATTGGCAAGGGTGGAAGGGGGAAGGCTATGACTTGAATATGGGTGTTATTCAAAATTCATATGTTGGAAATTAAACCTCAAGGTGATGGTATTAAGAGGTGGAATAATCTACTCGTTTGACAAAGGTCTAATATCCAGAATGTACAAGGAACTTAAACAAATTTACAAGAAAAAACAACCCCATCAAAAAGTGGGCAAAGGATATGAACAGACACTTCTCAAAAGAAGACATTTATGTGGCCAACAAACATATGGAAAAAGCTCACATCACTGATCATTAGAGGAATGCAAATCAAAACCACAATGAGATACCATGTCAGACCAGTCAGAATGACAATTATTAAAAAGTCGAGAAACAACAAATGCTGGCGATGCTGTGGAGAAATAGAAATAGTTTTATGCTGTTGGTGGGAATGTAAATTAGTTCAACCATTGCGGAAGACAGTGTGGTGATTCCTCAAAGATCTAGAACCGGAAATACCATTTGACCCAGCAATCCCATTACTAGGTATATACTCAAAGGAATTTAAATCATTACACTATAAAGACACATGCACACGTATGTTTACTGCAACACTATTTACAATAGTAAAGACTTGGAACCAACCCAAATGCCCATCAATGGTAGACTGGATAAAGAAAATGTGGTACATAAACACCATGAAATACTATGCAGCTATAAAAAAGAATGAGATCATGTCCTTTGCAGGGACATGGATAAAGCTGGAAGTCATCATTCTCAGCAAATTAACACAGGAACAGAAAACCAAACACTGCATGTTCTCACTCATAAGCGGGAGTTGAACAATGAGAATACCTGGGCTCAGGGAGGGGAACAACACACACTGGGGCCTCTCGAGGGGTGGGGGACAAGGGGAGGGAAAGCATTAGGACAAATACCTAATGCATGCAGGGCTTAAAAGCTAGATGATGGGTTGATAGGTGCAGCAAACTACCATGGCACATGTATTCCTATGTAACAAACCTCACATTCTGCACGTGTATCCTGGAACTTAAAGTAAAATAAAAAATAAAAATTAAAAATTAAAAAAATAAGATAAAATAAAATTTAAAATATATTTTAAAAAGAGGTGGGGCTGTCAGGAAGTGATTAGGCCGTGAGGGCTCTGCCCTTATGGATGGCATTAGAGCCCTTATAAAAGGGTTTGAGGAAGCGATTTCATCCTTTCTGCTCTTTACCCTTCCACCCTTCTACCCTGTGATGACACAGAAATCCATGGAGCAGAAAGTGAACCCTTACCAGAACCAAATCTCCTGGCACCTTGATCTTGGACTTCCCAGCCTCCAGAACTGTAAGAAACAAATATCTATTATTTATAAATTACCCAATCGAAGGCATTTTGTGATAGCAGCAGGAAGGGACTAAGACAGGGAGAACTGGATGTGAAGGGGGATGGCAGAAGCAGAGAGACTAGTTAGAAGATTATTTGCAATAAAACCATGTGAGAGATCACGATGACTTACTTGTGCAGGATGGTGGCAGTGGAGGTGGTAAGAAGTAGATGAACATTGGATCTTTTTTAAAAATCAAACCAAGAGAATTTGCTGACAGATCAGATGTGGGGTGGGAGAAAAAGAGAAGTTAGGGATGACACTGAGGATTTTATCTTGAACAACTGAAATGTGGTTGCTATTAGTTGAGATGACGTGTATAGGGGGAGGCGGTTTGGAAGGGATGAACAGGAATCTGTTATGTGCTAGTCTGGTGTGAGATGCCTGTTAGACATCCAGGTGGAGATTTCAATCAGGCAGTTGAACACAGGGATCTGGAATCCAAGGGGATTGGTCAGGACTGAACAGACACATTTGGGAGCCAACAACATATGGATGGTAGGTAAGGCCACTGGGCTTGATGAGATCACCACAAGAATGAACTTAGAAACGATGACCAAAGAGGACATACTAACATTAGAGTAGAGTCAAAAACTAAGTTGTAGAGTAAGAAAAAAGAAAAGTATTTTCCTTGCATGTGTGGGTTTGCTGGCCAACATGTGCACCCATTTTAGTGTGTTTCTCAGAGGTGTTAGCAAGGCTGTGTGCTGCAGTGTAGGTAGCTAGTCTGATTTCTACGGCCTCCACAGTGCCCAGCACAGGGATACAGTAAGCATTAATTAAAGAAATGAATGAGCTGGAATAAACATATAAATTTGTGACTTAACTTTCACTCTTTCTACCTGAAATTCCTACACTTCAAGTCCTGGAATTCAAAACAGTTGTTGGTAAAATCATTCTAGGGCAATGACATTTATATAAACCAGAACGTTAAAATGTAAAATAATTAGATATTTTCATTAGGCTCTCTGGAGATTTGGCAGCTTCTACAATCTGATTGTTGACTTTTTTTTTAATCAGAGCTTCACCTAGGCTGACCCTAAATGACTAATGATCAGATTTTTAGAAGCTTGTTAAATGAATTATATATATGTATAATATATATAATTATATATAATATATATATTTAAAAGTATATGTGACCTAAAATAAAATAGAAATATTTATGCATTCATATAAAAATGAATATTAAGAGACTGTATATCTTAATTGATAAATGAAAAAAATTCAAAAAAGACTATATTACAAAAATGAGATTCAAAATAAGCATCATTTGTGAGCACTGATTGGGATCACAAAAAACAAAATGTATTTAGTTCAAAGCCAACAAATTGAATGGTTCTACAGTAACAGAAAAAGTGTAGTTGTAACCAGGAGTGTATCCCACTAGATAATCTACAGCTTCAGCTGGTCCAGAAACGACTACTCTCACTCTAGGTTTGGTGTGTAAGTTGTACTCCTGGGAAGAAATAAGAGAGAAAAAACTTAATTGAAAGGATAATAAAGAAAGTAAAAAACAAATCAATGGTGGTAGAAACTTGGTAATCTGTTTCAGTATAAGTTTACCGATTCTTTTTTCATTGTCATTTGTTAAGTTCTTTTTTCATTGCCATGCGTTGTTACTATAAAATTGATATATTAGATACATAAAGAGTATAACTGATTACATTTGAAAACAATATTTAAATGTTCGTGGAATTATGTTAAATTATTGTTTTTACTGAATTTTTAAAATGAATGTATACTTAGAAAACATATTCCAAAGTAAAAATCAATTAAGTTAGACAAAGCAAAAATAATAGTGACCATTTTGTCTCCATCTACAAACCTTCCTACGTCATTAGGCTCAAAAGCACATATTTACATGGAAAGGGTTACGTGTGCATTTTTAGCACAAGTATTCATTCATGATGTCACAAGATCAGAGCAGAGATTCCAACAAAATGATTTTCTCCCCTGGAGCTGTGCAGCAGGTTCCAGAAGGCCCCAGGAGGAATCAGCATAAACACTGTGACCGTTATTTACCCTAACTGGGACTTCAGCAGCTGGGCTGTTTGCATGATATGCAAATGGGCACATCATTCAAGGAAGAAAGGATGAATGCTCTGGCACTTGCAGGGCAAACATTAACTGCTATGGGAAGAGGGCCAGCAAAAGAGGAACCAGACAGAAGCGAGTGGGTGGTGAGGGGCAGGACAAGAAACATCTTCCAAAGAGCAAAATGCAGAAGGCAGACACTGCTTATTGGGAGCCATTCAGCCTTCTCAGCCTCAGTAAACAACAGATGGGTGTGTGCTGCAGCCCTTCTCCTGCAGAAACAGTGAATTTCCTCTCTACCCAATTTCTTCCTTTGGGTCAAATTTGTAAAATACTTTATATGTGGAAAATTACTGAGAGATACAGAGGGAACAAATTAGCTGGAACAGCAAAAGCTCTGGGAGCTAAGAGGAGACTGACAGGAAAAAAAAATGTCTGGAGTCAGGCAGACCTGGGCATGAATCTTAGTTCTAAAATTTATCAGCTATGGATATTGAGCAAGATTCTCAATTTCTCTGTTTCAGTTTTCTTATCTGTAAAATGGACATAATAATACTATCTCTCATAGTAGGATCACTGTAAAATTTAGTAAATCTCCTTTGTATAAAGTGCATCTTGCCAACACGACAGCAACTGGTTAGTATCATCAGAGCTGGGACTTGAATTATTCAGGCTCTCCATCCCAAAGTGCAGTGGTCTGTGGGAATCTAGAGATAATAGAGATTGTGGGAACCCCAATGAATCAAATAACCCTGTGGCCACCCTGCTTCTTAAAGGCTGCTCAATTCAACAAGGAATATTTACATAGTTCAGAAGTAAGTCTACTTCCAAACACATTAAAACCTGTGGGTGAAATCTACTTTTTAAATATTTCAGCACAATAAGCCCAGTAGGAACTTACAGGCTCTGATAAACTTATTGCTTCAATTGCATGCATATGTAGAGTGTAAAGTAGGAGAGTATCACTAGAATGAAGACCAACACCACCTATGGGCATTCCTTTTCATTCAAGAGTAAATGTCACTGAATCGCTTACTTATAACTCCCTGTTCATCTTTACGTTTTTTGTAGCTTTAAATAATACATTACTTAGTTTTGCGAGTTTTCATGATTTAAATAAATGGATTCATGCTGTTTATATTTTTGTGATACTTTTTTTTGGCTCAGTGTTAGGTTTTCAAATTGATGTTATACATCATCTATTTTAATTGCTATATAATATTCCTTTATGTGAATATTCCACAATGTATCATTCAATCTTTTGTTGATGTACAGCTAAGGACTTTTTTTTAAAAAATGTTTTGTTGTGTTGTGTTTTTGTTTTTTCCCATTACAAGTTATACTGCTACAAGCATTCTTGTGCATGTCTCCTGTTTTGTGTTATTCCGTGATGTATGTATTGAGCAGAATTGCTGGACCATAAGGTATTTAATTCAACGAGTTTTTTTCTGTGTCAGGCAGTATTTTATACTCTAAGCACACATCCATAAAAAAGAACAGGCAGGAGTCTCTGCCTTCACGTGCTTATGTACTAGTAAAGGGAAACAGGCAAAATAAATATATAAATTATATCTGTTGGAAAGTGATAAGTTTTATGGAGAAAAATGAAGTTGGGAGGAAATAGGAAGCGTCTGGGCAGTTTCTAATTTTACATAAGGTAGTCAGAAAGAGTAACGTGGTGAGCACGTGACATGTGAACAAAAACTTGAAGGAGATGAGGCAGAAGTCATGTGGATATCAGAGGGAGAGTGTTCCACAGTGTGCACATTTTAAATTTTGTTAGATAATGCAAAATAGTTTTCCAAAATGATTTTACCACTTTGGGCTCCCACCTGCAGGGTATAAGAGTTCCTGAAGCTCCAGATTCTTACAAATCTTTGGCGTTGTTAGATGTTTTATATTCTGCAAATCTGACAAGTAGCACTTGATGTATTGTGATTTTGAATTTTCTAACTACTAAGAAGTTTGAGCATCTTTTCAAATGTCTATTGGTCATTTCTATTTCCATTTTTATGTGGTACCTCTTCAAATCTATTTTTATATTAATACTATGTTTTTGTCTTTCTTATGAATTTCTAGTTCCTATGTGTTTTGTACTATTAATCCTTTGTCAGTCATATGTGTTACTAATATCCTTTCTCACTTTGTGGCTTATTATTTCACTTTATTTTTTGTGCATTTTGATGAACATAGTACCTTAATTTTCACACAGTTGAATCTCTTTATTGTGGTTAGTGGCATTTGTCTAATTTTGAAAAATATTTCCCTATTCTGAGGTCAGGGAGATTTCTCCTATATTTTCTTCTGAAAGGTTTTTCACCCATAGGTATATTTGCAATTTTTTATGTATGTATGAAGAATGGTTCAATTTAATTTTGTTTCATGTGATTTGTCACAGCACCATATATTGAAAAGTCCATCATTTTTCTACTTAGCTGTAATACAAGTTTTATAACAAATCAAGTTTCCAAATGTGTTATTCTTTTTTTTTTCTGGGCTCTCTATTCTGTACCATTGATCTATTTGTCCAATGCTGTGTCAATACCATACTTCCTGATTGCTATACCTTTAAAAAAATTCTAGAACCTTTGGTAGGGCAAATCTTTTCACTTTACTTAGTCTTCTCTTCAGGAGCATCTTGAGTATTCTGGACATTTGTCCTTCCATATGATTTTAAAAAACAGTTTGATAAATTTTACAGGAAAAAATAGTTGGAAATTTTTGTCTGAATTTCTAGAAATCAGAATTTTTTTTTTTTTTTTTTTTTCTTTTGAGGTGGAGTCTGGCTCTGTCGCCCAGACTGTAGTGCAGCGGGGCGATCTCGGCTCACTGCAGGCTCCGCCCCCTGGAGTTCAGGCCATTCTCCTGCCTCAGCCTCCCGAGTAGCTGGGACTACAGGCGCCCGCCACCTCGCCCGGCTGATTTTCTGTATTTTTAGTAGAAACGGGGTTTCACCGTGTTAGCCAGGATGGTCTCGATCTCCTGACCTCGTGATCCGCCCACCTCAGCCTCCCAAAGTGCTGGGATTACAGGCGTGAGCCCCTGCGCCCGGCAAGAAATCAGAATTTACAAATCAATTCAAAGCGAAATGACATCTTTGAAACCTTGAGTCTTCCTACATATAAACTCGGTGTATTTCTCGCTGTTTTTGAATCAAGTTGTATTCATTTATTTCTGTTTTCTGATTTTATTGTAAATTATATTTTAACATTTTCTGCTCATTAATAAAAATGTGTTTTTTTTGTAGATTGATTTTTGTATCTACCAAAATCTGTGTCTAATCCAGTTTTTCCTATTTATCTGTAGATTCTTCTGGGTCTACTAGACAGTCATACCATTTGCAAATAAAAAGAGTTTTGTTTCATCTTTTTCATCTTTTATATATTATTTACTTTATCACAGCTTATATAACCTTCAGTATAATTTTAATAAAATCAATGCTATTTAGGCCCCTTTCTCTTATTTCTGATATAAAAAGGAAAGCTTTTAGTTTGACATTAAGTGTGGTAGTGTCTGTAGAACTTTTATAGATATCCTTTTTTAGGTTGAGAAACTTCTTTTTCTAATTTGCTAAGAATTTTTATTGCAAATTTTATAAAATATTTTATAAAATATTTTTGAGATAATCATATACTTTTCCTCTTTAATTTTTTAATATGGTGAAAATCATTAATTAACTTAATGACAAAGCAACCTTAAATTTCTAGAATAAAACCAACTTAATCATAATGTATTATCTTTTTATATTGCTGGACTTATTATTTTATTTAGGATTTTTACCTCTTTCTGAATGAGGTTAGCCTACAACTCCCCATTTTTAGGTCTTAGTATAAATTTATGTTAGTGTCATAAAATGAGTTGATGAATGTTCCTGCTTTTTCTTACTCTGGAATAATTTGCATAAGATTAGATTTATGTTCATTACAATGTTTCATAGAACTTTCCAGTAAAACTACCTGGTCTGTGTTTTCTTTGTGGAAAGATTTTCATTACTGATTCCATTTCTTTGATTCTGTTGGATTACTCAGTATCCGTTTCTTTTGAGTCAGGGAAATTATATTTCCCTTAAAGCTTTTCCACTTTAAATAAATTTCCAAATGAATTAGTAGAGAAGATTTTCGTAATGGTCTCTTATTGTTTAAATCTTTGAAGAAACTATAATTTTGTTCCCTTATTAATTCTTTTTTTTTTACTTTTTTTTTTTTGAGACAGAGTCTCACTCTGTTGCCCAGGCTGGAGTGCAGTGGCGTGATCTCAGCTCACTACAAGCTCTGCCTCCTGGGTTCACGCCATTCTCCTGCCTCAGCCTCCCAAGTAGCTGGGACTACAGGCGCGTGCCACCACGCTGGGCTAATTTTTTGTATTTTTAGTAGAGACGGGGTTTCACCATGTTACCAGGATGGTCTCGATCTCCTGACCTCGTGATCCGCCCACCTCGGCCTCCCAAAATGCTGGGATTGCAGGCGTGAGCCACAGCGCCCGGCCCCCTTATTCATTCTTTATTTTTTTTTTAATTTCACACATTGTATCTTCCTCTTTTTTTCTTGATTGGTTCTCCTTTAGGTAGCTTTTATTAGTCCTCTCTACTGTATATTTGTTTTTAATTTTATTAAATTTTAAAAAATCTTTTAAAAACTGTATTTTTACTTTTTATGGGTACGTAGTATATATTTATAGGATATATAAGATATTTTGATATAGGCATACAGTGCATAATAACCACATCAGGGTAAATGGGGGTATCCATCACCTCAAGCATTTAGCATTTCTTTGTGTTACAAACATTTAAATTATACTCTTTTACTTATTTCAAAGTGTACTATAAATTATTGTTGACTATAATCACCCTGTTGTGCTATAAAATACTAGATCTTATTCAGTCTATCTAACTATATCTTTATACCCGTTAACCATCTCCACTCTCCCCACCACTACCTTTCTCAGCCTCTGTTAATTATCATTCTACTCTCCATCTCCATGAGTTCAATTTTTAATTTTTAGCTCCCACAAATAAGTGACAATTTCATTAAATTTCTGCTCTTATTCTTACTATTTATTTCCTTCTGCTTTCTTTGATTTCATTCTATTGTTTTTTTTCTAACTTCCTGAGTTAATTAGTTACCTATTAATATTTTTCCTTTCCCCAATATAAATAATTTAATGCTAATAATTTCCCTTTAGACTACCAAAATTTTGTATTGTATTTTTATTACTCTTTAGTTCTAAGTTTCTCTAATTTTTCTTAAAATTTCTTCTCTTATCTGGATAATACGTAGAATATGTTTCTTACCTTAAAAATTCATGAGGATTTTCTGATTTTTAACTGCTTACTTAATTCTACTGTGCCCAGGGAATATGTCCTATATCATACTAATCTTCAGAATTTGATGAATTAGTTTTATGAAAAAATGTCTGGTTTCCTTCAATACTTTGAGTATATATGATTGAAAAGACTACACATTTCCCATTTGCTGAGTATAATGTTCTACATATACCCATTGGGAACAGCTTCTTATTTATACTATTCTAATTTTCCATAGTCTTCTTTTTGGTCTGTTTAATCTATTGATCTATTAATTACTCAGAACAGTGCATTGTTTCTTCAACTAATGATGATGAATTTATTTATATCTTCTTGCAATTTTCGTTTTATTTTATGTATTTTGAGGATATAGTATTAAATGTATCCAATTTTTAAAATATGATATCTTCCTGGTTAATTGACATTATGAACATTTAGCATAATGAAGTTGTCCTCTTTATCTCGAGTTTCTCTCTTTATTTTTGCTGTAAAGTCCATTTTACTGGACATTGCTGTTTTCCCCACTTACTTTTGGTTTTGCAGAGAGGTTCACTTTCAATCCCTTCTTTTAACTTTTAACTTTTTGGTATCCCTATGCTAAAAGGTGTCTTATAAACATCATACAGTTAAGAATTTTTTAAAATCCAAATTGACAATTTTTAGATTGGTGTATTTATTTCATATTGCTGATATATTTGGGTTTATTTCTACTGTATTATTTATGCTTATTTTTCTTGCTTTTAAAGTTTCTTTTTATTATTTCTTTACACCTTTATGTTAGGTATTTTTCTCTTTTCATTTTTTTCCTCTACTAATTTAGATGTTGCATACTTTATTTCTATTCATTTAGGGATTATCCCAATCAAGTAACACATATGCTAACTTTTATCAACGCCTACAGTTAATATATCATCTTCTTAAACTATCTAACCATATAGTTATATACTCATCTTCAACTAGATAACCATGTAAACCATAGAATGCTATCTCCTGTAACTACTTCTCAATATTCTTACTGCCCTCTTTTTGTTCTACTTTTTAACCTTATAAATTTTATCATTCTTGTCTTATCGTCAACTTTTGCTTAAGTTTACTTATCATTTACTACCTCTAAAAAATCTTTATTGCATCCCAAATTTCCCCACCTAGGATGACTTTCCTCCTGCCTGAGGTATATTCTTTAGATGTCAAACTCATTGAATATGTATTTGTTAGAAATTTGTTTTCATCCTTTTCTTCTGGAAAATTATTTTCACAGAGTATAAACTTCCTGGTTTTCTGAACACCTTGACAGTACCATTCCACTGTTTTTCTGGCTTTCGTTGTTGTTTCTAATAAGTTGGTCACAGTCTAATTGTTTTGCCTGTATGGGTAACCCCTCTTTTGTCTCTAGCTGACCTTAAGATCCTCTTTTTGTTTTCATTATTCTACTGTTTCACTAAGATGAGTGTAGACAGAAATTACTTTTTTTTTTTTTCTTTTTGAGATAGGCTCACACTCTGTTGCTCAGGCTGGAGTGCAGTGGTGCAATGATGGCTCACTGTATGTAGCCTTGACCCTCCTGGACTCAAGCGATCCTCCTGCCTCAGCCTTCCAAGTAGCTGGGACTACAGGTGAGTACTGCTACACTCAGCCAATTTTCTTAATTTTTTTCTTTTTTTTTATAGAGATGGGGTCTCACTATGTTGTCCAGGATGGTTCTGAACTCCTAGGCTCAAGCAATCCTTCCACTTTGGCCTGCCAAAGTGCTGGGATTACAGGCAGGAGCATTGTGCCTGGTCCTGAATTAGTTTTACTTATTATTCTTGGGATTCTTTAAAATTCCCATATCTAAGAAGTGTGTTTCTCATTTTCTGGAAAATGTTCAGCCATCATTTCTTCATATGTTCCTTCTCCCATGCATCCTCTCTCTTTTCTTCTGAAACTCTACCAACGTGTTTCTTAACTATTCATTTTTTTTAAGATTTCTCTGTGTGTTGCATTCTACATAATTTCTGTCTTCACCTGTGTCTAATCTGCTATCAATGCCATCCATTGAATTTGTCATTTCAATTATTATGTCTAATTTTTTTTAATTTGTTTGAAAAATTTTTAGTTTCTTGCAATTTATTCCTAATTATATTCTCTTACTTTATCCCTTTAAATACATAAAACATATTTATTTGACAGTATGTGAAATACAATTATGGGAATAAAAATATTTCCAATTAAATTTTGGAAAGCCTTTGCAGATCTGTCTCTGTTGGCTCATGTTCATGGTGTATTGTTTTCACAGGTATTATTTGATTTCCTGATTATGAGCTCATGTTTATTGGAAGTTAAATATGCACAGGAATTATTTCAGTCTGAGTTTTAAGCGAGTTTCTCCAGATTCGTGTCTTCTGTCCTAGACACATGAGCATAGCTCACCTAGGACCCCTTTCAACCTAATTATTGGCTTTAGATTTTCAGCATACCCAGATAGCATGTTTTGGGGCCACAAACCTAGGTGAGGACACACTGATGACTGAGAATACTCAGGAAACATTTTTATTCTCTTCCCACCAGCAAGACTTGAAAGAGGCCATTTTTCTGATTTCCCCTAGGAAGACAGGTTTTTCTTTTTCACCCTTTCTTGGAGGCTATGACCCTTTGGGGCTTTAGCTTTATGTCGGAGGTCCCCTGATTAAATTCCCCTCCTTAGGTAGGACCTATGTTTTACCTCCTGTCAGCAGTATGAAAGCTGACACTCGAAGTCACTGACGTTCAACCAGCTTCAGGGCATTGTGTGAACATGCTTCACTGTGCTCAGCTTGCCACTCTGGGTTCCTACTTTCACTCAGTATTTGACCTCTCAGGAATCCTCATCTTCTTGCCAGCTCATCAGTGCCTTTACAAAGATTATTTATGTATATTATATGGTACTTATCCAGTTTTCTTTTTTTTTTTTTTTTTTTTTTTTTTTTTTGAGACAGAGTCTCGCTCTGTTGCCCGGGCTGGAGTGCAGTGGCGCAATCTCGGCTCACTGCAAGCTCCGCCTCCCGGGTTCACGCCATTCTCCTGCCTCAGCCTCCGAGTAGCTGGGACTACAGGCGCCCGCCACCGCGCCCGGCTAATTTTTTGTATATTTTAGTAGAGACGGGGTTTCACCGTGGTCTCGATCTCCTGACCTCGTGATCCGCCCGCCTCGGCCTCCCAAAGTGCTGGGATTACAAGCGTGAGCCACCACGCCCGGCAGTTTTCTTTAGCAAGAGTCAGCCAGTGCTTCTAGCTGGCCATGCCACTAGACATAGAAGTTATAATAACTATCCACGAAGTAGGAGATTACATCTGTCCTTCAACACTTTAAAACCAGTCACATGCTTCTCTTCCTTAATTCTGTGTTAAATATTTTTACCTTAATGTATCAAAATGTATTAAGGCAGATGTCACTCTCCCCAGTTTATGTTACAGGGAATCCCACAGTGGCTTTATTGTTCATTCATTATCTGGATACTTCCATGTTGCCCAAATTCAAACAAGTTTTGAACCTCTGAAATAAAGCTTACTAAAGGTTTTATCACCATTTTAGCCTTTAATTATTTGGACAAACTTACCCTTCTTCAGAATTAATATCAAGCTAATAGATGCCTGAAACTGAGCTGATCTTCTGGATCAAGGGTTTCCAAAATGAGATGGGCATACCTACTGGGGTACAAAAGATGATTCACTGGGGTATAGGAAGAAATTACTAGCTTTTTTTGTTTTTTTGAGACGGAGTTTGCTCTTGTTGTCCAGGCTGAAATGCAATGGCACAATCTCTGCTCACTGCAACCTCCACCTCCCAGGTTCAAGGGAGTCTCCTGCCTCAGCCTCCTGAGTAGCTGGGATTACAGGCATGCACCACCACACCCAGCTAATTTTGTATTTTTAGTAGAAACAGGGTTTCTCCATGTTGGTCAGGCTAGTATCGAACTCCTGACCTCAGGTGATCCGCCCGCCTCAGCCTCCTAAAGCGCTGGGATTACAGGCATGAGCCACCACTTCCTGCCTACCAGCACTTTTATTAACAAAAATGTTTATCTTAAAAGTCAAAAGGAATTAATATTTACCAGTGTTTAATATAGGAGTTGACAGTTACTTGGCCCGCATGCTCTGAGGGAAGAGGGCATGTGTGATCCCCCACAGTGTGAAGGGATCAACAGTGGTGACCTCTCTTTCCTCCTTTGTCACACTACAACTTACTGGAGTGTGTCCCCAGTTCAGTGCATTTCCAGACTATATTTTCTAGTTTATGCTCATGCTTTCGAAACGAGCACCTGGCTTTTTAATTTTTTCTGCAAAGATGCTGTGAGAATCAAAGAGAATATTAATTATGCAAGTACATATAAACAACAAGAAAATGGCAGAGATGACACTTCTCCCACTCCTAATATAAGCTCTTTGTTCACCACATTACAGAGAAAAAATTAACGATCTTATCATATCTGACAAGACAGTGTCCCCCTCCAATCAATTTATATCCACTGTTATTAATGAATTGTCTTGCCCCAAATGTGAATTTTGCCCTGAGATATTAGCTAGTGATAGTTGTATATGTATGTTGTATATAATCAATAAATATAAGTGTATTGGGGATATACAGTTAACAATTGCTTATTGTTTGGAAAGACTTGAAACCTACCACCCAGGCACCCCCTCAAAAGATTTTGCCTTCACATAATTATTTCCTCTATGATTATTGTAATTCATATAGGTACTGTGTTTTAGGTAATTCACTCTTTGTCCTGTAGAATCATTCATTTGGACAAAATTCATTCCATGTCCAAGCAACAACCAACATTTCCTTTCCACTTCCAATTGTTTGGCTAGCTTTACTTTATTTTCAAACCTCACCTTATGAAGACTTTCCACATTCCCATTGCTCTTGCATTTAGTTGGACATTTCGGGGTAAATAGTTCTGCTAAAACATCTCAAAGCTGTGCACAAACATTGTGAATCATCGACTAAGATACAGTATGCTGCTTTCACAGAGCCATTAATGCCATCAGAGTTGAAATCCCCACATCTGCAGCATGGCTTGGTTCCTGTCTGTGAATGTTTTTAGATTGGAAATTCTTAAGCAAAGCACTTTATATATATCCAAAGACATCTGAGGATCTTTGAAAAAAATTATATTTATAGATATAATGTAACTTCTATGGCCAAACCTAATTGCTGAAGATTTATTTTTTAGCTTATAATAATAATCATCTCTGTCTTCCCAGCCTCTGGGAGGAAAACAGAAAAGTCTATAGAAAACTAACCAGAATCAGAGCAAGAAAGACTGTCCCTGTCAGCTACATTTTTCTCTCTCTTTTTGTGATTATTAGTACAATGTAAGTTTCTCCTGGGTTTCAAGAGAGCAAGCATTATTTATCTTGGTCCGAACAAACTTAACTCATTATCTCCTGAATCTCCTCATCACTGTTAACTATTCTCTTTCCATCATGTTGTGTTGTCTTGTCCTAGCATCTTAAAACCTTTTTGTCTATTGATTGCCTGATATAATACTAATATATTACATGCAAAAGAAAATACACATGAACGGCTGGGCGCGGTGGCTCACGCTTGTAATCCCAGCACTTTGGGAGGCCGAGGCGGGCGGATCACGAGGTCAGGAGATCGAGACCATGGTGAAACCCCGTCTCTACTGAAAATACAAAAAATTAGCCGGGCGTGGTGGCGGGCGCCTGTAGTCCCAGCTACTCGGAGAGGCTGAGGCAGGAGAATGGCGTGAACCCGGGAGGCGGAGCTTGCAGTGAGCCGAGATTGCGCCACTGCACTCCAGCCTGGGTGACAGAGCGAGACCCCCGTCTCAAAAAAAAAAAAAAAAAAAAAAAAAACACACACGAAAGATAGATATAAAGAATAAAGTTAAAATAAACTAAAAATGAAAGAACCACTACTTGATCACTGTGAATATCCCTGGGGTACACAGAGCCCACTTTAGCAGTCACTGGTGGATGGAGCTCTAGCGACTCAAAGAAAAATTTCTGACTTCTTTTACCTTTTTCACTGACTGAGTTATGGAGAGGGGTGGGGGAGGGGGGCAGATAACCATAAGCAACAGACACAATTAAAATGAATTAAGAAGAGCTTGCAAAGGGGCTGAGCACAGTGGCTCACACCTGTAATCCCAGTCCTTCGAGAGGCCAACGTGGGAGGATTCCTTGAGTCCAGGAGTTCGAAGCTGCAGTGAGCTATGATGATGCTCTAGCCTGGGTGACAGAGCAAGACCCTGCCTCTGAAAAACTAAAAAAACAAAACAAAAGCAAAAAAGAGCTCGCAAAGCATAGGGAAATGGTAAATGGAGGCATAGAACTTTGTATCAAACTAAAGAATAATCTCAAATTTCCCTAGAAGTGAAACTTGAAGGATATCCATGCTAATCACCCATCTGCTTCTTAACTACCCACAACAAATGCTTTTTGAGTGTTTTCACTAGTATATGAGAAATTTCCTAAGTGTTCAACACCATGAAACCAAAAGCAACACTTTACAGGCTTGCTGTCATTACTAATGTACTTTTCTATAAGGTCTCTAAGACTTAAATTAGGCTAATGCGTTGTGATCCAAGAAAAATACAACAGTCCATAATGCATGATACATCGCAGTCATTAATTAATATTTATTGAATGTCCACTGGCTGCATAAAGCTACCTGAAGGCATAATGATTATTAAAAATTCTGACTATGAGAGAAGGCAATGGCAAAAGGGGTATGTGGGAAGAAAACAATATACACAGAGAACATAAAGAAGAAATGATTTTCCTGTTAATGTCTCTTTTATATAACTGCTCCATCTCCGGCTCACTGGTGCTTGGCCCCCCACTATCCCCATGCACAGGCAATTAACGGCTTGTCATTTACAAGCAACCGATGAACACCAATATGGGTTTCCTTGTCAGTGTTTCCTCCTCCACCTTCTCCTTCTCTTCTTTCACTTCTTTTCTTCTGATTCTTCTTCTGTTTGTTTTTTGAATGGATGTTTCTCATTTCCACCAAGCATACATAAAACCTCTTAGTTGGCTTTCTTACCAAAAAGACATCCTCATAATAGACGCAAAGCTGAGAACAGGAGTCCGTGAGTGGATCCTCATTAAAATGAAATTAAAGGATCATTCTAACAACATGTTCATCACTTCACTATTCAAATATTTTAAAGTATTTTAAGCCTCTTGCATTTGGGTGACCTGTAAGATCTTGGTATGTGATAATCGCCAGAGCTAGCCCTCAAGCAAGTTTCACCATATCTTATGCAGGCATTGGGGGCCATAAGGCTTCTTTAGGCACAAAGTGTTGAACAATTACTGGTGAGAGAAAGGTCATAATAATAGGTTACAGAAGTCTGGCTGGCTTTGGGACCACTTAGAACCATTTTGTCCTATTGTTATAAAGATGAGAAGGAAGTAGTTTAAGGTAGTTAGAGACAAGCAAACAAAAGAAAGAGCTGTATAACTTCTACTTTCACTTCCTGTCTACTCCATTACTTCTAGCTTTATGGGAGAAATAACATGATTGAAATGACCTAAAGGTTAGGGGGTGGGCAAGTTTTACCTGGTAGAAAGTAGATTGAATGCTGTTGGCTAAATCTTTTTGAAAGTGAAAAGTAGTAACATTTAACAAAATGCCAAGCTGACAAGAGGGGTGGGGAAGGACTGAAATCACATTTAGTTATTGGTTTTTTCTTTTAAGTGTGGATCTTTTATTAAGAAAGAAAGATAAAATTGAGATTGGCAGAATAGGGAAGAAGAGAGGGTGGGTCGGAGTTGGTGGAGAGAGGAAGAGAAGAGAGAATTGTTTGCTTGAAAACCAAATGTCTATTATGACACTTCTGCAGCCACAGTTGCTCCAAATGTTATATCAAGAAATCGATCAGATTTTAAATTGTATTCAATCAATAAATATTGCTCGAGCATTTATCCTGTGTCAAAAAATGACTTTACAAAGCTCAAATCTCTCTCCTTTCAGCACATAAGACTTATTCACCTGAGAATTGTGGATCTTTAAAAGGTTTATATAAATGGTATCTGGTCTCAGTAAACTTAAAAGGTCTGCACAAGTTACAATTCCTTAAAATAAGCAGATTGGTGAGATTAAGGAGAGAAAACTTGTTTTAGAAAAAGGCACACACGGTTAATGGATGAATAGTATGAAAATAAATATATATATATATTTTTGAAAATGAATATAGGCCGAGTGTGGTGGTCACACCTGTAATCCCAGCACTTTGGGAGGCTGAGGTGGGCGAATCACTTGAGGTCAGGAGTTCGAGACCAGCCTGGCCAACATGGTGAAACCCTGTCTCTACTAAAAAATAAAAAAATTATTGCCTGTAATCCCAGCTACTTGGAAGACTGAGGCAGGAGAATTGCTTGAACTCAGGGGGCAGAGGTTGCAGTGAGCTGAGATCATGCCACTGCACTCCAGCCTGGGTGACAGAGTGAGACACCATCTCAAAAAAAAAAAAAAAGAATATAATTTAAAAGCTGTTGGAATCCCCAAACACTTTAAGCTTTGAAAGACATGTCACTGTGAATTGAATCACATATGGTTACAATTTCTGTTTCTCAGATTATAGATGAACTTGATTTGTTTCCTTCTTCTGTACAATGACTAGAGAGAATTAAATGACGTCAGGGACAAAAAAAAAAAAAAAAAAGAAAAAGGCACACACATACACATAAGTACACACAGAAACACTAGAAAGATGAATTGTGATATGACCAACAGCAAAAATAACCTCTTTACTATTTGCTGAATATTTATGATATTAATTAAATTACCTCTACCATGAACTATATCTTTTCCTTCAAAAACAAGTTTACAAGGTATTAGGAATATTATCAAGCTTTGAAATTGAAGTTGATGTTTAGTGTAAGCTACCCATGAATTTCAAATTCAAGGACACTGCTTCCTGGCCATGGGTTTAAAGAGAATTAGCATTCAGAACAACTGTTTCAAGTAATCAAGCTGGTCAATACCTGGTAAGAGGTCAATATCTGGTACAAAGGAATTTTTGAAGAAATTGGAGCAAGAACAATTGTTCCTTCTTAAAAAGATGAGGTGTTTCTAAAGCCTAACTAGAAATTAGAATGCCAGTTCAAACAAAAATGCCTTCAGGTTTTCTGCCAATATTGAATTGTATTTACAGATTTCTACCAATAATGAATATTTGTAGTTATTTAAGTTGAAGTATTAGTTTCTTATTATATTTAAAATTTGTTATTTAATATAGTGATAACCACACACACGTCAAATCAATTCAGAACTTCTCTCCATTCTCATATGATTTTTGGTACTCTTTCCTAACTAACTGATTCTCATAAGTTTTAGATAAACGATTTAACTTTGGGGTATTTACAGCAATTCTTTTTTACATGCCATCTTATACACCTCTACATTAAGTATGTTCTTCTAACAAAGAGTGTTGTTAAGTGTTTTGGAGAATAATAAACAAAAAGGAAACAATTATATGGCTAAAAAAAGTTTTTAAGGGACAGTAGGAACAAAATAAGGATGTTGTACCTCTGATCTGAACAAGGAAATGGGAAGGGTAGTGGCTTATTCACTTTCCAAAATATTGGGAAGAATCAAGTATTTGGTAGAATCCTGACTTTCCTAAACAAACTGTACTCCTTATGAACTAAAAGAGGGTTTCTCTCAATATATGGAGATATTTCAGCTAAGAAATGAAGAAGGAATAAGACAATTGGAATATTCTTTTTGCAATCTCTAGTTAACTAACAAATATAAGCAATGTATGTCAATTCCTTTTAAGGTGACAGAAGGGCAGGTAATCGGACAGTATGTGCTCCCTGACAGAATAATTCACCACTGTCTCTGAAGTATCCTTACTATAAAAATCGAAACTGAATTGTTTCAAGCCTCTAGATCCAACTACCAATTTATAGCAAATACAAATGACAGAAGAACGCAGTGGATACAGTTGGCAAAATCCTGAGTGCTGGAATGTAGGGAAATTCTACAGGACAAACAACCTGGTTTCCTCAACAAAGAAATACAAAGGAGGTTAAAAAAAATACAGAGGGAACCTGTAGACTAAAAGAAACTTGAAAGATACATCAATTACAATGTGTGTGCATTATTTTAAGTTTCTGATTATATATGAAACTATTTTTTAAAATTTTATGAGACATTTGGGAAGTTAAACACTGAATGGATATTTGAACATATTAAAATGTATCATCATTTTTTGAGTGATAACGGCATGTAGTTAGAGTTTTATAAAGGTCTTTATCTTTTAGAAATGTTTACAGATGAAATGGTATAATGTCTGGGGTATGTTTTGAAATAACCTGGGGAAGAGAGAAGTGAGTGCGGTTGAAATGAAATAATATTGTTTATGAATTAATAATTATTAAAACTGGGTGATGGATACTGGGAGTTTATTACCCTACTCTGCCTACTTTTGTATATGTATTTGAAATTTCCTATAATTAAAAAGTTTGTTTAAAAGAATCACCAGGGGAGCTAAGATCAGGAAAAGAAACAGGAGCCCCAATCAGGGATGTGCTGGTAAGTTTTTAACTAGCTCGAATGTTGGGGGTGCTGATTCATAGCCTTTGCTGACCTCTATGATGTAAATGATCTTACCAAGGCTCCTTCCTGCATCACTGGAAGGTGAGTAGGGAAAAGGTAGGTGGAATTAACCCCCACTATCCTGCATAAGTGGCCCCAAATCAACGTCTTCTTCCTGGACTTTCCTCTATCTTTGGGACAGTTGAGGTATAGGAAGCCAATTTATTAGAAAGAAGTATCTATGCAGAAAGTATGATTAGCAGTTCTAGAAATTGCTTCTTATCTTTCTCTTTCTTCTGCTGCCTACATGAATTTCCTTTAGAAGGAGAATTAACCTTTTTAGGTGACCAATCTTATTTCTTTAACAGAGATCTTTCTAAAATGCTTTGAACACTTATCTGCATTTTAAACAGAAAAATAAATTGCTTTGCTATAACAGAATTATTCTTATAAACTAATTACTAGTGCTCTCCCCAGGTCTGTAAGGAAATATTCTCTATAAAATAATCCTAGATTGATATGATTTTTCATGTGTGTGTTTGATACAGGGTTTCACCCTATCACCCAGGCTGGAGTGCAGTGGCGTGATCATGGCTCACTGCATCCTTGACCTCCCAGACTCAGGCAATCCTCCCACTTCAGCCTCCCAAGTAGCTGAGACCAAAGGTATAACCACCCTGGCTAATTTTTTCTGTATTATTTGTTAGAGATGGGGTCTCACTGTGTTGCCCAGGCTGGTCTTGAACTCCTGGGCTAAAGCAATCCACCTGCCTCGGCTTCCCAAAATGCTAGGATTATGAGCATGAGCCACTGCACCTGGCCAGTGTTTGATTTTTGTAGCATCTCTCTTTCAGCCTGTAATGTCAGAGTGCCAGCTGCTACTTCTTATTTCTAATCTACTGTGAAGCTGAGAAACAAATATAGTAATTCCCAAGTTTTGTCATGTTTGATATTTGTACAATTGCTACCTTCTATCAATATACATTGACCATATATACTTAATCTGGACTTTCGTAATTCAGGCAATGAATGAGTATTTCAATGTGGTAATGGAACTCACTGAGCAAGAATTGAATTTCCCCTGCACTGACATCTTTGCATAGCAGAATTTATTCAATTATTTGAATGTTCAAAAATTTTGCACTTACAATTTCATTCAGATATCTGAAAATAGAAAAGTGAATGTGCTGATGCTAGTGATAAGATGTATAGATTTCATAAGCACAATCAAAAAAAGATGGAAATCATTAGGCACGTCAAAGAGATAAAAAGTAAATCATTCAGCATGTCAGAGAGAGTTTTGGCTTCAATTGAATACTTGAGTTAAGACGCTCAACTGTGAAGGAAATGAACAAAATTCAAACTATATGTGCAATGCTAGAAATTACACCACTGAAGTTTGTGTACACATTTATTTTTTAGCTCTTTGAGAAAGGAGATCTTCATAACATTTAAGTCTGTTGTTTGGATTTTACGCATTTAACTTTCATGCATATATTAAAGATGTATGCATTAGGTATAGAAGTGGAATGTTTCCTATTGCCAAGGTGCCTGGATTGTGTGTACAGGCTGCAGTTGTAGCCACAAGTCTCTCTGGAGTCCTGGGGTTGCTTCCTTCGCTTGCTCCTTCAGGCTGAGTGGTAAGAGCTCCCTGCTGTTGCTAGCGCCCAAATTCTTCACCATCCCTGGTTGATCGCCCTACACTCTGTCCATACCTTTGTGAATACTCCCTTCATTACACTCTCCTTAATTTCCCTGTTTGAGTGAGCCATCTGTCTCCTTTGGGGACAGTATGTGGTAAACCAGGCCAGAAAATCTTATAGAAGTGAAACATTCCTAAAACCAGGTAGGACATGGTCTTGAGCGCTCCCTAACTCACTACGTTAACCCACCATGATTTTGTAGCAGAATGTGAGGAGAAATATGGCTGTAATAGAGATGAAGCACAGACATTCTCAATTTTTTGTTTCTGTTTTTGTTTTTGTTTTTGAGGCAGAGTCTCGCTCTGTCACCCAGGCTGGAGTGCAGTGGCGCCATCTCGGCTCACTGCAAGCTCCGCCTCCCGGGTTCATGCCATTCTCCTGCCTCAGCCTCTCCGAGTAGCTGGGACTACAGGTGCCCGCCACCACGCTCGGCTAATTTTCTGTATTTTTAGTAGAGACAGGGAACATTCCCAATTTTTTTAGTGCCATGGGAGTTCTGTTTATAATTAGTGTAGTAATTTTCATTCATGTGAACCAGAATGGGTGAAATGAAGATGGTGCATTCCTCATCCAGATATCTGATTTCATTCTTGGTTTGTCAAATCTCCATTGATTATATAAAGTCCAGCCCTGTAAGAGGATTAGCAGGACCTAGGGCTAATTCCATAAAATTAATCTAATCTATGCTCCATGCCTGACATTCTGGATGATTGAACTATTCCTTATCTCTACATATCTTTTAAATGGGAATAACTTTATCTGAGTCTTGATTAAATTAAGTAATAGTTTAAAAGTTTGCCTTTTTTTCTTCTCCAAAGGCACAAGATAATTACGATTGTAGGTTTAAATTAAAAAGTTCTAACAATTTTTTTAAAGACCTTGTACTTTTAGTACTGCTCTTCATTGTTTGACATTGGACTTTTGTCGTGATGGCTGGGCCTTGGGCCCTAACAGAAAAGCTTCATTTGAAAACAGAACACTGGATTTAAAAGATCCCTGATGCTATTCATTTTCACTTTATTGTTAGACAGTTGAATCAGTTTTTCCTTACTTACTTTTGCCTGTCCTCAAAAATGTCATTTGATTAATTTTATTTATTTTCCAGTGTGATCATTTTGATGAAGCAAGGTCCCCTCAGACAGTTGCTTTCCAGCTATCTTCCAACTGCCACTCACTTTGGGTTATTTTCTGCAGCCATCCTGCCTCAAAATGTATGTATGAGTAGAAGGTATGGGGTTTGGGGGAGATGGAGGGAAGAGATGGTAAAAGAGCTGATGCTCTTCCCAAAGCCACACCAAAAGCATGCTCTCTCCAGCATACTGCTGTGATACAAGTCACAATATGGCCAATAGTCTATTCAAGAGAATGATCGCTGGGCACAGAAGAACAACCACTGGCTGTGGCCTTGGGAAACCTAGTCTGTGTGGAGGCCCATCCTACCATCAATTTCATAATCTTGAGCAAGTCAGTTAATTCCTTTTGAGTCTCAGTCTCAGGTCTGAATTAAAGAGAATACAGCTTTGCCCAACAGACCTCAAAAAACTTTGGCAAGGCTCAGATGAACTAACAAGCATTCTACACGCTTGAAACTGCCAAACGCAAAGTATTGTTATCACAGTTTCTGCGGTTTTATTTAGAAATTCCAAATTGAAGTATTAATCAATCTCTTATTCTCCTGCCATCTAATATTCTGGACTCTGTTATTTGAAGGATGATTCCAGATTCAGCTAGTCAGTCTCTCTTTCTCTCCCCATTCCTATCTCTCTCTCTCTATGTCTCTCTCTCTCTCTCACACACACACACACACACACACTCATTTTCCTAGAAAAAAGGATACTTTTTCATTACTTCTCTAAAAGACTTTTCTCTCAGCTTCAGGCCACACTTGCTAGTCCTCCAGTCTCCTGAACTGCCATCTCAATTGTGACCCCAAACTCCATCAGCAAAAATCCCCCAGTTAGGTGTCTTACTTGGCCCTCCGAGCTGAACATTTGGTCACAATCAGCACCTCCAAGGTTCTCCACTCTTGAAAATCCCCAGTCTTTAAAATGTTGCTTCTCTCCCCAGCAGCCACCTACGTGATATAGATAGAGGTTCTACTCCCACAGAGAGATCCCCTCTTGTTGAAACCCATTTCCTTCCTAGGTCTCTAACCCTTATGTCTTCTTAGAGGGTATTAGCTGAACATTAGCACATCTGCATCTAGTTAAAATTCCTTTTTCCCCTGGCTCGAATTTCCCTGAACACACCCAGGCACCACAGTGATTTTTAGAGTGTTTGCTGCAAACAAATACTCCTAGTGATATTACCCCAGGTTGCTCCCATCTTCTGTCTACTGAGGTAGACATATCATTTGTTCACAAGACTGTCAAGTGTTAAAATCAGGGAGCATTGTTCTCTCCTCAGGAGTTGTTCTGTTTTTTATTTACCCACACATGAATTGTGCAATTGATCAGCTTTCCCTATTCATTTTAGTGTTGAGAAACTTAGACCAATTTTTCCCTCAACTCCCATGTTATGGGATGAATTGTGCTCCCCTAAAATTCATTTTGAAGCCCTAATGCTTAGTACCTCAGAATGTGACTGTATTTAAAGATAGGGCCATTAAGAGGTAATTGAGCTCATTCAACAACACATTAAAAAGATCATTCACTATAATCAAGTGGGATTCACTCCAGGGGTGCAAGGATGATTCAACATACACAAATCAATAAATGTGATACAGCATATCAACAGAATCAAGAACAAAAACCATATGATAATTTCAATAGATGCTGAAAAAGCATTCAATGAAATTAAACATCTCTTCATCAGAAAAACTAACAAATTGGTTATAGAAGGAACTTACCTCAACGTGATAAAGGTCATATGTGACAAGCCTACAGCCAATATTATACGGAATGGGTGAAAACTGAAAGCTTTTTCTCTAAGATCTGGAAGAAGAAAAGGATGCTCACTTTTGTCACTTTTACCGCAGTACTGGAAGTCCCAGCCAGAGCAAATAGGCAAGAAAAAGAAAGAAAGGGCATCCAAACAGGTGGCATGATCTTATCTTTAGAAAAATCTATAGACTGCACAAAAAACTTTTAAGACTGATAAATTTAGTAAAGTTGTAGGATACAAAATCAACATACAAAAATCAGTAGTGTTTCTATGCACTAAAGTGATTAATCTGAAAAAGAAATCAAGAAAACAATCCCATCTATATTAGCTATAAAAAATTAAAATACCTAGGAATAAATTTAACTAAAGGAGTAAAAAAATATCTACAAGGAAAACTACAAAACACTGATGAAGAAGTTGAGTTGGACATAAAAAAAAAAAGGGAAAAAATATCCTGTGCTCATGGATTGGAAGAATAATATTGTTAAAATGCCTATACTACCCAAAGCAATCTACATATTCAATGCAATCCCTATTAAAATACCAATGACATTCTCCACATAAATAGAAAAAACAGCCTTAAACCTTGTATGGAATCACAAAAGACCCCAAATAGCCACAGCAATCCTGGGCAATAAAACAAAAGCTGGAGGCATCATACTACCTGATTTCAAATCATACTACAGAGCAATAGAAACATAAAAACAGACACGTGGAACAGAATAAAGAACCCAGAATTAAATCCACACACTTACGGCCAACTCATTTTTGACAGAGGTGCCAAGAACATACATTGTGGAAAGCACAGTCTCTTTAATAAATGGTGCTGGGAAAACTGAATATCCATATGCAAAAGAATGAAACTAGATCCCTGTCTTTCACCATATACAAAAATCAACTCAAAATGGATTAAACATTTAAATGTATAACCTGAAACTATGAAACTACCAGAAGAAAACATTGAGGAAATGCTATAGAACATTGACTGGTCTGGGGAAAGATTTTTTTCAGTAAAACCTCTAAAGCATAGGCAACAAATGTAAAAATAGACAAATGGGATTATATCAAGCTAAAAAAGCTTCTGCACAGCAAAAGAAACAATAAAGGGAAGAGAAAGCCTATAGAATGGCAGAAAATGTTTGCAAACTATTCATTCAACAAGAGACTAGTAACCAGAATATCTAAGAAATATAAACAACTAAATAGCAATAAAACAAATAATCTGTTTTTTTTTAAGTAGGCAAAAGACCTAAATAGACACTTCCCAAAAGAAGACATACAAATGACCAACAGGTGTATGAAAAAATGCTCACCATCACTAATCATCAGAGAAATGCAAGTCAAAACCGTAATAAAGTATCATCTCACCCCAGTTAGAATAGTTTTATAAAAAAGACAAAAAATAACAGATGCTGATAAGGATGTGGAGAAAGGGGAACACCTGTACACTGTTGATAGAAATGTAAAGTAGTAAGGTAATTATGGAAAACAGTATAGAGATTTCTCAAAAAACTACAAATAGAACTACCATATGATCCAGCAATACCACTGCTGGGTATATATCCAAAGGAAAGAAAATCAGTATATTGAAGAGATATCTACACTCCCATGTTTGTTACAGCACTGTTAACAATAGCCAAGAAATAAAATCAACATAAGTGTGTCCATTAACAGATGAATGGATGTAGAAAATGTGGCATATATACACAATAGAGTACTATTCAGCCACAAAAAGAATGACATTCTATAATTTGCAGAATCATAGAAGGAGTTGGAACTGGAGGTTCCAGTGAAATAAGCCAGGCACGGAAAGACAAATATTGGATGTTCTTACCCAAATGTGGTAGCTAAAAAAGTGGATCTCATGGTGGTAGTTAGAGAGTTAGTAGTTACCAGATGCTGGGAAAAGCAGAAGGTAGCAGACTGTGGGAGAGATGAAGAAAGATTGGTTAATGTGTAAAAAAAAATACAGTTAGAAGGAATAAGTTCTAGCAGTTGATAGTACAGTACAGTGATTATAGTTAACAATAATTTATTGCACGTCTCAAAGTACCTAGAAGAGAAGAATTCAAATGTGTCCAATACAAAGAAAATGTAAATGTTTGAGGTGATGGATATTCTAATTATCCTGATTTAGTCATTACACATTGTATCAAAATATCACATTACCTCAAAAATATGTACACCTATGATATATCAATAAAAATAAAAACAAATTTTTAAAAATTTAAGAGGTAATTAAGTTAAAATGAGACTATTAGTCTGGGCCTTAATCCAATATGACTGGTGTCTTTAGAAGAAGAGGAAATTAGTGAAGCTTCTATAAAAACCCAAAGGTTAGGAGAGCTTTCAGATACCTGAACGTGTGGAAGTTGCTGGAAGGTGGCATCCCAGGAGGGCATGGAAACTCCACACCCCTTCCCCCACACCTCACCCTATGTATCTCTTCATCTGACTGTTTATTTGTATTCTTTAAAATATCCTTCTTAAACAGGTAAATGTTTTAAAAAAAGAAGAAGAATAAAAAGAGACTAGCACACGTGCAAAGAGGCCAGGGACACACATACATGTGCAGAGAAAAGACCATGTGACGAGGCAGCAAGAGGGCAGCCATCTACAAGCCACAGAGATGGGCCTCAGAGGAGCCCAACCCTGATGACACTTCGAACTTGGATTTTCAGCTTCCAGAATTGTGATAAAATAAATTTATTTTGTTTAAGGCTACCCAGTCTGTAGTATTTTGTTATGTTAGCCATAACAAACTAATCCAGATTTTTGGTGCTGAGAAGTAGGGCACTGCTATAACAAATATTTTTAAAATGCAGAAGTGGCTTTGGAACTGGATCATGGGTTGAGGACGCAAGAGTTTGGAGGTGGTTGTTAGAAGAAACTCAGATTTCCTTAAAAAGATTATCAGTAAAAATATGAAGTATAAGACAGAAATGAAGAACACGTTATTGGACACCGGAGGAAAGGTGATCCTTGCTACAAGGCAGCAAAGAACTTAGCTGAAGGCTGGGCACTGTGGTTCACCCCTGTAATCCCAGCAGTTTGGGAGGCTGAGGTGGGGGGATCACTTGAGGCCAGGAGTTCAACATCAGCCTGGCAAACATGGCAAAACCCTGTCTCTACAAAAAATACAAAAAATTAGCTGGGTATGGTGGCGCATGCCTATGGTCCCAGCTACTCGGGAGGCTGAGGCAGGAGAATCGCTTGAACCTAGAGGCGAAAGTTGCAGTGAGCTGAGGTTGCACCACTGCACTCCAGCCTGGATGACAGAGTGATACTGTCTCAAAAATAAAAAATAAAAAGAAAGAAAGAAAAGAGAGAGAGAAAAAAAGAACTTACAACTTAGCTGAATTGTGGCCTAGGTGTTTTGTGGAAGGTAGAAATTGTGAGTGATGAACTTGGATACTGTCTCAGAGAGCGAGGTCTGAGCAAAGTGTTAAAGGTGTGGCCTGTGAGAAGGACATAAATTTGAGGGGACAAGGGGTGAAATGTTATTGACTAAATGTGTCCCCCCAAAATGTGATGGTCTTAGGAAGTGGAACCTTTGGGAAGTAATTAGGTCATAAAGGTAGAGTCGTCATGAATGGGATTAGTGCCCTTATAAATGAGACCCCAGAGAGCTCTAACACCTCCTTTCAAACATTTGAGGATACATCAAGAAGTCAGCGGTCTGTAACCTGGAAGAGGGCCCTCACCAGAACCCAACCATGCTGGCACCCTGACCTCGGACTTCCAGAGCTCTGAGAAATGAATGCGTTATTTATAAACCACACGGTCTATGGTACTTTATTATAGCAACCCAAAAGGACTAAGTTTCCTAACTGGTTTCTGTTTTACATTATTGATATGTCCACATCTTTGTTTTATTCTATTCCTTTTCATTTACATTTAATTTAACTTACTGTCTTCTATATAGTTTTGTGGGCCAATTCATATCCTCTGGAATAAAAACACTGCAATCGAACCATAAACGAACTAGTCCTTGGACACTATCATTCTTCTTTCTAGTTTCTGGTCTTTACTACAATGAATAGATGATGTCTGCAGCCCAGGTATATATGAAGTAGGTCTGTGGGACTTTTTGCTAAGGTTTCGATAAGTTGAATTTGTACTCTCTTTACCAAATGTTCTAGTGACATCTTTATTATTCTTCCTATTGCTATTCTTACTGCTTTATTTGCAGTAAAAGATTAACATTTGGTGTCAGACTGACTGATTAAGATTTAAAGAAACCTTGAACTGGCTTCTAATTGCCATTATTCATAAGAAAGATGAAAGTTAGACTTTTTTTCATAAGAAGTATTAGATGTCAGTGGTGTAAAAGTCAGAAAGGAAATGTGAGGATCATTTCAGAAGAAAAATAAGAAAAAGGAAAGGTACTTTGGGAGGCCAAGGTGGGCGGATTGCCTGAGCTCAGGAGTTTGAGACCAGCCTGGGCAGCACAGTGAAACCCCGTCTCTACTAAAATCCAAAGAAAAAAAAAAAAAAAAAAAGGCGGAGCGTAACAGCGTGCACCTGTAGATCCAGCTACTCGGGATGCTGAGGCAGGAGAATTGCTTGAACCTGGGAGGCGGAGGTTGCAGTGAGCCAAGATTGCACCTCTGCACTCCAGCCTGGGCAACAGAGTGAGACTCTGTCTCTTAAAAAAAAAAAAAAAAAAAAAAAAAGGAAAAAGGAAAAAAAGAAAAAGGAAGGGTACAGAGAGACACAGGCTTTTGGGGAAGGTTGAAGAAATGAAGTGTGTAGGCCCTGTGTATACATAGAAAGGCCTTAAGCTGCACAGGATGCACTCGTTGGCAGCTGTCCTTACAGACACAGTTGAGCTGCCAATACTGGCTGATGCAAGCTACTTCATGTCAGCATTTGTGAATGGTGCACAGATAATGGGTTGTTACCCAAATTTATTTCCAAGATGCATGGAGTATCAGCTGTCATTGTTTAATAACTGTCTGGTTATTAGAGTGTTTTGCAAAAATTATCATCAAAACATATGGTGTGAAAAATAGATCCTTCTTTAAAAAATGATATTGGCTCACAGAGATGTTCTGAAGTTACTCCCGGGCAACAAAGGGCAGGTTTGCTACTGTTATAGACTTCAAAGTAATTTTGTCTTTAAACTAGATATGATTTTTAAATGAGGCAATGTGACAGGGTAGCCGCACCCAAATATGTTTCATGAAGGTGCTGTGCTTTCCTTTTCTAATATTTCTCTAGAATTTTCAACCTCATTGTATGTGATAATTCCTACCTGACTGTATTATACTAAACCATGTTCTTTTCTTGCCTCCAGCTGTGGTAATGGGAAATAAACAAGGCTGATATTTACAACTCCATTTTCTTACTTGCTGAAGTATTCTGCGATTTTGTTCCCTGATTGGATTCACACAATTACTGGTTTGCTATTTTCCTAGCTATTGAGCTCAGGTTGCAACTAGATCAGAATTTGACAGCCGGGGTTGTTCACTGGAATGATACCTTCCTGTGGCATAATTCCCACATTATCATCACTGATTTCCAAGAGCAAAGGGCAACCTAATTTTTAGATCTCAGAGCTCACTTACATTTGTTTATTACACCTAGCATGGAAGACTTATTTAAAAAGTAACTTCAAAGGAACAAGACAATATTCGTTCACACATGTATCATTCAAATTTCTCCTTTGGATGTTTTTGCTTCTTCCAAAAAGAAAAAAACTATATGAATCTTTACATACTTAATTTTGAGAATTTGGTATGATAACTTTAGGGAAACAGGTAATTTGATACTAATGTAGCATTTGAACAAAAAGCATTATGTGATTCTGTGATATACAGAAAACTTTTGTATTACGTACCATAGATGAGAACAGGCAATACTATTTGCGAAGGCAGTTCTTGTCACATTTGTAGCAAAATAGTGTTATTCTTCAAACTTGCTGTTTACTTTGATGTCAAGAGAAACACTTTTGAGAGACTTTCCCATGACAGAAATTGTGGAGCTGTGTGTGTATGTGTATGTATGCGTAAGAGTTTTGAGATAACTGAAAAGTTAATACTGCTGAAATGTATGCGTGTCTTCTTTGCCAGCAGGCTTACCTTAAAATCTGGGGGAAAAATCGACTTAAAACTAGAGGCTAAGTTACAAACAGAAATGAAGCCAAGTTGTGATCACGATGACTCACACGGATTTGTCAAATTTTGTTGTTTAGTCCACTAGCCACTGGAGAACATGGTGCACTTTTGTTGGTGTTACTAGGCTGGCTTTGTTCAAGGATTCTCAGGAACTGTCCAGCATTCTTTGAAGTACTGAGTAGCATCAGTTCATCTCAAAGATCACTTGTGTCTAGTGGCAAAAGGTCCAGAAGTCAACGTCTGATATATGTAACTTTAAACTTGCAAAAGAAGTGAATTGTATTCATTCTGGGGCTCACCTTGGGGTACATAAATGCTCTGATACGCTCTTCAGTCGGTGTGATCTTTATAATGTCTTCAGTGACTAGACTGAGGAAGCCAGCAAAAATGCTACACAAAACATTTAATACCTACCCTTTTACTTCATTTAGTGTGCTACAGTGCAATCTCCAAAGTACATTTAATATAATATCAAGAGTTACCGGATATATTTAGAATCCTCACCTCTCTTTTAAAACTTCCATGACACGGGTTCTTGTTCCCAGACCATTCTGAGCACCATCCCACATTCCCTCATGCCCCTAAATTTCAATTTTAAGCCACTACTTTCCATAAAGCTCAAGATGTAAAAAGCCTATTTTAACATTCTTCAATATGTAAAAAATCACCACCATCAATAATGGTTTTTTCATTTACACACATTGAAGTCTCATAAAGATCAGTATTTCCCCAAATTCAAGAAATTAAAGAGCATAATTTCTGAGTTGGTGGTATTTCCTTCAACTCTCATAGTTTTGAATTTACTGACCACCCTGCATTTTTAAAGCTTTTGGTTCAGTTGCCAAAAAATGCATTGAAAAGTAAATCCTTTTTGTAAGTTCCCTTAGACTTCATCATGAGTCACTTGAAATAGAATCAAATTTCCCTGAATATATTCTGCCATTGTTATTGGGAAAACTAGCTAAAATAAGAAATTGGGGGGGTATCAAAATAACTAAAATTAGCTTATTAAACCATAGATTTAAAAATATATTTCTGAAAATTTTGCAAGAAAGAATTTTATGACGAAAAAAATCTCAATTTTATGAAAAAGAATAGTTCTAGTATATCTTTCATGTGCCTTCCTCATTTGAAGGTGTTAACAGTATTATTTTCTATGTCAAACTTTGTGCCATCCAAATTCTTTATTTTGTGCTCACTGTAAGACGATGATGTCGTGTATATGAGGAAGACTTAGAATATGCTGCTATTATTTATACTGAAAAATAAGGTTTATACTTGTGAGATCTGAGAAGGAACTATGCTGAATAAATAGCTCCTTGGGGCAAAAATTATATTTCATTCATAATTGTATCTCTACCTTTAGCTTTTAGTCCAGTGCCAGACACATAGCAAGTCCTCAATAGATATTTATTAAATAAATAAATCAGTCCTGTTTTTAATTACAATTGTGCATTAGACATTGTAACCTAGTTAGGAGAGCTGTCGTCTTATGAGCTACATGTGTTCTGTGTGTGTGTGTATATATATACATATGCATGTATGTATTTTTTTCTCCAAGATTTTACATTTTCTTCATTTAGGATTAAATTCAAAATTCTAAAACTCCTTGGGAAATATTATGGTTTTAAAGGAAGACTTCTCCTCAGGCAATTTTCCCCAGCCTTTACAGTAAAAGCCTTCATCTGCATTGCCAGACCTCTCATAAACCTTGACATGGCACTCTCCTGTGTCAATTTGCATCCTTCGTCGTAAGAACAAGATGAGTGATGTTACACCAAAGGACTTTCTGTTCATTCATAACCTTCGAAAATCACTGGCTTCTAAATATAATGACATTATCCCCAAATTTTGCTTTTTGATCTACAGTACATTTTATAATTAATCTGTACAGAATGAAAGATAAGCGTTGAGATCAAGTTGCTTTGCATGAACAAACTAAGAAGTTAAATAAGATAATCTAACATTTTTCCCTGGATCAACTATAGCCAAATGCAAAGTATGGCATTCACAAGGGTCAAATTGTCAAGGAACAAGATAAATTAACACTAAGAATAGTGAGATAGAATCATGAAAGCTCAAATAATTATTTTAATAAGGAAAGGCCTTTTGATATTAACAACAAACAAACAAAAACCCTGTTGGGTAATAAAGGCTTTAGGGTTGATTTTCTTTTTTTACTTTCATGTATTAGATTCCCTGAATAACAAAACTAATATCTTATTAATATGAAACCACTAATGCCATAATGAGTATTATGAAGTATTAAAATCATTATCCACTGAGATAATGCTAGATAATCACTAAGCTGAGTGAATGCTTCAGCCTGAATCAACAGTGTGCTCAGTACATGCATTTGGCAACATTGGTCCCAAGTGGTTACAGCCTATTTTTATAGTGTGTTTCTATGACAAAGTCCCCAAATAAGCAGAAATGACCATTTTTATTTTATCTCTTAAAGAAATGATATGGAAAAAGCATAATCCATTCACCAATGCTTCATAGTACCAGAAGAAAAACAAAATTCAGAGTTTGGATGGTGGTTTGGCTCAAAACAATGGGTATATTACTTTTTTCTTTTTGTTTTAGTCCTGCAGCTTTGTAGACACTTTAAGGTACACTACTGCCACTTGAATTCAGAAATTAGATGACACAAATGCAAGCACACAGAAATTCTGAGCGCTATATCCATGTAAAGCATAATTAGTGCTTTTTACTATTACTAATACCATTGATGTCTCTCAACAGACCTTGATGTACCTTTTCCAAGTCAGTAGGAGGGTAACATAAGAGCTAGGTCAATTTGGTCTTACTGGTTTCTCCATCTTCCCAGGTTAAAAGATCTGTTGCTCCACTCAGCATTATGGACCCAGGAAATCAGCAACTAAGGAACAACTGCAAACTTTGAAGTCACTAAGGACCCAGGAAATTAGAAGCTAAGGGATCGCGACCTTTGAAGTAAATAAATCTTGCCTGTATACTAATTTCAGAGGATATAAACTGTTCCTTAATACTGCCTTAAAAATTATATATGTATTTGTGTGTATATATAATTTTAATGTATATGTTATATTTAATGTATATGTTATATATGAAATACAAAAATATATTTTATACTTACTGAAATATAAAATACATGTAATGTTACAAGTGGCTTAATAAAAAGTGACTTAATATCTTGTCCTTGCTATCTGTCAGAAGTAATTAATATTCTATTCATTTGTAAACATTAAAAATTTTTCAATACATTTAAACTTTTTGAAGCGTATCATAGAATTTTAAAGATCAAGTTTTGCTTTGGGACCATTTATGCTTCATTGAAAGTTTGCACAATGTTCCTCCCCATCTTTCATTCAAAAGTCTAAATTTAAGATGGTGTGAGATTACAGCAAAAGGAGAATTACAGAATTGAGCCAGTTATCTAAAAAAAACCTCAGGCCCAGGTTGCTCTTCTGTCAATTCTGGGAACTTTTTCCACTATTTCAGCTAAAAAGCTTGTTTCATTATCATACATCACAGAGTCACTTTAAAAGTCTATACGGATGAAATGTATACATTCATTATGTAGTTCCCGAATTCTCTTCAAAGAAAACTTGCCAGACTATATATATTAATCAGAAATTGTTGCTTTATTCTCACCATAGATGAGCCATGTAAAACACTTGATCATAAAGTAAGTTCTAAAATTATAAACATTTGAGTGTATTTTGTAGTAGCATGTGTTCACCGACATTGCTCAGAAAACAAAACTCAGGAGAAGTCTAAGCTCCCTGTTGAATACTTCCAAGCACTGGATTAGCAGATAAAATGAGAATCGCACACTTTCAATAACTGTTGAACATGTGGGAACACGTGTATACATCCCCAAGACTTTGAGTGATGCAGATTTTACCACTTCCTTTTATGAAGTAATTTCATATTTTTGACATGAGAAAAATAAACCCCTAACAAAAACCATTTGCTTTTAAGAAAATCCAGTCTATTTTCACAGATTTGTGCTGGTCTCTAACATCTGACTTATTAAAAACTACAATAACAACTTTGGTTAATTTCCCTCTCCCTGCAAAAGTCTGCCACAACGCTCACAAATTCTAAAGGCGTTTGAGTGTATTATGATGCATCATTAGCTGCCAACATGGATCTGACCCACTGCATATTTTGTACAAACTGGCTGAAAGTACATGGCTCGTAGCACCCATTATGTTGTCATTTTTTTTCTTTTACTTTTCCTTCCTTTTCTTTCTTTTTCCCTCCCTCCTTCCTCCCTTCCTTCTTTTCTTTCTTTCCCCCACCGTTATTTATTTTTTTTTGCAATACTTAGTTGCAAAAATGACTTAGTAAGAAGTCATTATTACTGTCTAGACTTTTGTCATTATGGTCTGTACTTTTCAGAACAAAGGTTGTGTTCAAGTACTTAACCTCAATAGTATTCACTTTGGTCCCTGCTTTCTGTAATTCACTCAGAATTAATGTGAAATTTTAGATAAACTTAGGTTTCTTATCCTTTTTCATTTGCAAGGTGAGTTGGAGTCTATTTGAACCTGTTGGATTAAAAATATCCTTGGTAGGAATATACGAACTTTTTTTTAGCTGGAAGCTAGCTAACTAGATTGAAGAATATGGGATTGAGCCCACTTTCCAGGATGTTTCATTTGGGGATGGGAAATGGAGGAGAATTTTGAAGAGAGAACAGATGGCCAATAGGTAATGATACGGAGAAGCTGAATACAAGAGTTGGCACACTGGAGTTTTTGCAGTTGCCTCAGTCAGTTTGTGGCTCTAGCAATTTCTCTGTTTTGTTCACATTGTTTACTTTGCTAGTGTTTTCACATTATCTGATTTCATTTACACAGTTCCATTTAAGTCAATTTCACTGATGAAGAAGCCAGGGGAACTGATGAAGTGACCAAAAGGTCTTAGAGGGTAGGTGAGAGTGACTAAAGATTAGAGTCGCTTGTTCCCACACTGCAGTTTTAAATGGCACTTACATACTTATTCCTTATAAAAGAAAATAGATTCATATAGATATTCAGTATGTTCTCAACCACCCTTCTCATCTGGGCTGCTATGTAAATCCCTAGAAATTGCAGGATCATGGTGTTGTATCTCTTGTAATTATGGTGACCAGGCACTCAGTATTATCTGATAGTTTCAATTTTGAATATTTTATACTATGTCCTAGTAAGTATATTTATGACCAACATTTAAAAACACTCAGCAAACACACACATGTGAACTATTTAAATGAGCAGTGCCATAACATGAAAGTAGCTCCCTCTCTTGAGAAACAGCACAGGGCATGTTTCCAGTCCCTCTGGGGGAATCCCGCACTTCACCATGGGACAAGTAAGACCACATAGAATCAAGATGATCACATAGTGGTTAGAAGCCTCATAAAAGCATCTTAGAATTGGACGGACTCGAGTTCAAATCCCTACTTTACCACTTACCGTTGTGCCTTCTTCCTCTCTGAGCCTTAGTTTGCCAATCCATTAATTAAGAATATCTGCCGTTGCCTTAGGGCGTTGTTATGGGCATTAAATTTAAAAATGGATATAAAGAACAGTGGTTCACACATAGTCAATGCAAATTTATAGCTATACTTATTTTGCTACAATGAAATAATTTCAAATTTATGAAGAACTTAAAAGGTCTCTTCACTAGAGAGTATGACAGCTTTCCAGACAGCTTTATGCAATCTCGCTACAAAAATGGAGCCCTCCCCAACTCCATCCCTACCCACTACCACCTTATTCAGGTGAAATATCATCTTATTAAGAAGAAATTAAATGTATCAACCCCATTTCGTCCTATGCCCTTTCTATGTTAATGCTAACAAAAGTGTCCTCTTTTTAAGAAGAGTTGAGCCACAGGGAAGTGTTCTGTGGTGGCTGGCAATCTCAGATAGAAGTAATATTCTGTTTCTCTATGGAGCTATAAATCCTCAGTATCCTAATAATCACCCCCACCCATAACACACACACATACAATCTTGTAGCTAATTCCAACCCCCGGTAGTTACAGACATATCCTATCTAAAACTCTTTATGAATTCAGATCTAGGTGGCTGAATCATCCTGCAGCTGAAATCTGGCCCATAGATGCCTTAAGTGCTGAAGCAAAGCCTTTACAGAGTGTTTCAATACTGGAAGGGCTCACTGTCATGCTTGTTAGCGTCTTGCTCCAGTACACAGAAAAATTGATTCTTTTCGCAGGTCAAATTATTTTTGTATTTTTCTTTCTTCATGCATGGTAACTCCATTCTTTTACGTGGTCAGTTCCTTTAAGAAAGATTCGGTTAGGGGAGCTGCATCTTATTATCTTCTTCCACCAATGCATGGTGCAAAGACAGTTTAATTCTTAAGGAGAGAATCATTTAAGTGTGACCTATTGTGTTAGTCTGGATGCTTTTCATATCAAGCCCCAGAGAATTAAAGAGGTCTTTAATTTTTCTAAAGCACATTGATAATTTACATTGAACTTAAAGTTCCCACTGCCTTTTCCAATCAGCTCAACTATTCCCAGATATTCTAAGATGAATTTTAAAGAATAATAAAATCTTCAGCTAACATCTCTAAAAAGGATCCCTAGACTAATATAATGGTTCATAGGAAGATTGCCACATGGCTAAAATGATTTCTCAAAATTGTACACTGATTGTCTTAAACACATCCCACCTAACTGGCAGTCATAACTTCAACTTCAGCACTGGTCTATATTCATTCATTAACAGTATTGTTGTGGTTGTCCAAATACACAAAGCAGCATAATTCCAGAAATATGGCCTATATAGGTTTGAGTAAATACTAGTTTCTGGATGGATGGATTTGTTGTTAAAACAATAAAATTGTTACGGAAAAAAATAATAGAGATGCAATTGATAATACATGTAGAATCCACTTGCCAGTAGGCCAAAAGCGACCTTTTCAAATGAAGGAAGATGAGTAAAAAGACATGATAATAAAAATAACGAATATATATTGAGCACTTACTACGAAATTTGTTTTATCAACATTATCTTATTGAATCTTCAACACGCCTGGGAAGCATATACTGTTTTCATTCTCATTGGAAAGAAGTCTTGGGGAGATTTGAGTTGCCCAAAGTTCCAAAGATAGGAAGCAGCAAAGCTAAGATTCAGACCCACTTAACATCAATGCCCATGCCTGTATCTATGATGCCAGACTGCCAGGCTTTTAACTGAATGTGAACTCGGGGGTCTTATGTAGCCATAACCTGGGCTTCTTTTTTGTAACATTGACGGTAGTGGGCTAGATCAAAGGTAGCAAACGGCCCTAAGTCATATAGCTAATAACCACAGTAAGGCTTCATCCAGCATGATCCTGAAGCAATTTGTCAGGTACGTTTCTTGGCCAAGAAGCGACTTGTTCTATTGGGCTTTACAGCGATTTTCCATAGAGTGTTTCTTTAATTTTCATCATCTATTATGACTAAAATTAACATGAAAAACATATTTAAAACAAAGTGGTTTGGGGGATTTGCCGGCTTTTAGTTTTCTTTCTAAGGCCTCTGCAGGCCCAAAGCCTGTCTTTTGCCAGCTGCTTGGGTGTTGTACTGTATTCTCATTTGGCTTGTTCTGATACAGGTGGGGTGAAGGGAAGGGGTACACATCCCCAAGGCATCTGGAAATGTCTCCTAGGTTCAATGATCTCTTTGTAAAACCTTCTCATGCAAAAGACACTCCTGCTAGACTTCAGTCAAAAGGATTCAGAGCCAGGACCTAATGACATATTTTGCCTTATCTTGTATTCACTCCCAAAACTAAGGCTACCTGATTTCTCTCCACTCAGGTCTATGTTTACTTAGGAGGGCTGAGAATTACCTTTACTGCTCTGATCCAAAAATAAGAAATAACTAAAACAAGAGTATGGTTTTAAAAATTAAGTAGAAAATAACCCAGAAACCAACATTGCTAGGGTAAACTTCCTTTGTGTCTAATGATCCCTTCAGCTCTGAAAGATTCTTCAAACTAAGAGATATAAAAATGTGGGTAAGAGGCTTGGTCCTGAATAAATGGCAGGGAAGCCTGTCATGGAGCTTTATTTCCACTTCTCATCTTCTAATCTCTTTCCTCTGATCCTCTGCTGGCCCCCATGTACACCTGGAATAGAAGCAAGAGGAGCAGAAAAGACTAATTGTTTTCTCCTCTGGCCCTTCCAGGGGTTTATCTACTTTTTGGCAAACTGTAAGACTGGCAGCATGGTGATGGGGCAGGGGTGAGGCTAGGAGGGGAGTCGTGGATCCTGATACTCAGATGTTTGCTAAGTGAACTATCTTTCAGATTCCTTCTTTTAGGTACCACCCCTCTATAGACAGGTCAATAGGCAGTTTTCCCTGAATGGGAAGCACAATGGACAACCTTTATAATTCTAGGATTCGAGACGATGACTAATACCTGCGTTACAGGCAAGTTGGACTCCTGTGGGCCTTTAAAATACGTAGTTTGGTGTTTTGTGGGATTCAATTTAGGAGCTCTACAATCTGTTTGGTAATGAGCCCTATTCCAGTGATACCTGAGCTCTCCTCATGTGGCTGTCTCCATCTTATCCTTTAGATCTTGGCTAAGAAATTGAATCCTCAGAGGGCAATTTTATAGTTCCCCCTATGTAGCCTCAGTGCCCAACTTCTTTCTGTTAGAGGATGCTGTTCTTTCTTACATGTAAACCTAACACAATTTCATCATTACTGTTTATTCTTTTACTTGCCTGTGGCCTCTTTTTTCTACTAGAAGGTAAGGCCTATAAAGGCAAGACTTTGTCTGTCTTGTTCACCACTGTTACCCAGTACCTGAGACATGGCAGGTGCTCAGCAAATATTTTCTCCATAATAAATTAAAAATGGCATGTATAATGATAACGCATTAGACTTCTATGCTCTTTCATGTCTAGCTTCTACGCTCTTTCATGTCTAGCTTCTACATCCACTATGTCATGGGAGTCTCCCAATAGCACTGAGACAGGCTGGGCAAATATTATCTTAAGTTTATGAATATAGAAACTAAGTGGTGGTAATCAGGCTTCCAGTATTCACAGCCTTGTGTAGTCTCCTCCCACACTGAATAATACTGATATGTATCACCAATAAAGTATGCAAATATGATGAGGTATGGCTTCCAAGACTACATAATGAAAGGCATTGAGGCTTTTGCCTCACCTTCTTGAATCACTTACAACTGGGGAAAGCCAGTTGCCGTGTCATGAGGATACTCAAGCAGCCCTGTGAAAAGGCCCACATAGAAGGAAATGAGGCTGCCTGCCAGTGGCCCGGACTAACATGTAAGCCATGTACATGACTATCTTGGAGGCAGATTTTCCAGTCCCAGTTAAGCTTTCAGATGACCACAGCCTTGGCCAACATTTTGGTTACAACCTCACGAACCACTCAGCTAAGCTTTGCCTAAATTTCTGGGCTATAGAAACTGAGATAATAAATGCTGTTTTAAGCCACTACATTTTGGAGTACTTTGTTACACAATAATAGCTAACCAATACTTCAGTCTCAGAGAGAAATGCCAATTCTTAATCCTTTCTCCCACCTTTCCCTTTTTTACCGTCTACTCCAACCCTCCAGCCTCCTGTCAGAAAATCCCCAAGTGTATGTGTGTAGTAAATATAGACCAAAATACAACACATAGAATGTGCTCAATATTACCCCACTACAGCCTTCTTTGGCAGATAAATCATTACCATTCCAATTATCTTGAAGAGAAGAGAACTAAAAGAAGCTACTTAAGAAACTAGGTAACCGACTTTTGTGAAAGTCAGATTACAGACTTATCAAGATTAGAGTAGCTACTAGGCCAAGCCTAGATGTTCCAGGGAATACTTTATGTTAAATTTTATGTTAAAATGTTTTAACATAAAATAGCTATAAACTTACTTATAGGTGGTGGTGAGAGGCTGAGGGGTGCTGTGGAAGCTGGAAAGATAGTTTTAATTTGCACTTTAGACTTTTAAGAACCATATATTCTCATTGGAACTGACTCAAATACCATTTTAGTATTTATATAAGGAAAGTCTGAACAAAGTCAATTTATGCATTAATGTGCTTTACAATACCAAACGTAAACTTGCCTTGCAAAAGGCAAGATAATCTGTCATTCCACATATTTGAATACATGCTGCTGGTCAAATCATTCCACCAGTTACTCCCTGACCCTGCTCTCCAACGTAATAACCAACATAACAGCTCAGGAAACAGTCCTTAAAAATAAAAGACTTTTATTTGCATATGATCTCACCACTGGGCTCCAGCCTCTGTGACACAGCAAGACCCTGCCTCAAAAAAAAGTCAGTCAGTCAGTGGGGGGTCAGGGGAAGGTGATGACTTTTACTTTTAAATAAAAGTAAGATCACTTGGTTTTCCTTCTTTCTTCATCCACATGCCCTCCCTGCTTAAATTTTTCTTATGACAGCCCCTTAAAGTGGTCATCTGGGCTCAGTTCATACTCTCCCATTTGCCAAGAAACAAAGCTGGCCCAATTGTGTGTGTTTCTGAGTTGCTCTAGGGTGATTCTCCAATGGTAATGGATAAAAGGCATAAAAATCTTTAGATTTGTTTCTCTTTATCACAGCCATAGTTACCAGTGATGGAAGGTAAATTTTATTAAAGACATGAATTATTCTTTATGAAGTCATGCTCATTCTGTTCTAGTAACAGGTATTCTCCTAGGTGAGTGTGTGGGGTGGGGGGAAGGGGTAGAAGGGTATCTCCAGGGCCCTGGTTGACATGTCTAACTCAATCAGCGCCATCTCATCCCCATTGCCAAGATACCTTTTGCTCATGCTCCTGGGAGATATAGTGGTTAACAGAAGAATCCCAACTTTAGCACTGATTAATTGTGTGATTTGAGTCGCATTATTTATTCCTCTGGACCTCAATTTGTCATCTTTAGGCATTTACCCTGCGCACCTCACAGGGTCTTGGAAGGATTAAATAAGATTTTGTGTGAAAAATTTTTTTAATTTTTAAAAAATCTTTGTTGGTACAGAGTAGGTGTGTATATTTATAAGATACAGGAAATGTTTTGATACTGGCATAATAATTTTTAAGTGAGAGTTAGACATATGAAATATATTGCAGCAGTTGAATGTCTCATTAAAGCTCATAGCAAGAAGTATTCATGGATAAATGGTAGACTCTACTGCAATAATCACTGCTGTTCTAACATGCCCCAAATATGATAATATGTAGATGATGATAAGTTCTATGAACAAAAGTAGATCAGCGAAGGCATATAGGGAATGTGGGGTTGGACTGCAATATATATCAGTTGTCAAGGTCATCTTCACTAAAAGGTAACAAATGAAAAAATATGAGACCCTTCATGATTTTTTATGTCATTTACTCATCCAGCCAATATTTTAAAAATGCTTTTTACATGCCAAATATTGTTCTATGTTCTGGAACAAATAAAAGTGAATAAGTGGCCTGGCATGGCGGCTCATGCCTATAATCCCAGCACTTTGGGAGGCTGAGGTGGGTGGATTCCTGGAGCCCAGGGGTTTGAAACAAGCCTGGGCAACATAGCAAAACCCTGTACCACAAAAAATACAAAAAACTAGCCGGGCATGATGGCATGCACCTGTAGTCCCAGGTACTGGAAGGTGGAGGTAGGAGGATCACTTGAGTCAATGAGTTGGGACTACAGTAAGCCATGATCTCACCATTGTGCTCCAGCCTGGGTGACAGAGCAAGACACTGTCTCAAAATAAATAAATTAATTAATTAAAAAGTGCATAAGTCACTGGGGGGCCATGGGGAAGGTGTTGACCTAAGTAACTTTGAAAAATTGTGTTTTTACTGGAAATCGCAAGACTAAACAAAACTGTACTGTGCTTGCTGTACTATAGTTGGTGACTTTTCTTACGGGGGTATAGGCTAACAATTATGAAATTGCTGTACATATATACTAAGATTGAACAAGTGAGCAAATGGATGGTGCATGACAAGAACCAAATTTCTACCAGCTGGCATAGAAAGTTACAGATAAGCCAGGAGGGAAGTCTAGAGTGAACCACATGGTACTGGATTAGATTCAGAGACATCAGTGTGAACTCATGTTTAGCTTATATAGATACAGATGGTTTGATAGAGAAAAATTACAGTTATGTGCATATACATGGGTTGCTATAGACACACACACACACACACACACAAATACATTTCCTAGTTCTCTCCACTGAGAGAGCCTGGAAGTAATGACACACTATTAGCGATGTTGATTTCTAATACCATTTTTCAATAAAAGGATCAGATGTTCTTGAAAAATTAACTGATTCTAAGGCTGGGGCAGGAAATATACAAGATAAGCCTGGAACTGGAGAATCTTTTTATTTTTTTGAGACAGGGTCTCACTCCCATCGCCCAGGCGGGAATGCAGTGGCACGATCATGGCTCACTGCAGCCTCAATCTCCTGGGCTCAAGCAATCCTTTCACCTAATTTTTCTATTTTTTGTAGAAATGAAGCCTCACTATGTTGCCCAGGCTGGTCTCAAACTCCTGGGTTCAAGCAATCCTCCTGCCTCAGCCTCCCAAAGTGCTGGGATTACAGGCGTGAGCCACCATGCCCAGCCAGGAGCATCTTTTAATGACAAATAATAATAATAATAATAAGGAATTGCTTAAAAGATCAAAGGATGGGGGTTGCATATCAATGGCACATAGGAACCAATTTGAAAGAGCTTCCAATGGTCAAAGATGAAACAATTTGAGCAACGACATAAATGACAGTTTTGGATTATAACCCAAAGTATAAATAAATATCAATGAGTTCATATTGATATAAATAGATAGTTGAATAAATAAATAAATGAGAGGAGATAGATCTCCAACATAGAAAAATCCCAAATAATGTCTGTGGATATACCCTCTTAAAAAAGGTAGAGCTTATTTCCCTACAAAAACACCATGAATATGGGATATGCTTAGTAATATAGTTCTGAAGAGTAGAGCATGTAAGGGGTGGAAAAAATGGGGTAACCTTAGAGGAGAAACCTGTCAAACGCTACTTCAGCCAAGTTAATATCGTGATAAATAATGTTGATATTATGCACCCTTGATATGATGTATGAGAAAGGCATTTTACCTTTGAAGTCTTCCTCCCCAAAGCACATTAACTCCAGTATAACTTCAAGAAAACATCAGACAAACTTTTGGACCTTATACAGATATATTTCTCGAAACTGTCAAGGTCATCAAAAGCTATGAAAAGTCTGAGAACAAATGAGCCTAAGGAGACACAACATCTGAATATACTGTGTTTCCTGGATGAAATCCTGGAATGAAAAAAGGACATCAAATAAAAACTAATGAAATCTGAAGAAAGAACAGTTTAGTTAATAGTAATGTACCAATGTCCCTTCCTTAGTTGTGGCAAGGTAATTACCATAGTAATTAATGTAAGATGCTCACAGTAGGGGAAACTGCATGCAGAATATATAGGAATTGCCTGTGCTATCTTTTCAGCTTTTCTGTGAATGTAAACTTACTCTTTTTTAAAGTTTATTTAAATTTAACAACAATGAAAAATAAATGTCAGACACTACCCTTGTCCTTATGGAGTTGATACTAACCAAATAATCAAAAAAGTTTCACTTTTTTTTGCATTTTGTAAATGCTAGGAAGGTACTGTGGAAGAAAAGTACTGAGGCCATGAAAGAAGAAAATTGTGGTGAGGAGACTGACCTCATCTCTTAAGACAGAAAGTAATGCTGAAAGGCCATTTGCTCCCAAGGAGGTGTTGGTAGGAGTTTGGAGAATGGAATGGAGAATGGGGAGGAGAAGAGTTTTCCGTGCAGAGGAAACAAGACATGCAAAGTTCTCTAACTTGAGGCCGTATACAATGTCTCTGATTTTGATATCGTCGTTGTACACTAGAATTTAAAATCAAAGGATTTTAGCATCTTACAGGCCTGAGTTTGAGTCTCAGTTCCAACAGTTATTAAGTATATGGACTCGGAGGCAAGTTACTTAAACTTTCCTTGCTCGGGGATGGGAATAATAACTCCTACTTTGCAAAGCTGTTTTAAGAACTGAATGCGATAAGGAACATAACATGCCCAGCAGAATATCTGGCTTTACAGGAAGTACCCAAAGAATGATAGTTATTAATTATTATAATACTATGATCATCAAAAATGTGAGGGGCTGGATGAGATTATGCCTGAATTTTCTTTTGGCTATAGGATTTGTTGAACCACTAGCTATAGGTATTTGCACAGTTTCTGTGGGAAAGGGGCTATTTGTATTATAAAAGCAAAGTAAAGCAGTAGCTTCTAGAAGGAATACAGGTGTAGGTCCAGGCATCTTCTACCTAAAACCCTAAATTTTATGCAAAACTAAAATCCTTTGGCTAGAAAACATTGAAATATACTCAGGGGAAATATAAATGTTAATTTGATGTAAAACTCCAAAACACAGAATGAGACAAATCAGGTCGTTTTCAAGTTAAGCAAAGTAGGTAAAGTTTTTTTTTCTTTTTAACTTGGGTACAATTCAAACCAAGCAAGTGCTTTTTCAGTTTTATCATTATTTAACAAAACAAAGCAATCTCCAAATATTATGGCTTTTCTGAATCCAGATGTGATAATCAATAACTTAGATGTATTTTTGTGGATACAGTTAGGAAGAACTGCTTCTTGATGTCACACTTTCACAGAATAGAAAAATGGAGAATTAGAGCTAAAAGGTTCCTCAGAGACCACATAATGCCATGGATAGGATAAGAAAATTGAGATTCAAGTTACGAAGAAATTTGCTTCAGGCCAGAGACAAGACCAGAATGCAATTTTCACCTCCTTTTTCTTCCTAAACCATATTACCCCTCAACTACAAAGCCTCCAAGTGGTATAAGATTCTCAACCATGATGCATCATAAAATGAAGTCCTACCCACTCATAAACCTATATTATTATAGAAAGAACAAGCTAAAGTTCACAGTCAAGAAATATCTGTAGTAGACCGTAGTAGCAATGTTTACAAACAACTTCAATTACAATAAAAACAAGTCTTCTTGTTTAAGCTAAATCTGGCTGTAGTGCAATTTCCTCTAAGAAATTGTCTAGGGGTAGGGTGAAAGGGTTAAGTCTGTGAAGCACATTTTTCAGCCACTAGCTGTGGTATCCTGGGTAATTACTGAGGCTTACTGGAGACCACACCTTAGATAAACCTGTAATGCTGGAGTTTTCTGCAAACATTTTCTTTCCTGCAAGCTGTGGCTTGTTTCTTTCATAGATTTGTCCTGTGTTTTCAACTCGATTTTCCAGTGGCTAGTTTATACTTGGTAGAGCCAACAAATCATGGTCTGTTGATTTAGCTTTGTATCTTCTCGGTGCTTGCGTGAGACAACCATGCCAGCTATGTGGTAATGAACACAATCAAGCCAGATGAATTATTTTCCTACTATAGGAATACTACTAAAAAAAAAAAAGAGGAAGAACTGTTTCAGGTAAAGATCATAATTTAATTTCCCTTGCTTTATTCACCGATTTTAAAAATAATATAGGCTTTGCCTGAAACTGTAATTTTATTCAAATTTCACTTCTTAAGTGAACATTTGATTTTTCTCATTTAAAAAAATTCTGGTTTGTAAACAAAGCCAGTACAAGAACAGTCCGAGGACAAGGTGGTGCTTAGTGTGACAAAGGTATGTGTGTCCTTGGGAAAGCCGATTCTCCATCATGGTGCTCTATGAAAAATGAAATGACAATCAAGAAGTCATGTTTTGGTCATGTCAGTCTAAAAAGTGTACAAAGCAAAGCAGTTTGTATTTTAGTTTTGGTGGTTATCAACTGCAAGTTACTCTTGAGGGTGCATATGCCTTTGGGGAAAAAAAACTCTATGACATCTAGGTCAATGGGGATGTAGCTTTTGGCTTTGTAAAGAAAGGTGGTGCTCTCATTTTTCTCTCCATCTCCCTGCATCTCACCACCACCATCTCCACCGGACCTAGGAGAAAATGCAATGGATAATCACAGACTAAGAAAAAAATATGTATTTTTGTTAGGTTAAGCAAGCATAGTAGTATTATTTTCTTAGTTTTGCATGTTAGATGAAGAATTAAGCCAGAGATACAGGCATTTGAAGTGACATGCTCAAGGTTCTAAATGAAGCCAACAGTAGGGGGATTACAACCCAGGCCGACGTGCTCTGCAAATGCCCTCCGGACACTCTTTGGATAATCGTCAACGTCAACATCACCCAACAACACTTCTCACACACACATTAGTGGAATTACTTTAACCAAATAGCTTGATCACTATCTAGCTGAAAAGGCAGCATTTTGGAAATAAAAATTTTGATCAGGGATAGAAGGAAGAATCAGTTTTGAGCCAGAAGCCTTGGAGGAGGGGAGCGGTAAAGGAAAAAATATATAGATTTATTAACTTGTTTTTCGTTCTTTTTTATTTTAGTTTTTTCTTGTTTCTCAGAGCAGATTAACTTTTTCTTTTAATTCCAAATGTAATAAATGCTTAAAGCAACAAGTAGTATTATCCAAAAATGTAAAGAGAGCTTTTAAAGTGAAAATATCCTCACTGAGATTAACCAGTACTAACAGCCTGATGCATATCTTTGGGGGCTTTTAAAAAGCCACAAATGAAATATAAAGAGCATGGTAGAAGTGTGGGAAGTGAGGCAGGAAGGAAAAGGATTAAGGTTCAAGAAAAGGGGAGGGAGCGCCATCCCTCCAAAGTTGCCCTCAAACCGGCCTCAGTCATAACCAGGAGACTAAATTCTATGTAGGGAAGGCTGTGATTTCAGTCTCCCCTAGGTCAGCTTCATTGCCCCACTTGTCCTGGTGTAGGCTTATGAAATCCCTATTCCCCCACCCCACACAATGTCACTTAAAACCCAATCATCCACAAGGGCACAAAGACAGAAAAACAGAAAGTGACAAGTAATGGAGAATAACTTTCTGCTTCTGTTCTCTGAAAAGAGGCTGTTAGGTGGCATCTGGTATCCTCATGGCAAAGTAAGACCTTTGTACATTAATTCTAAAATTTTAGGATTTGCTTTCTTGAAATCAGAATGGCCATGTATTAATCTGTTCTCACACTGCTATGAAGAAATACCCAAGACTGGATGATTTATAAAGAAAAGAGGTTTAATTGACTCACAGTTCCACATGGCTGGGGATGGGGGGCCTTAGGAAACTTATAAGCATAGTGGAAGGCACCTCTTCACAGGATGGCAGGAGAGAGAATGAGTGTCAAGCAAAGCCGAAAGCCCCTTATAAAACCATCAGATCTCATGAGAACTCACTCACTATCACGACAACAGCATGGGGGAAACTGTTCTCATGATTCAGTTATCTCCACCTGGTCCTGCCCTTGACATGTGGGGATTATTACAATTCCAGGTGAGATTTGGGTGGGGACACAGAGCCAAACCATATCAGGCCACAAAAGTGGACAGCTACTCACTGAGTTTGCAGGCCAAGTGCACCTGAAGACATTCCCATTCCTGGTGGGGGTCTGGCCCTTTGACTGTGATGCCAAGTCCTGAAGGTCAGCTTGACGTTGGTCATTGAAATGGGGTTCACTTTTGGAAAAGTTATTGGTGATTTGGGACTTAAGCCAGTTTCAGACTGAGCTGGCATACTCCTGCCTCCCCTCCTCCACATGCAGTCTACCTCCCAGGTGAAGCTGCTGCATTCAGATCCAGCCAGAGTAAGATCTGCCCTATTGTAAAACATCATTTTAGAGTTCAGTTCACCTGCCAAGTCTTGAACAACCACCAGAAGCCATGGTTCTTACACAGCAGGTTGGTCAAGAATAGAGTCAGGGCAATGAAATGAGTTACAAACTGATGATGATATCCTTGGAAACCCAGGATGTATTCCTAAGTCTGGAGGAAAGTTGCTAGCCAAGGCCAGAGTTGACTGGGGACTCAAATGATAAGACCCCAGAATTTTATCCTTCTGTCAATAAAACCCAGACTATTCTTACTGGCATATAGTTAATGCCAGAGGGGTGCAAGCCAATGCAATTTGAGAAGTGTTGTAGAATGTCTCTCCAGAGTAAATCTGACTATAAAAAAGGGAGATGTTTCCATAGGAACCCAAGAAGTTCCCAAGTACATCATATATCACATACTGGAGCACTGTAGAAGAGCTACATGAGCAATGGTTGACATGATCTTCCACTTCTCCCACTCTTTGATTTCAATAAATTCTGGAAACTTGTTATAACAAGCAGTACTATCAGCATTATAATTGCTTTTTAAAATTTAGTGCTTCCTTGTGTGCCAGACTCTATGCCCAGCACTCTACAAACATTATCTCGTTTAATCCCATCAAACTCTGTAAAAAGCTCATAAATTGTCCAAAAAGTCATTGGCAGTTTCATTAGACCCTTAGCTTTACAAATTTGGGTGAATGCTTCGCAAGAATCACACCACTTTTCTTTTTCCTTTTTCTTTCTTTCTTTTTTTTTTTTTTGAGACAGAGTCTTACTTTATCTCCCAGGCTGGGGTACAGTGGTGTGACCTCGGCTCACTCCAACCTTCGCCTCCTGGGTTCAAGCAATTCTCCTGCCTCAGTCTCCCAAGCAACTGAGATTACAAGCGTGCACCACCATGCCCAGCTAATTTTTTTATATTTTTAGTAGAGATGCGGTTTCACCATGTAGGTCAGGATGGTCTCAAACTCCTGACCTCAAATGATCTGCCTACCTCGGTCTCCCAAAGTGCTGGGATTACACGCATGAGCCACTGAGCCCAGCCCAAACCACTTTTCTTATTTTAAAATTGGTTATTTATTCCAGTCTTTGCTCCGAGGAGTAAGCTGAGTACTAGTATCAACATCATATTTCTTTTCTTGATGACTGTTGAAAGCCTGGGCCTTGCCAATTCTCTCAAAGTCTGGCTGAAAGACAACTGATCTTTGACACAGCAAACAAAAACATAAAATGGGGAAAGGGCACCCTATTCAAAAAATGGTGCTGGGATAATTGGCAAGCCATATGTAGAAGAATGAAACTGGATCCTCATCTCTCACCTTATACAAAAATCAACTCAAGTTGGATCAAGGACTTAAATCTAAGACCTAAAACCATAAAAATTCTACAAAATAACATCAGGAAAACTCTTCTAGACATTGGCTTAGGCAAAGACTTCATGACCAAAAACCCAAAAGCAAATGCAACAAAAACTAAGATAAATAGATGGAACTTAATTAAACTAAAACGCTTCTGCACCGCAAAAGAATCAATCAGCAGAGTAAACAGACAACCCACAGAGTGGGAGAAAATGTTCAGAATCTATACATCCAACAAAGGACTAATATCCAGAATCTACAAGGAACTCAAATAAATCAGCAAGAAACACAATCCCATCAAAAACTGGGCTAAGGACAATTCTCAAAAGAAGATATACAAATGGCCAATAAACATTTGAAAAAATGTTCAGCATCACTAATTATCAGGGAAATGTAAGTCAAAACCACAATGCGATACCACCTTACTCCTGCAAGAATGGCCATAATAAAAAAATCAAAAAATAATAGAAGTCGGTGTGGATGTTGTGAAAAGGGAACACTTTTACACTGTCAGAGGGAATGTAAACCAGTACGAGCACTATGGAAAACAGTGTGGATATTCTTTAAGGAACTAAAAGTAGAATCACCATTTGATCCAGCAATCCCACTACTGGGTATTTACTGAGAGGAAAAGAAGTCATTATACGAAAAAGATACTTGCACATGCATGTTTACAGCAGCACAATTCGCAATTGCAAAAATATGGAACCAGCCCAAATGCCCATCAATCAACGAGTGGATAAATAAAATAATATATATATATGTATACACACACACACACACCATGGAACACTACTCAGCCATTAAAAGGAACGAAATAACGGCATTTGCAGTAACCTGGATGGAACTGGAGACCATTATTCTAAGTGAAGTAACTCAGAAATGGTAAATCAAACATCATATATTCTCATTCATAAATGGGAGCTAAGCTATAGGATGTAAAGGCATAAGAATGATACAATGGACTTTGGGGACTGGGTGGTGGAGAGTGTGGGCGGGAGGAATAAAAGAAAACACAATGGGTGCAGTGTACACTGTTCAAGTGATGGGTGCACCAAAATCTCAGAAATCACCACTAAAGAACTTATTCGTGTAACCAAACACCACCTGCTCCCCAATAACCTATTGAAACAAACAAACAAAAGTCTGGATGAAAGAACAAAGCTTATGGCAAGGGGATCAAAGTGCTAATGATAAACAATGATTTGTTACTTTAATATAATACTCATAGGCCGGGCGCGGTGGCTCACGCTTGTAATCCCAGCACTTTGGGAGGCCGAGGCGGGCGGATCACGAGGTCAGGAGATCGAGACCATGGTGAAACCCCATCTCTACTAAAAAATACAAAAAAAAATTAGGCAGGCGTGGTGGCAAAAGCCTGTAGTACCAGCTACTGGGAGAGGCTGAGGCAGGAGAATGGCGTGAATCCGGGAGGCGGAGCTTGCAGTGAGCCGAGATTGCGCCACTGCACTCCAGCCTGGGTGACAGCGCGAGACTCTGTCTCAAAAAAAAAAGAAAAAAAAATATAATACTCATAATAATTAAAATTCTTAATCTCTCAAAGATAAAGCCGGAAGTGAACTAAGAAAAGGCATGTGACATAACCATTTTCTTCTTGGAGTGACTTTCAAAAAGCAAGCAAAGCTATTTATTTTTTGAAAACTTTGCAAATACTTAAAAATACTTACAAACAACAGACGGCTCTCATTTGGATAATACATTATTTCTGGCATTCTTACTTCATATAAGAGTGTGATGCCATTCTTCAAGCTAACTTTTGGGTATCTGCCTCATCAGGTCATGGGGTTGGGGACCACTGGTGGTGAGAACCTGAGCACTGGGTACCAAGCAGAGTCTTCTGCCCCCAGAAATGTCCTCTCGAGTCCATCCCTCTCTTAGACGTCAGCCAATAAAGAGGGCAACCTGGGCAATATCCACCTTTACGACTGTTAAATTACCTCCCAAATGGCATTTTAAACTGCCCACTGCACTGTATGAACAAACTGAACTTGTTAAAGATCTATATTTACCAGACTGCTGTGGTCTACACTTCTTTTTAGACCTTTTAAAACCTTTTTAGGTCTACAACCCAAACTTGCAAACATTTTTATTTGGCCTCTTGCCTTTCCTCCCAATTAATCCAAACGTATGGAGTTTATCATCAGACTGAAATGAGGAAAGTGGAACTTGTCTTCAGATAGAGATGTCGTTGGTTCTATCTGTTGTGCAGAGACTTCTGACTTCCAGGGATATTAAGTAGATATGGCTAAAATGACATTTGATGAAGACTGATTAAACAACAGGGAGGGGAAGTTGAAGGCTGGGGTCCAAGACGGAAGACAGCCAGGTTATGTTCCTGGAAGCGGCTCACAGGCCTGGGCCTGCGGCCTCGTCTTGGCGCCCAACAGGTAGGGGGTGTGCGCATGAGCATGATGAAGCCTGCGGCAAGGCGTCCGAAACCCCAGTGATCCCGAGGTGATAAAGTCAACATGCCAGCCTGCCAAAATCTGAAGCCTGAAAAGGACCTATTTTCCACTACACATATGAAGATATCATTCTCATTCAAATATTTATTTGGGCTTGGATTCTGAAAAAGACTATTCCTGTTAGGCTTAGGCACTTCCCCATTCCTTTCTCTCTCTTTTAAAGATTATATGAAGATTTCCTTGCCATTTGTCTAGGGACTGATGCCTTATTCATTGAAGTAGTAGCTGAAGCCTGAAAATAGAGAATTCGGGGACACATAAATTAAAGGTTGTAAAAGTTTAAATTGTTAAACAAACTCAAGTCGTAAAATATACCCTCATTCATCACTCTGAAAGATTGTGTTTAAAATGAAGCCATAGGATACCTCCTTCACACCACTGATTTCTCAGTTGAAAAATAATCAAGGGCAAGCATTTTTTTCCCTTAAAATTCAATTCTTTAAAAGAAAATTAGCGGTTGGGTGCATTGACTCATGACTGTAATCTCAGTACTTTGGGATACCAAGGCAGGAGGATTACTTCAGCCCAGAAATCCGAGACCAGCCTGGGCAACATAGTGAGACTCTGTCTCTACAAAAAAAATACAAAAATTAGCCAGGCATGGTGGTGTGCACCTGTGGTCCCAGCTACTCAGAAGGTTGGAAGATTGCTTGAGCCCAGGAGGTCAAGGCTGCAGTGAGCCATGACTGCACCACTGCACTCCAGCCTGGGTGACCCTGTCTCAAAAAAAAAAAAAAAAAATTAGCTTTTAATATAAATATTATGGCATGAGAAAGCTACAACCATATTATAGTTGTAGGAATTATTCATGAATGAACTATTTACAGAAATAGAACTGATGCAGGCACAATTTTTAGATAAAAATATAAAATGTCCCTTTTGTAGGGATTTTTACTGTCCAAAAAAGATAAATAAAATGTGTGTAGTGCCTACCAGATGCCAGACACTCTTTCATAAACATTAATCATTTAATCCTTATAGTAAGTCTATGATGAAGAAATTATTTCCAGCTTATAGATGGGAATACTGAAGTCAAAAGATTTGTCAAAATTGCACCATCAAGTAAGTGCCAGAGAATGAAAATCAGATTTTTGACTAAAAATTTGACATGCTTTTCACTATACTGTGGTATCTCTTAGGTATGAATATTAAGCATTCCAGTGAGAATTAATTTAAATTTGTGCTTTCCCATATCCCACTCCAGATATGTTCCTCAGCTTTGAGGACTATATTGCAATATAGAGAAAGCATGTTCTAATAAAGGAGGCTGCCTTAAATCCTTTTTAAAAACAAAGTGGCATATGCATAAGTAAGGAAAGAAAAATTGAGAAAAAATTTTAAAGTCTATTAATTGTCTCAAAATGAAATGGTATTACTATTATTTGTGAATCATTAGAATGCTAGAGAAAGTTCCCAAAATAATACTCTGAAAGAAATATTTTAAAGTATCATTAATACTCTTAATCTAAAGAACTTTAGAGAGACTCTGTCCCTTTAGTTTTCTTTAATATATGCCCTTGAAAAAAATGCCCATGCAATAAATGTTGACCAAAACACGTTGGCTTTGCAGTTATGGTTTGCTATAAAATTAAAGATAAATTCTAATGAACTATGCAGAAGTATGACCTCATAACTAGGTAGGTAATGATACGGTCAATGCTAAAACACAGTCCTCATCAGTGAGAGCTGAAGCTTAAGGTTTGACATTTTATTTCTTTGTTCCACATGTTTATTTTTTGAATTTCTTAAAGACTATTAGAGGAAGTAAACTAACATCCTTAAATATTCATTGGCCCACCATCATACTGAATGGGTAAAAGCTGGAAACATACCCTTTGAAAACCGGCAGAAGACAAGGATGCCCTCTCTCACCACTCTTATTCAACATAGTATTGGAAGTTCTGGCCAGGGCAATCAGGCAAGAGAAAGAAATAAAAAGTATTCAAATAGGAAGAGAGGAAGTAAAATTATCTCTGCTTGCAGATGACATGATTGTATATTTAGAAAGCCCCATCATCTCAGCCCAAAAACTCCTGAAGCTGATAAGCAACTTCAGCAAAGTCTCAGGATACAAAATCAATGTGCAAAAATCACAAACATTCCTATACCCCAATAACAGACAAACAGAGAGCTAAATCATGAGCAAACTCCCATTCACAATTGCTACGAAGAGAATAAAATACCTAGGAATACAAATTACAAGAAATGTGAAGGACCTCTTCAAGAAGAAGTACAAACCACTGCTCAAGGAAATAAGAGAGGACACAAACAAATGGAAAAACATTCCACGCTCATGGATAGGAAGAACCAATATCATGAAAATGGCCATGCTGCCCGAAGTCATATATAGATTCAATGCCATTCCCATCAAGCTACGATTGACTTTCTTCACAGAACTAGAAAAAAACTACTTTGAATTTCATATGGAAAGAAAAAAGAGCCCGTATAGCCAAGACAATCCTAAGCAAACAGAACAAAGCTGGAGACATCACACTACCTGACTTCAAACTATATTACAAGGCTACAGTAACCAAAACAGCAAGGTACTGGTACCAAAACAGATATATAGACCAATGGAACAGAACAGAGGCCTCAGAAATAATACCACACATCTACAACCATCTGATCTTTGACAAACCTGACAAAAACAAGCAATGGGGAAAGGATTCCCTATTTAATAAATGGTATGGGGAAAACTGGCTAGTCATATGCAGAAAACTGAAACTGGATCCCTTCCTTACACCTTATACAAAAATTAACTGAAGATGGATTAAAGATTTAAACGTAAGACCTAAAACCATAAAAACCCTAGAAGAAAACATAGGCAATACCATTCAGGACACAGGCATGGGCAAAGACTTCATGACTAAAACACCAAAAGCAATGGCAACAAAATCCAATATTGACAAATGGAATCTAATTAAACTAAAGAGCTTCTGCACAGTATAAAAGAAACTGTCATCAAAGTGAACAGGCAACCTACAGAATGGGAGAAAATGTTTGCAATCTATCCATCTGACAAATTGCTAATATTCAGAATCGATAAGGAACTTAAACAAATTTACAAGAAAAAAACAAATCACCCCATCAAAAAGTGTCCAAAAGATGTGAACAGACACTTCTCAATAGAAGACATTTGTGTGGCCAACAAACATATGAAAAAAAGCTCATCATCACTGGCATCAGAGAAATGCAAATCAAAACCACAATTAGATACCATCTCACACCAGTTAGAATGGCGATCATTAAAAAGTCAGGAAACAACAGGTGCTGGAGAGGATGGGGAGAAATAGGAACACTTTTACACTGTTGGTGGAAGTGTAAATTAGTTCAACCATTGTGGAAGTCAGTGTGACGATTCCTCAGGGATCTAGAACTAGAAATACCATTTGACCCAGCCATCCCATTACTGGGTATATACCCAAAGGACTATAAATCATGCTGCTATAAAGACACATGCACACGTATGTTTATTGCGGCACTATTTACAATAGCAAAGACTTGGAACCAACCCAAATGTCCAACAATGATAGACTGGATTAAGAAACTGTGGTACATATACACCATGGAATACTATGCAGCCATAAAAAATGATGAGTCCATGTCCTTTGTAGGGACATGGATGAAACTGGAAACCATCATTCTCAGCAAACTATCACAAGGACAAAAAACCAAACACTGCGTGTTCTCACTCATAGGTGGGAATTGAACAATGAGAACACATGGACACAGGAAGGGGAACATCACACTCCGGTGACTGTTGTGGGGTGGGGGGAGGAGGGAGGGACAGCATTAGGAGATATACCTAATGCTAAATGACGAGTTAATGGGTGCAGCACACCAACATGGCACATGGATACATATGTAACAAACCTGCACATTGTGCACATGTACCCTAAAACTTAAAGTATAATAATAAAAAAATAAAAAATAAATAAATAATTTATTTCCTAATTAAAAAAAAAAGAAAAAAGAAAATGTGGCACATATACACCATGGAATACTATGCAGCCATAAAAAAGAATAAGTTCATGTTCTTTGCAGGGACATGGATGAAGCTGGAAACCATCATCCTCAGCAAACTAACACAGGAACAGAAAACCAAACACAGGATGTTCTCACTCATAAGTGGGAGTTGAACAATGAGAACATATGGACACAGGAAGGGGAACATTACACACTAGGCCCTGTTGGGGGGTTGGGGGCAAGGGGAGAGATAGCATTAGGAGAAATACCTAATGTAGATGACAGGTTGATGGGTGCAGCAAACCACCATGGCACATGTATACCTATGTAACAAACCTGCACATTCTGCACATGTATCCCAGAACTTAAAGTATAATAAAAAAAAAATCCATTGGCTCAAAGAAATAGCCGTTTATGCACCACTAATGTGTTTGGTTTTCTGGAACAATGCAAATAAGAAGCAGAATGTTCTACCCTGTCGACAGTAACAATCTGTGTGTCCTCTGTGGGTGGGTGAGAGCACACTCAAAAGGAGTAACTTGAAATAATAAAAATTTTTCAGAATATGAGTCGAGGCAGATTTCTTTAGGTTTATAGAGGAAATATATCCAGGAAAGAAATGTCATTATAGGCATTGGCAAAGCAAAATGTGATGGCTGCGTTATGAAATTTTAAACATATATTTCAGAAGGTAGTTTAAACAGCGTAAATCAAGGCTAAAGCATAACTAATATATTCCTTGATGAGGTTAGTTCCTCAGCTGTCTCATTGCCCTGGTTCTTAACCCCTCCCACTGATTTCACAGTTTGTGTGTATCAGGTTTAGTAATTTATCTAGTGAAGCAGTTATCATATTCCACTATTCCATGGGTAATCATGACATAAGCAGTTAGCACTTTTCATCTTCAAAGCTCTTAACAGCAGTTAATTAATATAAACAACCCCCTTAGGAGATAAATTAATCACACTATAACAGTTCCCATTTTTCCAATTGAGAAGCTGAGGTAAAGAGGCTAAGTAATTGGCCCAAAGCCATTGAGAAAACAATATTTGAAGACTGTGGTGGCTTGAGGAGTTCTGAGATCTCAAACTTTAATAAAAGGTTTGCTTTTCTCATTAGTCTCTCATACATCATATACAGTGTCATTCAACCAGCAGCTTTCTCCAGATGGCCTAGTGGAAAACAGATGATTGTTCTGCTGCCTATGCTAAGAGAGTAAGCTTGATTCTTCATGATATTAACCTGGCTGGTCATAAAGAAGTTAAAAATGTGTCATCACCAAATCGAGTCTTTAAATAGAATTTTACCTTCTGTTTCCTTAATCCCAACAAATCAGTCCACAGATCTCTATTGCTGAATCTGTATTTGATGACAAACATCAAGTCTCAGAAAGCAAATACAAATGGATGTGAAAATGTAGCCGCTGATCATTTGCCCCTCCCACCAAATGTCTGAAATTGTGTGAAATTTAGAGTGGCTTACCTGAACCCCCTAGATATACTGACATTGTTTTGAGTTTAGATCAAATCACACTCCATAATATTCAATAAATTATACAGTCATGAGCCACATAATGTTACCATCAACAACGGACAACGAACAGTGGTCCCACGAGATTAAAATAGAGCTGAGAATTCCTATCGCCTAGTGACATTATAGCCGCCTTAACGTCATAGTGCAATGCGTAATTCACGTGTTTGTAGTGATATTGCTGTAAACAACCTACTATGCTGCCAGTTATACAAATGTAAAGCAGATAAAATAATGTTCAATATACACTTCACAATGATAATAAATGACTAAGTTACTGGCTTATATCTTTACTATACTATACTTTTAATCATTATTTTAGCGTGTACTCCTTATTTTAAAAAGTTAACTTTAAAACAGTTGCAGTTAATCATTCAAAACATATTCCAGAAGAAGACATTATTATCATGGAAGATAACAGCTTCATACATATTATTGCCTCTGAAAACCTTCCAGAGGGACAAGATGTGGAGGTGGAAGATAGTGATACCTATGATCCCGACCCTACGTAAGCCTAGGCTAATGTGTGTGTTTGTGACTTAGCTTTTAATTTTAAAAATTAAGTTAAAAAATATAAAAATATAAAAATATTTTAAATTTTAAAAGCTTATAGGATAAGGATATAAAGAACATTTTTATACAGTTATACAATGTGTTTTAAGCTAAGCATTATTAAAAGAGTAGAAAAGTTTTTTAAATTAAAAAGCTTATAAAGTAAAAATGTTACAGTAAGCTAAATTTATTATTGACCTTTTAAAACAATTTTAGTGTAGCCTAAGTGTAGTTTTATAAAGTATACAATAGTGTATAGTAATGTCCTAGGCCTTCACATTTACTTACTACTCACTCACTCACTCACTCATCCAGAGCAATTTCCTGTCCTGCAAGCTCCATTCATGGTAAGTGCCCTATACAGGTGTACCATTTTTTATTTTATACCATATTTTTACTGTATCTTTTCTGTGTTTAGATACACAAATACTTACCATTGTTTTACAATTGCCTATAATATTCAGTACACTAACATGCTGTACAGGTTTGTAGCCTAATAGGCTATATACCACATACATAGCCTAGATATGCAGCAGGCTATGCATAAGTACATCTTTGCGTAAGAACACTTTGTGATGTTTGCACAATGACGAAATAGCCTAACGATGCATTTCTCAGAATGTATTTCTATCATTATTTGATGCATGACTGTATATAATTAATTCAATATATTCAATGTCTTATTTAATGACATAGCATGGGACTAGTGAATGGGACAATTAGGCTATACCCTTTTTCTCAATACACAGTGACACACAAAATTGAAATCTACTACTTTCAATTTTTCCTTCTAATAAAAAAATCTTAAAATATGCCAAGCTGTTCTTGAGCAAATTAAACAAAATCTATATGGAAATTTATTGACAAGGTATAAAAGAAACTTTGGGAATTGTCACATTAATATTACTAAAACTCTCTCTTAACATTTGACAGTCATGGCTGTTTTCCAGTTGTTGGTCCAAGTGGAATTGTGTGACTTTGCTATACGTATTAATTTGTTTTTTAGCCAGAGTCATGGTCCTCTTTTGCCTCCTTGTTTTGGAAAAGTAGGAGATGGATAATGGGGATCTCATTTTAATTAAAAAGGACAACATAAATTTTTTTCAAAACATTTTATTCTAAAAATAAACACTATACCCAAATTTATTAGCACCTAAAAATCCTGAAACACAGTTTTAGAGAAATAAAACATCTTTAAAATCATCCTAGGGAAACCAGGTGAAAGATAAATGAGAATACTGTGCTAGTTTTGAAACATTTCTCTGAATCTAAAATTATTCCAACATAAAACATTTATTTTTTTAAGGGCAGTATAAAGATGAGTGTGGTAGACTAAAAAATGGTCTACCAAAAGATATCCACATCTTAAACCCTAGAATCTGTGAATGTTACTTTATTTGACAGAAGGAAAAAAAAAAGGACAAAGAGGCTATGAAGGTGTGTTTTAGTTAGTCATATAATAGGATTATGATAAGTAAAACAGACAGCCTCACAGCTCTTTGGCCTAGCTGTCCTTAACTCTGGATCTCCTGGGTAGATTTTGGGGGGAATAGAGTGAAATGAGAAGATTATTGTCTGGATAGGCCCTAATAATACTCACAAGTATTATTATAAGAAGGGGTGTCATAGTTCATTCCATGTTGCTACAACTGAATATTTAAGACTGGGTAATTTATAATATACAGAAATTTATTTTTTATGGTTCTAGAGGCTGAGAAGTCCAAGATTGAGGATCTGGCAGCAGGTGAGGGCCTTTTTGTTGCACCAGCCCGTGGCAGAGAGTGGAAGGGCAAGAGGGCAAGAAAGAATAATAAATCAAACTTACAGCCTCAAGCTCTTTTATAACTAGCATCAATCCATTCATGAGGATGGAACACTCATGACCTAAACACCTCCCTTTAGGCTCCACCTTCCAACGTTTGTTAAATTGGGGATTAAGTTTCTAACACATGACTTTGGGGGGATACATTCAGATCATATCAAAAGGGCAAATGGATTTCGTATACACAGAGAAGAAGTTGATGTGACGATGGAGCAGAGAGATGTTTGAAGATGCTAGCCTTGAGACTGGAGTCATATGGCTACAATCCAACGGATGCTGGTAGCCACAAGGAGATGGAGGAGGCACGGAACAGATTCATCCCTGGAACCTCCAGAGGAAGTGTGGCCCTACTGACACCTTGATTTCTGTTCAGTGATACTGATTTCCACTTCTGGCTTCCAGAACTGTGAGAGAATAAATTTCTGTTGTTTTAAGCCATCAAGTTTGTGGTAATTTGTTACAGGAAATAAATATAATTGGCAAAGAATATTTTAAAATTCAATCACAGAAGAAGAATAATAAATAGCCAATAAGCATATGAAAGATGCTCAATGTTAGTAATAGTTAAAATAACTGTCAATAAGGCAATTAGTTAACTCATTTGTTACCCATCAGATCAAAAAATTAAAGAGACTGAGAATTTAAAAAAATTATCTAATGCAGTTTTCACTAAAGATATTAACGTACTCAATTAACTATCATTGTAGACTACCCAAGTCTTACAGTCATTTCCAAACTCAATGAGTGAGTAAATAATGAGCATTTGAGTTTGGCAACTGTTTAGTTCTTTATAAAAATGTTTTATTATGTACAATTTTTAATGTATAAACAAATAGAGAGTGCTCATGGTCAATCTTATTTCATTTATGACCCTTCCTAGCTTCCCTAATCTTTCCTTAAATATACATATCATATTTTATATAACATATATAATTCATATATACCATATATATATATATAAAACATGTGTGTGACTAGTGTTTCCATACTTTGATGAAATTCTCTTTTCTTCTACTTACATTTTTCCAGAACTAGGCATTTTATACTAGAAAGTTTTCAGAAATAAAAGCAACGGAGGCTGGGCATGGTGGCTCATGCCTGTAACACCAGCACTTTGGGAGGCCAAGGCGGACAGATCATTTGAGGTCAGGAGTTCGAGACCGGCCTGGCCAACATGGTGAAACCCCATCTCTACTAAAAATACAAAAACTAGCCAGGCGTGGTGGCATGCGCCTATAGTCCCAGATACTCAGGAGGCTGAGGCAGGAGAATCACTTGAACCCAGGAGGCAAAGGTTGCAGTGAGCTGAGATCGGGCCACTGCACTCCAGCCTGGGTGACAGAGTAAGACTCTGTCAAAAAAAAAAAAAAAAAGCAAGAGAAAGACTTTCCTCTAAAGATCAAAAGATTTAAAACTCTGGTGCCCTTATACTGTATGGCAAAAAGCCATATGTCTGTTAAGGTGTGTGTGGCAGAGAGTGTGTGTGAGTGTATCCTACATTGTTCCTCTTGGATCTCAATCTATCAGTATCTTCTTGTCTTCAATCTCTCCTCTCCCTCTTTGCTACTCTTATAAATATATTTAAGTTGCTTCAAATGACCCCCTGCCAAAAACCAAAAGCAAAAACTTCTGATTCCACAGTTCCTCTACCCATCACCCTATCTCTTTTCTTCCTTAACAACCAAACTTCTTGAATAAATAGACTACATTTTCCTTTACCTTTTCACTTCCCATTTATTTTGCAAGTCATAGTAATTAGAGCAAAAACATTTACCTGAAACCACTCTCACTGATGAGTATTCAACAGGTGATGGGATCATGATACTAAGCGAAACAGACGTGGCCCTTGCCCTCACAGCTCTGTGGCCTGGCTGCCCTCGGTCCTTATATCCTAAGTAGCTAAGCACTCCCTTCCCACTTGTCCTTTATTGTCCCCTTCTACCCACTCAGCTCAGCTCCTGCAAGGTTTCAGGTGAGCCATGCATGATTTGAATGATGAAAAACATGGGCTTAATTCACTTTTCTACCTCACACCAAATCTGTGTGTAGCAGGTCAGCAAGATAAAATCTGAAGATGGCTATTTCTTTCCAGCTATATTTATGACTGATAGGAAATTGACCTTTTAGAACTCTGTGGTGGTTCCTAACATTACCAGAACTGTTCGTGCCATCTTTATTTATGTTCTAGGCACAGATAGAGCCTCGGTTTCCTAACAAGTTATTTAAATATTCAAGAATGACTAATTTCTTGACATACTTGAATTTTCAAGCTCTAAGAAGAGGGAGCAAAACCGTAAGTGAAATAAAACGATACACTGAGTCGCTGTAAAGGGATTTTTTTTTTTACTTAAAGTAAAACAAACTATAAATGTCTAGTCTGTTTCCAATAAGAAAATTTTAAATAACTAAAGGAATTGATGAGTTAATTGGAAAAGATTGCTGAGGAAATGGATGATATTGCAAAGTAGTATTATCAATGTTTTGCATAATTGGCAACAGACTAAGTTGCAAGTGGAAAAAATGAATGAAAAGGCAAATCTCCTTTCTAAAGCAGACACTTGCATGTTTGAAACTCATCAATAATGGCAAAGTAAGAAAATGTCTTCACAGAGAAATACTAACCAGAGAATTAGCACATGAAACATTACATATAAACTCTTACCATGACACGTGTGCATATACATACACACACACACACACAAATGCTCTCAATAAAAACCACCAAACTTGGGGAGCAAAAAATACTGCTAGAGAATATAACTTCTATTAGGTTGGTGCAAAAGTAGTTGCCATTAAAGTACGACAAAAACCACAATTACTTTTGCACCAACCTAATATTTTAATAATAACTAAGCTATTGTTTTAGCTGTTATGCTTCAGAAGTGAATATATGTAAAAGGATATAATTATTGACATATTATTTACAGTAAAATCTTTTTTTTTTTTTTTTTTTTTTGGTGAGAGGATTATGTACATATACTTGAGGTGGAGAGACAGAGGACATTAGAAGTGAGAAGGGCTTTAATCATTCACCTTAAACAGAACAGGCCAAAAGATCCTATAAGCTCAGTGAGAGAAGGAATCGTGTGTGTTTTGCTGACTACAATGTCGTCAGTAATTAGTAAATGTATAAATGAAGAAACACCTATTTCCCATATCGCCCAATACCCACATGGCCAGAGGAGAGATAGGGCCAGAAATGGAGCAGTGAAGATAGAAATAATGGCTGGGCACGGTGGCTCACGCCTGTAATCCTAGCACTTTGGGAGGCCGAGGTGAGCAGACTGCCTGAGGTCAGGAGTTCGAGGCTAGCCTGGTCAACATAGTGAAACCCCATCTCTACTAAAAATACAAAAATTAGCCAGGGGTAGTGGCATGTGCCTGTAATCCCAGCTGCCTGGAAGGCAGAGGCAGGAGAAATTGCTGGAACCTGGCAGGCAAAGCTGCAGTGAGCCAAGATCGCGCCACTGCACTCCAGCCTGGGTGACAGAGCGAGACTCTGTCTCAAAAAGAAGAAAGAAAGGGCCGGGCACAGTGGCTCACGCCTGTAATCCCAGCACTTTGGGAGGCTGAGGCGGGTGGATCACGAGGTCAGGATATCGAGACCACGGTGAAACCCCGTCTCTACTAAAAATACTAAAAATACAAAAAATTAGCCGGGCGCGGTGGCGGGCGCCTGTAGTCCCAGCTACTCCGGAGGCTGAGGCAGGAGAATGGCGTGAACCCGGGAGGCGGAGCTTGCACTGAGCCGAGATCACGCCACTGCACTCCAGCCTGGGCGACAGAGCGAGAGACTATGTCTCAAAAAAAAAAAAAAAAAAAAAAAAAAGAAGAAGAAAGACAAAGAAAGAAAGAAAGAGAGGAAGAAGGAAGGAAGGAAGGAAGGAAGGAAGGAAAGAAAGAAGAAAGAAAGAAGAAAGAAGAAAGAAAGAAAGAAAGAAAGAAAGAAAGAAAGAAAGAAAGAAAGAAAGAAAAAAGAAAGAAAGAAAGAAAGAAAAGAAAAGAAAGAGAGAAAGAAAGAGAAAGAAAGAAAAAAGAAGAAAGAAAGAAAGAAAGAAAGAAAGAAAGAAAGAAAGAAAGAAAGAAAGAAAGAAAGAAAGAATATGGTTTGGCTCTGTGTCCCCATCCAAATCTTATCTTGAATTGTACCCCCACAATTCTCACGTGTTGTGGGAGGGACCCGGTGGGAGATAAATTGAATCAAGGGGGTGATTTCCTCCATACTATTCTTGGGGTAGTGAATAAGTCTCAAGAGATCTGATGGTTTTATCAGGGGTTTCCACTTTCACATCTTCCTCATTTTCTCTTGCCGCCACCATGTAAAAGGTGCCTTTTGCCTCCTGTCATGATTCTGAGGCCTCCCTAGCCATGTGGAACTGTAAGTCCAATTAAACCTTTTTTTCTTCCCAGTCTCAGGTATGTCATTATCAGCAGTGTGAAATGAAGAGAGAAGATTGGCTTGAGTAATATTGTCACCAACTAGTCTCAGTTTAGTGGTGCCATGTTGTTGAGTGAATGTGAAAACATGGAGTCAACAAGAGTAGTCCATTCTTTATAAAGTATAGATGTGAAGAAAAGGAAAGGAAAGGGATGAGGTGGTGGCTGGAGGAGGCTGCTAGATCAAGAAGGAGCTTTATTTGATTGTTTAGAGAGAAGATGAAGTAAACAAAGGGCAAAGATGAGAAAATGATTTCTGAGGAAGCAGCAGTTGGTGCTACCCACACACTAATATATTGGCTTGGAGTCCACATGGTTAAATTGGAAGACCTATGAGAGGAGAATCAAAAGGCCCTTATGCTAGCCCCGCCTTTGATACTCATCCACCTTCTGAGCTAACTTGGGCAGGCCACTTGAGCTTGCCAAACCTCAACTTTATCACCTGTGAAATAAAGAAATGGGAAAATATATATTTTTTCATCAAAAATTAATCAAGAGGAAAGGAGTGTAAGGAAACATAACATAGGAAGACACGAGGCACTGTTACAATGCATTTGAGGGGATCTCTTTGTGAAATATCACCAATGGCTATGCCCCTAGAGCGAGCTAGCAATTTCCAAGCCCAACAGAACTGCAGTCCCAACCCGTTTTAGTAGCCCCATTATTCGCTTCATCATTGTCCTTTTCTGCACTGACTTGGCTGAGCAGGCCGCTATGGGAACTCTGTTTTCTAAGCCAGAAAGAACAAGCTGAGTCGTGCTATTGGTCCTTTTGTATCAAGATTTAGCAATCAGCACATTAATAAAGTCTCGAAGATTACTATCAGTATGAAAGGCAAAATTCACACAAAACAATTAATTAACAGCGTTAAAACAAATGCATTGCTGAGGATGGAATTGGATCCAGGAGACAAAATGGGTTAAAAAAATTTTTTTAAGGAATGCTCTAATTGAAAACTGGCAGCGGCAGAAGACACAGTATAGTTAAAACAGTATCTTATCAGAAAATTAGCAAAATGTAATTTTTATTGGGTTTTACAGATGTTATTTTTAACCACATCAAAAATCCCACCTCGTGGCTATTGGCACAAATTGTCATAATTACTATAATTTGAAGTCTGAGCAATGGAATGGCTGTTGAGATAGTTATCTCATCCTCAGGCTAAGTCTGCATTAGTTGAGCAGCCAGGAGAAGGAGCTCATGTTTTTGTACTTGGTCTGGACTTCATTTGTGTCCTTTATCCAATCTCATTCTTACGAATATTGAAGAATAATTTTTTTCCACCTGAAACACTGGAGAAAATCAGGAGGTTAATATTAAGAGTGTTGAGGTCACCTTTAATTAACATACCAATCACCTCACCTCCAATCTGTGAGCAAAGTGTTGCATTTTGTTCTATTTTTATGTTTCTTAGTGAACTCTATCATATTTAATGCATATACTAAATTCTGGGCATAATATCTTCAACTACCTACATGAGCACAGTTGATGATGCCAAGCTAAGAAAAAGAAGCTTTTAATATTTCTGATATCCAATTTAACATATTTTCATTGCCACTTGGAGAGTAAAAACATAACTAAACATGTCCAAAGTATATCTAACTTATAAATAAGAACACAAAATCAAGAAATGTCTCAGAAGAAATTCTGTGATTACTTATACTCACAGATGCACAGTGATATCAAATGGTAAAAGCAATTATGGTAGTGCTATAATTTAGATTTGGGGATATAGAGGGCCCAGCTACGAGGCTCTAGGAATGCTCAGCCAAGACAAAGAGAGGTCTCAGTAATAAAATAAGTGTGATCAGATTTAGGGACACAATTTCAAACAACAAAAAAGTAAAAATTAACAGACTAGGCCAGGCTCGGTGGCTCATGCCTGTAATCCCAGCACTTTGGGAGACCAAGGTGGGTGGGTGATGAGGTCAGGGGTTCAAGACCAGCCTGGCCAACATGGTGAAACCCCATCTCTACTAAAAATACCAAAAAAAAAAAAAAAAAAAAGCAGGGTATGGTGGCTTGCACCTGTAATCTCAGCTACTCAGGAGGCTGAGGCAGGAGAATTGCTTGAACCCAAGAGGTGGAGGTTGCAGTGAGCTGAGATCGTGCCACTGCACTCCAGCCTGGGTGGCAGAGCAAGATTCTGTCTTGGAAAAAAAAAAATTAACAGACTAATTTAATGATCACTCAAAGCTGAGTGATGTCATTGCAATCCAGCCTGGGTGACAGAGCAAGACTCTGTCTCAGAAATAAATAAATAACAGACTAATTTAATGACCACCCAAAGTTGAGTGATGTCATTGTCACTTTAGGCCATAGAAAAATTTCAAAATGTTTTCTTTCAAACTCTAAGCCATAATTTAACTAAAGTATTGTATGAAGAAGGGACATGGATTAAATTCACACATTCAAAAGATATTATGAGCTTATACTGTTCCAGGTCCTGAAGAAACAGTAATGCATGAGAAGTGCTGCTCCCAGTAGAGTAACACAGACAGGAATAATATAGACAGTAAACATACAAAATAAGTATGTAATATAATGCCAGATAGTGTACATGTTTTGGAGAAAAGTCAAGCAGAATAAGGAAATGGAGAGTGATGGCAGTTTAAATGAGAAAGCCCTCTCAAATAAGGTGATTGGAGCACAGATCTAAAAGAAGTGATAGAAAAATTCAGGATGATACATGGGGAAAGGGGATTCCAGACAGAAGAAACAACACATGCAAAGACGTTGAGGTAGAAACATGCCAGGAGCTTAGTGAACAAGGACAGAGCGGTAGGAGAGAAGGTAGGGGAAGCAGGCAGGCTACATCATGTAAGCCTTTCGTAGATCATGGTAGGGACCTTAGGTTTATTCCGAGTATGGCTGGGGGCTCAGAGCGTTTTGGGTAATGGAGTAATGCAATCTGACTAATGTTATAAAAAGCTGATTCTGCTGCTGGGTAGAGGATAGCAGTGACAGCCATGAGAACAGTGACAAGGCTATTACAAGAACTATTCAAGCCAACTGGATAGTGGCTTGAAGCTGCATGGTAGTAGCGAAGGGAGCGAAGACTGGTCAGATTTAAGATATATGTTGGATGTGGTACCAGTAGGACTTGCCAATGAACTGGATGTAAGAAATGAGAGAAAGAGAGGAATCTGAAATGACTCTTAGATTTTTGGCCAGAGAAGATAAATAAATGTAATGATCCTCATTGGAATGGGGAAGATTTGAAGTAGTATGGGTTTTAGATGTTGGGATGGAAGTCAAGAATTACGTTTCAGTTATCTTAAGATTTGCTGGCCATGGAGTGTGAGATGCTCATTAGACACTCAAATGGAGGTGACAAATAGGTAATTGAATATATGGGTCTGAGTGCAGGGGAGAGGTTGGACCAGAGTTATAAATTTGGAAGCCATCAGCTCATACATGTCATTGAAAGCCATGAGACTGGATGCACTCACCTGGAGTGAGGATGGATAGAAAGGAGAATACAACCTGGGATTGGAAACACAGGAGAATTTCTCAAACATAACTGAGAAAGATTCTTGACCTCTATAGGGCCTTTTTAACACTATAACAAATAATTAAACAGGCTGGCTTTGAACAGACAAGGGGGATAATCAGGAGTTCAGAGTGAACCATAATCGAAATTTACTTAATCTCACCTTAGTATTGGTATTACTCTTATTTTTTACAAAGCCAAATACTGAATAAATGAATACATAGAGTGGAGTTTTGGAGAACTTTTACAGTAAATACCAAGTAAGCCTTCTTCTGATGCAGATGGCCAATGGATCACATTTTGAGAAATGCTGCTCTAATGTGCATCTTGGAAAGGAGCAACAATTAAGGGAAAAACATAAATTCTAGAGTAGTCACCAATTCTTTCAAGGGATGGACTATGTCAGTAAGTGAAAAACCTGTGCCTTCACTGAAAATGGTGCAGCAAAAAAGAGACAAAAATAACTGTAGAAAGTATTTAGGTTAGCTCTCAGAAAGAAGCATGTCCTTTGGGAGGCCGAGGCGGGTGGATCACGAGGTCAGGAGATCTAGACTATCCTGACTAACATGGTAAAACTCCATCTCTACTAAAAATACAAAAAATGAGCTGGGCGTGGTGGCGGGCACCTGTAGTCCCAGCTACTCAGGAGGCTGAGGCCGGAGAATGGCGTGAACTTGAGGGGTGGAGCTTGCAGTGAGCCGAGATCGCACCACTGCACTCCAGCCTGGGCGATAGAGTGAGACTCCATCTCAGAAAAAAAAGAAAGAAAGAAGCATGTCCTAAAGTAAGAGTCATGTGATACTAAAAGACTAGTAAGAGTCTAGGAAAAATTAAAAGGAAATGGATGAAGAATCTTACCCTAAAGTAATTTAAAGTAAAAAAATTTATAGAATTACTTGAAATAAATGTAATACCTATACATATTCTGGTTTTTCCTTGCTAAGTTAAAATTACATTTCTAGAGGGTTTTTTTTTTTAGACACAAAACAAATTTTGAGTCATTTGAAATGGGAATCAATTATTTTAATACCTCAACATTTTGGAAAGCAGCTTTCTGGACACATTAAATATTCAGTTTAGGCATTCAGAATGTGATTAAATCTAGAGTTCAGTAATGACAGTAGCTAAAAAGATGTCATAAGATGTGTTGGGATGAGTTGGTTTATGTCCTGGGAAAAAAAGGATAGTGTTTGCTCTGAAAACCATGGCACTTGGTTTAATAGCCAACGATTGCCAAAACTAAAGGGAAAAGAGGTGAGGAGGGTCATTGGAAATGGAAGAAAGTCAAACGTCAATTAAAGAATGGAGGGGCAGACACCCTGATGTCCAGAGCCAGCTCAAAGGACCCCAAAGCATTTTGCAACAGCTCCAGAGATCTGACACCAAGAACTCACCTCATTCTAGAAACTTGTTAAAGGGAACACAAACCCTAGGGAGCTCAACCATGAGACAAATAGCAGTGAGATGAATAGATGTACATTTGGAGGTTGTGTGGACCTCTGGACCATAATGATAAACATGAGTGATCAAACTTTGATTATTATTTTTAAATAAACTTTATTTAAAGGAAAATGTATGTTCTATTTTCAAATAGCTTCTAGTACGTGGTGAAAATCTATCTACTGTATATGAGACGTGGCATAGGGCACTGGAAATATTAATGTATGACAGAGTTCCAACTTTCAGTGATTTAGTAGGGCGAGGGAGAAGGAAGGAGGCTGATAAGGACAGATGAGTAGAACAGGAGCTTACAATACAAAATGGTGTGGCACTACGAAGAAAGGGAGCATAAACTCTAACTGGGGCTGGTAGAGAGATTAGGGAAGGATTTTCAAAAAAGGCAATGTTGACTTGAGCTTTGGATGATACATAGTGCTCAGGAGGAAAACGATTTAAAGATTTGAACTTCAGCTACTTGGAAATAAACCATTTTTTTAAATATTTGATTCCCCCAACTGCACTAAATAACTGAGGCATCATTCTATATACATCAATTCAAGTGAACACCTGGCAGTTCTTATTGTCATAGCAAAGTTTAGAATACTGAATCAACTTTGAAAATTAATCAGGTGTCTACAGCAGACAGGTAATCCACATATTAGAAATATAAGTTTTTATTCAATATGGGGTAGAGTGAAATGCTTTCAGCTTAGGAAAAGATGCTATGGAAACAAATTATCCTGCAGGGTTACTATGAGTTGGATTCCAGTTGGGTAACATTCAGGCAACAAAAGGTATGCTTCGTGTTTTCATATTCAACTCCTAACAGAACTATGTACAAAAATAAAGAGAAATCTAAACTTTCTCAAATCTCAGAGGTATTCTGTTTTTTATTCTCTACTCTAATTTCTTTTGCCAGTTATTACTAAGGAAGATTGACTGGCTGCTACTTTTTAACCTGGTTTACATGTGCTCAGAAACAAATAACACAAAGGAATTTTTCAATAAAATATGACTAATGAATTAAAAAGTGCTATTCAGTGCCTTGTGAACATTTTATATTATAAGCCCTTTTTCCTCACTAAGATATTCCCCAAAACAACCCCCCCAAAAAAGAATTTCATTGCAGAAGCATGAAATATGATAACTAATAAGAACAATTATAATCATTTTCCTTAGCATGCAGCAACTATGAATGACACATGTAAATAGCTCCAATATATTCATTTAATATTACTGATAATTAACGTGTGCACTAAATTAGAATTGCCTTTATCAGCCAGAGTTGTAAAGCGCCACAACAGCTTAGAGATTACTAGAGGAGCTGATACCTGGGTGAAGAATGTGCCCAGCCTGCTGATAATGGAGGAGCGTATGGACTTTTAATTCCATAAATAAATAGAGTGTTTTCAAACATCGGACTTCATCAAAATTTAGCTGAATTAATTAGTAAACAAATACTGCATGTTTGCCTACATCCTTTTATTCCCTGCAGGAGCTAAATACCTTTTCTCATTTGCATCTGTTGGATATAGAATTGTCCTAATTTTGAAATTTCAGCAAGCCCCACAAAATGCATTGCAAGTAATTTTTGTAGTGATTTTTACACAGTTATATCAAGTGGTAAAGTGATTTGTTCAAGACACGTCTTTGACTTTCTCCAAGATATCGTCAGAAAAATAATGGTTTTTTAGTTTACGAATATGTGCAAAAAAAATGTTATCTCACAACTCTCTTACACTCTAAATAATATTAATTCAGAACAATTCCAAAATAAAGTATAATAGGGCTGAAACTGACCAATTTGCGATATGCCTGAAAGAAGCAAATGTATTCTAAACAACTTAGATGTCAAGAATGCCAGCACTTGGAGTATTAGAATATCTGGCTTGCTCTAGGTGCTTCAATAAATGTTTGCTGAATAAAGAAAATTCAATGAAAAAAAATTTTTAAGTGAACCTTGAACGAAAAGATAAAGCTAAGTGTTCTGAATAGACATTACTTATTTCCTTGAAGTAAAATAATTTTTTGTATGTTTGCAACCTTAATACCTCATAAACCCACATACATACTTATTTCCCTTCCTTTGACACTACACCTCACTCATTGTTGACTGAAACAGTCATAACAGGCTTCTTGTCCCATTTCCTCCCCCTATTCTCACCCATTTTCCATTCTCTAAGCTGAGTGACTTTTGTAAAACATTTTCCATGTCCCCTCATTCCCTCAGGGTAAAAAACTAAAGCATTCAAGGCACTTTATGGTGTGGCCACAGCCCATCTTTCCAACTTCTTTTGTCTCTATGACTCAACCAGTGGCACTTGGTGCTCCAGCCATATTGAACTTTATGCAGTTTTTCTACATCCCATGCTTTCACCCCAGGACCCTTGTACATGCTGTTTCCTGTTGGAAAGCTTTGCTCTCGCTACACTCTTGGTCTTCTATTGTGAATCTGCCTTACCCCTACTTGTCTTGAAGGTTTTAGTTGAGATGCTTTTACTCCAGGAGACTTCCCTAACTGGACCTCCACCTCTTTCAAGACTACATTAATCCTGTATCACTCTGTGCTTTTGTTTAGCTGATGATCAATAATTTGGCTTATGTGGTATTATCTCTTAGTAAAGTCCTTCAGCCCCAACAACTAACATAATTCCTGGTACATCATAATCATTCACTAAATATTCTGTGAATAATTACTGTATCAGTAATCTTCTTTGGTGTAGTTCATATAATAATTTGTATTATACATGATAATATAGTTAAAAGAGAACTATACAAAAAGTTAAGAGGCTTGAATCATCATCCTTGCTCTTTTATTAGCTGTAAATAATTTCTCTGGATCCCTATTTCATCTGCAAAATAGGTATATGCCCTGCGCCTTCTACCTTAAAAAAGGATCCAGAGCTCTCAAGTAAGTGAAAGTGCTTTGGAGAATATTAAGCACTAGTCACACAAGATATTACTGTCATTATCATTACCATTCCTAAATGCCTAAATTGCCATTTTGCTTTGTCATATTCCTGCTCAAAAGTCCTTAGTATCTCCACCCTCTTGTCTCTACTCACCCGCTCCACTCTCACTGGACTTTTACCATCAACAGTATTTTCCCAAAGCATAGCTTTGTGAATTGGTGACCAATATCATGGACATTTCTATGTTTCAGTCTGGGTTTTGTCTGCCTGTCAGCAACTCCAGAGGAATGTATCCTCGCCTGTTGGACCATATGCTCAGGGCTCCAGATATGGAACCTGGCTGTATTCTCCTGGCCAACAGACATAGTCCGTCGCCTCCCGAAGCCACAACTAAGCCAGTACCATCAGAGTGAACCTCAGGACAGCCGCAAAGAATACTGGAGCAAAAATGGCCATGCTCACCTACTGGGCCAACCAGACAGCAAACAGCCCTAGCTGTTGCCGGCAGTCATTTTGCAACAATAAGTAAAGCCTCATTAGATGAAGTCAACACCACAGATGGCAAACAGAGATGTGAAAATATCTAATCCTTGGGGGCACACTTGAGCTGCTGATTCATGCCCCCCTGATGCTAGCACTACTCAGCATTTACCGGTAATCAGGAGGATGCAAATCTGCATCTTGACACTGAATGTGACATCTTTGAGTTTCTCCGAGAAAATGGATTTTAAAAGTTCTTTTCTTCCTTATAACAATTCTTGAAAGAGATTTAACATTCAAATCCATATTCAACTAATGCTTACAGAGAAAAGAGGCAATATTTATAAAAAAATAGTGTTGAAATCTTTCTAAGTAAAGGCTTTATTAATTCGAAGTATTATTGTAAGAATAATCATCATTGATTTGACTATTTGCCTTACTTCTAGTTCAGCTGCAGGTCTCCAATGTTATTAAAACATAAAGTTAATGAACAGAAAAATATATTATTTTCTACAAAATCAGTATCCAAGGGGGAAAAAAAGTCCACGTGACCTAGGAAACAGAACCTTAAGAAGCATTTTATGGTTAAAATTCCAGCCTGGCTTTTCTATCTGAATCTTTCAAAAATGTTTTTGGCTCTATGGTTTTGGTAAGATCCGGGTTAACTGAAGCTTGTCAGAATTGCTTTCTTCAGAAGTAAGCAGTTAGATCAGGAAATAAACCACAAAAATTCCTTAATTGCTAGTCATCTAAGCAAGGTCTTATACTTTGGCCGAAAAAAAATACACCAAAGGAAAGACATATCTAGCAATCTTTTTCTGAGTATTTTTTTTTTTCACACAAGCTAAGAAAAACAGCATAGCCTTAGTCAAAAGAATAGAGAGGAGATAGCTCTTCAAACCTTTCTTTCTAGGTAGAATTAGCCATTTAAGCTTTGTCCACATTAGCACTAAGCTAGCAAGTCTGGAGTGTCTTCCCTAACATTACTTAGTCAATGTGTTTATTTAATATTAATCCTGTGTGTTTTAGAAATTGGTCTGAACTGAACTATGTAAGAATTGCCTCCAAAAAGACTAAACCAGGTACTAGTAGTACCTTAAACTATTATAGTAACTTATTTAGTATTCCTTTGAGGTTTACAATGAATTCATACTTCCCATTTACAGAATGTCAACATATCATTAGACAGTTGACCATGGACCATTGCTCACGTGCTCTAGGCATGGACATAGCTTGTCTAATCTGCAATCGTTGGCAGGGTAAGTGTTTCAGAAAAGTTTAAATAAGTAGTTTGTGTTTAATGGCTTCATGGTTCAGACACAATTAATCAACAGAATCAATTGATTAGCAAATAGAAACCAAAAGTGACAATAATAAAGTTACTAGTTATTAGTTATAATAAGCCACTACCATGCTAGGAGGGTAAAAAATATATACATTCTGCTTCTCACAACCACTCTGCAAAGTAAGTTTTATTAAATCTATGTTACAGAAGAGGAAGTTGAGGATTGGAGAGGTTAAGGGACTTTTCAAAGTATTAGAGTTTGAATTAGAACTACACAGCAGGAATAATTAGCTATCTTTTCTGGTAAAGTCACCATACAAAATTCAACTTGCCATTGACTTCTCTGTTTGTCAGGGCTTGTTTCTTTGTTTTACTTTCAAAAAGTGTATAATAATGTGCATTTAGATTTAGATGCATAGAAATATTAGCATAGTAATACAATATTAGCATAGAATTTGAAATAAGCATAGAATTTCAAGTGTAACTCTCACGGAATTATTGATGAATCTGAGACTTTCTGAAGATAAAATCTTCCAGGATAAAACCTAGTTATTGAATACATGACTGTAAATGAGTCACAGAGGAGACGACCACGTCCCCTTGCTGGCTCCAGGGCTTCCCAGCCACTAAGGTGAAGCTTGAGTGGCTCAAGAAGCTCATGGGAATCCTCTGGCCTGTACACCTGCTTCTCTGAGATGGAGCATGCCACCTGGCCACAGATATTCTAAGATAGTAGTTGGTGACTGGGTATAGGATATGATTTCTAAGTCTATGATGCATTAATTCTGTGGTTTGTGCATAATCGTCCTGCTTAGAGTGTGGTCCAAGGTTTTGGTAGCATTAGAGATAGTCAAGGCCTTGACTTTCTTCTCCAGTTAAGGTTGGCTGCTGGAGGATAACAACACTAGGAGGCTTGCAAAGCCCTTATTTTAAGGCATTATCTTCTCCAACTTAGTATTAACTGCTCTGACGGCAGCAGGAATGGACGGGGATACTTTTGAAGGGTTAGGATATCAGCATCTTTCAGCTGCTTTCCTATTTCCTCAAATTCCTTAAGAATGGAGCCTTTGCCCTTCAGTATGACCACAGCTACTCTCACTTAGAGGATCATCAATAGACAAGTGTCACCCAGCTCCAGAGGAAGGCTCTTCTACAGCTCAGAGAACCTATTCCTTTAAGTTTCCTCACCTCTGTTCCAATGCCAGACAAGACTTTTACTGCAAACACTTCAGTATCATTTCTAATAAACATAGCTTCCTAGCTGAATATCTCCAACACACATGCAATCTGTTGTATTTCAATGCCCTTATTCAAAGGGCACTTGGTGTTTGAGCTCTAGTATATTAAAGTGAAATATGTCTGGGAAAAACCATTGTATAAATAAATATTATGCAGTTTTTTTAACAGAGAGGCCCATGGGAGATGAGTTTATTTTCTAAAACTTTTCAATCAAGTTAATGGAAAAATTGAAACCTCCAAGCCCTCTGTGTCATGGTAATTTACACTGTCACAGGATGGTAGCATGTCTGAAATATGAGGAATCTCAGCGATCCTGAAGTTCATCAGCTTGGACACCAGACCCACAGAGGCTCAGGTGTCCATCTCTGTGGTGCCCCGCTCTCAGGGTAGGGCAAGAGGCAGAGTACTCTGAGGCCTCAGCAGGATTCTCCACCCTGCTTTTATTTCATTTATATATTGGGATTCTGCATTGGGTTGATTGACTTAAAGGGCTTTTGCTACCTAAGAAAAAGACTTAGAAAAATTTGATTTTTACTGATGATCAGTGTGACCCCCTAATTTTACAGATGTAGCCACTGGGTAATAGGAAGAAGAGGTGACTTGCTCCAAAGTCTCCCCACTAATAAATGACAAATGATTTTTACTTCATATATTGCTCCATCTACCTGACAATGTGATCAATTCCGCCAACAAGTCACCTTTCTGAGTATCTCAGCCTTAAGCTGCCTTCAGCTTCGTGGAAATCACAGGCTATGTTCCGTATTTTGATATGAAGCTTAAAGGCACTAGAGCATCCCAAGGGCAACCTCCTCCTATTTTGGAGGTTTGCAGTATTAAAATTAATCAAAAGTAAATGCTCCCAGACATAGAAAGTTCTTCTAATATACTTTTCGAGGAATGCATATTGAGCCACTCAACCTTACCGACAAAAGAAAAAAGTGTGCCTTCTTATGTGCCCTGGCTTTTTGCTTGACATGTGGATCACAGTGACAACATTTGCAAGGGAATCTTTTGATAAATGGATGCTGGGCCTCTCATATCACAGAATTTGTTTTGAAAGGACAAAAACCTTACAGAGCATAGTCCTTGACAAACTGGGCCCCATAGACCTTTATCTCCAAACTGTCAAATGAACCGAAATAAACTCTTTGCTGGCCCCAGAACAGTCTTTGTTTATGCCACTTCCTTCTGATCGTGTGTGAATCTTCAAGGCTCAAGTTCTTCACATCCCACCTGCCGCCCGAAATCTTCCTTGGCCTCCCAGACTGAGAGGAGTATCTTCCTCTTCTTACTTCATATCCCTTAACACGTACTTCTTTCTAATAATAATAGTAGAATTAACAACAACTAGCATGTACTTAGTGCATACTATTTGCCAGAGACAACTCATTGAAATAGGTACTATCTCTATTTTGTAGATGAGAAAATGAGAGTTAGTGAAAACAAGAAACTTACCCAAGATCAAACAGATGATAAATAACAGAATGGTTATCTGAACCCAGAATTCTATAGCCTGAGCTCGTACCCTTTGTGTTACATATCATTGTGTTTCTTCTGGGTTATAAGCCACCTGAAGATGTGATCAGTTTCTTAATTGTCTCCGATCACCATGGTTTCTCATACAGCATGAACAGCGTGAGGCCTCAGTGAAGAAGTATCATGGACACCACATTCTGCAAATGCAAAATCCCTCAGCACTGGAAACCACTGACTACCCACACAGACACACACTCACACTCAGCATTTAGCTGTCTCTGCTGGGTCTGCTGCAGCTTGGCTGTTATAATAGCTGATGGATTAGTGCTGATCTACACTGATTGCTCACACCTGCAATTCAAACTAACCCCTGTTCTGCTCTGTGCAATCAGCCATGCCCAGGTAAGACCGTCAGCTTCCCAAATGACAGGCAAACAGAGACCCACCTGACGGGTCTGACCAGACACCTGTGAGATCTGCAAAGTGGGAAAGATGGGGGAAGGGGAAGGTGGAATTAGAAAATTAAAGCGCTAAATGTAAAGGGTAAAAGAACGAATGCTTTATTTATTTCTCAGAAAGATTAGAAACTTTGTAGATAGAAAACATCAAAGGTCTCCAGCTAATGACTACAGAGCAGTAACCAGCAATGGAATTTTTACAGGCACTAGGATCTGGTATTTGTGTCTGTATAGGAAGCTTTAGTCAGAGAAGTTAGATAGATCTTAGAATGTCAAAATTCCAAAACAGAATCATACTTTGATTTCCGGTGCCACCCTCTACCACAGAGCTCTAGATTCATTTGCTAAGCTTGTCCCAGTAATTATCATAACATCTCATTCTGGAAATAAGGAACGTGAATGGAAAAAAAAATGCAGTCTACAATAGGGGTTCAACAACTTGCTCAGACCATTTGTTGCAGGGCCAGAAAAATGCACTATTCTTCTTGATTAAAGATGTTCAGTTCTGTCAATTATGTTTTCTACTCTGCATTTCTCCTAAGTCTTAGTTTTCAATATGTAATAACTTGTGGAAAAATATATGATGTAGATATATGTATGTATATGGTTTTAATGATCATAGTTACAAAAGTAAAATCATATCCCCACTTATCACATTCCCCTTATCCTTTGGCAATCCCTATTGCCTTCTCAGGGGAATAATTGTTAAACCCAGAGTAAATGGAATAGTTCCAGTTGCAACCATAAATAATTGGATTTGCTGTATTTCCTACTTTGAAAAAAAAATCACTCTAAATTTTCAAAGTGTCAGATTTTTGCAATATAAATTTTACTGAATTTGTTTGAGCTGTATGGCTAATATATCTCAAGGTGCAAATGAAAAAATATCAGAAAGGCAAAGTTGAAGATCTTGTTTGAGTTTCAAGACATTATTTTTCAAATACGGCCAAATAGAGAAGTTATCAGTTACAATATCTTCCATAATAGCAACATTTTTTCTGCTAACAATGATGTTTATTAAAGCATTGAATCAGGGGGATTTTTTTTTTTTTTTAAACTAGAGGTTTGGTTTGGGGCTTGCTGAGACTTACAAACCTTTAAACACTAAGGCTCTGACTTCTTTTTTAGAAAAGCTAGTGATAAGTTGAGTCAGCTCTCCTGGAAGCAATTTCCAGTCCCCCCAGAGTCATCCCACAGACCTTCATTAAAGGCAAAACGATGCAACAAGTAAGCAGTAGCTTCTCATGTTCTGAGTGTCCTGTCTTGTGATATTTTTAAAGTGTTATTATTACATCAGCCAGAGAGTCAAAGTTGGCTCAAGGTAATATGTTTTAATTTCAGTGGTTTCAAGTTTTACTGAGAATGCCAAAGCTTGGCCCTGGATAACACTCCCTCCGGTCACACCTGAGCCAATCTGGAAGATGGGTGTGTGTGACAACTTTACTTGCTTTGGAGTTGAGAGTTTGTCAGAACCTGAGAGAGTGAAATTTAAGGGCTTTAACCATGATAAAGGCAGGGTGTGGTGGCTCAAGCCCGTAATCCTAGCACTTGGGAGGTCGAGGTGGGAGGATCTCTTGAGGCCAGGAGTTTGAGACCAGCCTGTGCAACATGGTGAAACCCTATGTCTACACAAAATACAAAATAAAAAGAAAAAAAGAAAAATTAGCTGGGCGTGGTGGCACATGACTGTAGTCCCAGATATTCAGGAGGCTGATGTGGGAGGATCACCTGAGCTGGAGAGGTTGATGCTGCAGTGAGCCATAATTGTGCGACTGCACTCTATGCACTCTAGCCTAGATGACAGAGCGAGACCCTGTCTCAAAACAAACAAACAAACAAAAGCATGATGAATCACACGGGACACCACAGTGTGGTGAAACCCCTGAAAAGTGCATCTCCTGGGACTATCCCTTTTCTCTGACATACAAGCAAAGGAAGCAAAGAGGCTCAAGGAGCCAAGCCACCAGCAGCAGCCTGGCAGCATGTAACAGAAGAAGCCACTGGAGGCCGGGCGCGGTGGCTCATGCCTGTAGTCCCAGCACTTTGGGAGGCCAAGGTGGGCAGATCATGGGGTCAGGAGATCAAGACCATCCTGGCTAACACGGTGAAACCCCATCTCTACTAAAAATACAAAAAATTAGCCGGGCATGGTGGTGGGTGCCTGTAGTCCCAGCTACTAGGGAGGCTGAGGCAGGAGAATGGCGTGAACCTGGAAGGCGGAGCTTGCAGTGAGCCGGGATTGCACCACTGCACTTCAGCCTGGGCGACAGAGCAAGACTCTGTCTCAAAAAAAAAAAAAAAAAAGTAGAAGCCGCCGCTGGAACTCAGGCACTCAGGCATAGCACCTTATACATAGTTCCCTTTTTCCCCTTCCCCTGTGTCATTTCAAGAAAGAACTCAAAATTACCAGAAGTCACTCAAATATTAAGCACCCATGTGCCAGACACCATAATAGATACCTTACACATCATCTCATTTAATTTCAAAGATGGCCTAGGGGAATGGTTAAGGGCATGGGCTGTGGTCCCAAGACTGTGTGAGTTCAAATTTTGCTTCTACTGTTTCTTAGCTGTTTGACTTAGCAAACTCTCCAAAGCAAATCCTTCCTCATGAGAGTTTTGTGAGAATTGAGTGATAGGAAGCTTGTAACATGCTTAGTATAATGCCTAGCTGTTATGTGCTCAATGCAAGTTGGGTTTTATTGTCCCAGCAATCCTGTGATGTAGGTAACATTAGCATCAGTTCATAGGTGAAAAGACTGGGATGGGTTAATCTAAGTTCTCAAAGTCTGGCCTCTGGGAACTTGTTAAAAGTGCAAATTCTCTCTCTTTTTTTTTTTTTTCTTTTTTGAGATAGGGTCTGACTCTATCACCCAGGCTGGAGTGCAATGGCACTATCATAGCTCACTGCAGCCTCAACTTCCTGGGCTCAAGTGATCTCCCACCTCAGCCTCCCAAGTAGCTGGGACTACAAGCGTGTGCCACCATGGCTGGCTAATTTTTTGAAGACATGCAAATTCCTAAGCCCAACCCAAGGCACTGAATGAGAAAGTTTGGTAGATTCCTCAAATGTGTATGAAGATAGCTCTCTGAGGATTGTAATGCATGTTAAAGTTTAGTAAATCAACTTATCCAAAGTTATACAGCTTTTAAGAAATGAAACCAAGACTCAGTTTGTTTCAAAGGCCTTTGTTCTTTCCAGTCCCAGACAGGACCTGTGCGCCTTCCCCCATGGTTCTGACCACACATTACTGGAGAAAATGTCCTCCTTTCTCCATACTCCCAAGTATGGCTCCTGTTTTATCAGAGCAGCCAGTCTTGCACTTGCCCTGCTGTGAGAATCTTGTTTCCTATTTGAAAATCAAAGGTTTTCATTCGTACAGCAGAAATATCCTAGAAATGGGAAAACTAGGACAAAAGATTGTACTGTGATCAGAAAAACCCATTATTTTGATTAGTGACATTTTCACCCAGACTTTAAAAGTGGATAATTAAAATAAAATTTAAAATACAGGCAATTAGTATATAAGTTTTCCTTCCTCCTCTCAAACTGAGGAGGATCCAAGACTGCAAACTTTCAAATCAGTCTAAGTGTCCTTCTCAACTTGTTAGGTTTAAGATGGGGACAAGCATGGAGGTAGAGAAGAAGGCTCTGCCAAAGTCAAGAACACCTCCAGGCACTGTTGACAGATGAATTTAATCTGCATTTGCCATCTCTATACCCTGAAGTCAGAGAACTCAGACCAAACAGTGTGTTTTCAGAAGAGATGTATTAGTAACTAAAAATAGAAATTAGACGCAACTCTCTGCTATGCCTTCTAAAATGACAATAACATGGGAATAAATTTGGATCCTTGAATAACCTTTGTCTGTCATTGGAAATGATCCCCCCGCTAACACACACACACTGCATTTTCTGGACACCACTGCTTTTTGGTTTGACATACAGGAAGAGCTGCATTCTTTCTTTTTATGGCTCCTTAGCAGTTGAAGCTATCTCACCCCACTGGTCCTGACACCAGTGTTTAGGAGACTCTGAGAATAGCTTAGCAACTAAAGCCTGCACAAGAATAAGATCCCTTGAATAGGAACAACTAGAACTTGGTAGAAAGTTTCAAGATAAATTATAAAGAGCACAACAAATCTATTTTATTTTTTTGGTTCAAAGTTTCCACCACCATCTCAATTTCTACATGGATCGTGATCTTTCCAATTCACCATTTTCTTTCCCTGAACTCACAGATCTGATCTTTCTGGAAACCAACAAATGATGTCCTGAGTCTGCCAAGGATAATAATTGGTGGTCCAAGCCATGGTACCGATACCAGGCTCCATGACCAAGACCCCTTCACATGGAGGAAGACCAATTTCTTCACCTTTTCTTTCTACTGCCTTCCTTCTGCTGCCTCCATGGCCAAATAGACCAATTTAGAAAAAGCAAATTCTGCTAGCTTAGTTCATGGTCTGGGGATCAAACTTAATCTTCTACAAGAAGATTTCAAACAGATAAAAACAGCCATCTGTAAGGTGAACAAATCGTTAAAGAAATCAAGGCCAGCTGCGATGGCTCAAGCCTGTAATCCCAGCACTTTGGGAGGCCAAGACTCAAGATAGCTCGAGTCCAGGAGTTCAAGACCAGCTGGGCAAGATGACAAAACCTTGTCTCCACAAATATACAAAAATTAGCTGGGCATGGTGGTGTGTGCCTGTGGTCCCAGGTACTCAGGAGGCTGACTTGGGAGGATTGCTTGAGCCTCACAAGTAGAGGTTGCAATGAGCTGAGATCCATGCCATTGCACTCTAGTCCAGGTGACTGAGACCCCCATCTCAAAAAAAGAAGAAGAAAGGAAGAAAGAAAAGAAAAGAAAGAAACAAAGAAAGAAAAGAAAAGAAAAGAAAAGAGAAAGAAAAAGAAAGAGAGAGAGAGAGAAAGGAGAAATAAATCAGCCCAAAGTACAGAAGTACATTGTGCTCTACACCAGCCACCATTATCTTAGACATTCCTTCTGGACCCCGAGGTCTATGGGAGCTGGCAGTGAAGGATAGCTCCCACTGTAGGGCATAACAAGTGCCACCATGCTCCTCTCTGGATATGGCTGGTAGAGACTAGTAGTGTTATGTTTAATTCCATCAATGCTGCTGAAACTGCTGTAAACAAATGTTTGCTTGACATAGAGTAGGAAATGTTCTGGTTTCACAGGGTGGGTAGAAGCTGATCGTGATGAGTAGGGGTGTGGTTTACATGCTGTGGGATGATGAAGTACAAAAAAGCAAAGTACTGTCCTTCAGTGCAGAAGACAGTTTCACCATCCTAAAGCTTGATGGGCACTGAGCTGAACTGATGGTCTGCTTCCCTAGGAACCAAGCAGGCCACAGGCTCCCAGACTTGCTATGGCTATATATCCACATATCAAACCAAATAAGCAAGTCTAGTTGAATCTTTTCTCTAGGTTGGGGTTGGAGAGAAGAGAGTATGTGTGGGTGTCTTGCCAGATGCCAAAAGTTACTGAAAATAGCTCCTCTGCTAATCCATCTGAGGGCTAAAACCAGAGAATTTTCATTTTAATAATATTCATGTTCTTGGCCTCTAAAAAATGAAATACCTACAGTTGATAAATAAAGGCCTTTTCTGTAATATTCCAGTAAAGGCTAGAGGCACTTTGCATTTAAGAATAACTAAGTACAAATAAAATTCAGTCTTTAAAACACCCATTCAAGGTATAAGAAATGCCATAATTAACTGCCACTTGGTTACGAATAGCTAAGCCAAAACTTCCTACTCTCCTCTATTCCTGAGGCCATAACTTTAGAGAGATAACTGTTCCCCTCAAAGAACTACTGTAGACATAGCTTACTCCCAGAGTTCATCTATCTTACCAATTAATGTATGTAAGCAAAGAATTTTATCCACTTTATCCTCCTCCTCCACTTGGCTCTCACAACCTTCTTTCTTTGGATACCAAAGAATTCCTGAATAGAAACAGCTATTCTGTGACCTTACAAAATTCAGATGTGCTGTCTGTTATGTTCTAGTCTCACAGTGACTGGCCCCAGATTTGGGGTGTCCTATTTCTTGTTTTGTTGTTTGAGACTGTCTACCGTCCTTCAAAGCTGATTAATCTCAGGTGCCTGGAGTGAAGGCCATGAGGCCATGTAATATTAAGGCACCAAGAAAACTTCAATAAGTGGTTTAATGTATTTGCAGTGGCCAAAATTAGAACACCTTCCTTCTCCTTTGATTTGACAGCCTATTTTTCTGCTACAATTTGCAGTTCTTCCCCCTCTAACAACTTGAGTTAATTTCTATTCTGAAAGAAGCCAGGAGCAAGGGAGCCAAGGTACAGCTGTAGATTGCTATAGCCCTGGGGAGGTAAAAGTACAATGGTGAAGCAAGGCAGAATGCCTTCGTGGTTGTTTCCAGTGTCTGAGGTGGATGGCAAGCATCCAAGCAATGGCAGTGACGAAGGGCCTGAAGAGATGTGGAGAAACATTCCTCAGTGGTGACAGTGGGGAGAGGCTCTGGAGCAGACCTTCAAGATGTGGGACAGAAGAAGAACCAGAAGCTGTGAAGATCAATAAACTTTCCCTCCTACCAGAGCCAGTTAATGTGCTATAATCTTTCTAGTACATTGAAAATAAGGTACTTTCCTTGAAATATGGATTATATGTACATGCCTTTTCATATATACAACAACATGTTTTTAGATTATGCCACTCAAAATTATATTATCTTGAAAATGCTTTTTTAGTTGAAGTGCAGACACAAGTCTTATTTTTTGCCTTGTATGTAATTCTTATGTGTGTGTATGTTCTTTTACACTGTGTACAGCCATCGGATTTATGCATTGACTATATATTAAGAAGACACAAAGTGAAAAGTCATTAGTAACCTTTACATTGGGAATGTGACAATCAAAGACACATTTTTCATGAAGCTAATGAGCCTTAAGCTCCAGATCTCCTCACTTGTACAGGCCCATTCCAAGGCTCTGGGAGTGGCCCTGGCAATATGTACACATTATCATATGCTTTGGAAAATTTTGGAAAATTAAGAAATTTTCATCTCAATCAGTTAACATTCTGGTCTCTTTCCACTCTGACCTTCCTTTTGTCACAATTCTTGTGTCAGCTAGCCTTGAAGTAGATGTATTTTTGAGATCCAATTAAGGAGAAGTTAATCAGGGGATATATTAGTTTAGATTTAATAGGATATATTTATCTGCTTTGCTAGCCATTCCAGTATAAAGAATGGGTTTTGGGATTATGCCTCCCATTACTGTGCTAATTTCACCCAGTATCATGAAACAAAGGTATAAGACCAGATGTTATACCACAATACAAATGTCCTACAGGAAATTGGTCCCAAAAGTATATGTATAATGGAGAAGAAATACAGTTTGAAATGCATGGAGCTAGAAGGTAGTCTGTAAAAAATTTCTCAGTTCATCAGATGTATAAAATAGTGAGTGAAGAATTTTTCTTTGATAAGCTCATCAAAATGGACAACCTCTTCTGTCAACAATATACTTGATGAGATGTGGGAGAAAGCATTTAGGCTTTGAAATGTGATTGGGTTTGAATCTTGCCTCTAATATCTGTAAGCCTCAGTTTACTTCTCTGTAAGAAAAGAATAATAATATCTCTCAGAATTATAATAAGAATAGCTAACATTGAGTACTTTATTGTGTGTCAAGCATTGGGTTTTAAAACAACCCTGTGAAGGGGATACAATTATTTTTTCCATTTTACAGATGAGATTGAGGAATTTGCCCAAGGTAATATAATAACATAGAAAGCAGTGAAGCTAGAATATGAACTCTGGTAGTTTGGCAGCCCCCGTAGCTACTCGACTCTTCTCTGAGGATACAAAAGAGATATAGAATGTTTACAGCACTGAGGCAGGCAGTTATCATCATCCAAGAAATTGTAAGGACTGTTATACAACCCATCATGGGCTTCTCTACTCTTGGCTGCCACTGCCAGTTATAGGAACCAGCTCAGCTCTAGAGATTGCACAGTTGTCTTTGTCTCTCTCTCTCTCTCTCTCTCTCTTTATCTCTCTCTGTCTCTTTTTTACCCACCATGGCCTTTGTCTTTGTTTCCTTCTCCTATGTGGCTCTTTTCTTCAAAATAGGTGGTTTTTAAACTTTACTCATTATTATTATTAGCTAACCTATGTTATTTTTGGAATTAGATACTAAATTATAAACAAGTACATAAAATGATGCTATTATACCATCTTTAAAAGGCTATGATAAAACAAAACAAAATAAGATAAAATTTTTAAAAGCTATGATAATTGTTATTTACATCGTTGTTGATAATTAAACCATTCTCTAAACATTCTAAAGTTTTATTTGTTATAAATTATTTGCCTGTATATATCACCAAGAATATTACATTTTTCCTAGACCGGCAATAATCATTTACAGCAATTGACATTTCCTGAGTCACTATGTAACATTTAGTCTTATTAAACATACCTTACTTCAATCACAGTATGTTATTTGAATCTTGTAACTTCTAGCAATGAGATTACATACCATGCAGGTATTATTCTGTTTCTGTTTGGTCATTCATTCATTCAGTCAATACTTACTGTTTACTGTGAGCCAGATATTGTCCTACATTTTTACAACATTTTTGCGCATGTAAATTGTTAAATAGTTATATTCAAAGCTTTTAAGTCTGCATTTAATCTTTTCATTTTTTTCAAACAATTTCCAGGTTTTTATGATTATCATTTTTGATGGCTCCCTAATGTTACATTTGAAGATGTCTGCCATACCTTACCTTTATTAAACCACTCTCAGGAATTTGAATCATGGTTTGGCATTAGAAATAATGTTGTTGTGAACATCTTTGTAAATAAACCTCTACCTTTTTTCTTTTTTTAATGTGTGTATATATATATATATATAATTTTTTTTCATTCCCTACATTAAATTACTGCAACAGGTCATGGAGACTGAACTTTGTTTGTTTGTTTTTTTAACTGGTATTGCATTCAAAGGACTGTTAAAGTTCACACTTCCACCTGAAATGTAAGGCTATACCAAATACTTGAATATTGCAAACACTTGAATATTGTCGTTTTAAAAATGTTTATTAGCCCGTATAAAACAGTGCCTCCTTTTTCTTTAACTTTGCATTTCTCTAATAATTAGTGAGGCTAAACATTTTTTCTACTTTTGAAAACATGTTTACTAACTCTTAAATTATCTACAATAGGGATGTGTAAGGAGAACCAACACCAACACTAAACATGGACCAAACGCACAGTGAGTGTTAGGCCCTGAATTGGGTATACATGAGGAATATTCATGTAAAGCTCCTGATGGTGACCATGGTGGGAAAAGTGTGGATTGAAAAGGCCATCCAACCTTGGGTTCATATAATTTTTCTTCCACTTACCAGCTGGGAAATCCTGGACCTTAAGTTTCTTGTCTATAAGGATTGTAATCATATAAAACTTCTAAGGTTGTGTTGAGTATTAAATGATCCTGTGGTACAGACCGTATTTCTAGTACATAGCACAATGCCTGGCATGCAGTAGGTGCCCAACAAATGTGTTACTTCACCAAGTCCCAATACGGAAAGTGCTGCCAGGCATGGTGGCTCATGCCTATAATCCCAGCACTTTGGGAGGCCAAGGTGGGAGAATGCCTCGAGGTCAGGAGTTCGAGACCAGACTGGCCAACATGGTAAAACCCCATATCTACCAAAAAATACAAAAAAAAAAAAAAAAAAAAAAAGCCAGGCGTGGTGGGTGGCACACACCTGCAGTTCCAGCTACTCGGGAGACTGAAGCGGGAGAATCACTTGAGCCCAGGAGACGGAGGTTGCAGTGAGCCAAGATCACGCCACTGCACTCCAGCCTGGGTGATTGATTAGTAAGACTGTCTCAAAAGAAAAAAAATTGGCCGGGCACACCTGTAATCCTAGCACTTTGGGAGGTGGACACAGGTGGATCACCTGAGGTCAGGAGTTTGAGACAGTCTGGCCAACTTGGTGAAACCCTGTCTCTACTAAAAATGCAAAACTTAGTCAGGCACGGTGGTGCATCCCTGTAATCCCAGCTACCCGGGAGGCTAAGGCAGGAGAATCGCTGGAACTCAGGAGGCAGAGGCTGCTGTGAGCCGAGATCATGCCACTGCACTCCAGCCTGGGTGACAGAGCAAGACTCCATCTCAAAAAAAAAAAAAAAAAGAAAAAAAATCTAGAAAGCATGTCTCTCAGTACAGAAATACAATATAGAAAGTCTTTGAATATAGAAATAGTACTCACTAGAAGAGTGGAAAGGACTCTTGACAGGATAGTAGAGACAGAATAATCCGTATGACTTAGTTCACCTGGAAGGGCAGGAGAATCCAGGATAGGCAAATCTATAGGGGCAGAAAGTAGATTAGTGATTGCCAGGACCTGGGGAAGAAAGAATTGAAAGTAAACTGCTAATGGGGCTGGGGATTTTTGACAGGGTGATAAAAATATTCCAAAATTAGATAGTGATAATGGTGGCACAATTTTGTAAAGATACTAAAAACCACTAAACTGTACATTTTAAAAGGGTGAACTTTATGGTATGTGAATTACATCTCAATAAAAAAATTGGAAAAATATTATTTTCTGTGGCTCATAATTTAGAATCCATAAAATAAGCAACTTCGGAGGCAAGATTAAGGAATCCATTCAAAAGCTCCGATATTCCATCTTCCATATGATTGAGTCCCAAACTTAGAAATTAGGGGACTAGTTCAAAAAAAAGCTTTGGTATCAGCTGCCCCTATCATCAAGAAGAGAATGTAAGCATCTTCAAGTTAATTATTCTTTTCTACCCCTAAAATTAGCTATTAATTTCCTTGAACTTAAAGGGTATAAAAATTACTGTTTTTAATTATCTTGTATCTGTTTAATGCTCAGCAGTGTCTTAGGAGCTGTTTAGAGCATATTTCCTAACTAGACAACAACAAATCACAATTTCCCAATACCATGCACATGAAAGCTCATAATTCCTAGGGTAAAGACAGTAAAGAAGCCTTTTAGGATCATCTAACTATCCAATGAAAAGGCAAAATAAAGCAAGTGAAGGCTGGAAGACCACCAGTTTAACTGTACTTATTTCGTTTTATAATTACTTTTGATTGTTATTTCTGATGCCACCCTTTGAAATATCTTGGGTCATCATTCTCCTAGTCTTCAAAACTTCTGAACTAATAATTTATTATTGCAGAATGTAGTTATATCACTATGAAATGGGCAGATGGTGGGTATCAGATACCCAAAACAACTATACACACTCTAATCTTGTATTTAATTTGTATTAACGTGTGTCAAATATAATTTTTCTGCAAGAAACTCAAAAGACAGACTTTAATTATATTCATTTGATTTGTAATACGTTATGTGAGCAATCATACCCAGAACATAATTGTATGACCATACACACAGTAATGTATACTATACACTGTGTGAGATGTCAGATTACATTGTGTTAAGCATCGACTTATTCTAAAATTATCTGGTAATAAAAAAAAAAAAGTGATTTGGCCCCTTCCTGTGTGTTTTCTTTTGCCACACACTCTCCAGTGCTTACATACTTGATCACAGAATACCTGGCTAGGTGCTCTCAAAGTTATCAATCAGACATGGTAGAATCGAAATCTGTCTTGGATTCCTGCTTGAGCCAACAGAAAGAAAATATTAATCCTCTGCTACTTTGTCCTATTTAAAAGTAAAAAAAAAAAAAATCTTAAATATGTAGGAAGCAAACAAAAGCCTTCTGTTATAACAATTGATGATGCCTACGCAACAATTAATGACTTAAAATGTCAAATAGGCTCCCTGGATTTATTGCAGTTAACCAACTCAAACAACAGTTTAATTTTAAAGTGTATGTGTCAGAGGAAAATAAACATAATACATTTTCGAGGCCGGGAGCGGTGGCTCAAGCCTGTAATCCCAGCACTTTGGGAGGCCGAGGCGGGCGGATCACGAGATCAGGAGATCGAGACCATCCTGGCTAACACGGTGAAACCCCGTCTCTACTAAAAATACAAAAAATTAGCCAGGCGTGTTGGCGGGCGCCTGTAGTCCCAGCTACTCGGGAGGCTGAGGCAGGAGAATGGCGTGAACCCAGGAGGCGGAGCTTGCAGTGAGCCGAGATTGCGCCACTGCACTCCAGCCTGGGGGACAGAGCAAGACTCCGTCTCAAAAAAAAAAAAAAAAAACAAAACAAATACATTTTCACTCAATTGAATCTTAGGATTGGAACAAGGTCCAAAGTGGTGGCAAAAAAAAATCCACATTGCCTCATTTTCATTTTATTGTAGGCCATAGGAGATTACAGTGAGTGTTCCTTTTCCTGGAGTTTTCTTTTAACTCTTGCTACTTAACAAAAGAAAGCTTACCCTTGGGGTGCCAAGATTTGGAAAAAAAAAAAAAATCAGCCTGTTCAAATCAAGACCCCATGCCCCCATTTTATTCTAATTTTGGTGCCTTTGAATATTTCCAAGCTCCATTTCTCTCTGCTTAAACATGGTAGGAGTGACATGGCCTTAAGAATGTTAGAATATTCTGGAAGCCAGGTGAATGATGTTAGGTACTGGTTTTAGGAGTGAATGGGTGAGGTTCTTAGAGGACGGTTACCCCAAGACTGAGCTATTCCAAGACAGTCATTTCTCCTAGGAAAACCTGGCATTCAAGTGAATAGAGACTGTCCCTGTCGTTCCCTTCCTGTTCTTTCTCTTCCATCTCCTCTTCCACATCTCAGAAACAATGCCTGGATAAAGTCTTTGGAGTAAGAAAACCCTTCCAGTTTTCCTTGTTACATGGCTTAGGTTGTGTAGTAAACAAATGGAAACAAACAAACAAACAAACAAAAAAAAAAAACAAAGCTGACCTGTGGATTCAAAGAGCCCAGGATTTAAAATCTGACTCAGTTCATTCACCTGAGTAAATTCTTAATCACTTTTGGACTCAGTTTCCTGATCTATTAAATGGGCATAAAATATTTGCCCTTACTAGTTTATTGTAAGGAGAGTATCTGACACCTGATAAATGCTTAATAAATGCTGTTGGTCCACCTGCGTGTGATGGGAGGTATTTGGGAGGTGGAGGGAGGGATGGCATAAATGAATGCACTTAGTCTCTCTACAATTAAAAGTGCCAATGGATGTACTGAGTGAACCCAGAAGCAGTTACAGTTCGTTAAGCACAATTTTAGAAAAGGGTTTACAAGATCTCGATTAAAAATATCAACTGGACTAGCTTATTCAGAGTTCTCATCCTAATACTTTGAGAGTTTTTTTAAATAAGAGCATCATAAAAATACTAAAGGATTTTTTTAAGATGGATCAAATTCACATTTTAGAATAAATGATACACGATTTTGAAATAAACTTAGTTTTAATTGTGTGTATGTAATTATACATGATACGTACTTTTCAAATACAATTCAGCCACCACTGACATAAAGTATCAAAAAAATGCATGAGATGAAAAACTACATAGCAAGTGGATGAAAGTAAAACAAAACGTAAATGAAAATAGAAGAGTATGTCCAGCTACGTATTAGCACCTTTAATTAAAATTTCCAATTTAATTTTATTCTTAGTGATCATCCCATCTAGACAAACATTTGACACATTATAATTTTAAATGCACATGAGAATTACACTCATTTTTATTTTCTCATTTTCCAGATCTCTTTTTAAAGTATTTTACTCATTTTTTCAATATACAGCCACACCTAGAAATAAACTTATATACATATCATCATAGACATCCCTTTTTAGTCCCTTTCTCATATATTTGTACAGCTTCTCCCATCCCTCCTCTTCCACCCGCATCAGCACTGTCAGGCAAACCTGTGATAACAACTTCATATATATCCTTCCATGTTTTTCCAGGCTTAAACAATCTTAGATGGACATACACATACATATGTGCTTTTTTTTTTTCTCTTTTCAGTATTTGTTTTACAGAAATAAAACAATCCTGTTTTACAGGATTATCTTTTACCAAATGCCCCAAAAGGCCACAATCTATACAGATTTAGCTCAATCTTTATCCACTGTCTACATCTAAAACTAGCAGTTTTATAATGTTTGGCATACTACCAAAAAAATAAACTAATATATTAATACTTTGGAATATTTTCAAAAGTAAAGTTGAAATAAATTGATTTTACACATCAGTCTTTACTTAAGCTTGGTGAGAACCCATTGCCAAGAGTCCTGGACTGAAGGGAAGAAAATCTATGGGTATGGTTCTAGTTTAGCTGTGGACCACACGTAGGAGGAACTTAACTCACTTTGCTTGTCTGGGTCCCAGTTTCCTCATTTGTAAAATAAAGGTCTTGAACCAGATGACTTCAGGGTCACTTCCAGCTCCAAACTGCTAAGATTCCTTGTCAGTTAAGAGCTTGATTCTCAAACCATTTTCTTGTTTTTACTGAACTTTTTTTTTTAAATGCCTGCTGTCATGCTCTGTCTACCAGGGTGAATTTCCAAAAGTTTCTGCATAGCAATTTTAGCCAAAACTGTATATGTTCTGGGGAGGATAGGCAAAGGTACATTGAAGACCAAAGGAAAGAGTGAAGAAGTACAGTTGGGTCATTGTAAATGGATGTTTAGATTGTCAAGAAAAGTGGGCCAGAGGCTCCACCTCACACTAGCATGGCAATTGCCTCTCATTAGTATCTCAGGCACCATGAGTCTTATTTGGTGTCATAAGAAACACCCTGAACAACGTAATGAACCCTCAGCCTCCAGCTTCTCTTCTTAGGGATTCTTCTTAGGGCCTCCTTTTCTCTTTTATGTTTCCAGTCCCCTGAATTTCTTATTCCCATCCCCCATTAAAATCTGCTTCAAAAAAAAAAACAGGAAGGACACATTCACTTTAAGATCCAAATGAATGATAAGAGCTTAAAACATTATACTTATCAGTATTATTTGCATTTTTATAGAAACCAAAACCATATTTAAACAACAACAACAAAATTCCAACAATAGAATTGTTGTCGAGGATAAGAGAAACATAGGAAGAGGGCCTGTGGGGCTTCTAGAAGCACTCCTGAATGGACACGTTAAACCCCATGAGAGAGGGTCCTGAGAACCCATGACAAAGTGCTCTGGGCTGAAAGTCAGAAAATCTGTGGGCGTGGTTCTAGTTCAGCCACAGACCACACACAGGAACTTAACAAATCACTTTGCTTGTCTGGGTCCCAGTTCTGTAATTTGTAAAATAAAGGTCTTGAACTAGATGACTTCAAGATCACTACCAGTTCCAAAATGCTAGCATTCTGTCACCACAATGGCTCCTCTGAGTGGACCACGTTATCATCTGAACTTTTTTTAAAAGTTGTATGGTTGCCACAGTACCATAAGGAACTTCTTGGTAAATCTCTACTCTGCATTAGTTGCCTTTTTACCTCTAAATACCCCCTCCTACCACTACAGAAGCGTGACTCCAGAAAAGTTTTAGCTCCAGTTCCACATGTATGTTGATCAGTTGCTTGGCTGCTTACAAGACTATTCCATGTGTTCTCAATTTTTCTATCTATTAAGCTCAACTCTACATTTCTGATAGGACTTTTAAAAAATATAACTGATCATGCCATCCTGCTCAATTATCTACACTTGTTTCCCATCATCTACCATAGCAAATGCTGTTGGTTGCCAACTCAGCAATCAATTGTCTCCCTTTCTCCTACTTTCTATTGGAAACCCAATTTTGTTCCAGTATCCTCTACGTGGGCCATATAATCCAGAAGAAGCGGGACAATTCTTCCAGGGAATGAATCAAGATTGGTCTGAGCCAGTAATGGTGGTTGCATTCCCCTTGCCAGTGAATGGTTTAGGATTGGGCACGTGATGCACTTTTGGCCACGGAGGCATGAGGATGAGTCTGATGGGAGTGGCAGGAGAGCGCCTTAGGAAAGATTTTCCTTACTGATTGAAAAGACGCAAATCAAGACAAAACAAACACCAACAAACCTCAAAAACAAAGAAACAAATCTCTCTTCCTCTTTGGTCACTTTGTGATCAGGAGAAGAGCAAGTCTGAGAGCAAACCATCGCACCAAGGATGGCAGAGCAAAAAAATGGAAAGAACCTAAGTCCTTAATGACAGAGTCGAGCCACTGAATTCAGTCATCCTGGAACTGCCTTTGAACATATTATATGTGCTAATAAATTTTCCTCAGTGTTTAAGCCAGTTGAATTGCAGATTTCTGTTCCTCGCAGCTGAATTCATAATAATAAATGTATGGTGTAAAACCAACGTACTTTGACATACAAGAACCCTCGTGTTCTGACCACCTCATCTCCATCATCGTACACTAGACTGTAGCCACAGTAGCCTTTGCCTTCACCATAATGTCCACCTTGCTAAAAACCACTACTCATCCTTCAAGTTCCAACACAAGCACATCCTCCTCTAAAACGTTGACCAATCTCCTCAGGCAGACTGTGCTGTCTTAATTTTCCACAGCATTTCTTGCATGCCTCCATTATGTTATCATATGCATGCCTGTCAACCTCACTAGACTGTGAACTTCTTGAGGGCAGGGGCCTCAAAAACCAGTTTCTGTTGTATTAACACCCTGCACATGGGCACACAATCAATATCTGCTGAATGAATGTAGTACAAGGACCTTATCTATCACTTCAGGAATGCTGCTCATCTCTAATTTATAAAGTTCAGTTTCTTTGTATCTCAGTATGGGCCTTGCCTAGTAGGCTATGACTCAAATTCACGGTCTGAATGATTGAAGTATCTGTAACAACAAAACCACCAGTTCCTAACTAAAACCTTCAGGAACTTTGATAGGTGGCTTTGGAGTTAGTTATGTTTCACAGCCTGTCAAAGAAATGGACAATGAAAGGAAATGTGCCTCCAATCATTTGGGCAGTGTAAGAATCCTGTCCTGCAGCTTGACTCCAAGATGAAAAAATGGTAAAAGGCACGACAGGACTCCCCAGTTGATCCATCTCAAAAGCATTAATGCAGGCTTGGTCTTAGGACAACCGAAACTCTCAAAAAAGAAGGGTGAAACAAGCAAGTTTCAGGCCACAGAACCAAAATCTGAATCAATTCAGCATAAGTACTCCTATATGTTTTTAAACTGCTTAGCCAAGACCAGACATCTTCTGTTTAATGAACTCTGCTGCTCCTCTGTGCCCCTCCACATACCACACACACATAAACACCCAGGAAATCAGTTCACCTTCTTTTTGCAAATAAAAGCAGCTTCTTTTGATAGCTCTAGTGAGAGACAGTTTTAAAAGTTCACATCTGCCCAGATGTGAAACAAAAGACACAGTCTGTGATAACAAATGATAAATTGCTGAGAACTGGAACCCAGCAATTTCAGCAGTCCTCTATTCAGGCCAAAAGCACTCTTTTAAAAATGTAGGTCACGTTTAGTGTGACGGGGTGAACAATTACACTAGGGTTGAGATGACTCATTTAAATAGCATAATTCAAATATCCTATTCATCTTGCAATATAATCAAACTCCTGAGAGATTGCTATGCTCTTTGAAGAAAAAAAAGAAAAAGTGACAAAGAGGAAAAATGCAGGGAAATTAACATAGCCTGGAAATGTAGGTACCAGAAGCTGGAGGGAGTCAGGATGAGCAGGATGCTGGCCTGCCATAAAAATAAGTAGCCCTGATCAGCCCTTGAAAAGCAAATAAAAAAATTACCCTCTACTTTTCCCAGAGTCATGCATGAGTCCCTGCTGACTACTCACTATCTGCCTGAAAAATACAGGAATGTAAAACCAGAGCCATTCCATTATCAAATGTGCTGAGTGCTTACTATGTGCTGGCGTTGGGGGTGCAAAGAGAAGACAAAATTCTTCTTGTGGAAGAAGCCCTCACAATAGTAGGGAAAACAGACGAAACATTGTGGCTGTGCTAGAACACAGAAGTAGAAAAGACACTTCTGAAGAAAGTAAATTCAGTGAGTGTCTCAAGGCAGGCCTCACACAGGACTTCTGTTTAAAATGCCTTGAAAGATGAGTGGAATTCTTTACATGAACACGGAAGGATATCCTGGGCCTGTTACAAGAGGCTCAGAAATAAGGAAACTTGTCAGAAGGCAGGGAGCTCGAGTGGGTGGGTTGGAGGACTGCCTGGAGTCATATGATGAGAGGGGGTGCGAGTGACTTTCACATCTGTGCCCTGCCTCGAGCTGCCTCTCCAGTCTCGTTTCCTCTGACTGCTTTCTCTAGATTACACACTGGGCGCATCCTTAAACACTCCGCCTATGCCTTTCCAAGCTCTCCTCCCTAAGCATGTGCCCTGCCATTTGCCTCAAGTGTTCCCTCACTTTGTCTCTTTTCTCTGCCTGGGATCCTCAGGTCTCCATGAAGCCCCCACTCCATATCCTTGGGCAGACTGAGGTGCACAACTCTCTGTGCCTCTCATGTGTCCACTTGGTTAAGACAAACTATGTGTCTCCTTAAAAAAGGCATAGACACAGTCCTTGCCTTCACAATCAGCTCCTTCAGAGAGTTTGTGAACCCAAAGCCCTATAACACAAAGCAAGATGCAAAAGCCATGAAAAGCACCATGACAGTATGATTCCTGGCACTCAGATGAACACTGTAAGTCCCAAGCTGCCTCATTGTAATAAAGGCTCCAGAAGCCAAAAGCAGTGTCCTAAGGGAGCCTCCACTCTGGCCTCATGCCTCATTTCTTCCAATTCCAGTGTCTCTCACTGTATTGTCTCAATCCATGACCATTTTGTTTCATCTTTCTAATTTTCCATTTTGAGGATTATCCAGTTCTTTTTCTACCTCACAACCAATTGTCTTAGGAGACAACAGTGAAAGAGAACACAAGTTTTGACTTCAGGCAGAATTGGGCTTAAATCCCAGCTGCAGAAACCTGACGACTTGCAATGAGAATTTAAGGAGATGATAACATTGCACTCTCCCAAGAAATAGTAAGCATTCAATAAGCCATAACTCTCATGGCTATTGATTATCCTTGGAGTCATCTATCACTTCAGTCATCTCCAAGCTTCATATCTAGGGCCATGAATTCCACCCATTTTCTCTCTTCCCTTTTCTTCTCCACTCTGTCCTCTTTCTCTCAACAAGAGTGACAAATCTCATGCAACTCTGAGACTCTGTGAGTTTTATAAAAGAAGTAGCATGTGTGATGCATCTGAAAGAACAGTGGCACCTTGAACTCTGGAACTGGCAGGAAGAAGGCATGCCAACCACAGTAAATGGTGAATAATGGCAGAGATAGAAAAGCCCATATCTTGTTCATGCAAGGGACTGTGGGTGCTGCATTTGGCTGGATTTAGGGGTCCATGCCAAAGATCAGGATGGACAGAGTCTGGGACCATCATCTGTAGCTCCTGGGAAACCACAAACATGGATTCATGGGGGAAGGGGGTAGGGAGACTGTATGCAGGATGCACTGGGAAGAAAAGAGAACAAAGCACAGTTTGTGTCTCAGATATATCCTGCATGTCATGCAAAGCATACTGGTCCTGAATTAAGAGTCCCTGGGCTCCAAGATCTGTAACCAATGAGGTGAGTGACCTTGGGACTTCAGTTGGCTCATCTGTAAAATGAGATGCTTGACCTTCATGTTGAGTCACCCAAGTTCAAATACCAGCTTGATCACTTATCAGAACAAGAAGACCTTAGGTAAGATATGAAACTTTTTGTTGCTTTCATTTTCCTCATCTGTAAAATGAAGGTAATAGCACAATCATTCCCTTGCAGTGCTCCTGCAAGGATGCAATGCCAAAACCATACCTGGCACACAGTAGAAATTTTAAAAAGCAAAATGGTGCCATGAAAAAAAAACATGGGCCTTTCAGTTGCAGAAACGACCATTCAGCAAAAAAATTTTGGAACACAACCTGGGCTAGTCTGAGATACAACATGAAAAGGTTTTTGTCGGTTTTTCTTTTTTTTTTTTTTGGTCCATTTTTCAAAAAAAATTATTTGAGTAAATAGTGTTGTTTTCCAGATATATGTTGTCTTCAGAAAATGTTAATATATTATTGGGAAGATAGAAAAGAATTTCAAGTCCTGAAAGCATTAAAACTCAAGTAAGCCTTTGATTTCCAACCTGAATTCCAAAGAGAACGGGTTATCTAATAGAAATGCCGGTGTACCACTTGTTTTCCCTTGCAATTCCTGGAGACTCTAGAAAACAAACAGACCACAGAACTATAACCAAGCATTTGCCAAAGTCAACAAAGCCTTAAATATCTCCAAATTTTGTCTGTGACAGATCTTTTTGTCCCCCTTCCAGAATGTCGTGACCAAAAATGTGTGACTTCTTTAAAGACTCGGGCTAATGAGGTCCTGCATTCGTTCTTAAAAGAAATTCCAGGAGTTTCTAGTTCTACTCCACCCTTCCAACACATCATGTACTTATCTAGCATTAGGAAAACACTGGCCACTTTGCACTTGGGTTTCTGCCTGCTTAGCTTCCCAAAGACCAAATGTGAAGACGTGTCTCCTTCACCTTGAAGTGCCTCCCATATGATAGTCACCACACCTAATGTATATTCAACTCTCATACATATGGCAGACTCACACTAACCTGAATGTTCTTGCTATTACACCTATTGCCTCCCAAAGTACTGAAGAAAAAGATATACCTGGAATAAATGGATGAATGAGCTTTCACATCTCATGCCATTCTTTCTACACCAAATACTCTTTCTTTTCAATTTTGAGACTGCTCAAGTCTCCTCTGGGAAGCATTTCCTCACTGATGCTTGCTCAATTCTGACTATTTTCTGCCACCGTGTCCTTGTTAGCTCTTATGTACTTGATGTGTATTGCAGGAATTGTCACCTTTTTCCTTTCTCTCTCTCTCTCTCTTTTTTTTTTTTTTTTTTTAAAGAAACATGGTCTCACTATGTTGCCTACACTGGTCTTGAACTCCTGGGCTCAAGTGATCCCCCAGCCTCAGCTTCCCAAGTAGCTGAGACAGCACATGCTCATAGCCATGCCTTGCTTTCCTCTCACTCTTAAGCAGGTTGCTACAGGGAGTAGCCTCTCTCCAGGCTCTGTCCCTTTGCTCTGCCATCTGCTTTATCTACTCAGAAACTCCCCATTGCCTAAGCCTCCCTATTCCTGCCCTGGCCTCTCACAAAAGATGCATCTCCAAGATAGACAGAGCAGGAGCCAGTTCCCAGATTCTCATGACTATTCACCACAATCACCTACAGACAAAGAAAAAAAAAAGAAGAATATATGCATATGTTGTTTTCTGGAAGGATCACAAAGAACGGTTAAGTATTTGCCTTTGGGAAGAACTAAGGGCTAGGTGGGAGGGGTACAAACACATTCTTTGCTGTATTGTCTAAATTTTTACTTTAAGCATGCATGTCAATTTTTTTAATCAAAAAATTTAGATGCCCAAGATTATAATTTAGGAACAAGCCTCAGTATCAGCATTTTATTTAAAACTCTGGGTGATTTTGATGAAAAGGCAGAGTTGGGGCCCATGGGAGTAGGGGAAAAAATGTTCGTGTGTATACAGCGTGTAGGTGTAAGTACACGTGGGACTGTGTATGGTGGGGTGGGAGATGAGGGCAGGATTCCACAGCAAGAAATTTCTTCTCCCAGTATGCCATCTCTAGACGTTTCCCCTGCTTTCTCTTTCCCAGAAGCCAGATCAGACCATGAGCTCAGGCAGTTGCCTTCTCTAAAGAAAGGCCAGAATGGAGCTTGCTCCCCATTGGAGGGTAAGTCATTATTAGTGAAAGGCATGGATTCAGGAGCCGGATAGCCCAGGTTCAAGTCCTGGCTTCAAGTATGTGACTTTGGGCACTTCTGTCTGCCTCAGCTTCCTCTTATTGTTGCATGATGATTAAATGTGCCGCTATGTCCAAAGTACTTATAGCTATGCCTGACATGGGAAAAGCATGGGGTAATCACTGGCTATTAGCAGAAACAGAGAAAGGAGGTAAGCCCCTTTTTATCACTGAATCCAAGCCAGGTCATCACCTTTTCCTTCAGTGGCCCTGCAGTGCCCTATTCCTGTTGCTATAGAATCACAGCATCGTGCCATTATCTGTTTACCTGTTTATCTCTGTTACTGGGGTTTTAGATCCCTAAGGAAGGCATTGAGTCTCATTTAATTTTTTGTTGTTTCTTGCACATAGTGCAGTGGCCTCTGTGTATGGGTAAAACATGCCAAGTAAGGAGTCACTTTGTTAAAAAGCCCAGCCTACCTTCCAGGAAGCACTGAACTGCAGGAGGTAAATCAGCACCAGAGCAGTAGGGATGGCTATTCCAGGAATAAGGACACCAGACTCAATTGGAGCAGACACTTTGATTTTCTCAAATGGATATGACCTTGCCTCTGTCTCCCTTTCTCTGGGGCCAGCTAGACCTCAAATGTCCCATGGAGAATGCTCAAAGGGCTAGACTTTTGTTCTTTACTGTCTGTTTTGAATCCCTAAGTAGGGGTAAACACACACACCACACCTTTACACTTCCCCATTCCAGAATTAAACAGTGGCCACCAACTCCATTTGCTGATTGAAGATACAGACAGTTCATTTCACATGGGCACTTTAAAGTTCAGCTGGGGCATCTGCTTCTTCCAGAAAGCCATTCCTCACCTGTGCAGGCTGGAATCCTTCCTCCATGGACTCGTGGCACTCACCTCCTTGATAGCTTTTCACCACCTTATGCTGATATTCAGTTTCTCTCCCTAGACAAGGGGGCTTCCCGGAGATGAGTCTTTTCCTTTGCTGTGTTACACAGTCCCAGATTTTGGTGCATTTCTTGGGATGAAGCAGGAGTGCAATAAATGTGTGTTGAGTCAGACTCCTGTTCCCATCTGACCCCAGCTGACATACTCTGAGGCCCCTACAGAAAGCAAACAGGTGCTACCTTGATGTATAGTCTCCATATGAAGGAGGAAAGGGTGGAGGTGGAAGGTGGGCTTATCACTAAGAGAAGCCTTTTTTAAGTAGAGTCTGCAGATACTTGAAAGAGAATAATTTGTTTTGTCCTGGTTCTAAAATCATAGGTAATTTCACTTCATCAGTAGCTTGGCCCTTTGTTCTTTAAGAAAACTGCATAGGAATAACCTTGCCATGCTATTGCTACTATTAATAATGGGTAGGCCTCATCACATTACATATTGTATTATGAAAATTGAGTGCCAACACAAGAGAAAACTGATAGGAAAAGCTACCTAACTGTTGATAAGGGAGCAGACTTCCTTCTGACCTGGATTAGCTCCCTTCTGGGTGTGTGAATAAACTGAAACCTCTTCAGTCCCAACCCCCTCCCCACACACGCACACAAATCAAAGGAGTCAGGGAGAAGGCTCTGCCAAGCGCTGCCCAGCCTTTCTAAAGAATTGGTTTCCATCTGCACCATGGCCAGCAGTCTGCATTCAGAACGACCAGCAGGCCTTTCAAAAGGCAGGCACACAACCCAACCCACACAGTTTTTTGTTTTTATAAGAACACCTTCCCAAGGTTTCCACTTCAGTCTTCCAAACCACACTTGTAAATAGGGCGTCGTCCTCACTTATGTGATCTTGTTTGCATTCTACGTGAACCAGAAATTCCTTTAAATTGAAGGCTGGGCGGGGTGGGGGCGGTGGTGAGATTCTCAACAGATGCCCCCTCCTTCAGCAGGGACTGCCCCAGGGATTCTGCTCTAGAATTTTAGCCCTCCTCTTCTCAGTGTGGCATTCTGGGAGTCTGCAATCTGCAACGGCTCCTGGGTGGGAAGGAGAGAATTTCCATCTACAGTTCATTCAACACAGTTTTGCTCCATACCTCCTGCAAGAGGAATGAGGGCCTCAGAGTCCAGCAATCCACGGAAAAACTCAGAGGGGAAAGCCTCCTCAGTCTTTCTTTTGCCTACAAAATAATCAGTTGAGGGCTGAAACCAATAAGGATCTGGTTTAATGTTCTAAAATAGCCTCTTATTCTTTCTGGGGAAACTCTGCCCAACGATCCAAACTGATTTCCATCATTGCAAATGCAAACTGTGCCCACACACACACACAAACACACCACTGTGGAGAATTTTTTTGAGGTAAATGGTGGTGTTGCTAATGTCCAAGTTCAGCACCACATTTTAACTTTCCATCACGAGACCTTATCTTTCTAGAAAACAGATGAAAAGGTCTGAGGTAAGGTGTGATCATAGAGATGGGAATGTCTTTTATTAAGAGTGTTTTCCCAGACCTTAACTAAACCTCATCCACTTTTGTCAGTCAGGCCCGACAGTTGAGAGCAATATTAGAGGAGGTAATTGCATGTATCAGTCAACAGCTTTTGTCCCATGGCCACCGAGAATTACAGTAAAACGGGCACAAGAAAACAGCATACTGGATTAAAGGCAAGAAAAGGTCTTTCTCCAGTTTCTCCCTACTCACCAGCTGTTATGTTCGGCTGTAGAGACAGAAGCAGCAATAATATCTGTGGGAAATCTAGCCTACCACAGTCTGGGTTTGTCTCACTTCTGCTTTCCCTCCACCTTGAAAGTGATTAATGTTTGACTTTAAAGGGAAACTTCTTCAAAAAGCATTCTATCTCATCATAGCAACCAATGTATTAACCATATGTGAATTTCTCTCCCATTAAAGTACATGAACACATATAAACCCAAATCTTCGATCATCTTTTGGACTGACTGTAAAACAACTACCTCAGAGCCTTTGATGTCATGTGGTAACAGGTCCTAGTAGTTGCTTAAGTAAACAGTTTGCAAGACACAAACACATTTTATGTACATCTGATTGTAAATTACACCAAGCCAAACTCTGATGAACGGTTAGCATAGACATCTGAAAGTTGCCACAGGTAAGTAGGAGCTGCAGTTAGAGGAAGGGAAGACAGAAGAGTCTAACCCACCCCTGCACCCCTGGCACAAATCCTTCCAAGATAAGTGTGACTGCCACCATGTCCCTGGGAATCCAGACACAATAGATTGGCCCCCAAATCCCATTGTGAAAGGAATTCCCTTTCTCTCAACCGTGAGAAAACAGCTATCTAAAACACCTCCAGAGGCTTTGGATAGGAAAGAGGGTAAGAAGCACATTCTTAGTGCTAAGTTGAGATACCTTAGAAAGAGAATTGACTGACCAGGAAGAAATGGAGACCAACTTCAGAGAGGCAGCAGGAACCAGAAAACAGTGGGTTGGAGTCATTCACAAGGGACTTAGTGAAACAAGGGGCAAGAGGTAAGTTCGGTCAGCTTTACCGTGGCTCTAACAGAGGCAAAGCTGGGACACTAATGCAGAAAGCTGTTTATTAATGAGTTTCATCCTTAAATCAACTTGAAATCCCATGGCATATCAGGGGAGTGAAGGACAACTTCATGATAAAGCACTGAATAGTTATTATTTACATTTTACGGATCAAGAAATCAAGGTATAGAGAGATTAGGCAACCCAATCAAGTTAATGTAGCCAACAATAATATAAACAGGATTTATGCTCAGCTCTGCCTCCTCCAAAGCCTTACTCACGCCACTAAAACCATCTCACACTGTGGTAAGTGCATGTTCAGCAGTACTTGATCTGGACACCAAGATGTAAGGAGCTAGAGGATAAGCCCTTAGTGTCTTCCTGGGGCATCAGATTTATTCAAATATTGTTGGATATCAAAAGGAACAGGAGTAGGGTGGTATATGATTAATTGCATTCATCAGTATTTCAAAACACACTTTTCACATTAAATTCCATGGTTATATTAGAGAGCAGGATGCAATATTTCTATTTTAAAAGGTTGAATAGGTAATGAATTTATACAGTTAAAATTCAAGCACTACTAAATGCTATGAAGAGGAAAGTTTCTCTTTCACTTATCCCCCAAATTTCCTCCCCACAGGCAAATAATGTACAGGTTAAGCATCCCATATTTGAATATCCAGAATTCAAAATGCCAAAATCTAAAACGTTTTGAGCCCTGACAGGACCCTCAAAGGAAATGCTCATTGGACTATTCTGGATTTAAGATTTTCAAACTAGGGATACTCCACCAGTAAACATAATGCAAATATTCCAAAATCCAAAAAAATCTAAATCCAAAACACTTCTGGTCTCAAGCATTTCAGATAACAGATAATCTGTATCACCTACTTATGCATATGCATATACATAAGATGATAAGTATGTATATAGCCTGTTTTCCCTTTTTAAACACAAGTACTAAGTAGCCCACTAGACATGTTTTTCTGCACTTTGCCTTTTTTAAAAAAAGCAAAAAATCATGGAGTTCATATCTACACAGTACTTCTTTGTTCTTATTTACAGTTGCATTAAATTGATGCAAACTTATTTATTTAGCCAGTCCTATTGGTGGGCTCTCAGGACGTTCTGAAAACTTTGCTATTACAAACAATGCTTAAACGAATAAAGTTTTCATTTCACATATTTGAGAATATATATGTGGGACATTTTGCTACCTGTGGAACTGCTAGGTGAAAAGGCATATGCATTTTTAATTTGGATAGATATTAACAAATGTCTTTCTGTAAAAGTTGCACCAATTGGCAGAGAGCCATTTCTCAGTATTATCAAACTCTTACGTTGCCAATCTGATAGGTGAAAAATGGAATCTTGCTGTAGTTGTAATTCACATTTTTTCTTTTATGAGTGGGGCTGAGTGGCTTTTCATGTGCGTAAAAGCCATTTCTACTTCTTTTTCTGCAAACTGTTTATTTCTATTTTTTGCTCTCTTTTAATAGAGTGGTGGGCTTATTTAATTGTCTTATAGAGTTCTTTTTGGAGAACAGAACTAGCCCTTTGTCTGAGACATGAGTTGCAGAGTTTCTACAGGCCCTAGAATCTGCCCTGTCTTGTCAGTTTCCACTAAGAACCTCAGCCTCAAAATGGTAGCACCAGCACCTGGGACCTGACCATTTTAATGCTGATCCATATACACCTACTCTAACTATCATGAAACCTACTCAGCTGCCTGGTCAAGCTTCCTTCCATAGCTTGTGTTTATTCCCCAGGGGCTGCTCTTCTATAACGGACACCTACAGCACCCTAATCTAGCTACTCCCTCTCTAGCCTTTCCTGATAATGTGAGAAAAGGCCAAGAGCAGGCACATATTCTCCACACCAAACCCCAACCCAGGATGCATAAACACCACTATTTCTCATCTGCTCCCAGTATCATGTACAGTGGCTAACATATATTGGACATTTACTATGTGCCAAGTTCTGGTGAAAGCACTTTATATATATTAACTCACTTCATCCTCAAAAAATTCCATGAAGGTCTTACTATTATCTTCAGCCCATTTACAGAAGATAACGCAAGTGACAGAAATGTTAAGTTCAGTGGGCCCTCTGTATCCATGGGTACCACATCTAAGGATTCAACCAACCATGGATTGAAAATATTTGAAAAAATATAAATAAATAACAATACAATGTTCAAAAACAATACAAATAATAAACAATATGGTATAATAATTATATTTTACATTATATTTGGTATAATGAGTAATCTATAGATGATTTAAAGTATACAGAGCATGTGCATAGGTTATATGCAAATACTACATCACTTTCTGTAAGGAGCTTGAGTATCTGTGGATTTTGGTATCTGCTGGGGATCCTGAAACCAATCCTCTGAGGAGATCAAAGAATGTCTTGTTGTGCATCAGGAGTCATAAAGCTAGTTATGAAGCCAGGATTCAAAACTGGGCAGTCTGGACTACATACCAATTTAATCCTACCCTGATATTGCTATAAACTTCAGCAGCTATCCTAGCCAACACTCAAGTTACATAAATCACACACACACACACACACACACACACACACCATTACAGATCAATTTTACTAATATTATGACATTAAGAAAAACATTATCCTAGTACCAAAATGATATGAGGCCTTGTTGGGTTTATATAAACCATGATATTGCTAATTGAAGATATTCTGTTCTTTAGCTTGCCTCGTTTCAACTGAAAGCCAAATCAATTTGAGCTTAGTCTGGTGAACTATCCATCAACTTTCAAAAGATCACAGGAAGTAATATTCGGAAAAAGATGGTTAAAGAGTTGTGACATGGACTGGTCCCTTGTCTTCGAGCTCTGAATTTATTTCTTCTACTTGTGCAATTCTATTTTTGAGACTTTCCAGATCATTTTGCCTTTCTATAAGTGTGTCCATTGTTTCTGAAGTTTTGATTGTTTTTTCTTTATGCTGTGTATTTCCTTGACTATTTCTCCCTTCACTTCTTGTATTGTGTTTTGGATTTCTCTGTACTGGGCTTCGCCTTTCTCTGGTGCCTCTCTGATTAGCTTAATAACTAACCTCCTCAATTCTTTTTCAGGTAAATCAGGGATTTCTTCTTGGCTTAGATCCATTGCTGAGAACTAGTGCGATTTTTTGGGGGGTGTTGAAGAGCCTTGTTTTATCATATTACCAGAGTTAGTTTTCTGGTTCCTTCTCATTTGGGTAGGCTCTGTCAGAGGGAAGATCTAGGGATGAAGGCTGTTCTTTTGAGAATTGTCTATTCATGTCCTTAGCCCAATTTTTGATGGGATTTTTTTTTCTTGCTGATTTGTTTGAGTTCCTTGTAGATTCTGGATATTAGTCCTTTGTTGGATGTATAGATTATGAACATTTTCTCCCACTCTGTGGGTTGTTTACTCTGCTGACTGTTTCTTTTGTTGCAGAAAACTCTTTAGTTTAATTATGTCACAGCTATTGACAATTCTCAAAAGAAGATATACAAATGGCCAACAAACATATGAAAAAATGCTCAACATAACTAATGATCAGGGAAATGCAAATCGAAACCACAATGAACTAAAAGAAAGAAAAATTCAAAGAAAGAACATAAAGAACTAAAAGTAGAACTACCATTTGATCCAGCAATCTCACTACTGGATGTCTACCCAGAAGAAAAGAAGTCTTTATACAAAAAAAGATACTTGCACACACATGCTTACAGTAGCACAATTTGCAATTGCAGAATCGTGGAACCAATCCAAATGCCCATCAATCAATGAGTGGATAAAGAAACTGTGGTATATATTTACAGTGGAATACTACTCAGCCATAAAAAAGGAATGAACTAATGGCATTCGCAGTGACCTGGATGAGATTGGAGACTATTATTCTAACTGAAATAACTCAGGAATGGAAAACCAGACATTGTATATTCTCACTGATATGTGGGAGCTAAGCTATGAGGACACAAAGGCATAAGAATGATACAATGGACTTTGGAGACTTGCGAGGAAGGTTGGGAGGGGGGTGACATGGTTTGACTCTGCGTCCCCACCCAAATCTCATCTTGAATTGTACTCCCATAATTCCCACATGTTGTGGGAGGGACCCAGTGGGAGATAATTTGAATCATGGGGGCGGTTTCCCCCATACTGTTCTCGTGGTAGTGAATAAGTCTCATAAGATCTGATGGTTTTATCGGAGGTTTCTGCTTATGCATCTTCTTCATTTTTCTCTTGCCGCTGCCATGTAAGAAGTGCCTTTTGCCTCCCGCCATGATTCTGAGGCCTCTCCATCCATGTGGAACTGTAAGTCCAATTAAACCTCTTTTTATTTCCAGTCTCAGGTATGTCTTGGCAGTATGAAAACGGACTAATAGAGGGGGCAAGGGATACAAGATTACAAATAGGGTGCAGTCTATACTACTCTGGTGATGGGTGCACCAAAATCTCACAAATCACCACTAAAAATCTCACTAATGTAACCAAACACTACCTTGTACCCCGATAACCTGTGGAAAAAAAAGATTTGACAAAAACAAAAAGACTTCCTACCTACTAGAGGCTTATAGTCTATTAAGAGATAGGAATTAAACAACAACAATTAATTTAAGAGAAATTATGATGCTGAAGAAGTTCTGACTGGATGGAAGTAGGCACAAATGTTTTAGGAAGCCCTCAGAATGGCCTTCAGAGTTCAAATTAGGAAAGGTGGTAAAGGATACACAGGGTAATCATTCACTTCAGAGGTAGCAAGAAGCTAACTGTAACTGTGGTTTAAAGGGCCAAGACTAAAAGAGAAGAAGCTATAATGGTCCACAGAAACCAGACTGTGAAAGGCCTTGCATGCCATGCTAAATGTATCTTTGATCCTAAAAGTGGTGAGGGTCGTGGAAACATATTAAGCAGGAAAATGACATGACCAAAATTGGTTTTAGAGAGATGTCTCTAATGAGACAGTAGACGTAGCTAAAATTGTTAAGTATTCTCTCATCTCCCTTTTCAGAATCTTTTCCTTCCCATCTTTCTCCCTGACTTCCTGCACAGCAAAACTGCTTATGGTGGAAATAATTCACAGTAGGGTGCAAATGACTGATAAGACTTAATCAGTTACGTTTTGATAAGAGACAAAATCTCAAGCAAAGGAATGAATTCAAATGTGGAATTTTTTAAAAATCAAATTAAATTGATGGGATAAGTATCTGTGAAGGAGAGACCCCACTGGCATTTCCCAAATCACATTTTAGGAACTTATCTGCCACTTGTCTCATTAGCACAAAATCTCTCTCTCTCTCTCTCTCTCTCTCTCCCCCCCCCACCCTCCCCCTCCCCCTTGCCGCAAGTAGGAGGTGGGAGGATAAGAGGCAGCAGTGCTGGAGAACACGTACTGATCGCAAGTGGATAGATTTGGCTGATCTTCCTAATCAAAGAACCCAAGCCCCTGCAAGAGTTCAGGTTCCCGTCAAGATACACAGTTATGTTAGTGAAAGTGTAGAAAAACAGGCACTCTGAATTTTACTGGTAAGACTGTCAACTGAGGCAACTTCTATAAAAAGCAATTTGACAATATCTATTAGAATTGAAAATGCATATATATCCGACCCAAAAATTCTACTACTAGAAATTTTCACACACACACACACACACACACACACTCCTGCAAAATCATAAGATTATTTATTACAGTATTATTTATAACATCACAAGATTAAAAACAACCTAAATATCAAATTGAGACTGTTTTAAATAAATTGTGACATATACACAAAATGGAATACCATGCAGCTATAAAAAAGACTGAGGTAATTCATTTATAATATGTAAAAATATCTTCACTATATAGCATTAAGCAGAAAGCAGAAAATGCAGAACAAGTACATATACTAACTAGTATTTGTCCACAAAAGGTATTGGGAACAGGAGGAAGGTGAATACAGTACATATATTTTTGTCTGTGCATGCATAAAACAACTGCAAGTATACACAAGACAACAATAACTTTGATTGCCAATAGGAAGGGGAAATGGGTTGCTGAGGGAAGAAGACTTTACCGTATTCCCTTTTGTACCTTCTGAATCATGTAAATATACTACTTCTTCAAAACTAAATAAGTTACAAGAAAAATTGTGTCCCTGTTCTTGAATAGCTCACAGTCGAGACAGATACACAATTACTGTACAATAAGGAAGAACTAATTGAAACTATCTAATAGGCTACAACACAGAAGCAAGGAAAAGGTTAAAAAATTTCTCTGGGCCAGAGAAAATACAATTGGAAATTACCTTATTCCTCCCATTTCAGCCAGCATTTCTGTGGGCCCAACATTCCTCAAGGCCCATCTACTACAGGTATAGTTAAGTCATGACTCTTAGCACCCAGAGGGCTCTTTGTCCAGTGCCCTTACCTTACAGATGGATAAAGCTGGACCCCTGCAGGGTGAAGGGACTTGCTTCGAGCCACGTGGATGGTTGGCAATGCCCCAGTTCTGAGCCCACCATGGAGTCCCTTCCTGTAGCAGACACTGACACAGCCATGCACGCAGTGACTTGGTAGTGCTCTGTATTGGCTGAGACACAATTTGGTCTGTGGAGACTCTGCCTGCCAATCCTCTTTGTAGGCCCCTATCAACTTGTATGCCCACAAACCAGTTAGATGTTGCCCCTCCCTCCTTAGGGGCTCAGACAAAATTAAGGAAACTTCTCAGTGGAGGACAGAGAAATCATCAGCCTTTTCCTTCCAGGAAGTGCTCAGCATAAAAGGAGTCCATTTGGTCTTTGCCACCTTGTCAGACCAGGATCACAATCATGGTTGGACCTTTCCATTTGCTTCTTACGCATAACAAGCCATGCGGCCCACTGTGTGGTTAGTTAACTGAAATTTCAACATTTAGCCAGTAATCTTGCTTTCAAGGAAACAAAATAATTGCTTATCAACCTGTCATTCCCAAGCTCACTCCAGTCTTTAATTTCTCTCTAGTAATAAGGCAATTTGCTTTCAATTGCAAATCCTTGCACAACCTGGCATGCAATAGAGAGCGAGTATGGCCTTCCATACCTCATGGCTTTAGAAGCAGAATAGTGCTTAGCCTAAGGCAAGCTAAATTTCATCATGATTTCAGATCCCTGGCTTGCTAACATTTCTTTAGTTTTCCACTGAACTGTTCTTCCTGTCCAGGACCCTCTACCTGCTCCCACAACTCTACACAGTTAACCATTGATCTCTCCTCTGCCCTCATCATCCGTCTCTTTATTCTTCTTATTTCTTCCTATGCACTTCAGAGCAGCAGCCCAGTATTAAAAATAGCTCCCCCCTTGATCCTTCCTTCTCTTTCATCTCTGATGCTATTCCTTTTTCCCTTTCACTTCTGGATGCCTTTGGAATACGAAGAGGAAAAAAATCACACTTCAGCAAATTTAATAATAATAAAAATAAAAATGACAAAAGTAACAAATATTTATTGATCACTTACTTTGTGGTGAGTACTGAGCTAAATAACCTAGCATGCATGACCTCTGAATGAACAAATATTTTCTTTTGCAAGCTATGTTTGTCTCAGATAATGATCTGCAGAAACATAGACTATGGTTGGTTTCAATATAATCCATTCTCTAAAATGACAGGAATCAATTGTGTGACCATACACCCACTTTCAAACAGCCCTTGGCTGTGTGATAGCCATACTCTAGAACCAAACTATCTGGCTATATGATGTTTGCACTGTTGCAAGTAGTGGGAGGATGGATGACCACCTCTCCCCTTCTACCCTAGGGAACCACGAGATAAAGCTATCTTAGGTCTATTATTATGCCACCACAACTCAAATTTCAACATGTCTCACCACAACCACATCACTCCTACTTGAAAATGCGACCCAAACGTGAAGCTATACAACACCACCACCCAACAGCCACAGTATTAAAAGATAGGAAGAGAAAGAAATACATGAAAACGTGAGCTGAAAGTCTCTCACATGCATCTACAAAGTTCTTATTAAATCCAATAGCCTGGGATGGAGACTTTTAATAATGTCATTATAAGGAAATTCCACCAGAACATTGAGATAACTCATGAGAGTTTGTGATCCTATGTTTTGTGCACCCACTTTTCCCTTTTTAAAATTGTTTGGTCACTGAATACTTATCTAGCCATTCTATTAAGATAGTATCTGAACTTGGTTGCCCTGAAATCTTTCTGCCTTCTAATCATCTTCCTCCCACATACTATAATAGTGATATTTAAAATGTCCTGTCTGAAGAAACAATTGAATAGAATTAGGAAACAGATATATCATCACTTATCTATGCTGCCCACTAATATATCACAAGACCAAGAGGTGCTCAGTAAATATGCTTTAACAAATACCTAAATTATTTAGTGACCAGGAAAAGCATAAAACAGGAAGCTTATTGTTGCCTATCAATCAACATTTTTAATTTGTTTTTTGGTTTTGTGTTTTTGCTTTTTTAATGATTCTTCCAAGATGTCAAGAATGCAGTACATTGAGTGCCCTGGTATTATTGACAAGAGAGAATTCGACAACATTGTTTTTCAAAGAGTACTTTCAACTCTAGAAATTAACCCTAGGATATAGGTTATATGATAGCCTTAATATAAACAGAAAAATAACTTATTCAGAAAATGTTTCCAAAATTTGAAAATACTAAAGTTCAGCAATAATGGAATGTTGAGTAACTGGTAGTACAAATCACTCAATGAAATATTATGTAGCTATCAAAAATGATTATTAGATTTATACAATAACATAAGTGAAAAAGTAACAAAAAATGAAGATTGTAATAACACTCATGCAAAACAAGCAGAGACTCATGCAAAAAATGCTAACAAGAGGAACTGGATTTGAATTTTGGCTCCCCAGTTTATTAACAGTGTGAATTTAGGTGGATTAATCTCTATGGCTCAACTTCCTCACATTAATTACAATGCAATAATAGTGATAAAAATAATAACTTATTCCAGAGGAGTATTGCAGGGAGGTAAATGAGTGCCGTGGCTGAAATAGGATAAGCACTCAATAGATATGATTAATATAGTGATTATTATGAGGGTGATGGAACTATGGTGTTTTGTCTTTGTTTCCCAAATCCTCAATGATGTGTAACATTAATATGCATCGTGATGGTGATCTCTTCATCTCTCTACCCAGTCTTCTGTAAGAAATATCTGAAGCTGGATCATTTCAGCCATGGTAGTCTCACTCTCTCTTCCTAGGAATTCCCATAGTGCTTCCTATTTGAAATGATTGTTCAGTAATGTTTTTATTTTGCCTGGAGTGCATCACTACCTTTTATACATACATGCTCATCTCCAATCCCCCAACCATGGCTCTCAGGAAAGGGGCATCTTGAGTCCCTTTCATGAGCCCTTCAGCATGCAACCAAATGTATCTCAATAGGTTAATTTAATTTTTAAAACATGTTGATTTGGCAATCATATAGACACAAGCATGTAGAGTATCCAGAATTCCAGAATTCCATAAATGTTAGCTGTTTTTCTGTTTTTTGGGTTTTTTTTTTAACTTTTATTTTAGGGTCAGGGTACATGCGCAGGTTTGCTATACAGGTAAACTTGTGACACGGTTGTTTGAGGTACAAATTATTTCAGATTCTTTCTTAATCATATTTTATTTCCATAGTCACAAAAGAACAAAAAAATTAAAAAAAAAAAACCTTTGGGTTGGTTTTCTTTGGTTTGTGTTTTACATCCACTTAGTTTATAACTCAGTAGAGCCTGCAAACAGACAACATTCTTTTTCATAAGACGAACTAAGTCTGTATTTTCTCTGTACAGAAATAAATGCAATAAGCCAGGTCAGTGGTGATTAATTTCCAGAACAAAGGATATACCAGGTGGAAAGCCAGAGGGTAGGCAGTATAAGACTTCCAGGGAAAGAACCCTTTGGAAGGCAGAATTCTATTCAAATTCAATTAAAACTACACTCTCAATCCAAAGGTAAATGATTCTGCTTAAAGTTTTTTGTCCCTACTATTTCCCTAGGGTAAGAGCCCTGTAAGCAGATACCTTTAATTGTGCCAGCTCCTTTTGTATTTTTCACAATTAGCCTATCTCCAATTATATAAACATGTACACGGTGACAGTCTTTGGTTATGGAAGGTATTTACAGGAAAATAAAGGTAACTTTAACTTTGAGAGTTGGTTTTAGGACAAACAAGATTAAAGCTTATATGGATATACAAAATAATAGACTAATGCTATTGTCTGCTTCCCTTAAATTATTTTATTAGATGGAACATATTAATTATAAAGAAAGCAAACTTGGACTCTGTGGGTTTCTAAAGAAAATTCCTTTGTAGCATCACAGCAGGATTTCCTACCATTTTTCTCTTTCTGATGAAATTAACTCCCCATAGTTGGTCAGCAGGATAATCTAATTTTAGCCAATCAGCTTGGGAGCTGCTGTTGACCTCACAAAGGGAGAGAAAGGTATCTGCAGTCATAGCAACCACTCGCTCAGCTCCGATCATCTCTCTGGACCCTTCCGTCTAATGACAGACACCGGCTTGCTTCTTAGATGATTAATCTTTTCCCCTGTGAACCTCCTTGAATACATTAGCCAAACAAGTCTGATAAATTTGTTTATCCCAAGACAATCATTAGAAAATTATCTGCAAAAGTAATTCTCACTAGAACAGTTTGTGAATGGAAAGCCATATGGCAGATAAAAACAGAAATATGCAATAAAATCTCTTGCTGTATGTCACAACAGGTTAGGAAACTTTTTTCCACTTCAAACTTTGTTATTTTTTGCTAAATCACAAAAGCATATTAGCCTAAAAGCCATTTTCCATGAGCAAAGGAACATTTATTCTAGTCACTAGTTACTCCTCCAGTTAACACTGTATGTCTAGTATGCGCTAGGTGCTGGGGATGCACCCGTGAATATGAGCTATCGCTGGCTTCCACAATCTCACATTCCAGTGGGAGGAGACAGATGTATAAATAGATAATTACAACATACTATAAGGGCAGTAACAGAGGCAAAACTGTGGGCTCTGAGAGCATTGGAAAGAAGTGGATAACTGTTTTCCAGAGTCAACTAAGATTTCACTGCAGCAACATTCAGATTAGGTAAAATAGTAGGACTTTTCCCAGAGATAGAATATTCTTGGCAAAGAAAATAGCACTGGAGAAGCATGGATTTACAGACAATGGTGATAGACTCCTGGGCAGCAAACTGCAGCAGCTGGGTATTGGCTACATCTTTTTTTCCGGGAAGTTGGACTGAAAATGTGTATTGTAACGGGGATGAAGTACCTTATAGGATAGCACATGTTAGGGCCTCAAGAAGACTGAAACAATGGGGATGGATAGGAAGGGCCACTTTGGAAGTTCCAAGGTTGAATCAAAAGAATAAAATTGTTGATGTACCCTTAGTGACGCTCCTCACTTATGGAAAGAAAGAGAAGACAATAAGCACGTGTGTGGCCACACTGCTAACATGGGCCATTTCCACACACAGTCACTAGATCCACCACTAAAGGGTCAGTTCATTGAGTGAGAGACAGGGCTGGGTTTCTCTGTGGTTGGGTGCTCCAAAATGACAGAAGGTATTTAAAGCAGCTGATGAGACAACTGTAACTACTTGAGTAGGGTTATTAGTGTGGGCAGAACCTTACTGACACTATAGGCTTTTATAAACCAACACTAGACAAACTTCACCAAAATCAGGGCTTGAGAGCCAGATGTCTGGACCAGTAGCCAAAGCTGTCTGAGTCCAGGTGGTGATGCTACGAGTGGTAGGACAATTGGGCCAATGTCAGTTCTGCAGCCACACTATGATTTCATCAAGGCAGGCTTCAGAAACACTGACTGGAATGAAAGGTGTCATGTAGGTAAGCCTATCGTTGATGAGGTTCCCCAAACCAATTCAGGAGCTTTCCCAGGACATGTGCTCTAGGTCTAGACTGCCCAAGCCTGAGAATTTCTACATCTGCAGTTCTGCGTGAGTATTCCAGTCCAGCTTTCTAATTTTCTCATGCCTTGCAAGAATAATGTTGCCCACCATAAATCTGCTCCACAGAAGCCTCAGAAAGGAGCCATTCATTAGACTGAGGAGTCTCTATTTTCTATATTTGCCAAATTTTTAACAGTGAGCATGTATTCATTTTGTAATGAAAACATATTTTTAAGAGATAGAAATTTCAACATAAATTACCTCAAAAGCTGTTCTTCTGTAATAGCAAATACACAAGTTGTTATCAGAAGCACACAATTATCTGCACTAGGCTGAGCATGGTGGCTCACACCTGTAATCCCAGTGCTATGGGAGGCTAACGCAAGGGGATTGGTTGAGCCCAGGAGGTCAAAACCAGTCTGGGCAACAGAGTGAGACCCTGTCTCAACACCCTTCCATGGCCCCTGCCAAACAACTGCACTATACCAGGTCCTGTGCCAAGCCCTTCACAGACTTGAGTCATGTAATCCTCACAGCAGCCCCTAGAGAGGGACTCCATGTTACCAAAGAAGAAACAGCATTGGAAATGTACAACTGAAAGAAAGAAAGAAAAGAAAAGGAAGGAAAGAAGGGAAAAAAAAGAAAAAAAGAAAAGTTTTGTCAAGATTCCAGATAAAGAGAATACTGCCTGGAAACTAGGTTACTATTAAAGATGATTTTATTTTTAATTTCCATCCAGTGACTATATTCTGAGCACCTGTATGTCAGGCTCTGGACTACAAAAAGAAACAGGTGTTTTGGTGGGGAGGCGGCACATGGACAACTAAGTATAAGATGATGTGATATGTTCCTTTAGAGTGGGCTATGCAAAGTGCAGATATTAGTCCATGTGTACTGTGCCTGAGGAAGCAACAGTTCCACTTCATCATGTGCCAAGCTTCATGCTTGAGACCTGATAAACAGTACTTCATTTATACTGCATGACAATCTCAAGGGGTGCTATTTTTCTCTGACATTTTATAAATGAGGAAAATCAAGGTAAGAGGTTATAGAGCTTATCCAAAGTCACATAACTATTAAACAATAAATCTAGAATTTGAACCCATATCTATGTAATTCTAAAGTTTGGGTGCTTTTCACTATGTTATAAAGGTAGAAAAATACACTCGAGTCTGGGCACGGTGGCTCACGCCTGTAATCCCAACACTTTGGGAGGCCGAGGTGGGAGGATCACGAGGTCAGGAGTTCGAGACCAGCCTGACCAACATGGTGAAACCCTGTCTTTACTAAAAATAACAAAAATTAGCCAGGCATGGTGGTATGCACCTATAATCCCAGCTGCTTAGGAGACTGAGGTAGGAGAATCGCTTGAACCCAGGAGGCGGAGGTTGCAGTGAGCTGAGATTGCGCTACTGCACTCCAGCCTGCGCGACAGAGCAAGACTATGTCTCAAAAAAAAAAAAAAGAAAGAAAGAAAAGAGAGAGAGAGAGAAAGAAAGAAAGAGAGAGAGAGAAAGAAAGAGAGAGAGAGGGAGAAAGAAAGAAAGAAAGAAAAGAAAGAAAGAAAAGGAAAGAAAGAAAAAGAAAGAAAGAAAGAAAGAGAGAAAGAAAGAGAAAGGAAAGAAAGAAAGAAAGAAAGAAAGAAAGAAAGAAAGAAAGAAAGAAAGAAAGAAAGAAAGAACAGAAAGAAAAATACAGTCAAAGCCCGTTTCACAAGTTTGGGTTTTTTAAGATTGGACAATCAATCTGTATTTAGAAACAAAGTCCCATATTCACAGAATGAGGGGTCCTTCCTTAATTTCCTTGTCTTCCTCATTCTTTCTCCACACAAGCAGACCAGGAGGCAGCATTTTTCAAAGGACAAGGACACAGGAAGCTGCCTTGTGAAAGAACATGTGTTTCAATTCCAAAGGACATAAGCTACAAGCTTAATATATATATTTTTACGTATTTTTAAATCTCTGCAGACCCCGGAGACACCATTCTCTCCCTCCCACCCCCTTTTTGCAAAGGAACTCTCCATCAATAATATTAGGTCCTCTGTCTTTCCCCTCTAAAACCCAAATTCAAACTATTGACCCTAATCTTACCTCTGGAAAGGTAATGCAATGTGTTTAAAACTCAGGGAGACAAGAGGCTGTGAGACCTACATGAGAATAAGAAGCCTTCATCGTTTAACCCAGAACTGCCACAAATTCTCAGGAGTATAAGGCTGAAAAAAAAAGGACCACTTATACAAAATGACCTTTTTCACTTTACTTACATTAAGCAGAGGGAAGTAAGTTTTAGGATAAATCTATCTAGGCAAAATGTCTGAGATTCTCAGTGGGAAATGTGCACCTCTTTCTTTTTGTTCATCCAGACCTTGTTTTCTATGGGAAAAGTCACAAGGCTCCTGGGGCACAGGATACCCCATGAAGACATAGATATTTCAGGAAAGTAGAGCCAGCAGAATGAGAATATTTTGGGCCAGGCTCGGTGCCTCCCGCCTGTAATCCCAGCACTTTGGGAGGCTGAGGCGTGTGGATCACCTGAGGTCAGAAGTTTGAGACAAGCCTGGCCAACATGCTGAAACCCCGTCTCTGCTAAAAATACAAAAATGATCCAGGCGTGGTGGCGCATGCCTGTAGTCTCAGCTACTCGTGAGGCTGAGGTAAGAAAATCGCTTGAACCCAGGAGGCGGAGGTTGCAGTGAACCAAGATCATGCCACTGCACTCCAACCTGGGCAACAGAGTGAGGCCCTGTCTCAAACAACACCACCACCGAAAAAAAAAAAGAAAAGAATGAGGATATTTGGTTCCAGGGCAAAGTCCTTCTGAATTAAACTAAGGATGTAACCAGTGGTTGGGAATACCAGAACAGGGTTCAGATGTCCTGGGACAAAGGATTGGCTGACAGCCTTTGGAAAGCATGTTGAGGTCCAGAAAGAAGCACCATTTCTAGCAGTGAACTAGAAAGAAAACCAGAGGCCGGGAGAGAAATTCAGACAGACCACATTAGTATCTGTAGAACAATCGCCTGTCTCCTGCTCTCCTACTTTCCAAGGTTTCTTTCAAATCATGTTGCACACCATTTACAGAAGAATTATTTCACTCTCCTGCTCAAGAACTTACTATAGCTCCTTGTTGCCTCCTATTACTGAAGTGATCATACATCCTGATTTGCTCAGTCTGTCTTACACTTATTATCCTTGTGTAATTATTAATGGCATCTCCTATTGCCTTCCATAGTATTCCATTTGGTTAATTAATCATGTGGTTACCATATCTTCTACTTACTTCAAACTTCTCTGTCCAATTTGCCATTCTCTTTTATGCCCAGGAGTTCTCAAATAATTCTGTGCTCATTTAAAGGGATTACACTGTATATACCATTATAGGTTGCCCCTACAACTTGAGTAGAACTCTTTACTGTCCTGAGCCATGATTCTTAGATATTCTAGTAAGTTACATGTTTAGTAAATTACATATTCCAGTAAGCACAAACTCGTTTTTGTAGCTGCAGTGTTAAACACAGGTGTAGTGGAATCCTGACTTTGCCACTGACAAGCTGTGTGACCGTGAGCAAATCATATCTCCTCTCTCAAATGTCAGTTTCCATATCTGTAAGCACAGAGACAATCATAGAACCTAACTCAGAGGGTTAGGAATCAGCTTTAGGAAAGAAGATCCAGGTAAAGTGCTTATTACATCCACACTGGCTAAAGGTAATGGTTATGACTACCTCCCACCAACATCGCACTCAGCACAATGCTGTCTGATAGATGGCTCCACTACACAATGAGTCCTCACTTGCAGCAATGATACACTGTATGCATTGATCATAATTTGGAGCCTTATTTGGCAAATGCTGGTGTCTTAGGTAGTGTTCCCCAGAAGCAGAGACTTAGATGGGGATTCTTTTCAAGTGATTTTTTAGGAGTGTTTTCTGGAGAGGGAGCATGAGGGATACAGGATAGAATATGTGGGGAGGGGAGGAGATATTAAGCAAGATGTGATCTCAGTTTCAGATGACCTTCAGTTTGATCCCATCAAGAAACTCTGGAGCACAACGTATATTATAATGTTAGCCCTAGTTTTAGAAAGTGGTCTCCATTAATTTGTGATATCCATGTGGACCTGTCATTTCCCACTATGCCAGACAAACTCATGAAGACTTAGGTGGCTTGTGCATTTAGTATGTGTAAATCACTGCATTTTTCAAAATCCCAGTTTCTTCATTTCCAAAATGGCAATGATAATACTTACATTGTAGGTTGTTGTAAGGACTTAGAAATAAGACTTTCCTAATCTTGACAGTAAATGGGCACACCTTTTCCTCTCATCAGCCACATTTCTCTAAGTGTATTTCCCATAGTATCTAGGTTCTTACTTACATATGTTTGCTCATGATCTTTCTCCTCTCACACTTCCCCCCAACCACGACCCCAGAAAATGGTGCCTGAGCACCATGCATAACACACACACACACACACACACATACACACACACACACCCTTCCCCTTAACGTGCACCCCCATATCCTCTACTCCAAGCTTCCCACTTCAAAACCCTGGTCCAAGCTTCACCTCTTCCATCAGCCTAATCGATTTCCTCAAATTGATATGCACCTTGCCTTTCTCTAAAACACTTTTCCACTTAATTCTATAGAGTTTAACATTTAATTGATTCCTAATTGTTTAGTATTTGTTTGGTCTCTTCCAACAAGATTTTAAATTTCTACTCCTCTATCCCAACCCTGCCACAGAACTCAGACAAGACCTAGACATCATTTTGGTTAGATTAAAAAGTATTTATTGATGAGAAGGACAATGAAATAACTTGGTTGACCATTTCAATTCTCAGATTCTCAAAGCTAGCAAAATCCTCCCCTGTGATCCAGAGGTGCTCGGCTGACAACCTGAACCAATAGTGCATGTAAAATGAATGATAATGGCTTCCCCTGTAATTTAGCTCACAGATGAATCTTAGGTGAGATTTTTCCATTGAGTTCTAACAGTTTCTGAAAATTGGTGCCATAGGAGGTGCAAAGTGGAATGCCCAACACAGCTCTGATTATCAACTGCAGTCTATGCATGCATTACAATAACAACAGCAGGGTTAGGTTGCTTTCAGCATCCTAAAATTGCTCATGAAATCAAAGCTTAAGTATTTAACAAGTACGATGTGTCCTAATTTATGCAATAGGTACACCTCTGGATAGTTAATGTAAACTGACATTTTTGGAAAGAGAGAATCAAATTTTATTTAAAATTCCCTTGGCATATTCTCTAAGTGATGGTATTATGATTTGGGGAATTTTCCTGTAAATACTTACTCATTTATTTATTTAGTTAGTTTTATGTAGAGTTTTTGGTCCTTTCAAATCAGGATGTATCTATATTTTTCTCTCAGACTTTTAGAAAAATAAATGAATTAGAAAGCTACCATTATTCAATACTATTCCTTTTGTTGTCATCTTTTCCCCCAATTTAAAATAGGTGATTTTACTTATTTTAAAATATCATCCATTTTATATCATAAAATATCACCACACTTTACAGACGAGAAAATGAAAATTCAGAGAAGTTAAATACCCAGGGTTACAAAGGCTGCCATAACAAAGTACCATAGGTTAGGTAGCTCAAAGAACAGAAATTTACTTTCTCACAGTTCTGGTGTCAACAGAATTTATTTCTTCTGAGATCTCTCTCTCCTTCACTTGTAGATGACCATCAGGTATGGACTGAATGTTTGTATCCTTGAAAAATTTATATGTTGAAGCCCTAATCCCCAATGTGATGTTATTTGGAGGTGGAACCTTTGGGAGGTTATTAGGTTTAGATAAGGTCATGAGGGCAGGGTCCCCATGATGAGATTAATGCCCTTATAAAAGAAGGAAGAGCTCTCTCTCTCTCTCTTTCTCTCCCCCCCGCTCTGTGCATGCAGGTACCAAGGAAAGACCACATGAGGATACAACCAGGAAGAAGGCCCTCACCAAGAACCAGACCAAGCTGGCACCATGATCTCAGACTTTCAGCTTCCAACATGGAGAGAAGCAAATGTTCACTGTACAGGCTACTCAGTCTATGATATTTGCGTAGTAGCCTGAGCTAAGACACCATCTTCTCTCTGTGTCTTCATGTGCACTCCTCTGTGGGTACCTTTGTCCTAATTGCCTATTTTTACAAGGACACCCGTCATTGGATTAGGGCCCACACCAATGATCCCATTTGTCTTTATTACCTCTTTAAGACCTATCTCCAAATGCAGTCACATTCTGAGATACTGGGGTTAAGACTTACTTCAGCATATGAATTTGGGAGCAGGGACACAATTCAGCCCATAACATACAGCTAATGAGTGAAGAATCAGGACTAGAACCCAGCAAACCTGAGATCTAATTCAAGACTCTCTTCCACTGTACCTCTCTGTCTATATTGTTTTCCTAGCTACATGTTGTTTGTGGAATTAAGAATAAAGTATCAAGCAAATACAAGTATTCATCTACATTTAAATGTTTCATCTACGGGCATTCTTCTATGGTACAATGTAACTGAAAGAAGCTTTGCCTTCTACAAAATTGCACATGAAGAGTAATAGAGTTTATGGGGAAAATAAGGTTGGGCAGACCACTCAATATCTGTGAAACTTTTGTAATGGAGCACTAACATATACTTTAACAGTCTTTTAAAAATCTTCAGCAGTTTAATCTCTATTGGCGTTTACACCTAGCCTCAAATTAGTCTCCATCATTTGCAGCCTTAAATTCCACAGTTTGGGAGTCTTCTTCCAGATGTATGAATTAAATAAGATTCGCTTCTAATAGAAGCCACTTTTATCAAAATTTTAAAATCTATTCCTGAGCTCAGACTTCATAAAGATGTTGTCCTCATATTCTCCCCTAATATTGTTTGTGAGTACCCTGCTCATTGGGACCAGTGAGTCTTAAAGTTATCCTAATCTGTAAAGCCCACACATGCTTCTGTCTTCAAGAACTGGTAAAATGATAACTATCATACTAACAGCTACCGTTTATCAAGCACATACTATATGTCAGGCCCTCAGCCAAGTCTTTTACACATTTATAACCCTCATGACAACTCTACAAGGTAGGCATTTGTATCACTGTTTTTCAGTCAAGAAAACTGAGGCTCAGAGAAGTTATGAAACTTTTCTAAAAGACACAGACACCCAACCTAAATCCAGAAGTTTATAGTAATCTGTGTTAATGGTCATCCTGTTAATGAAGACCCGTTATTTCAGGCATTTGTTATCTTTTCCATTTGTATTCTATTGTATTAACTTTCCCTCACAATCCAGACTTCTTTGCATATTTGATGAGTATCATATTTGCCATCATTAAGTCATTAATAAAAACACTGAACAAAGCAGGATCAAGATTAGACCCTTCCCTCTTCTAAAGAATTTCTCATGGTCATACAGGCATACTGTTAATCCATTCCACCCTTTTACCATTTAATCTGCACTGGATACCCACAGGTTTTCACAGGTCTATCATCTTGCTGAGATTAACATACAGTTAGTCAATGCATTTCATTCTTCAATCAAGCCAGTAAAAACAAATATCTCTGCTTTTCTTTTAGGCACTTACAACCATCAGATATATAATTTGTTTTCAGTTATTGCCTAAGATCAGCATTAAAATTTAGTAGTCCAACTTTTTCTTCTTTTGATAACATCAATAGCATCACTTCATTTCTTATCTACTGTCTCCACTCACATTGTCTATAACCTCTTGTTAGGTTTGAACACTGGATTGTTCATTACAGCTGTAGACTATGGACATATCCTACATACTTCACTCAAAAATGGAGGCATGACTCCATGTGAAACTATGGATTTATTTAGATGTAAAATTCTTATTCTATCTTAGTCAAATGTATCCTCCTAGAATATATACCCTACATTTTAGAGTCTAGAGACCATGCTGCTCAACACAGAAAAAAGAAGTTGAATACGACTGTCTTCTTTCCACCTTCTACTAATATTACATTCCAAGTTGTTCATTTTTTTCTTCTCTCTTTGAACATCCTTTTGTAGTCTTTGGAGTTTCCTGAGGTGCAGGGCATTTTAAAATTAACCTTCTGGCGGGTCATGGTGGCTCACGACTATAATTCCAGCACTTTGGGGGGCTGAGAAGGGTAGATCACCTGAGGTCAGGAGTTTGAGACCAGCCTGACCAACATGGTGAAACCCCATCTCTATTAAAAATACAAAAAATGAGCCAGGCATAATGGCAGGCGCCTGTAATCCCAGCTACTCGGGAGGCTGAGGCAGGAGAATCGCTTGAACCCAGGAGGCAGAGGTTGCAGTGAGCCAAGATAGTGCCATTGCACTCCAGCCTGAGAAACAAGAGTGAGACTCCATCTCAAAAAGAAAAAAAAAAAGAAATAAGAAAAAAAAATTTACACTGTTTTAGCAAACACTATCTTGGTTAAATAGCACATTAATAGTCTTAATCATATTTTTAACTCAACAAAACATTATAAACTCTGAAAATTTGGAAACTTAAAATCAAAGCCACAATGAGATACCATCTCATACCAGTCAGGATGGCTACTATGAAAAAGTCAAAAAATAACAGATGCTGGTGAAGCTGTGGAGAAAAGGGAACAATTATACACTGTTGGTATGAATGTAAATTAGTTCAGCCACTGTGGAAAGAAATTTGGAGAACTTAAAACAGTTCTATCATTCAACCCAGCAATCCCATTACTGGGTTATACCCAAAGGCAACAAGAGCAAAACTCCATCTTAAGAGAAAAAAAAAAAAAAAAAATTAGCCAGGCGTGGTGGTGCATGCCTATAATCCCAGCTACTCGGAAGGCTGAAGCAGAAGAATCGCTTGAACCCAGGAGGCAGAGGTTCTAGTGAGCCGAGATCACACTACTGCACTCCAGCCTGGGCAACAGAGCAAGACTCTGTCTCAAAATAATAATAATAACAATAATCAGAGATTTTTAAATGAGTAAAGAAGGAAATTGTCTTCTACGAATTCATCCAAGGTTGGTTATAGTGTCTTCCTCTATGATTTTTTTAAATAAGAGTTGGGATCACTAGAGAGACAGAAATAGGAAAATCTCCTCTGATTTCAGAAACTGCACTATATTTTTTTCTGATCATGTTCAAAAATCGAATTTTCTATACTTTGCTTTCATTTTCACTAAGAAATGTTGTTCTTTGATAAAAGCGACTCGAATGTTTTATGAAAGCAGAGTTAAGCAGGAAAATAATATTTTATCTTAGCTATTAAAAAACATGCCATCGGCTGGGTGCGGTGGCTCACGCCTGTAATCCCACCACTTTGGGAGGCTGAGGCGGGCGGATCCCTTGAGGTCAGGAGTTTGAGACCAGTCTGGCCAACATGGTGAAACCGTGTCTCTACTAAAAATACAAAAATTAGCCAGGCATGGTGGCAGGTGCCTGTAATCCCAGCTACTCAGGAGGCTGAGGCAGGATAATCGCTTGAACCTGGGAGGTGGAGGTTGCAGTGAGCCAAGATTGAGCCACTGCACTCCAGCCTGGGTGACAAAGCAAGACTCTGTCTGAAAACAACAACAACAACAACAAAAAACAAACAAAACAAAACAAAACAAAACAAAAGCCATCATTCTATGAAATGTGTTAAGGATGGGAGAGTAAATTAAAATTTATGTTCTCACATAAATTTGAAGGATGCTGTTCGAGGCCACAGCCTATTTGCTCATCAACACTCACATCTAGACCTGAAAGCCTATCATATTGTCAAGAAGACACTACCTTTGGGAATCAAGAAGACACTACCTTTGGGAATCCAATGACTAACTGAAGCCAAAGACAAATTCAGGTTCTCATATTGCTACTCCCAACTGAATTTCTGAACTTTTCACAACTGAGTGAATCTAAAACATTCCAGGTTGATTCACATAGTTTGCTTGATATAACCTGTAAAAGACTAGAAATAGAAAATTAACTCTCCCCCACCAGATTGTAAACCCTATGAGGGCAAGCCTTTTGACTCATTTATGGCCATGTCCTTTGTGCCTGGCATTAAGTGTGAGAAAATATTTATTGAACTAATAAATAAATGCATAACTTTTCCTTGTATACTTGTATATTTTATGTGCAGCATCTAGGCTTCAACATCTAAAATAATTTAAAGCTTTTTTTTTTTTTTTTTTGAGACGGAGTCTCACTTTGTTGCCCAGGCTAGAGTGCAATGGTGTGATCTCAGCTCACTGAAACCTCCACCTCCTGGGTTCAAGCAATTCCCCTGCCTCAGCCTCCTGAGTAGCTGGGATTACAGGCATAAGCCACCACGCCCGGCTAATTTTTGTATTTTTAGTAGAGATGGGGTTTCGCCATGTTGGCCAGGCTGATCTCGAACCCCTGACCTCAGGTGATCCACCTGCCTCAGCCTCCCAAAGTGCTAGGATTACAGGCATGAGCCACTGCACTGGCCTAAAGCTCTTTTTTTTTTTTTTTTGAGACGGAGTCTCGCTCTGTCACCCAGGCTGGAGTGCAGTGGTGCGATCTCTGCTCACTGCAAGCTCTGCCTCCCGGGTTCACGCCATTCTCCTGCCTCAGCCTCCCGAGTAGCTGGGACTACAGGCGCCCGCCACAACGCCTGGCTAATTTTAGTAGAGACGGGGTTTCACCGTGGTCTTGATCCCCTGACCTCGTGATCCGCCCGCCTCGGCCTCCCAAAGTGCTGGGATTACAAGCGTGAGCCACCGCGCCCGGCCCTAAAGCTTTTTTTTAAAGGCAGTCCATATCTGCAGCCAACTGATTTTCAACAAAGGTGCTAAGAACACACACTGGAGGACAGTCTCTTCAATAAATGATGCTGGAAAAATTGAATGTCTACATGCAGAAGAAAGAAACTAGATGCCTTCTTTTCATCATATACAAAAGTCAACTCAAAATGTATTAGACTTAAATGTAAAACCTGAAACTATGAAACTACTAGAAGAAAATAAGTGAAATGCTTCACGACAAGGATTTAAAAACAAGACCTCAAAAGCACTGGCAACCAAAGCTAAAAATAGACAAAAGGGATTATATCAAAAAGCTTTTGCACAGTAAAGGAAACAATTAACAGAGTGAAGAAACAACCTGCAGAATGAGAGAAGATATTTACAAACTATACATCTGACAAGGGGTTAATAACCAGAATATATAAGGAACTTAACAGCAAAAACAAATAAGCTAATTTAAAATGGACAAAAGACCTTAATAAACATTTCTCAAAAGAAAATATGCAAGTGGCCAACAGATATATGAAAAAGTGCTCAGCATAACTAATCACCGGGGAAATGCAATCAAAACCACAGTAAGAGGCCATCTCACTCCAGTTAAAATGACTATTATCAGAAAGATAAAAGAAAATAAGGGTTAATGAGGATGTGGAGAAATGAGAACACTTACACATTGTTATCGGGAATGTAAATTAGTATAGCCATTTTGGAAAACTGTATAGATGTTCCTCAAAAAATTAAAAATAGAACTACCATATTATCCAGCAATCCCACTACTGGGTATATATCCACAGGACATTAAATCAGTATGTCAAAAAGATATTTACAATTCCATATTTATTGCAGCAGTATTCACAATAGCCAAGATATGGAATCAACCTGTGTATCCAACAACAGATGAATGGATAAAGAAAATGTGGTATATATACACAACGGAATACTATTCGGCCATAAAAAAGAAGAACATCCTGTCATTTTTGACAACATATATAAGTCCAGAGGGCATTATGTTAAATGTAACCCAGACTCAGAAAGACAAATATTACATGATATCACTCATATGTGTAATCCAAAAAGAAGTTGATATCATGCAAGCAAAGGATAGAACAGTCATTACCAGAGACTAGGGAGGGGATTGTGGGAAAAATGGGGAAAGGTTGGCCAATGGGTAAAAAGTTACAATTGGGTAGGAAGAATTCGTTTTGGAGCCTTTTTTTTTTTTTTTTTTTGAGATGGAGTCACTCTGTCACCCAGGCTAGTTCTGGTGTTTCATTGCACAGTAGGGTGACTATGGTTAGCAGTAAGATATTGTATTACAAAATGGCTAGGAGAGAGGCTTTTGAATGTACTCATCACAAAACAATAATAAATGCATGAGGTGATGCACAAACTATCCTAATTTCATCATTATACAACAAATACATGTATTAAAACATCAAATTGTACCCCACAATTATGTATGATTACAACTGCATTAAAAAGTAAATAAAATAATAAAGGCAGCTCGTAAGAGCAGAGAAAAAGGGAAAAGGAGGTGTTCCCAGCACAACAAAATAGAATCCCAAAATCCAAATCAATGTGCAATGAATGTCTACTTTATAAAATGATTGAGGTTTTGCATAGTAATGTTTGATTTCAAAATGTGCACATGAGAATTCTTAAAATTACCTGGGCCATTATCTACCTAATCAAGCCCTGACAAGACCAGGAATTGAATGAGTCAGAAACACAAAGCAAAGCTGATTCATGAGAAGGTCGGGCCCATCTACCACTTCCATTTCTCTCCTTACCCGACGCTACCCTTCCACTTTCAGACCCCTTGCCAACTCCTGCTACTCTCTCCTGGCACTCACAATTGCACCCAAGGTGTCACACATGGCTTGGTTTTAGGTCTCTGTATTTCTCCTTTCATCCCACCTATGACCTTTTGATCCCTACAGGCAGGCTTGCTTCCTGCCTCCTATTCCTGGGATCTCTCAATTACAAAAAATTCCAAGACAGATCTCTTCTTAATGTTCTGTCTATAAGCCAACAGCAACTTTTGAAAGATTATAAGACCATACAGCAATTTTCTCATCTTTATATCTTTGATAAAGTCATCAACTACACATACATATGAACTTGTTGGTATATGTGTGAGCATGCATGCCAAAACACACACATACATATACAGAAACATACACACACACCTGGCATAACCAGATACTAGAAGTTTATGTGTAGGTTGCAAGCTCTATAATAAACCATTTTCTGGTATCAAATGTCTAAAAATATTAAATGACCATTTATTTTCTTGGCACAGAATTGTGATCATTATTATTCATGTTGGTGAGCCTATGACATTGCAAGATATTAATGTGCTTCCCGATATAGCAATAATTTAGTCATTTCTGAGCAGTTTCGGTAGTCAATGGATTTGAACCAAGTGAAAGCTGACAATTTCTACCTAAAGGATGCTAACCTGGCTAATTTCATCTGGCACTAGCTGGTGACCAAATGCCCATTTGTTCTTGAGGACTGAGGTTTTTCTTCAATGACACCTGAATGGGGTCTTTAAGCCATTTCTAAAGTAGAGTTTACTACAAAAAAAAAAAATGGAAATAATCCTTGGCAAGTTAACTTAAGTTCACTTATCTGTGTATCTATTTTCTATGCATTCATGTATGAGTTATTATATGCAAGGATTTGGAACTGCCTGGCACATCATAAGTGCTATATAATTGTTCATTATTATGATGTGGAAAGAGCATCATGGCCAAGACAGACTTACAGTGTTCTCTGGATAATGAGGCGTTTGCCAATGCTTGGGTTTTCTCCTCTTGTTGGCTGCCCCTGTATCATCCAGCATTGTCTCCTTTTTTATTTCCATGTTACTTGATCTGTGTTAATCTCATCTTCTTTATCCACACCGAAATGCTAACTGGAAAACCAAAAAACATGTAGCACTTTAGGCAAATGCTCAAAATGCAATGAATAAGACATTAAGATTTTTAAACTTAATTATAAGATTTTATTTCACTGCTACCACCGCTATGTAAATTTCTGCAGGCAGAATGAACTCATTTGACACCCTGTAGCAACAACTCTACCAAAACCATGCTGAAAACTTTCTCAGGACACCCTTGCAACCATATAACCAGTCTCGCAGTGACAGTGGAAGTACTATTTACAGTCCTAGGCAGGCTTACAAAGGAAAGAAGAGCTTCCTGGCAAAGTACACACAACTCAAATGCCCTCTTCTCTATAGTGCTTTTCCTGTCTCTCTTACTCCCAAACTGTGCAACTCAAAGCTATAGCTTGCTATCGGCAAGGTGGCAGAGGGGAGAAAGTGCTACTTCAATTGTTACTTAAGTGCTATAAGTTGAACAGCTATCAACTGTTTTATTGATTAATCATTGCATCTCAACATCATAATAGGGTCCCAGTAAATTCTTAGTTAATAAATGAATGAAGGTTGGTAAAGCAGATTTTATTCACCAACACAGCTAACGTATCATTCTCATATAAATGGAATTTTATTGCATGCATCACAACTGCTTTATATTATTTCATGGAGAGAGAAACAAACATTAAAACACACCACCACCTGAAACAAATACATACATTTATATATCCCTGACAGGGTCAGTTGTGGAACTGATTTGGTTCAAAGAGAGTATTCACACAGAACTCCATTCCAACATGATTTATCCTACTGTTTAGATTGTTTTGCTTACACCTAAATCAGAGAGCCTTTCCCTTCTTCAGCAAGTGTTATACCTTCCAGAACAAATGAAAACATCACCTCGTAACATTTCACCACCATTTAGTTAACTACTGCTTAAACAGATACTATCCAAAATAAGTTATTTACTTTTTAAAACTAAAACAGTAGAAAAAAATCTTGACTTTTGAAATTAGCCAATAAATATCAAAATATATTTTCATTGGAAAGAAAATACCATAGAATATTCAGCAAATGTTTTCTGAAAGCATAAAGTAGCCAGAAAAAAACTTGAAATGGAGAGTTTTGAGAAAATTTAACAGCATAGTAAGCCTAATGTTAGTCCTGCCTTCCCTTTCTTCAAATATAAGCATCTTCTTATTTCTTCAAAACTTAAAAAGAAGGCTGGGAAGATTAAGTGATGAAAAGGAACACGCTCCACATTAAGTGACATAAAAATTGACTTCTAAGGAGAGTAAAGTCTGGGCTTTTACCTAGGAATTCGGAGCTTGGAAACCATTCAGTCAGAGGTCACAGACCTCGGCCAGCATTCAAAAATTATGGATTTCCTGTCAAAAAAAAAAAAAAGTTCACACACACACACACACACCCTTCGATTTCTAGTTTCTCCAGACTCACCCCCCAACCAACGCCACCAAAACCGGGTTCTGGGCTCCTCTGATCAGGAAGTTTTCTCCCTTTGGGTGGAAGGTTGACATGAGGAAAGCCTAGCCTAGGCTTCCCCAGTTATCCTGAGTCACACACATGTTCCTCCTGCTGCTGTGGAAGTAACTAGACCAAGTCCAACCTGTCATTCTTGACAATCTTGAAACTTGGACCAGGAACAGAATAAAATCCAGATGCAAAGAAATATAATTCTGTCATTTTGAATTTCTGCTTGTTTATCCATCTTACAATTGGTAAGAATACAAGGCAAATCTGTAATTCCAGAAGCTGTTCTTAGCATAAATGTCCACATTTCAGTCTTCACTTGTATTGAATAATATTCAAATCAAAACAGGGCTTAAAACCTAGATGATGGGTTGATAGGTGCAGCAAACCACCATGGCACATGTATATCTATGTAGCAAACCTGCACGTTCTGCACATGTATCCCAGAACTTAAAATAAAAAATATCTATCTCAAGAAAAGAGAAGAAAAAATAAACAGTGTTCTTTGTTAGAGTTTGGTTTCCTAGCAAACCTCAACAGGTTGTAAGTTCTTCCAGAGAAACCTATGATGTGATTATTTCACATCGCATGTCTGTATCAAAACATCTCATGTACCTAATAAATATATACACCTACTGTGTACCCACAAAGAATAAAAATAAAAATGAGGAGAGGAGGGAAATCCTTATATGACTGGCCCAGTCATGCCATTATTTTATACCATCCCAGCCCTGAAGGTTGATGAATACTTGAGCGTAATGGAAGGCTGATTCTCTGAAGGCACAAGTCAACATTACAATAAGACAACTTATAACTTTCATGTTAACATATAAGTAAATGCTACGTTAAGGCATTGTTTAAGAACATACAAAGGAAGCTCAAAGCACTGAGGTCAGTTCCTAAAATATTCAAATTACATTACTATTTTACAAAACGGGTTTTAGAGCCCAAGGTATTTCAGTAACTGCCTCCTTTCCTTTTACAGCCTACATTACATCAACCATCAATTTAGGAAGGAAATATTTAAACAGTAAGAAATGAAATGTTTCTTCACCATAATTGATTTTCCTCATTCTTTATGAGTTTAAAATCCCTTATACTTTTCATTTAAGAAAAAAAAAAGCCAACTTCTGGTGAACATAAATGTTTTTAAGAACTGAAACCATTTAAATGTAAAAGGGAAATTGCTTTAAAGTAATTCATAAAGACACAAACAAAAATTGTAAGTATTCAGAATCTGAAACAAATTCATTTTATGAAGCAAAATGCACAAAATCAAATATCTTTCATAGCAATGAAATATAATTTTCCTTAGGGAGTTTGGAAAATTCTCTCCAAAGTTCTGATTGATAAGCCTTTACAAGAGAAAGACTGCTTTTTGAGGTAGTAAATCGCCTACTGACATATTCTACACAAAGCTTCAGTGTTTAATACCAAGCTGCAGGGATATGAATACAAAGACATCAATTATCCCAAAATAGACCGGGGCAGAGTCCTGTTCAGTTATTAGTTCTTTAAGCTATGTCCACAGGGGACAGGGAGAAATAGAGATTTTGGCAATCAGCTGGTTAATTTGATCACTGTAGTCAACTGCACTGTATAATTTAGATCGGAAACATACGCTGACCTGGTGTTTCTAATTTGGAACATTCATCAAATTAATAAAATAATTGCCAATTCTCAATTGCACTATACCCTGTAAGCAGAGTTTTAGTAACACTGATCAAGTTTTTGCTTACAATTATAAACACAATTAGATCTTATGTTATTTGGGCATCTGCACCTTTTAGGTGGTGTCCCGTTTTCTACATAGCTCCTCTTCCCTAGCTATGCGCCTACTTCCCTTTATCTACTCTTCTCTGTCAAGATGATCTTGCCTCCTAGCATGGGAAGGGAGTGGAGGCCATCAACTAGGAACTCCCTTGGCTCTCCCTTCTCCTACACATACACACAAACACTCTTTGTGGGTCCACACACCTTGACTTCTGTCTCAATGGGAGGGGTATCTGGCTTCCTTTACAAAACCAACTTCTAGCATCTTCTCCAGATTCCATCAATACTACTTCTCAGGGATCTTGCTCCATCTTCTTTATCTTTTTTTTTTCTTTTGAGACAGAGTTTCACTCTACTGCCCAGGCTGGAGTGCAGTGGTGCAATCTGAGCTCACTGCAACCTCCGCCTCCCGGGTTCAAATGATTCTCCTGTCTCAGCCTTCCGAGCAGCTGGAATTACAGGCATAGGCCACCACATCTGGCTAATTATTGTATTTTTAATAGAGATGGGATTTCGCCATGTTGGCCAGGCTGGTATCAAACTCCTGACCGCAAGTGATCTGCCCGCCTCGGCCTCCCGAAGTGCTGGGATTACAGGTGTGAGCCACCGCGCCTGGCCCATCTTCTTTATCTTTATCCCTTCCCTTTTTACTGGCTCAGTCAACTCAGCGTATAAACAAATTAATCCTCTCTCTGGTGAAAAAGGCATCTTTGTATACCATTGTTAAAGAATGTAAATTAATAGGACCTTTCTGGAAAGCAATCTGACATAAGATATTGAATCTCCTTTAAAAGGTTCAGATCTTTTGACCCAATGAATTCTTCTAGGAATCAGTCCTAGGGAAATCGTATTAAGATACGGAGCAAGTTTAATTTCAAAGGTGCTCCTGGTAGTTTTATGATGAGGACATTTCTGCAGTTTTTAGTGTCAGGGGAAAATATTGTCAAGTAAGAACGTCATTCAGGTAAACATTGGAGGCTTGTCTGTCTAACAGATGAGTGCAATATCTGTATATCATAGAGGTGGAAGTGAAGTCTCTGCAAATGGCACTACTCAAACATCATGAGGTGATAAGTGTCTGTCTTATTCGCTACTCCATCCCTCAGCAACTATAACACAGTGCACATGATGGACAACTAATAAATCTTTAATGAATGAATTTATGAAAGAAGTTTTATTTCTGTCTAATTAAATAACTCCATATGGAGAAATATCCAGGGAGCAGTCAGGGAGGAAAGGAATCTAGCCAATTAGATCAGCCAAATCACTCCTGGTGATTAATTTGGGGACAGACGCTATAGCCAAATCCTCTGTACATGCAGAAGCAAAGGCTACAATCACCCATTTGGTCTCTTCTCAACTCAGTGAAAATGCAAGAAAAAGACTGGAAGGAATAGTTAAAAAAAAAAAAAAAAAGGCAGCATTGTTTGGATTAGCGTGGTTGGACCCTTGCGGCTTTAATCCTTTCCTGTACTGTCCCGATTTTCTACAATGAATGTGAACTCTACTTATAATTTCAAGAAAGTTTAAAAATAATCCCCTGCCATAACTCCACATGCCCCTGTAGCTATTGGGCCTCTTCTTTTACAGCTGAGCCTCCTGAAAGGGTCCTCTACCTCCCTGGCCTCCACTTTCTCACTCTGAGTCACCTCTTTACCTACCACTGCACTAAAATGGGCATTGCCAGTGTCACCAAAGACCTCCAAGTTGTTCAATCTAGTGGTTAAACCCCTGTCCGCATCTTGCTGAACACTTTGGCAGCAGTTGACACTCCTGACCCCTAAACCATCTACTTGAAATTCTCTCCTCCTTTGCATTCCAGCATAACACTCCTATCTTTTATCCTTTACTTGCTGCTTTTCTCTTCTTCCTCATCCCACTAAATGCTGGTCATCCCCAGGATTCTTTTTTCATTTTTCTTCTCACTATACATTACATTAAGGGGGCCTCACCACACTTTTACATCAACCCCCTAGGTGTTGATAACTCTCTGAACTTACTTCTCTAGATTATTTTAAGCTCTCAGATCGTATGTACAACCACTGACTGTATGTCCCACGAAAACCTCATATTGCCATGTCTAAAAGTGAAAGCCTTTCTCCTTCCTAAAGCACTGATCTCTGCTCATTGCAACCAATCCAAATACCTTGGATCCTTAGAGATGCCTTGGTCCCTCTCACTGCTTCAATGCACAAAAATAGTCACTAAGGCTGTCAATTGTTTACCAAGTGAACTTTCTTCTGAACGTCTTCTGTTTATTCTTGTATTCATTCATTCAGCATTCATTATGTCCTTATCAGTAAAAATGAATTTGGTACATCTCTGGCCAGCCAGTGAAAGGCACAAACTAATAAATTAGTTGTGACGGCAAGTTCAATGATATAGGTATACATATAATGCTGCAGGGTTGAACAACTAGATGAGTTGGGAGAAGTCTTCCAGCAAAGGATTCCTGAAGGATAAAAGCCTTAGATTCAGTCAAAGACGGTAGGAATGAAGAAAGGGAAAAGCTGGAGCCTGCTGATATTTTAGATGGTGTTAGGGGAGTGGTCAAGGATGCCTACCAGGTTTTTGACTTAAGAGATTAGATAAATGGACATAACCCCTACTCACCAGGACCACTGAATCGAAGAGTATAAGAGGAGAAGCAGCTTTGGGAAGTAATTCAGTTCAGAGCAAAGTGAGTATCAGATGCCCATGAGAAGCCCAGTGTCTACACATGTATATTTTTTTCATTTGTTGATTGAAAAAAATGCAAAGCCAAACCATATGAGCAATATCTACTTTTTCTGTTAGGAAGGGCAAAAAATAACAACCTATATTCTTATTTGTTTTAAATACAAATAAATTTGCATTTTTTCTAATATATATAAAGAATCTCTGGGAGGATATATAAGAAACTAACAGCAGTGGCTGCGTATGGAAAACTGAGGGACAAGGATGAAAAGAGACTGTTCACTCTGTTTCGTTCTTTCCTGGTTTGAACTATGAAGGAATTACCAATTCAAAAAATACTTTAAGGAGAATATAGTGGTCAAGAAGTCTCACAAAACCAAGACTGAAAACTGAAATTGAGTAAGTAGGTGAGTGGGGCTCCAGGGGAAGCAGTGTGACTGTGAAGTGTGGGGAATGAAGAACCATGGGTCTACAATGCGAGGGCGGAGAGCCCTCTTGCAGTGCATGAATGCAAGTGAATGGACGGAGAAAAAGAAGAGACTGTGGGGGTGGAGCACTCCCCTGTCGAGAGCGTCGGTGAGAGAGAGATGAGAAGAAATTAAAGAGGGTGCCTGACTTCTTTTCTTTTCTCTTCTTTCTTTCTCTCTTTCTTTCCTTTTTCTTGATGATTTTATACAAAGGGCTGGCATTCTGATTGTTCTTTTTTCAGGTTTAATCCTTATTTTAATAAAGTTTTCAAGCAAAAAGTTAAAAAAAAAAGAGGGTGCCTGGCGTAGTGCATTGGCGTCCTAAGCAGAGTTCCTACACACTCGCTCCTTCTCAATCTGACCTTTCTATTGTTGTCACGGTGACATCAGGGCTCCCCACCAACTTTGAAAGAACTCCACACTCCTCGGCACACATGGGTTCATTTACGCTGTGGTCTTGCACCCTGCCCCACCTCTCACTGTTTTTGGCATTTCCCACAGAAAGTTTCCCTCTTCCAGCCAATGTCAAATGAGTAGCAGTTCCCAACATTCCCATGCTTTCCTTTGGACTATGTCACTCTCTTCTTCATCTGGCTCAGAGGATTCAGTCAAAAAGCACCACCCCTAAGAGGCTTTCCCTGCTGGCTTCCTGACCTCCAGGGTCAGCACCCTTTGCTCTGTACTCTGATAACACCCACAGCCTTCTTTACAAGGTGTGGCTCATTGGTTTAATCACTTCACCTCATCTCATCTCCCTCATCCTGTCACCAGCAAATATTAAGTGCCTACTGTGTACCAGACACTGTGCAAGGTGCTAGAAATAAAAAAGATGGGCAAGGTCAGTATAGTTCTGCCCTGAAGATGCTTATAGTACACAAACACACACACATATGTGTAATACATAAAATATATACTGTATATACTATAGTATATACAGTATATATTTTATACAAAGGGCTGGCATTCTGCTTGTTCTTTTTTCAGGTTTAATCCTTATTTTAGTAAAGTTTTCAAGAAAAAAGTTAAAAAAAGTAAATATTTTTACTCTATACTATATATATTTATATGTAGTATTAAATATAGTGTAGTATACTATACTCTATACTATATATTAGTATATATAGCATATATACTATAAATACTATATATACTTATATATAATATTTATACATATATATAGCATAGAGTAAAAAACAAAACCCAAATTAGCTACTCACAGACGTGATAAGTGCTAGCAAGAAAAGAGGGTAATCTTATAAACTATTTGACAGTAAGAACACAGTGATTTTTTTAGTTAAATTAAGCATTAACATTTTAAATGTTTAATTGAAAAATTAACATATAATCAGGTGACTTTATATCTAAGTAAATTTTTATTTCAGAAAATAACCCAGGGAAAACAATAATAAAATGTCATATCATAAAGAGGGAAAAGAAAATATTCACTAAAAGAAAATGATAAATGTCACTGAGTTTTTGCTGATAATGTCAATTCTTTTAACTGACAATTTTTCTAAACAACTATATAAAATCTGCTAAAAGTTTTATTAAGGCTCAAGTATCTTATTGGTCACACAGAAATACTGAGGTGGAGCCAGGCGAGGTGGCTCCTGCCTGTAATCTCAGCACTTTGGGAGGCCGAGGTGGATGAATCACTTGAGGTCAGGAGTTCGAGACCAGCCTGGCCAAAATGGTGAAACCCCATCTCTACCAAAAATAGAAACATTAGCCAGGCGTGATGGCAGGTGCCTGTAATCCCAGCTATTCTGGAGGCTGAGGCAGGAGAATTGCTTGTACCCAGAAGGTGCAGGTTGCAGTGAGCTGAGATGGCCCCACCGTACTCCAGCCTGGGCAACAGAGAGAGACTCCATCTAAAAAAAAAAAAAAAAAAAAAAAGAAAGAAAGGAAAGAAAAGAAATACCCAGGCGGTCTCTTGATTGGAAGTGATTTCAGTTTCATTAGCTCTTTCATTTGTTAAGCTATATTTTGTTGGAGGTACATTTTTCCCCACCAACCTTTGGCCCATTGAAGTTTATCTATTACACACACATCTGCCCACTTATTTGGCAAGAAACACAAGCCTAGGAAGAGGTGGGGTGTTCACCTGTTCATAGCCATCATGCTGGACCCTTCTGGCTTTCTCCCAACTCATTCTCTTTCCAGACCCACTCCCGCCTGTGCACCTTGACTCCAGGCCCATCTGGGACCTTCTGTACTGGCTCTTCATGCTCAGTCTCCTAGTCTTTGAGTGTCCCCTATCCCTCCTGGTTTTAGGCTCTGACTTGCTTCTGGACCACCATGGGAATGTCCTCATCAAAGCATAGCTTCCTCAGAACTCAAATACCAGATCCAACTCTTGCTGAAATCTTTTAAAGCACAGGGCAAGACCTCTGAGAGCCTGCTGGTTTGTGAACAATCAGGGCTCCTTGTCCAGGCTGATAAGCTCAGTATGTTCAAACATAAGACTAACGAGACCAAGATCACAGGTTTTTTTCCCTAAACAAGTCAGTCAGCCTTGACCTTGCCTGAGGGACTAAAAGTTTTAAGTCTCCATATCTTCTCTCTGGCCCCAGTCTGAAGCAAATTTGCATTGGTAGTTATAAAACGCCCCTCCAGGAGCCAGGTGACAAGAGGAAATGAATAGAAGGAAGCTTTTTTTGAGTAGGGGTTGTCAAACTACGTGAATTGATTGCTTATTCAGAAACATTCCATTTAAAGGAAACCAAAAAGTGAACTTGCTCACCTCAGAGTTAGAACTTGGGAGCTAGATGGCCAGGAGTTCCAAGTGGGAATCCTCAGTCACAATTTTCCCTCTCTCCCCAACTCCCAGTTTCCCTGTCTCCTTTCACCCAGATGTCTGCTACTCTCCATAACATTGATAACTTCCTAGGGGGTAGCACAAGTTGTTTTGCTTTTAATTGCACATATTTTTCCAAATAAATGTTTGTTAATCTTTTTAAACCATATTGTAGATCCAGACAATATATAGCTTTAATCTTGGGCAAGTGTTTTACAAATTTGGGCATGACCATGAAGTTGGGAAACCTCTGTTCTATCTTCATGGAATTAATATATGTACCTTTTAACAAACATTGACTCATTAATTCAACAAGAATTCGAGGCCCATTCTGTAGCAAGCAATTAGCTGACATTAGGGATACAAAGTCAAATAAGAGAGGGTCTATGTTGAAATCTGGCTGCTGAGGAACCAGTAAGCTGGCCATGCTCCTGGGCATCTATTTGCCTGAAGAGATGTGCATGGAGAACCTGCTTTTCTCTAAAAGAGACAGTAGTGCCTGCAAGAAACTACAGAGGAAAAATGAGAAAAAAACAAACAGGCAAGGACAACAGAGAAACAGCATGCTATCAGCCCATCCAGCCCTGTCACACAGCCTGGGGAACTGGTTTAGATCCAACATGGTGAGGAAGATTATAGAGGGAGAATTTGAAGAACATCACTGGAGGAACAAGCAGGACAGTTGTGGGGCCCAGGAAACAAAATGTACTGAGAGCTGAGAAAAGGACCATTCTTCCCCAGCTCTGTCAGAGACTATGGTGTGTCTTTGGAACCCTAACAGCTCAGCAGAGGAAACCTGTGCCAATGAAGCACTGTCATCATAGCTAAGCCAGAGGCAAGGTGACATGGTGGGTTACCAGATTGGGAGAGCATGCGTGCACTTGTTCCTATTCTAGAAACTGGAAGAGATGGAGGGGGGAGCTGGTGTCCTATGATCATGTAAGTGGGCATAAAGGATCATCATAATTAGGTCCATAGTCTTTAAGACCTTATTTATATACTCCAGGGCTGATAAGAGTTTAGGTTCATTTGCATTATTAAATTATGCTAAAAGCTATCTCCATGGAGTTTCACCCTTTGACCCTATTTCTGTCCCCAGTGTCACTGGATTTTTTTAAGTCCAAAATATGACCTATTTAAGGACAAGGACTCCACCTCGTTTATCTCTGCAGCCACAGTTCCTGCTATACCTCCTATAATATTGAACAAATGTTGAACAGTCTTCCATTACATCAGGTAACATCTACTCCATAGGAAAATACTACACATGTGCAATTAAAAGTTAACTAGCAGCCACTCTTCATACTCAAAAAGATAACCTGTTTCTTAGTTTGATTACATCTCCACCAATTAACCTTCCTCAGTAAAAATTATGAAAATAAAGCCACGTCAAAGAATGCTTTAAGCTGACAGAAATATTTGCACACATAAAAGAAAGACCATACAATAATAAAGGATGAAGAGAGAAAATTTCTACCTTAGGAATGAAAGCAATAAAGGGGCTTGTCCTAAATGCAAAGGCTCCTCCACTAGTACTACACTGATCACTGTCATCGTTCTACCTTTACTATTATCTTTTCTCTGGGAACAACAGACCACAAAATGCCAAGAATTAAAGGAAAAACTCGAGATCATCTAATCCAATCCTCTCATTTTTCAAGGCACCAAAAAGTCCTTATAGCTTTAAACTCTAGGGCTCTAAAATTTTGTGATTCTATGAATTAAAAGATTTATATATGTTTTGCAACATTTGCATGAAATGAACTATTTAAACAGATTTCTAAAACCTGCTGAGATTCATATCTTAACAAAATCTTTCAGGTCTCAAAATAATTTCCATGATGCCATTTTAGTAGATATTGTAAAGGGCCCTCCCAAAAAGGTTGCAACAATTTACGCAGCTAAAGGCAAACTCTTGTTTTATTTTATCTGACCTGTCCTATATATGAGAGGAAATAAAAGACTATGACATCAAGTTAATAGCTAACAGGCGAAACCAGAAGTATAACAAATTTGTAAACAAAAATAAACCTCTTTATTGTCCCCATTTGCACCCCAATAGAAACTCATGTTCCAGGAAAGATGAGCAATGCCCCCAAATTGCTTTTCTGGAGAAGCAAGAGAAGGACATGGTAAATGCTGAAATTTGGAGTTACTAAAGCAACTATTGGGAGTGGGATCTTAAACAACAAAAATTTTTTTTTTACTATCTATTCTATGAAAATACACGTGTGCAAAAAATATGAATAAGGAAGGTCATTGAAGCATACTGTGTAATTAAAAAAAAATGCCTACGGGTTTTTTACTGGTGACTGAGTTAAATACATTCCTGACAATGCTCTGCAGCCATCAAAAGGATAACAGTGTCAAGGAAAGATGTTTCCAGTAGATGGTTAAAAAAAAGCAAGTGACAGGACAATTCGAAGACTATGACCCACTTGCCTATAAACACAACTGCGTGAATGTATTTGTGTGTGGGCATACATACGGCTACAAAGAAGACAGCCTAGAGTAACACATGTCAAGTTACCTTAAGTGGTGACCTCTGAAGAGGGTAGCAGAGATGACGTGGGAAAGTTGCACTGAGGGGCTTTTACATTTTAACTCTATATATTTACATAAACTTTTGCATATAATTTACTTGTATAAGTATTTTATATGTATTACTTGTTTATAAGTATGTATTGCTTCTGTAATTTTTTCTTGGAGTGCCATTAGTTGAAATGACAAGATTCTTCCTATTCAAGAGGAAAGAAGTAGTGGGTACCAAGGAAGCTCTTGTTTTTCCTGGGAACATGGGCCAAAGATTTGCACAAGTGCTGTTGGGTCAGCACCAAAGTGCTTGCTGATTAAAATGTGTTTGTGAGCTGCCATTGATCGTATAATCTAGCTCTCAATGGGATTCAAATATACCACAGCTTGACTCAATTCCATTTTATGATATAATTTCACCCCAAGCCAGGAATCCAGGCACCCCTAGAAAAATGTATTAGGCATCTGTGTCTGAGAGTCTGTGCCGTGAAGCAAATGCTGCACTAGAATTAGTAGGAGATAAGGAATTATTCTTAAAAGCACATACTGATTTCAAATGGCAGAAAATCTTCCCCCAGAAGAGAACAAGATAAACCACAGCACTGTTTACAGTGGAAATTATTTGTCTTCAAAACGTTTTTTTTTTTTTCAGAAAACTCTCTCAGACTGAAAGCCTCACCAATGTCTATGCTTCCCCATGTCTTCTAGAACATGACACCGTTCACAGCTCCAGCAGTGGTCAATTAAGGCTGAGGAACCCAGTATACTACAACAGGTAGCTTGTGCAGTGCATCAGGAAACACAAATCCAGAAGCCCTTACTCTCGATTTGGAAATCCAAAAGTGCTCTAAATGGACAGGTTTGTTTTTTTTTTTTTTAATAACTTACTTGCCTCCAGAAACTGACCAGACCTGAATCCATGTTACAAAATCCAATCTGAACTGATGTAAATTCATTTATAGTCTCTATTTATTTCAGATCTTGTAAATATTCAGGATGTTTAAAAAGATTAGTATGTTCATAGTATGAAATATTAGTCATCTTGACTCCCCGAGAATATTATATTAATTCAGCATATTCACTGTTCTTTCTAAAGTCAAAACATCGTGATTTTTAAAACACATCTGGCCCTAAGAATTTCAAATAAAGAATGAGGACCTGTATATGCTATGATCAATGAAGGTTTGGAATAAATGAGAATCAAGAGTTCCAAAAATCAGGAGCAATGTACATCTAGAGTACACACACACACACACATGCATGTGCATACACACACACACACACATACACACACAGAACCTTGTTAAAGGCTAATAAATAATAGTCTCATTACCTAGAGAAATAAAGTGAGTTGTTGGGAATAAAGAGAAGCAAGTGAAACTATGGCATGTCAAAACCATGGTAAATAGGAAATGCCTTTTTACTGCCTGAGAGAAATCACCCTACAGTTGTTTGATAAAATAACACACTGAGAAGAACATTCTATTCATGGTATAGGAAATAAATATGACCTTCTGAAAGGAAATCTTTCCTAATCCTCCTAAATAAACATGATCTTACATTTTTTTCTTGGTAAAAATTTTTGAGGAGTCAATAATAAGAGCAACTTTGGTTGATTTTTTACCTACAGAATCTAGCTAAGCTGTGAAAACTACCCTGAAAAGGTAGGGAAGAACTACTCTGTAGATTTCATTCCATGGTCCTGCTGATTTCAGCCTAAGGAGGGCTATAGAGAACTTTAGCTTCATCTAGTCTTCTAAATCATAACAATCATGAAGAAAATATAAGAGAAATCCTTTGTGACCTTGAGGTTAAGCAAAGATTTCTTAGATATAGTACCCAAAGCATGATCCATAAAAGAAAGAATTGACTAATTTATACCTCATCAAAATCAAATACTTTTGTTCTTCTAATTCGCCACTAGGTAAATGAAGAAACAAGCCACAGATTGGGAGAATATATTTATAAATCATGTATCTATATATGTAACATGTATAAATGTGTTTAATGTAACATGTATAAATGTGCATATATATATATACTCAGTTTGTATTAAAAACTCTCACAGAAATAAAAGGCAAATGGGCCAGCAAAAAAAATTGACAAAAGATTTCAATCAGCACTTCACCATAGAGTGTATATGAATGGCTAACAAGCACATGAAAAGGTAGCCAATGTCAATAGTTATTAGGAAAATGCCTGTTTAAATGACAATGTGTTACCACTACACAACCACTAGCATATTTATAATAAAAAAGACTGGGCCGGCCATGGTGGCTCATGCCTGCAATCCCAGCACTTTGGGAGGCCAAGACAGGTGGATCACCTGAGGTCAGGAGTTCAAGACCAGCCGGGTCAACATAGCAAAACCCCACCTCTACCAAAAATACAAAAATTAGCCAGGCATGATGGTGAGCACCTGTAATCCCAGCTACTTGGGAGGCTGAGGCAGGAGAATTGCTAGAACCTGGGAGGCGGAGGTTGCAATGAGCAGAGATCGCACCACTGCACTCCAGCCTGGGTGACAGTGTGAGACTCTGTCTCAAAAACTAACTAAATTAATTAATTAATTAATAAAGACTGGCCAGGTGCAGTGACTCATACCTGTATTTCCAGCACTTTGAAAGGCTGAGGCAGGAGTTTCGCTTGAAGCCGGGAGTTTGAGACCAGCCTGAGCAATATGGTGAGATCCTGTCTCTCCAAAAAAAAAAAAAAAAACTTTTTAAATAAAAATAAAATTAGCCAGGCATGGTGTCATGTGCCTGTAGTCCCAGCTATTGGGGAGGCTGAGGTATGAGGCTCCCTTGTGCCCAGGAGTTCTAGGGTGCCGTGAGCTATCATCACACCACTACACTCCAGCCTGGGCAGCACAGAGAGATCCCATCTCCAAAAAATAAACTAAACTAAAATAAAAAAGATTGACAAGAACAAGGGTTAGTGAGTATATAGAGAAACTAGAACTCACATATATTGCTGGTAGTAATGTAAAATGAAACAACCACTTTGGAAAAGTTTGGCAGTTCTTTTTAAAAGTTAAATACATACTTATAAGCTCAGTAATTCCACTCCTAGGTACCAACCCATAAAAAAACTTGTACACAAATGTTTGAAGCATCATTATTCGTAATAGGCATAAGCTGAAAATAGGCCTACACTGGAAATAATTCAAATGAACAAACAATATGTGGTACATCTCTGTAATGTAACACAGCTTAGCAATAACTGATACATCCAACAACTTGACTGAATCTCAAAAAACATTTTTCTAAGGAAAAGAAGCCAGACACAATACATAGTCTTACAAACTGTGATTCCATTTATATGAACTTTCTAGGTATGGCAAAAACTGTAGAGACAGAAATTACATTGGTGGTTGCCTAGATCTTGCATGGGGTGAAGGGAACTGCAAACAGGTGTAAGGGAACTTTTTGAGGTCATGGAAATGCTCTAAAAACTGAGTTGTGGTGATAGTTGCACAAGTGTACAAACTTATTAGAAATCACTAGACTGTTTTTAAAAATCACTTGTTGTGTTCATGTTTGATACTATCTCTTTGGAGCGACCTACAGATCAAGAAGAACGTGTTTTAGGAAGTATGGGTTAAGGCAACCTGAGGTTAATAAACAATTACTGAGTGGCTACAATGGAGTTAGTGCATGAATGCCATTCTGTGTTCGTTACAGCATTGTTTGCCATAGAAAAACCAGAAATAGTCTAATGTCTATCATTAGTATTAGCTGGCAGTTTGTCCATCAACAGAGCCATAGATAAGCAAGATGAAATTCATCCATCTCATGAAAGGCTATGCAGATGCAGCTCTCAAAAAGAATAAAAAGATCCCCAGGCTAAGTTGTCAATTGAAAAAAAAAAGCAAAGTCACAGAACAATAATGAACAGTATAATTTAAATCTCATGTACACACTGACTTATGAAAGGCTTACCTCTGGAGAAGATTGAAACAATTAGAGTAGAAATGAACTTTCTAAAAAGCATGTTTTTCTTTAGTGTTTTTTTTTTTTTTTTTTTTTTTTTTTTTACAACAGACATATACTCCTTCTGCAGGTTAAACAATGTTTTATAGCACTCTTCCTAGCACTTGACTAAATATCACTTTCTCAGCAATTCCTGCTGCAGGGGAAGCCATTTTCCTTAAAAGGAGACCAAAGTAAATGGCTTTGAAACATGATTAAAAAAAAAAAAGACATTGTATTAGCTGGCAGTTTGATGTCCTTGTAGCTTAATAGTAATGATGATAAGGACAATATTCTTCATGCACATAGTTTTCTGCTATGACAACCCTATGAGGTAATGCTGCCGCCCTTATTTTGGAGGAGACTCTGAGGCTCCAGAGGTCAAAGTCACCTGTCCAACACCACCCAAGTAGGCAGGGTGGGAGTGAGATCTGTAATTTTAAATCTGTTGCTTTAATTCAGCTGCCCACCTCATCAAGGATGATGATAAACCTGATGGTGACCCTGAGGCACTACAGGATCCTGAAGGTCTTAAGAATCATCAAAGAAAAATTTAATTATATTTAGTGAAGTTTGGATTTTACCCACACTTAATTGTGTTTATAATCCCTGGAAAAGTGTTCAGCCACGTATAGCACACACCACCACCCTTGTTAAGAATAGTTGATCAACCAGAATGCCTCCAGCCAAGCTAAACATGAAGAACTTACTCTAAATTGATTCCTTTCATGATTTGAGTCTTTACTTCCCTCTGAAAGAGAAGACGCCTTATCTGCCCTGCCTCACCTCCACCCTCACCTCAGGAAGCCCTCAATTCTTTTTTCCCTAAAATCCAGGTCAGGCTCCAGCCTTCCCAAAGGCTGAGGGCAGAAGGGTCAGGTGAGGGTTGCCTGAGCCACTACCAGCAGAAGCCTGAAGGTGCTGTGTCCCCACGGCTCCACTCCTACTACTGGGGCACCAGTGATCTCCTGGTGACCATACTCTCACTCTGTCTGGGTGTACCCATGGCCTGTAAGTGGAAACACTCACAACAAAAGGGAAGTGAATGAGTAAATGAAAGCAAGTCTGAGCTCAGGCTGAAGGCTGGCTGCCACGCAGCTTTCAATTTGGGAGGGGGCCTCTTCCTGACAACACCAAACTATCCCAGCAAGAGGAATGCTTTTTTTAGGGGTGAATCAACGCAGTGACATAGGTAAAAACAGATCTGAGTTTTACTTGCAGAGACAACAGATAAAGCTCTAAGACTAGGAATCAGGTAGTCATGCTGGAAATAGTGAAAGCCCATTTTGAAACCATTTTGAACCAGATAGACATGGGCTCAAAACTTAGCCTAGACTCTTACTACCTGGGTAATTTAGGATAAGTTACTTAATCTGTCTGCCTCAAGTTCTTTGTCTACAAGATTAAGGTGGGGATAGTACCTACCTTGATAGCGTGATTTAAAAATAACCTATGTAAAGTGACTTGTATCATTCCTGGCACTTAGTCACCACTGTTTCATCTGTCCCGAGAAGCACTGAAATAAATGCTAGATTACCCAGGTGCTGGGCCAGGTGTCCACCATAGAAGTCATTAACCACAACAGTGAAATGAAAGAAGCACAATTCCTACCCTTACGTTATTTCTTCTTAAAGGCTAAAACTCTATTGATAAAAATAACACATGCTCTTTGTGGGCTGGGAAGTGCAGGAAAACAAAGAAAACTATCAACTATAATCTGACAATGCAGCTGTGAATACTTTAATTTACTGAATTCAGATCTTTTATCTATACATATTCCTCTTTATGTAAGTGGAACTCATTGCTGCATGTTAAACTGCCTTTCTCTTAACATTTTAACAACCAATATCCCAGGCCAATGGCTCTTTCCAGAGCTTGAAGCTTGTGGCTCTGGACTCCCTGCAATTGCAGACAAAGCCACATGTTTTATTCAGCCCACATTCTAGAATCTCGAAGGGGGAAGAGTTCCAGAGAAACCAGTAGTCACCCCTCTTAAATCCCCTTAACTCCATGATTTTCAGAGAGTTCAAGGTTATTGAGATATATTTCTTTCATTGGCTCTTAATGATATCCCAGTAGGAGGAAGATATTGGGAGAGAAGGACTTCATTCCTCTCTGATCCCTGGTTCTGCATCTGACCATCAGGCAATGGAAGCAAAAGGTTGAAAATGTAAAGCAGGGATGGGGGATTATGTCCATGGAGCAGCTAAAGTAGAAAAGCAAAGATCCTCTCAATACCTGCAGTTCATGCAGTGACCTACCTGAAATGGGGCAGGGCCAGGAGGTCCAGGTGACAGGCTGCATATACCTCTGAAAGCCTTGACCTCATAAGGAGGCACTCTTTCATTCTGGATGAATCATAAGAACTCTTCTAGGAGACTGCAGCCATGAAATTCCTGTGGACTGTGTAAAAAAATAATAATAGTAATAAAGAGGAGGACATTAATTAAAGTTTAAAATTGATGGTATCTTTGATAAACCTGTTGCCTGGAAACCCCAGAAGCCCTTTTGGTGCTGATCTTTAGTGGGGAGTGGTAAAGTTGGGACAGTGGTAGTTGTATTTTTGTTGAAAAAATAATAGCCATAGAATATGGTTAAAATAATAACCATAGAATCCCTTATCCTTTCATAAAGTCTTGGACCAAACATGAAGCCAAAACCCCAAAATACTCACTTAACAACATCTCTGATATTTAGTTGCTAAAACACTGGATTCAGAAGCAGTCAAGAAGAGAGTGCTGCTGAAGGTCAGAGGTTTATAATTGGCAGCAAACTTTTAACCACCTGCTACTTCAAGGGAACTGAAGGGTTGGAGAAGAATCAGTGAGTCGTGTTGCACTGAGAGCCAGCATGGATAATTTAGGGAGAAATAGACTTAACAGTGCAAGGCAGTGCGACTGTCAAGCCATATACCTGACCACTTACTTGTCAACCCCTTCAGTTGGTGCTCACTATACTTGGCCAAAGGGCAAAGATGACATTGGGAGAAAATTATTTTCATTGCATAGTAAACTCTTCTCTCCTGAGTTGGGCAGAATAATAGAATTAGCCTGCCTGGAATATTAATTCATCAATACATGTCATACTGATTCTCAGTTTCCAGAAGGATCAGGGCAGGGATGAGTTCAAGGTTATTGAGACATATTTCTCCGACTGACTCTTGATGATATCCCAGTGGGAGGAGGACATGGGAGGAGAAAGACTTCATTCTTCTCTGAATTCCTGGTTCTGCATGTGATCATCTATCTGAAAATTCTCTTAACCTTGTCGTTCTTTTGCATCTTTCATTTTACAGCAACTCTGTATACTAAGATAGAACCAATTGTGAACCAAGATAAAGGTATTAATCTCAGGCAGTGAAATGTACACACATGTGAGTTATACAAATAGCCACAGTGACAAAATTAGTTTACTAACTGATATCTTGCCACCTCAGAAATTACATTCCCTTCCAGAATATTACCTCACACTGGATACAGCTCTTACTCCAAATCTGAAGACTTGCCTTTCAACTTCAGTCTTTCATTTGTTGCTGATGGTCTTTTGGATTTCTCTCTTCTTAAAGCCCAGTTGATGATTCTCCTTAGGGGCGGCCATGTTGGAGGAACATGGTAATGAGGTAGCTGTGATCCGGATGGAGCTTCTGCTTAGGGGCGGCCATCTTGGAGGAACATGGTAATGAGGTAGCTGTGATCGGGATGGAGCTTCTGTATTACTCTCTCTAGGTAGTCAGGTCCACTCATAACAACTTATAGAAAGCTAGAGAAGGCACTGAAAAACTTAAACACAATGGTTATAATAGGTGGCATACCAGAGTTATCCAATGGAGCTGACAGACTCAAGGCACACCTTAGCTCTTAGGAATTCTTCTTGCCCCCAGTGTTCCTCCCTCCAGCTACCTAAATTTGGTCTTTCTTTTAAGGCTATTCAATTAAGCCTCCGTTAAGCCCCTTCTAACCATCTTCCCAGAAACCCCTTCTTCCTCTGAATTACAAGTGCTCTTATTGTTGGTACTATTTAAAAATGCCACTGCCCTGTATTGTTGGTCATTATGTCCCATCCTTTCACATGGATTAGTCACTCTCTAAAATTTAGAAGCTTTCCTTTTGTTTCTGAAAAATCCCCACAGCACTCAGAGCCTAATGATGTGAGGCTCACTATGACCTCAGAACCCCGTCGGGGAGCGCTGCCTCACTCCTGACCTCCAGCAGGGCCCTGTGCTATCTGTTCTTACCCCTGCCTGTATTTCCCTATCTTCTGCCTCCTAATCTCCAATTCTAACACCACTCTCCACCCAATACCCAACAGGGAAACACATTTTTTCTTCCAGTGCCCAATTCTCAAATGGCTGGGGCCCCGTATGATGTTTTTTTCAGTTTTACCTCATAACTCTCTCATTCCCAAGACACACAGCCCTCTCAGAGGGGCTCTCAGGGTTCAGTTGGGTTCAAGTGCCTGCCATTAGAAACACCACATCTTGGCTGGGCACAGTGGCTCACACCTGTAATCCCGCACTTTGGGAGGCCGAGGCGGGCAGATCACATGAGATCAGGAGTTCAAGACCAGCCTGGTCAACATGGTGAAACCCTGTCTCTACTAAAAATTAGCCGGGCATAGTGGTGGGTGCCTGTAATCCCAGCTACTCAGAAGGCTGAGGCAGGAGAATCTTGTGAACCCAGGAGAGGGAGGTTGCAGTGAGCCAAGATAGTGCCACTGCACTCCAGCACTCCAGCCTGGCGACAGAACAAGACTCCATCTCAAAAAAAAAAAAAAAAAAAAAAGAAAGAAAAGAAACACTGCATCTTTCTAGTGCACAATTCCTGCAGCCGAATCTAGTCTACAGTGCCAAACTCCTTACTTTGGGTGATTTTTCTCTCAGAAATTTGCCTTTCATCAGCATTGCCCCAGCCCAGTCTATCGGTTACAACTGTCAAGGTCTGAATCCCAACTGCCAAGAGCGTTCAAATTCTCTCCCATGGTGCTCCTGGGCACCAGACTAATCACATGGTAAGATGTCAGTTTAGTTGCCTGGGCATTCTATGGCAGTTATATGGAGTTATATGTGGCTTTTTTACTTCCCAGAGGACAGAGAGGACCTTTTGTGGGGGAGACCTAACTCCTCAAGCCAATGAATCAGGATCTTGGTAATGAGATAATCTAAATCTCCTGACCAAGAAATGAAGACATTACTGGGAAATTAGGGTAAACAGCTTTTTAGTGAGGGCTCCAAAAGTCATGTACAAGGCAACACGGCTGAACACTTTTTTAATAAAAAGGTTTGCCCTTTTTTAAAACTTTGGGCTAACACTAGAGAGTTTTGTTTGAAAGGTGCATTGAGAGATTCTTATTAGCATTTTGTTGCTTGTTAATTTCTGCCTTTGAGAGACAATGTTGGGTTTTTTTGTTTTTTTTTTTTTTGGCAAGAGTCTCACTCTGTAGCCCAGGCTGGGGTGCAGTGGCACGATCTTGGCTCACTGCAACCTCCGCCTAGTGGGTTCAAGCGATTCTTCTGCCTCAGCCTCCCAAGTAGCTGGAATTGCAGGCACGCACCACTACAAACGGCTAATTTTTGTATTTTTAGTAGAAATGAGGTTTCACCATATTGGCCAAGCTGGTCTCAAACTCCTGATCTCAAGTGAAATGATCCACCTGCCACGGCCTCCCAAAGTGCTGGGATTACAGGCGTGAGCCACCGCACCCAGCCAAGAGACAATGTCAATTCTAACAATTTATGTGCATTTCTGGTAATCCACCCCTCACAGGTTGCTTTGAACAACTTGGTTTTTCCCCTAGTGATGAGCTGAAGGTTCTAACAATAACCAGTCTCCCATATGTTATTGCTGAATAATTCCTTCTTAGTGGCTTCATAATAATAATATACAAAAAAGAATCTATTGTTCTGTTTGGCTCTTTTGAGATTCCTAGTATCTCATTACGTCAGGAGAGTCTTTGTTTCCTCAAGGTAAAAAAACAGAAAACAGAAACCCACATATTACTGGCCTTTTTATTTAGCTGTCACAATACCAGCAGTGGGAGAGTCACTATGCAGAAGAAACAATGGTAACATGGATCACTTCACATTGAAATGTGGTACCTAATTATTGTTTTTAGGGGTAGTCTAATGAGTGGTACTTGTAGGTGATTAAACACATTTGGGTTTAGAAGACCAATGGGTTGAGAACCAAGCCATCCTCCTTACAACAGTACGTGGAGAGAGAGAGTTTGGGTACTGCATCTGCCTCAAAAGCCCCATCCCACCCCACCCACAGCGCCTTCTCATGGAGTTTAACAATGGCTGAAGATGCCTGAGAAGCCACCCAGCCAAAAGAATCCATTCAAAAGGACATCCTGGATTTGTTGCAGTCATCATGGATTTAGCTTAGCAGCCACTGAGAACAAAAAGGATTCAAGTATATATATGTATAGCTGATGATCCTGAATTAAAAAGCCCTAAAAATATCAGTTTATGAGCTCCCTACCCTAGATCATATATTGTACTAAATACTGAGGACAAAGATAATAACCCTCCCCATCCCTCAGGGAACTTCAACATGCACCAAAGATAGACCCTTATATATTTAACAGAAAAGCACAATGGTGTGCTAAAATTTAGGCATGAACAGATCATAATGGGAGCATGAAGATGGAAATGACTACTTCTGCCCAGTTTAGAGACATTGAAGCAAAAGGGGGGAAAGTCTCCATAGAGGAAGGAGCATTTGAGCTGGGCTTTTAAAGGAGAAGGAGGAGCTTGACAGAGAAGAGAATGGAGCCTCTGGTAGAGGAAACACAAAATAGCAATGGGACATTAAAGTAGGGACCAAATTTGCAAAGCAGTTCTAACATGACCTGTACAACAGTAATCCTGTGTTCATGCTCCTTTATGGTTTGAGTTGCTAGATGTAAAGATAATGTATATTAAACATCTTTCTTCAATCTTGCCAGATCTTGAAAATCAAGTTTGTAACTGCATAAAAATGATCTGTTCCCCAACTCTGTCTCCTAAATCTTTTGCTCAAATAATGAATACCAATTTAAAGAGCAACTTAGAGAAAGTTGAGTGACAAAGTGAAAAGAAAGTAGTTCAGAAATGGAGTGTGCTTTCTCACAATCATTCCATTTACTCTAACTGCACAGCCTTAAGCACTAGGACTTCAAAGATGAATTAAACATGACTTCTCCCTTCTAGGAGCCCACAAATAAGTGAATGAAAATACAATGGCTAAGAAGCAAGACATGCATTTATCTAGTGGATACTGAAGGATTGTAGCTGGTTAATGACGATGTTTTCATCAGTCTGGGGCAAAATTAGCAAACTTATTCTCAGCTTTATCCTTCTTACCCAGAGTACATCCTCTGCAATTGCTATGTGCCATTTTACATTTCTAAAGTGACATAGGGTCTGCACATCTCAAACTGAGTTTTAATTTTTAGAAAAGTAAATGCACTTACATTTTCTACATTAAAATATCATTTCTTCTCTGATATAGTAGTAGATGGTAATTAGGTTTTTAAAATGGCTTTACTAATATATTACTTCCATGCCATGCCCCAAAAGATATTTACCAGTTCCTGTAAATGCAAAAAGTATGAAAACTTGCAGTCTACACCACACCAAACAAAACGTTTCACTAAATATTTTTAAACTGTGTTTACTTATGATTTTGGAAATATTTAAATTCAACCATGAAAATAGATCCCTATTACACACAGATTTAATAGACTAGGTATTATGTATTAACAGGCTAGAAATATAATTGCAAAAACTGCCAAACCAGGATTTAAAATCATGATTGTGAGACCCACAAAGAAAAAGCAGATTACACAACATTTTGTTTACTGCCTGATATGTGGCTAATATATATTTTTCACATATATTCACACATATACATACAGGAAAAGAACTGAATGGAAATATACATATACATATATGTGTGTGCATATTGTATGATTTTTTCTTTTTACATATCTACATTTTGAAATTTTTATATTATGAATCTATGTTGTTCTTATAAGAAAACTATGTATTTCTGGACCGGGCAGGGTGGCTCATGCCTGTAATCCCAGCACTTTGGGAGGCCGAGGCAGGCCGATCACAAGGTCAGGAGATTGAGACCATCCTGGCTAACATGGTGAAACCCCGTCTCTACTAAAAATATAAAAAAAAATTAGCCGGGCGTGGTGGCAGGTGCCTGTAGTCCCAGCTACTCAGGAGGCTGAGGCAGGAGAATGGCGTGAACCCCAGAGGCGGAGCTTGCAGTGAGCCAAGATCGGGCCACTGCACTCCAGCCTGGGCAACAGAGCGAGACTCTGTCTCAGAAAAAAAAAAAAAGAAAAAAGAAACGAAAAATATGTATTTCTAAAGAAAAAGAAATATATATTGATTTTTAGAGAAGGTATTTATTTAAAAAGCACCATCAATGTTTTTTTTTGTTTTTTTTTTTTATTATACTTTAGGGTTTTAGGGTACATGTGCACAATGTGCAGGTTTGTTACATATGTATCCATGTGCCATGTTGATTTCCTGCACCCATTAACTCGTCATTTAGCATTAGGTGTATCTCCTAATGCTGTCCCTCCCCCCTCCCCCCACCCCACAACAGTCCCCGGAGTGTGATGTTCCCCTTCCTGTGTCCATGAGTTCTCATTGTTCAATTCCCACCTATGAGTGAGAACATGCGGTGTTTGGTTTTTTGTCCTTGCGATAGTTTACTGAGAATGATGTTTTCCAGTTTCATCCATGTCCCTACAAAGGACACGAACTCATCATTTTTTATGGCTGCATAGTATTCCATGGTGTATATGTGCCACATTTTCTTAATCCAGTCTATCATTGTTGGACATTTGGGTTGGTTCCAACTCTTTGCTATTGTGAATAGTGCCACAATAAACATACGTGTGCATGTGTCTTTATAGCAGCATGATTTATAGTCCTTTGGGTATATACCCAGTAATGGGATGGCTGGGTCAAATGGTATTTCTAGTTCTAGATCCCTGAGGAATCGCCACACTGACTTCCACAATGGTTGAACTAGTTTACAGTCCCACCAACAGTGTAAAAGTGTTCCTATTTCTCCACATCCTCTCCAGCACCTGTTGTTTCCTGATTTTTTAATGATGGCCATTCTAACTGGTGTGAGATGGTATCTCACTGTGGTTTTGATTTGCATTTCTCTGATGGCCAGTGATGAGGAGCATTTCTTCATGTGTTTTTTGGCTGCATAAATGTCTTCTTTTGAGAAGTGTCTGTTCATGTCCTTTGCCCACTTTTTGATGGGGTTGTTTGTTTTTTTCTTGTAAATTTGTTTGAGTTCATTGTAGATTCTGGATATTAGCCCTTTGTCAGATGAGTAGGTTGCAAAAATTTTCTCCCATTCTGTAGGTTGCCTGTTCACTCTGATGATAGTTTCTTTTGCTGTGCAGAAGCTCTTTAGTTTAATGAGATCCCATTTGTCAATTTTGGCTTTTGTTGCCATTGCTTTTGGTGTTTTAGACATGAAGTCCTTGCCCACGCCTATGTCCTGAATGGTATTGCCTAGGTTTTCTTGTAGGATTTTAATGGTTTTAGGTCTAACATATAAGTCTTTAATCCATCTTGAATTAATTTTTGTATAAGGTGTAAGGAAGGGATCCAGTTGCAGCTTTCTACATATGGCTAGCCAGTTTTCCCAGCACCATTTATTAAATAGGGAATCCTTTCCCCATTTCTTGTTTTTGTCAGGTTTGTCAAAGATCAGATAGTTGTAGCTATGCGGCATCATTTCTGAGGGCTCTGTTCTGTTCCATTGATCTATGTCTCTGTTGTGGTACCAGTACCATGCTGTTTTGGTTACTATAGCCTTGTAGTATAGTTTAAAGTCAGGTAGCGTGATGCCTCCAGCTTTGTTCTTTTGGCTTAGGATTGACTTGGCGATGCGGGCTCTTTTTTGGTTCCATATGAACTTTAAAGTAGTTTTTTCCAATTCTGTGAAGAAAGTCATTGGTAGCTTGATGGGGATGGCATTGAATCTATAAATTACCTTGGGCAGTATGGCCATTTTCACGATATTGATTCTTCCAACCCATGAGCATGGAATGTTCTTCCATTTGTTTGTATCCTCTTTTATTTCATTGAACAGTGGTTTGTAGTTCTCCTTGAAGAGGTCCTTCACATCCCTTGTAAGTTGGATTCCTAGGTATTTGATTCTCTTTGAAGCAATTGTGAATGGGAGTTCACTCATGATTTGGCTCTCTGTTTGTCTGTTATTGGTGTACAAGAATGCTTGTGATTTTTGTACATTAATTTTGTATCCTGAGGCTTTGCTGAAGTTGCTAATCAGCTTAAGGAGATTTTGGGCTGAGACAATGGGGTTTTCTAGATATACAATCATGTCATCTGCAAACAGGGACAATTTGACTTCCTCTTTTCCTAATTGAATACCCTTTATTTCCTTCTCCTGCCTGATTGCTCTGGCCAGAACTTCCAGCACTATGTTGAATAGGAGCGGTGAGAGAGGGCATCCCTGTCTTGTGCCAGTTTTCAGAGGGAATGCTTCCAGTTTTTGCCCATTCAGTATGATATTGGCTGTGGGTTTGTTGTAGATAGCTCTTATTATGTTGAGATACGTCCCATCAATACCTAATTTATTGAGAGTTTTTAGCATGAAGGGTTGTTGAATTTTGTCAAAGGCCTTTTCTGCATCTATTGAGATAATCATGTGGTTTTTGTCTTTGGTTCTGTTTATATGCTGGATTACATTTATTGATTTGCGTATGTTGAACCAGCCTTGCATCCCAGGGATGAAGCCCACTTGATCATGGTGGATAAGCTTTTTGATGTGCTGCTGGATTCGGTTTGCCAGTATTTTATTGAGGATTTTTGCATCAATGTTCATCAAGGATATTGGTCTGAAATTCTCTTTTTTGGTTATGTCTCTGCCAGGTTTTGGTATCAGGACGATGCTGGCTTCGTAAAATGTGTTACGGAGGATTCCCTCTTTTTCTATCGATTGGAATAGTTTCAGAAGGAATGGTACCAGTTCCTCCTTGTACCTCTGGTAGAATTCAGCTGTGAATCCATCAGGTCCTGGACTCTTTTTGGTTGGTAAGCTATTGATTATTGCCACAATTTCAGAACCTGTTATTGGTCTATTCAGAGATTCAACTTCTTCCTGGTTTAGTCTTGGGAGGGTGTATTTGTCGAGGAATTTATCCATTTCTTCTAGATTTTCTAGTTTATTTGCATAGAGGTGTTTGTAGTATTCTCTGATGGTAGATTGTATTTCTGTGGGATCGGTGGTGATATCCCCTTTTTCGTTTTTTATTGCATCTATTTGATTCTTCTCTCTTTTCTTCTTTATTAGTCTTGCTAGCGGTCCATCAATTTTGTTGATCTTTTCAAAAAACCAGCTCCTGGATTCATTAATTTTTTGAAGGGTTTTTTGTGTCTCTATTTCCTTCAGTTCTGCTCTGATTTTAGTTATTTCTAGCCTTCTGCTAGCTTTTGAATGTGTTTGCTCTTGCTTTTCTAGTTCTTTTAATTGTGATGTTAGGGTGTCAATTTTGGATCTTTCCTGCTTTCTCTTGTGGGCATTTAGTGCTATAAATTTCCCTCTACACACTGCTTTGAACGTGTCCCAGAGATTCTGGTATGTTGTGTCTCTGTTCTCATTGGTTTCAAAGAACATCTTTATTTCTGCCTTCATTTCATTATGTACCCAATAGTCATTCAGGAGCAGGTTGTTCAGTTTCCATGTAGTTGAGCGGTTTTGACTGAGTTTCTTAATCCTGAGTTCTAGTTTGATTGCACTGTGGTCTGAGAGACAGTTTGTTATAATCTCTGTTCTTTTACATTTGCTGAGAAGAGCTTTACTTCCAACTATGTGGTCAATTTTGGAATAGGTGTGGTGTGGTGCTGAAAAAAATGTATATTCTGTTGATTTGGGGTGGAGAGTTCTGTAGATGTCTATTAGGTCCACTTTATGTAGAGCTGAGTTCAATTCCTGGATATCCTTGTTAACTTTCTGTCTCGTTGATCTGTCTAATGCTGACAGTGGGGTGTTAAAATCTCCCATTATTATTGTGTGGGAGTTTAAGTCCCTTTGTAGGTCACTGAGGACTTGCTTTATGAATCTGGGTGCTCCTGTGTTGGGTGCATATATATTTAGGATAGTTAGCTCTTCTTGTTGAATTGATCCCTTTACCATTATGTAATGGCCTTCTTTGTCTCTTTTGATCTTTGTTGGTTTAAAGTCTATTTTATCAGAGACTAGGATTGCAACCCCTGCCTTTTTTTGTTTTCCAGTTGCTTGATAGATCTTCCTCCATCCCTTTATTTTGAGTCTATGTGTGTCTCTGCACGTGAGATGGGTTTCCTGAATACAGCACACTGATGGGTCCTGACTCCTTATCCAGTTTGCCAGTCTGTGTCTTTTGATTGGAGCATTTAGCCCATTTACATTTAACGTGAATATTGTTATGTGTGAATCTGATCCTGTCATTATGATGTTAGTTGGTTATTTTGCTCGTTAGTTGCTATAGTTTCTTCCTAGCCTCGATGGTCTTTACAATTTGGCATGTTTTTGCAGGGGCTGGTACCGCTTGTTCCTTTCCATGTTTAGTGCTTCCTTCAGGAGCTCTTTTAGGGCAGGCCTAGTGGTGACAAAATCACTCAGCGTTTGCTTGTCTGTAAAGTATTTTATTTCTCCTTCACTTATGAAGCTTAGTTTGGTGGGATAGGAAATTCTGGGTTGAAAATTCTTTTCTTTAAGAATGTTGAATATCGGCCCCCACTCTCTTCTGGCTTGTAGAGTTTCTGCTGAGAGATCAGCTGTTAGTCTGATGGGCTTCCCTTTGTGGGTAACCCGACCTTTCTCTCTGGCTGCCCTTAACATTTTTTCCTTCATTTCAACTTTGGTGAATCTGACAATTATGTGTCTTGGAGTTGCCCTTCTCGAGGAGTATCTTTGTGGCGTTCTCTGTATTTCCTGAATCTGAATGCTGGCCTGCCTTGCTAGATTGGGGAAGTTCTCCTGGATAATATCTTGCAGAGTGTTTTCCAACTTGGTTCCATTCTCCCCATCATTTTCAGGTACACCAATCAGACGTAGGTTTGGTCTTTTCACATAGTCCCAAATTTCTTGGAGGCTTTGTTCATTTCTTTTTATTCTTTTTTCTCTAAACTTCCCTTCTCTCTTCATTTCATTCATTTCATCTTCTATCAGCGATACCCTTTCTTCCAGTTGATCGCATCTGCTACTGAGGCTTCTGCATTCTTTGCGTAGTTCTCGAAACTTGGCTTTCAGCTCCATCATCTCCTTTAAGCCCTTCTCTCCATTGGTTATTCTAGTTATCCATTCTTCTAATTTTTTTTCAAAGTTTTTAACTTCTTTGCTATTGTTTTGAATTTCCTCTCGTAGCTCAGAGTAGTTTGATCGTCTGAAGCCTTCTTCTCTCAACTCTTCAAAGTCATCCTCCATCCAGCTTTGTTCTGTTGCTGGTGAGGAACTGCGTTCCTTTGGAGGAGGAGAGGTGCTCTGTTTTTTAGAGTTTCCAGTTTTTTTGGTCTGTTTTTTCCCCATCTTTGTGGTTTTGTCTACTTTTTGTCTTCAATGATGGTGATGTACAGATGGGTTTTTGGTGTGGATGTCCTTTCTGTTTGTTAGTTTTCCTTCTACCAGACAAGACCCTCAGCTGCAGGTCTGTTGGAGTTTACTAGAGGTCCACTCGAGACCCTGTTTGGCTGGGTGTCAGCACCGGTGGCTGCAGAACAGCGGATTTTCGTGAGACCACAAATTCAGCTGTCTGATAGTTCCTCTGAAAGTTTTGTCTCAGAGGAGTACCTGGTTGAATGAGGTGTCAGTCTGTCCCTACTGGGGGGGTGCCTCCCAGTTAGGCTGCTCAGGGGTGAGGGACCCACTTTAGGAGGCAGTCTGTCCGTTCTCAGATCTCCAGCTGCGTGCTGGGAGAACCACTACTCTCTTCAAAGCTGTCAGTCAGACAGGGACATTTAAGGCTGTGGAGGTTCTCGCTGAGTTTTTGGTTGTCTGTGCCCTGCCCCCAGAGGTGGAGCCTACAGAGGCAGGCAGGCCTCCTTGAGCTGTGGTGGGCTCCACCCAGTTCGAGCTTCCTGGCTGCTTTGTTTACCTAAGCAAGCCTGGGCAATGGCGGGCGCCCCTCCCCCAGCCTCGTTGCCGCCTTGCAGCGTGGTGATCTCAGACTGCTGTGCTAGCAATCAGCGAGACTCTGTGGGCATAGGACCCTCCGAGCCAGGTGCGGGACACAATCTCCTAGTGTGCCGTTTTTCAGGCCTGTTGGAAAAGCGCAGTATTAGGACGGGACTGACCCGATATTCCAGGTGCCGTCTGTTTCCCCTTTCTTTGACTAGGAAAGGGAACTCCCTGACCCCTTGCGCTTCCCGAGTGAGGCAATGCCTCGCCCTGCTTCGGCTCGCGCACAGTGCGCTTCACCGACTGTCCTGCACCCACTGTTAGGCACTCCCTAGTGAGATGAAACCGGTACCTCAAGCAGAAATGCAGAAATCACCCGTCTTCTGTGTCGCTGGGGCTGGGAGCTGGAGACCGGAGCTGTTCCTATTCGGCCATCTTGGCTCCTGTTCCCCCATCAATGTTTTTTAAAATTAAAATTTTAACCCATTAATTTACCTTCAAGACTCTGCTAAGGAAACAAGAAACAGAATTAAAATGCAGAATATAAGATTTGTTAATTCACTCAATAAGTATTTACAGAACACCCACTGTGTCAGGCACTGTGTGGGGCAAGGGAATTTCAGCTATGAAAAAAAAAAAAAAAAAAGGAAAGAAAAACAGTCCTCTGAGAACTCAAGATCAGTGGTTCCTAATTTACAACAGGATCACCTGGAGGGTCCTTTTATTTTTTTCTTAATAGCCACCTCCCTCTTCAGGAATCTAGGGTGGAAGGGAGAAATCTCTGGTTTAAAAGCTACCCAGGTAATTCTGAATCAGTCAGCCTGGAAACAACCTTTGAGCACCCACTAGTGAGGTGGCGCCTTGCCGTGTCCTTTCCAATACTGCAAAACTGAAAACCAAGCACCTGTTGGAAAATAAGAAAAAGTTTTAATAAAGTAAAGGAAGTTCACGTAATGAAATTTTATACAGACATTAAAAATCCTATTTTGAAATACTGTTTAAGATCTAGGAAAAGTCGCATGATAAAATGGTACGTGAGAAAAAAACAAGTTAGAAAGTTTTATTCAGTATGATCACAATTTTATTACATAAAATGTATATGTAGAGGAAAAGAACAAAGACTGTAAGAAAATTGTCTAAAACATGAACACTAATACATTTTATCTTACAGGAACATATTTTTACTTTCTATTTCTATTTTTTCAAATTTCTTTGAATTTTTTCCAGATTCTATATAAAATAAACAAATAAACATGTATTACTTTAATAATCAGGAAAGAATTACTTTCCAAAATAACAAACAAGGAATCATCATCTCTTCCCACCCCCACCCTGATGGCAAAACATGGGAAATCAGGATAACGTGGCAGCAGAGACATGGGCCTCCCTCTCCAGGGAGGGCCTGGATTGTTTGCAATTCCTTGGTTTATGGGAGATGAGACTTTATGAAGTAGGTGTGATAATCCTCGTTTACAGATGAGGAGATAAAGCCTCAGAAAGCTCCATTCTCTTGTTACTCAAAAAAGGATGATTGTGAAGCCTATAAGTCAGGCATTGTTCACAGTGTGAACAGGGCACAGTCCCCTCCCACTAGAATTCACAGACTAGTAACTAGACACTCAGGAATGTGCACAAAGCCAGAAAGTGGCAGAGCCAGGATTTGAATCCAGGTCCTTCTTGTCTCGAAGCTTATGCTCTTTTCCCTGGAGCACTGTTGGACCTAACCAGGTGTCAATATATATTAGACTATTTTAGGTCTCAGCTGGGGCCCTCAAGGCAGGGATGAAAGGAGAAGGTCACACTGCTCAGTCTTTATCTTCAGCTCTTCCTTTGTAATCACCACCAGCCATCACAGAAAGCATCTATAAATCTGGAGTGGCACAGGGTCTCCACCTCTCATCAGTGGGGAGAGTTTAAGGATAAAAATAAAGTGATTTTATCACAGATGCCCTTTCACATGTCACTCTAGTGCTCAAAAATGTTTCAAGGATTCCCCATTGCCTACTGGCATGGTCAGCCTCCCTATCAAAAATGCTCCACAACCTGTCCCAGTATTCCTCTCTACCCTTCCCACGATGCCCCTTCACATCCATGAGTGCCTTGCCCTTCATCCCCTCCAATCACTGGGCTACACATATTTATTGGCTCCATGGCTTTGGGCAGCTTACTTAATATATATTTATGTCCCATTTCCTCATCTATACAAAAAGAATAGCATTATCTCATCCCAATTTATTAAGGATTAAATAAAATATTTCCTGTAGAGCACTCAGCAGAGCACTAGCACATAGTATTAATAAAGCAATCAGTAATGTTAATTTGTTGCTATTGTTTTGGCTGCTATCTTACTTTTTGCTTTCCCTTTTCCATATCCATATTTTTCCCTTTCTAAGTTGCTTTTCTTTTTACTTTTTCTTTTTTTTTTTTTTTTTTTTTTTTGAGATGAGATCTCACTCTGTTGCCCAGGCTGGAGTGCAGTGGCACCATCTCGGCTCACTGCAACCTCTGCCTCCCAGCCTCAAGTGATTCTTCTGCCTCAGCCTCCTGAATAGCTGGGATTACAGGTGCGTGCCACCATGCCTGGCTAATTTTTGTATTTTTACAGGGTTTCACCATGTTGGCCAGGTTGTTCTCGAACTCCTGATCTCAAGTGATCCACCCGCCTTGGCCTCCCAAAGTGCTAGGATTACAGGGTGTGAGCCACCGAGCCTGGTCCTGAGTTGCTTTTCATCTTCCTCCTCTTCTTCCTCCTTATAACCTAAACCAAAACTATTCAAATCCCAGCTTCTTCCTGAAAGCCCTATAGGGCAATCCTAGCCCACAGCAAATACTCTCTCCTCTGAACACTTTCTGTAGAAATTCAGTTTTGCACTGATAGTTGCCAGATAACCTATGGTTAAATGTTCATTATCTGGTGTAAAGCTACCTGAATTCAAGTCCCTGCTCTACTCCTCACTAGCTAGAGGTAAGTGTCTCTGCCCAGAGTTGGTGTCCCATCATATTATGCTGTCCTGCAGAGAGACCATCAGACTCAAGCCTGCTAGCTCCACATGCTGTACATTGCAGCTACACTGTCAAGAGTCCAGCCCTAGGCTAGGCGCAATGGCTCTCGCCTGTAATCCCAGCACTTTGGGAGGCCAAGGCAGGTGGATCACGAGGTCAAGAGATCGAGACCATCCTGGCTAACACGGTGAAACCCCGTCTCTACTAAAAATACAAAACATTAGCCAGGCGTGGTGGCGGGTGCCTGTAGTCCCAGCTACTCGGGAGGCTGAGGCAGGAGAATGGTGTGAACCGGGGAGGCGGAGCTGGCAGTGAGCCGAGACCGCGCCACTGCACTCCAGTCTGGGTGACAGAGCGAGACGCTGTCTCAAAAAAAAAAAAAAAAAAAAAAAAGAGTCCAGCCCTCGGAACCTGATGTGGATTAACACGCATTCCAGGGGTTGGGTTGCCTAGGCATATCAGGGATAGTTAGATACTCAGTGGCTGGGAATCCCAGGCAAAAACGGTCATCCTGTCTTTTATTTGAACAAGTCTCACTCTGTCACCCAGGCTGGAGTGCAGTGGCACGATCTCAGCTCACTCCAAACTCCACCTCCTGGGTTCACGCAATTCTCCTGCCTCAGCCTCCCAAGTAGCTGGGATTACAGACATGCATCACCACATCTGGCTAATTTTTGTATTTTTAGTAGAGACAGGGTTTCACCATGTTGGCCAGGCCAGTCTTGAACTTCTGACCTCAGGTGATCCTCCTGCCTCGGCCTCCCAAAGCAGTCATTGGTCCTTTTGAATCACATAATCAAAAGCCAATCTCAAACGTTCAGTGCCAATGTAGCACAAGGTTCTAAACTGAAAATTTTGTATTATAATAAAGTAGCTTCAGTCAGCTTTACAGCAAAGACCCACTGCCTTTTATTAATTTAGAGGATTGTTTTATGATCAAAGAAAGCAAGATTTGTTTAAAAGTAATTGTTGTCTGAAAAGACATAGGCCCCAAATGGGAATCTATCATGTTCCCTACTAAGATATATGTGTTCATGTCTTGCCTAAAGCCCCATGCACATAGTAGGTATGCAGAATATGCTAGTAATTAATTTATCAATGAAAAAATGAGGTTTTTTTGGAAAAGGACAGCAAAGTTGACATTTTCAATGCAATAATTCTACTTGTTGGAAATTTCTGCTAAAAATAGATTCTCATCTGTGTGGGAGTGATATGGTTTGGGTATTTGTCCCCTCCAAATCTCATGTTGAAACATAATTCCACTTTGGGAGGCCGAGGCGGGTGGATCACGAGGTGAGGAGATCAAGACCTTCCTGGCTAACATGGTGAAACCCCATCTCTACTAAAAATACAAAACATTAGCTGGGTGTGGTGGCAGGCGCCTGTAGTCCCAGCTACTCGGGAGGCTGAGGCAGGAGAATGGCGTGAACCCAGGAAGCGGAGCTTGCAGTGAGCCCAGGTAGCGCCACTGCACTCCAGCCTGGGCAACAGAGCGAGACTCTGTCTCAAAAAAGAAAAAAAAAAAAAAGAAACATAATCCCCAGTGTTGGAGGTGGGGCTTGATGGGAAGTCTTTAGATCTTGGGGGTGGATCCGTCATGAATGGCTTAGCACTATCCCCTTGGTGGTAAGTGAGTTGACAAGAAGTCTGGTTGTTTTAAAAGTGTGTGGCACCTACCCTCCCTCTGTCTCTCTCTTGCTACCATTCTCACCATGTGACATGCCTGCTCCTACTTCACCTTCTGCCATGAGTAAACACTCCCTGAGGCCTCCCCAGAAGCCGAGCAGATGCCAGCACCATGCTTCCTGTACAGCCTGCAGAACCATGAGCCTATTAAGCCTCTTTTATTTATAAATTACCCAGACTCTGGTATTCCTTTATAGCAACTCAAGAACAGCCTAACACGGGGCAGGGGAGTTCAAAATTTAATAGAAATAAAAGATACAACCTTAAAGCCCATCAATAGAAGAATGAGCAAGTGAATGATGCTAATTCCACCTAAGGAATAGCATGTAGCCATTTTTAAAATACAGAGAATCAAATATCTGCTGACTTTGAAAAATGTCCAAGACATATTAAGCAAAAAAAAGAAAAATTGCAAGAAAGCAGGCATATTACGTTTCTAGTTGTGTTCATATTTAAAGCCTCCAAAGTAGATGTATTTGTATGTAAATGTGACAAAAGGAAATTCAAAAGATACAGAGCAAACTTCTAACACTAGCCAGTTACCTCTAAAAAGGGGAGAGAGTGTGAATGATTGTGTCTGTGTATATGGGGCTGGGGGGTACGATAGTGACGGAAGTATTGTTAAATCTTTTATAATAATACTCTATTTGTACATTACCTATATAACAAAAGACAAAAAAGACAAAAAGACTGTCAAGGGAAAATAAACAATTTAAATTTTGTTAGAAGCAATTGTTTCAGAAATGATAAACCAAAAATGTATTTGCCAAATTGCGATCACCAGGTTAAAGAAATTGATTATTTCAAATCTCATATTTGCTGTGTGTGTGTGTGTGTGTGTGTGTGTGTGTGTGTGTAGTTTAAAGGCTGCTTTCCCTCGGTCATTATGTTTTACACTGCCACTTCATTCTTCCCTATCTCAGAATAAATTCCTTTGCTAATGTGTTTTTAAAAATCAGAAAGCTTCCTCACTTAAAAGTCACCAATCAACTGGATCTATTTTGTTAAGAAGCGTGCTGAGCAAAATGTGATTTGGATGGAATGGCAGGCCCAGGAAATGAAAAATTAGCATCACATGGCAATTCAGAACGTGACAATAGTCACTTAACAACAGATTTCCCTTTATCTTTCCAAAGGAGAGCGGTTTTTGGGGGTAGAAGTTGCCTAATTGTTTCAGGGCACCCAGGTGAAGCCAGGATGAAGTCACCTGCTTACCTCCTCATTGTTCCCTTGAAGCTTCCCTGCCCTCACCTCAGTGGTTCTACCTGCAACAGCTTAAAGGGGTATCCCTCGGGGCTGTTTTTTGAAGTCTGCATGCTACATCATGCTCTAAGACCCTAAGGAGGCTTTATGGTATCATAACTTTCAGACAGACAAGTCGCTAAAGTAAACAGCGAGGGAGAGGCACAACAGGCCACACACCTACCAGATACCTACATTCAAACATTAGCACATGTCAAAATGGTTTAAGATTAATTAAAACAAATAGTCCCATGCTGGCAGAAGCCACACTCCCCGTCCCTACAGAGTTTCATTCTCTTTTTCTACTTCCTCTAAAACAAGAGTAATCAGATAGCAACAGTCTCAGAAATCTCAGAAATAATAGGGCAACGGTAAATTTTCTAGGCTAGGAATGCTGCAACATCAAGGAAGAAATACACAGCCATAAAACATTTAGCTGGTTTACAGAATATTTAATGATGAAGGCTGGAAAATATGTTACTGATGGCAACTCCTAGAAGGGTATTTGAGCAGTTTTCCATGGAGTCTACTTTTCGAAAGTGTTTTAATCCCTTGATAAGTTCTAACCATCAAAATATGTTTTTGAGTCCAAAATTCAGGAAGATGTTAGTTACCTATATGATGAAAGTATGTGGTCACATCTCCAATGGAAGAGAATGTTGGTGATTATCTTGATAAATCAAGTTTTAAAATCTGACTAAAGCAATCTTATTGATTAACAGACTTCTACTCATTTTAGTCCTGTCTTTAAATCTCTGTGTTGGATTAGATTTTTCACTGAGAGTTTATTTCCTCAATTGTGTATTGTCTGAAATAAACAAGAACACAGAGTAGATTGTATTTTGCTTTCCCTCTCTTTGGAATCTTTTCAGGGCAAATATAAATCAGATTAGGGAGCTGTTTGGCATGTAGCTTCTTCTGCCCTCTCTTTTGCATCAAGTAGAAGTCTCTACGCTGTTTCTTGACTAAATTTGGGCTGGCTTGCTCATTCATTCTTTGAGAAATACTAAGAGAACATTCTGGTCTTTTCCTGTAACAATTCTCACACTAAACCTCACTTGTAAATGTAAGGTCTGGAATGAAACTGTGAACATGAATATGAAAACACCATACTATTAGATTTCCATTTGGGTCTGTTTCTGGCTTGATTTGATTAAAGTCCACTCAGACTATACATCTAGCATCTTGCTTTCTCATTCTTCCCACCACAGTTTAATCCTTAATTTCCTCTACTGCTGGAATGCTTCATGCTGAATGATTGGATTAACAGCGCAGCATTTCAGGATGTACCTAAATCAGCTCGGTGGTCCAAGACTCCTTTACTTGATAAGTGGCTTTCCTGCATTTATCAATATTAAATATTGCCTCCTCTTTACTTTCCTTACTTTTCTTTAGCTAATACAAACTGTTTTCAAAGAAAACAGATTTTTACAACAGAGGGTCTCTTCTCTAGGGAGGAGGACACTGAAAGAACAACACTTACACTCACCTTTTTTTTTTTTTTTTTCACCTCAAAGCAAACATTGCATTTATTCTTTGTCTCCAGCTTTCGTGAACTTTTTATCTTTTCTCTCTTTTAGATCTGTGTATGTTCACAACACCTGTCTCTCTGGGAAGCCCATATCCCATTTCTTCAGCTCCCCAGAAGTAGACATACATATTATTTCCTTGAGGGTTAGAGAAAGCTATCAGAACTTGGCAACATATAAAGTAAATACCCACTAATTGCAATACATTCATTTAAATCAGGTCTTTATCCTCCTTAGGCATTGTAGTAGGTGGCTTCCTTTGAAGTCTTGTTGTATTTGTCCAAAATTACCTTGCCCGAGGCAGGCGGCTGTTTGGAACATTTGTTCTGAACCGATCCCCAAAGCAGTAAATCTTAGCGTTGGTAACGGCTCTGCTCACATGCCACAAAAAGGAAATGTCCTGGGTAGGGCATGAATCCAGGCTTAGATCCCCCATTGTATGCAAAGAACAGAAAGAGAAAGAGAGAGATACCTGCACAGCTCCCAGGGATATAATGCTGTTGTACAACTCTCATGACATTATAAACCACAAACCCTGTACATTAGTGAAATACAAACCAACAGACTGCCAGTGAATTAGTGATTTTTTTTCTTTTTTTCTGCTGCATCTATTCATGCATGCATGCATGCATCTCTCATTTAATAGTGACTTTATTAGACAGTGTTATCATTTGTTTGCTTACTTTAAACACAAGTAGCTTATGCCCCTCAGCATTTTAAATTCATGATGAGAATATTATTTTACCTATATAAGGAATAATGCTGTGTTGGCATCAGGGTGCCATACCTATTATAGATCCTTATCTTCCTCACAAATGCACTGATAGATAATCTGATGCAAACAATCACACTCTGAGATCTTCAGACACATGCAAGGCTTTGTTTGGGGTGCATTTCATACTTTTACCATGTGCATAGAACGGCTTTCAAGTCTTTTCAGTCTGTTACCAGGCTTTACTTCTATTACAATAGAAACTGCTCTGCAGCAGGTAAAGGAGCTTCCTGAACTTGGAGCAAATGATTCTGTAGCTAATTGTTATGGAGATAGGCTTAAGTCATTTCTACTTGAGTAAGGAATCCGAATCACCAAAGACATATAGGAGGAAAATATGTGGGAGTCTTGCTTGTTGGTACGTGGTGTGCTGTTCATCCTCCACCTTCAAACAAAATCTAATGGTCCCAAGATACAGCAAGAGCCATAAAGACAAAATCAACCCAAATCTCCAGGACACAGTCTTTAGAGCACAAACTAGATTATGCCCTCTTTTGTTGTGGTGACTGTTTCTTCACCTCTGAACACAATGTCAAGTGTTATCTTTGATCTATAAAGTGCTAAGTGGTCTATAGTTTTGTAAAGAGCTTCTTGTTTACCCTAGCAATAATGATGAATTATTAGCATCTATTTATTGATCTCAAAAGTAAAACTGCAAATTTACAGTATTAAAATGACGTATGAACATTTTTCAAGGAGACTTCAATTTGAGGGCAAAGCAGACACCATCATTGAAGTACATATTTTCTAGAGCTTTCGGTGTGTGACATAACGAAACTTGCAATAGGCTTCATCCCCTAATGAAGAGTTCACAATCAAATAAGGTATAGACTTGTGTAAAGTTAAACAGTAATATCAAATACACAAGATCACATAAAACTGAAATAAAACTAACTATTCATCAATGTGGAATTAGGTAAATATATTATGGAACACCTGTATAATGGGATACTTTGTACTCATTAAAAAGAATTACATAGGCCTGGCATGGTGACTCACGCCTGTAATCCTAGCACTTTGGGAGGCTGAGGTGGGTGGATTGCCTGATATCAGGAGTTTGAAACCAGCCTGGGCAACACGGTGAAACCCTGTCTCTACTAAAATACAGTAAATTAGCTGGGCATGGCAGCATGTGCCTGTAATCCCAGCTACTCAGGAGGCTGAGACAGGAGAATCGCTTGAACCTCGAATGGGAAGGTTGCAGTGAGCCAAGATCGTGCCACTGCACTCCAGCCTGGGCAACAGAGTGAGACTCCATTTAAAAAAAAAAAAAAGAATTATGTAGCTCTGGATATATTGGTATGTGAAAGGCCTCAAGATACATTTTTCAGATTAAAAAAGGTGTAGGATAGTAGCTATAGAATTAGCTTACTTGTGCAACTTTTGTTTGTTTGTCTTATAAAGTCTATTTCTTGGCTGGACGCAGTGGCTCATGCCTGTAATCCCAGCACTTTGGGAGGCCAAGGTGGGTGGATCACATGAGGTCAGGAATTCAAGACCAGCCTGGCCAACATGGTGAAACCTCATCTCTACTAAAAATACAAAAAATTAGCTGGATGTTGTGGTGGATGCCTGTAATCCCAGCCACTCGGGAGGCTGAGGCAGGAGAATGGTTTGAACTTGAGAGGTGGAGGTTGCAGTGAGCTGAGATCACACCATTGCACTCCAGCCTGGGCAACAAGAGTGAAACTCCGTCTCAAAAAAAAAAAAAAAAAGAAGTCCATTTCTATTTCTCTTTCATTTTTAAAAAACTAATTTCATATTTTATTTTATTTTTATTATTTTTTCGAGATGGAGTCTCACTCTGTCACCCAGGCTGGAGTGCAGTAGTGTGATCTCGGCTCACTGCAACCTCCGCCTCCCGGCTTCAAGTGATTCTCCTGCCTCAGCCTCCTGAGTAGCTGGGATTACAGGCGCACATCACCACGCCCAGCTAATTTTTGTATTTTTAGTAGAGACGGGGTTTCATCATGTTGGTCAGGCTGGTCTCGAACTCCTGACCTCGTGGTCCACCCACCTCGTTCTCCCAGAGTACTGAGATTACAGGCATGAACCACCGCGCCTGGCCTCATCTTTTATTTTAGATTCAGAGGGTACATGTGCAGGTTTGTTACATGGGTTTATTGTGCGATGCCGAGGTTTTGGGTATAGATGAACCTGTCACTCAGGTAGTGAGCACAGTACCCAATAGGCAGCTTTTCTCCCCCCTCTAGTAGTCCGCAGTATCTATTATTCACATCTTTATGTCCATGTGTATCCAATGCTTAGCTCCCACTTAGGAGAACATGCGATATTTGACTTCCTGTTCCTGTGTTAATTTGTTTAGGAAAATGGCCTCCAGCTGCATCCATGTGGCTGCAAAGGACATGATTTCATTCTTTTTCATGGCTGTGTAGTATCCTGTGGTGTATATATGCACCACATTTTCTTTTTTTGAGATGGAGTTTCACTCTTGTTGCCAAGGCTGGAGTGCAATGGCACAATCTTGGCTCACTGTAACCTCTGCCTCCTGGGTTCAAGTGATTCTCCTGCTTCAGCCTTGCAAGTAGCTGGGATTACAGGTGCCCGCCACCATGCCCAGCTGATTTTTGTATTTTTAGTAGAGATGGGGTTTCTCCATGTTGACCAGGCTGGTCTCAAACTCCTGACCTCAGGTGATCCACCCGCCTTGGCCTCCAAAAGTGCTGGGATTACAGGCGTGAGCCACCGCATCTGGCCTGCACAGTTTCTTGATTCAATCCACCCTTGATGGGCGCCTAGGTTGATTCCATATCTTTGCTATTGTGAATAATGCTGCAATGAACATACAAGGAAAGAACTGTTTTACAAAAATGACACTTGTGCGCCTTTTTAAAAGATATAGAGATCTATAAATATATGTGTGTATAGTCATTTGTCACTTAACAACAGGATATAGCCTGTTACTATAATGAATACTATAGGCAATTGTAACACAGTGGTGAGTACTTGTGAATCTAAACCTATCTAAACCTAGAAAAGGTACAGTAAAAATACTGTATAAAACGTTTTAAAATGGTACACCTAAACAGGGCACTTAGCAGGAATGGAGGTCTTAGGACTGAAAGTTGCTCTTGGTGAGTCAGTGAGTGAGTGGTAAGTGAATGTGAAGGCCAAGGACATTACTGTACACTACGGTAGACTTTCCAAACCCTGTACACTTAGGCTATACTAAATTTATAAAAAATATTTTACTGGGCCACGTGTAGTGGCTCAAGCCATAATCCCAGCACTTTAGGAGGCCAAGGCGGGCAGGTCACTTGAGCCCACGAGTTTGAGACCAGCCTGGCCAATGTGATGAAACCTTGTCTCTATTAAAAATGCAAAAATTAGCCAGGTGTGGTGGTGCATGCCTGTCATCCCAGCTACCTGGGAGCCTGAGGCTCAAGAATCACTTGAACCTGGGAGGAGATCAAGGCTACAGTGAGCTGAAATCGCGCCATTCGTGCCACTGCACTCCAGGCTGGGTGACAGAGCAAGACTATGTCAAAAAAAAAAAACTCTGTCTTCAATAATAAATTAACCTTAGCTTACTGAAGCTTTTTACTTTTTAAACTTTTTAATTCTTTTAAACTCTTGGACTCCTTTGTAATAACACTTAGCTTAAACTGCAAACACACTGTATAGCTACACAAAAATATTTTCTTTATATCCTTATTCTACAAGCATTTTTTATTTTTTTAATTTTTTTTCACTTTTTAAACATTTTTTGTTAAAAACAGAGACATAAACACACACATTAACCCTAGCCTACACAGGGTCAGGATCATCAATATCACTGTCTTCCTCCTCCACATCTTGTCCCACTGGAAGGTTTTCAAGGGCAGTAATAAGCATTCAGCTGCCACCTCCCATGGTAAAAATGTCTTCTTCTGAAGTATCTTGTGAAGGGCTTGCCTGAGGCTGTTTTACAGTTAACTTAAAAAATACAATAAATGCACACTAACAAAACTATTGTATAGAAAATACACATACCAGAACATAGTGGTTTTGATCATTATCAGGTATTATATACTACACATGATTGTATTGCTATACTCTTATATGAATGGCAGTGTAGTAGGTCTGTTCACACCAGCATCATCACAGACATGTGAATAATGCATTGTGCTATGGCATTAGGACAGCAACGACGTCACTAGGCAATAGAAAATTTTCAGCTCCATTATAATCTTAAAGGACCACTTTCATATGTGCAGTTCATCGTTGACTGAAATGTCATGCAGTACGTGACTGTACTTAGATGAGCATACTATTTTTAAAAAGTGTTCTATAAGAAATACGATAGTAGTTACTTTTTAAAGATAGATGGGATAATTATAAGAGATTAGGAATGTGTGAGTGAAGAAATAGTTTTTTTAAAACACCTTTTGCCATATTTTGATGTTTTCATAGATAGATATTATTATTATTATTATTTATTATTGAGATGAAGTTTTGCTCTTGTTGCCCAGGCTGGAATGCAATGGCATGATCTTGGCTCACTCGGCTTCCTGGGTTCAAGCGATTCTCCTGCCTCACCCTCCCTAGTAGCTGGGATTACAGGCATGTGCCACCATGCCTAGCTAATTTTGTATTTTTAGTAAAGACAGGGTTTCACCATGTTGGTCAGGTTGGTCTCAAACTCCTGACCTCAGGTGATCTGTCCACCTCGACCTCCCAAAGTGCTGGGATTACAGGCGTGAGCCACTGTACCTGGCAATAGATACAATTTTTAAGAGATAAGCCAATTTTTAAAAGGAATACAACAGGTAAACTATTATTTAAAAAAGGTGGTATATCTCTCCTTATCAAATGAGTGTTACAGGCAGTATCATAGAACTTCAATGGAGAGACAGATTACTAGGTGAGCTACTAAATAATTGCTATAATAATAATACCACTTATGAAACTGTAGCATGACCATATTAGATATATTTCTATTTATTACTATTACCCTTATCATATATACTCAAATTATTCCTATGTCTGTTAGCAGAAGCCTCTTCAAGTTGGCTCCTAAGTCCTGATAGAACCTCAGTAATCTCTGATAGCTGCCTTGTTTTCTAATATGACAAGATGTTCCAGGGTCATCTTGTACATTTCCTACTTTAGACCTGGAATAGGACATTTCTCTCCAAAGAACTCTGGTCTTCCATTTTACTGGGAAATTATATTTAGATACCATGGTATGAGCATGAATGGTGCTTGTTGCTACTGGGTTGATCATTTTTTTCCAGTGAACAGTGAATAGATAAAAGATATGTATATGTAACATATATGTGATATAGATATATAATGATAAAATACAAGTTTATGTTGATACTGTCAATACAGATTCAGGGTTTTTCTTAACTTCATATTTTTTTATCTTTTTTTAACTGAATATCCAAGTTGATACCAAAATAATTATACAATAGTCTCAGAGTAGCAATACCAACACTACTACTGCTAATATAATTATTGAAAACAGTTATAATTATTGAAAATAATTCTCCTTAGAATATATGCCACTAAGAACACATAGACAAATAACTGTGTTGTAAAAGCCATTCAGAATGGTTTTCCTCTGTGAGATAATGTCATTCACTGGCTACACAGTGAGGTTCATTTGTTTCATTTTATTTTGCTTTTAAGGGATTGTATTTTAAAAATTAATTTTGTTTAGTAATTAAGTAGAATGTTAACTTGGTTCCAAAGTCAAATCTATAAGGCAATATATATTTTAAAATTTCTAGCTATCACCTCCCTCACCTTAAATTTATCTTATGAATTGTATTTTTCTTGCTTTTATTTTTAACCTCCCTCTCAGATGAGTTTTCACTTGTTTTAATTTTAATATAATCAAATGGATATTATTAGGGTGATATGGTTTGGATTTGTTTCTCTGCCCAAATCTCATGTTGACTTGTAATCCCCAATTTTGGAAGAGGTGGAAGATGATTGGATCATGGGGGCGGATTTCCCCCTTGCTGTTCTCATGATATGAGTGAGTTCTCATGACATGATTGTTTAAAAGTGTGTAGCACCTCCCGTTTCTCTCTCTTCATCCTGCTCTGGCCACATAAGACATGTCTACTTCCCCCTCCACCATTATTGTAAGTTTCCTGAGGCCTCCCCAGCCATACTTCCTGTATCACCTACAGAACCATGAGCCAATTAAACCTCTTCTTTATAAATTACCCAGTCTGAAGTAGTTCTTTATAGCAGTGCGAGAAAGAACTAATATACAGGAAAATGGAAGCATTTAACTTAACAATATAACCTGGATATATTGATCATACCATAGTAGGAGGTAAAGATATCTTTCATTTATTTCCATAGCATCTTTCATAACTTTTTGTTTTCTCTTTAGTTAATGGTTCTCTTTTTTGATTTACCTTTTTTTTCAGCTTGGTGTATTTTTATAGGTATTTATCACCAATATATCTTCACACACTCTCCTATTGTCTCAATCTTTTCCAATATATTTAAGCACATCATGGATGCTATCAAGCTCACCTTAAATTCATTCTCTTAGAGCCTGCTGCCCACTACAATCTGGATGGATAATTCCTGTGGCCTGCTGCACAGCTGTCATCCACCCTTTACAATCTCCCTTCACCATCATCCTTGGAACTTCCTCCTTTTTATTGAGTAAAATCTCCTACTTACTGATTCCTTTGTCACTTTACTTCTTACTTTACTCTCCGATTTTGATAAAGCACAGCTAACTTCTTTAGCTTGATACTGTGATGAGGTTCATAACTCTTATTCATATTGCTTCATCTACCATCAACCAACGATGGGGATATTACTGGAGCATCATTACCTGTCGTTACCCATTGCATCCCATGATGTCCTTTCATATGGTTATTAAATCATGTAATGTATACAGTAGGTTTAAGAGCTTAGTTAACCTTTGGCGATAACTAGATTCAATGAGGCCCTCAGTGTAGAGTATATGTCAGAGGTAGATGCTTCTTAGCATATTAAAGGCTGATTCCCAGGACATTCAGGGACTAAGTTTTAAGAACAAAGTTATTTTATCAGATACAACAGATTCTGGGGTTTTTTCTTTTTTTTTGAGACGGAGTCTCGCTCTATCGCCCAGGCTGGAGTGCAGTGGCACAATCTCGGCTCACTGCAAGCTCCGCCTCCTGGGTTCACGCCATTCTGCTGCCTCAGCCTCCCGAGTAGCTGGGACTACAGGCGCCCACCACCACGCCCGGCTAATTTTTTGTATTTTTAGTAGAGACGGGGTTTCACTGTGTTAGCCAGGATGGTCTCGATCTCCTGCTCTCGTGATCCGCCAGCCTCGGCCTCTCAAAGTGCTGGGATTACAGGCGTGAGCCACCGCTCCCGGCCCCCTTTTTTTTTTTTTTTTGAGACAGAGTCTCACATTGTCACTCGGGCTGAAGTGCAATGGCACGATCTTGGCTCACTGCAACCTCTGCCTCCTGGGTTCAAGTGATTCTCCTGCCTCAGCCTGCTGAGTAGCTTGGATTACAGGGGCCCACCACCACACCTGCCTAATTTTTTTTTGTATTTTGAGTAGAGTTGGGGTTTCACTATGTTGGCCGGGCTGGTCTCGAACTCCTGACCTCGTGATCTGCCCGCCTCGGCCTAAAAAGTGCTGGGATTACAGGGGTGAGCCACCGCGCCCAGACTTCCCCTCATTTTTAAAATCAGTAGGGAAGCATTAAAGGTCAATTCAGGGGTCATTAAAATTGTATTTTTAAATAACAAGAGATATTAGTATCTAATTCTGTGGTTTGCAAGATTATTTCTTTGAAATTTAAATGGAACTTCTTTTATACTTATTCACGCACACACACACACACACACACAAACAAGCGCACACACAGGTGTGAGAAGCCCAATCATTCCAGGATTAGCTGTTCCTCAGAAAGCTCAGTAATGATCTGAAATCTGAAGCCCTACTTGAACTTTTCTACTAATTCAGTAATTACTGCTGTGCCTGAAATTGGCCCCTTTCCTGCAATTACTCAACATGCACTTTCAGTTAAAGAGGTTAACACCTGAATTTAGATTCTAATTAGCATGTAAGGTAGAATTTTTTGTTTAAAGCTTATTAAAATGGGACTTTTCCCAGCATAAGATTTCTCTAGTCTATGCAGGCAAACACATGTTTTATAGATCAGCTTCTGGTTATCTTAAAAGCAACAAAGGTCGGAGGTGAAACCAAGATCAACGTATCGCCATTTAAGACACTAACCTCAGAATAAATCAAATTCCGTCAGTAACTGAAGTTGTCAGGCTGGCCACTGTCAATACAAGGACCACTGTTTCCAAATCCGCATTTAAATAAATGACTTCTCTCAATAAAGATACCAATAACTCGAGATAAAAGCAAATTAATAGTGGTATCGGCTTTCAGAGCTATCTCCAGTTCCTTCCCCCAGTTTTCCTAATTAGTAATATTTAAAAATTGCAATACCAAAAACTCAGAATTACATGGGGACAGAAGGTCTTCAATTTCTCAGGCAACAATTAATGTGAGTTTAACTTCAACCACAGGTGTGTCTTCAAGCTATCTATGTATCCTCTGCCACATCCCTAAGAAGTAGTTGCCCAATTATTTCTTGGGCACCTCCAGTAATGGGAAGCTTACTACCACCTAAGGCAGCTCATTTTATTACCAGACACACCGGAAACAACGGCTCTATAATTGATAGATTATAAACACACTGAATTTAGGGGCATTCTCATCATTCAGTTGACTCACAGTGTTTTCAGTACATACACTGTTTATTTCTTTCCCATCTTGCACTTATGCAAGTGACTTTTTTGAATCTAAGTTCAAGAACTTAGATTTTTCTCTTCGGAATTTTCCTCTACTTCAGCTTAACTCCTATTCAGCCAATCAAGATTATTTGTGTTGACTGTGCTCTCTGGTTTCTTGTCATCTACAAATATAATAAGCATCCTATCCTTTGTTCCCGTTCAAGGATAAACTTGATATATAAGGTCTCCCAGCTTCTAACTTGACTCAGCCAACACTTCAATACAGAAATGAAACCCCTGTGACTTCCTCGTTGGCTATTCTGAGAATCATGTTATATTCACCAGCAAATCAAGAAGAAAAACTTGAAACAATACTTGTGTCTTCAAAAACAAGGGCAAAAAGATCAAGGAGTGGGAAGTGGTAAAACCACTTGTATTAGTTTGCTAGGAACTGCCATAACAAAGTACCATAGACTAGGTGGCTTAAACAACAGACATTTATTTTCTTACTATTCTGGGGGCTAGAAGAACGAGATCATGGTGTCGGTACTTGGTTTCTTCTAAAGCCTGTCTCTCCTTGGCTTGTAAATGACTGTGTTCTCCCCATGATCTTCCCCCTGTGCTTGTCTGTGTCTTAATCTCTTCTCTTCTTAAAAGGACACAAGTCATATTAAACTAGAGCCCACCCTAATAAACTCATTTCAACTTAATTACCTCTTTAAAGGCCCTATCTCCAAACAAAGTCACATTCTGAGGTACTGGGGGCTAGGACTTTAACATGTGAATTTGGGGGGAATACAAATCAGCCAGAACATCACTTAGGAGACATTTTGTCTCTATGTTCTCAGCCATAGATTGCATATACTCCAAATATCAATTTCTCTAAATGTTCATGTTTTATCTCACTAAATGTGTAATCTTATTTACTTAATGCACATTTATTTTCATTTTTTTTTTTTTTTTTTTGAGACAGTCTTGCTCTGTCGCCCAGGCTGGAATACAATGGCACGATCTCAGCTCACGACAACTTCCGCCTCCCGGGTTCAAGTGATTCTCGTGCCTCAGGCTTCCAAGTAGCTGGGATTACAGGCATGCACCACCACACCTGGCTAATTTTTGTATTTTCACTAGAGACGGGATTTTGCCATGTTGGCCAGGCTGGTCTAAAACTCCTGGCCTCAAGTGATCACCCCACCTAGGTCTCCCAAAATGCTGGGATTAATAGTCGCGAACCACCACACCCAGCCTATTTTCACATATTTTTAGGGCCTTATGTCTACATTTCAGAATGTGCCTTCAAATGAGTTGAGGCCTAAATATGAACCACAGTGTTTAAGCTTTTTAAATGCTGCTGCCATTTCATAAAAATTGTCTTTTGCTGATGGGCTTATTTGCTGTAATAAATCATACTATAATATAAGCTATAGAGTGTGTAAGTATGTAAATATGCATACATTTCTAAAGTTACAGCATATTGCTTATATCCCTGCCACTATACCCAATTTCTCTTTGAAAGAATACAATATGAATGTACAAATAGCCTCAGTTACCTAGAAGCAGGTGTAATTAAGGGAATTTGGTTATTTGACCTCCAGGGAAGTCAATTACATGCCATAGACTTTGACCCAAATATTCATATCCCCCAATGTGTTTCATTACAGCGGAGCCCTATTTTTGTACGAAGAAAGCTTGAGACCCACAGAAGTAAGGCTGTGGGAACATGTTAGAAAAATGGATGTTGCCGGGTGTGGTGGCTCACGCCTGTAATCCTAACACTTGGAAGGCTGAGGCAGGTGGATCACCTGAGGTCAGGAGTTCACGACCAGCCTGACCAACATGGTGAAACCCCATCTCTACTAAAAATACAAAATTAGCCAGGCATAGTGGCACATGCCTGTAATCCCAGCTACCTGAGAGGCTGAGGCAGGAGAATCACTTGAACCCCGGAGGCAAAGGTTGTGGTGAGCTGAGATTGCGCCATTGTACTCCAGCCAGGCAACAAAAGCCAAACTCCATCTCAAAAAAAAAAAGACCGGGTGCGGTGGCTCACGCCTGTAATCCCAGCACTTTGGGAGGCCAAGACGGGCAGATCACGAGGTCAGGAGATCGAGACCATCCTGGCTAACACGGTGAAACCCCGTCTCTACTAAAAATACAAAAAAAAATTAGCCATGCGTGGTGGTGGGCACCTGTAGTCCCAGCTACTTGGGAGGCTGAGGCGGGAGAATGGTGTGAACCCAGGAGGTGGAGCTTGCAGTGAGCCGAGATTGCGCCACTGCACTCCAGCCTGGGCAACAGAGTGAGACTGTGTCTCAAAAAAAAGAAAAAGAAAAGAAGAAAGAAAAAGAAAAATGGATGTTAGTCACATTTCATTTTCCTATGTCCACATTCCACTTTCCTGCGTTCTAAAATTCCTAGAAATGAAAACTCATGGCCGGGCGTGGTGGCTCACACCTGTAATCCTAGCACTTTGGGAGGCTGCGGCGGGTGGATCATGAGGTCAGGAGTCTTGAGACGAGCCTGACCAACATGGTGAAACCCCATCTCTACTAAAAATACAAAAATTAGCCAGGCGTGGTGGCACATGCCTGTAATCCCAGCTACTCAGGAAGCTGAGGCAGGAGAATCACTTGAACCCAGGAGGCGAAGTTTGCAGTGAGCCAAAATCGAGCCACTGCACTCCAGCCTGGGTGACAGAGTCAGACTCTGTCTAAAAAAAAAAGAAAGAAACTAAAAATCATTAGCAAAGAATAGGTACTGTGTAAATTTGTGAATGAATAAAGTGGCTTAAAAAATAAAAACACATAAGATTCTTTTTTGACCACACTATAAACTATAAGATTCCTTTAGAGCCACTGTTTGCCTGCAAGCACTATTCAAAAACTCTTATCATCGTGCAAAATTACTTCAATTCTACCATATAATCAAGATAATAATATATAGAGCAAAATTTGGATTGAAGACAGCCATGAAGCTTAAGAATTATCTTGACTCCTAAACTAGCCAGCTCCTTTATTTATTTATTTTTATTTTTATTTTTTTTGAGATGGAGTCTCGCTCTGTCCCCCAGGCTGGAGTGCAGTGGCGCAGTCTCGGCTCACTGCAAGCTCCGCCTCCCGGGTTCACGCCATTCTCTTGCCTCAGCCTCTCCGAGTAGCTGGGACTACAGGCGCCCGCCACCACGCCCGGCTAATTTTTTGTATTCTTTTTTCAGTAGAGACGGGGTTTTACCGTGGTCTCAGTCTCCTGACCTCGTGATCCGCCCGCCTCGGCCTCCCAAAGTGCTGGGATTACAAGCGTGAGCCATCGCGCCCGGCCGCCAGCTCCTTTAATAAGTAACTGATTAAGGATGTTTGTTCTCCCCCAACCCTAATATGCCCAGTTACTCCATCCAGTTCCAAAAGGGCTGGGCATCTGAGATCAGGACACATGCAATCCAAGTATGCATAGCAATTAATACATCAGTAAAGAGGGAAGAAAAAAGTTCAAGTGAAAAATAACATAAAGGGGCTGGGCACGATAGCTCATTCTCATAATTCCAGCACTTGGGAAGCCAAGGGAAGTGGATCACTTGAGGTCAGGAGTTCTACACCAGCCTGGGCAACATAGTGAAACCCCGTATCTACTTAAAAAAAAAAAAAAAAATAGCTGGGTGTGGTGGCCCACGCCTGTAATCCCACCTACTTAGGAGGCTGAGGCACTAGAATCGCTTGAACCCAGGGGGCAGAAGTTGTAGTGAACCAAGATCACGCCATTGCACTCCAGCCTGGGTGATGGAGCGAGACTTCATCCAAAAAAAAAAATAGCATAAAAGATGCCATGTTATTTCTAACAGCACCCATTTATTCTATAGAATAAGAAAACTTTTTACAGCACCCTCCCTTTGTAGGTCCTGGAAAACAAGAGAATTAAAGCGAAATAAAATAAGTCCCTTTAAAAAATATTTTGCTGTTTTTTTCCCCAATAATAGAATAGAAATTTTATCAAAATCTTCAATTAACCTCAACCTCATACAGTAACAAGATGATTAAGGGCACAGACTATGTAGCCAAGCCACCCACATAAAACTCGGGTTCCTCTGCTTTTTAACTAAAAGGAACTAAGGGAAAGTTCCTTAAGCCTCACCAGCCTCACTCATAACAGGAGAGATAATATTAGTAACTACCACACAAGACTGTTAGGAAAATTAAACGAGATAGACTCTTAGACAGTACTTAGCATAAAGCAAGCACTCTATATATCTTAGCCATTATTATTTTTTGTTAATAGCATTAATACTCACAAAAACCTATGGTGTGGCTTTGTTATCTCTATTTATACACACACACACACACACAAAATCAAGACTTGCCCAAGGTCGGACTGTTATTACCTGACAGAATTGAGAATTTTTTTCTAACTCCTGCTTTTTCTGTACCTCCTGCTATAAAGGTAATCTTATGTGGAAATTGCTCGTTTCCCAATGGCCAAGGGCACATAGCAGTGGGGAATTGGAATGTTCTTTAGAGAATTCTGTCATTATGCAGTTCTTTTCTCATACTAAAGAATGTGGCGAATTCAGGCATAATCTGGGCAAACACCTGAAGTGAGGACAGACGAGGTATCAAGGGAGAAGTGAAGGCATCAGGCAGTTCCTGAAGTCCTCACATCAGTGGCACTGTGATTTTGAACCATCTGTTCATGAACAGCAGGATGCCAGCCAGTGACAGGTTAGGTTAGGGCAACCGTCTTTGAGGGCAGAGGCCTTGTCTTCTCCAACTTTGTGACATGCCCAATAGTGCATAATAAATACTCATTAATAACTGTTTGCTAGACTGAGTTGTCTTGAACTAAATTGAATTGGCCAGCCATCCTTACTGGTCTTGCTTGAGAAGCATAAAAGGCCCCACCCCTGCCTACACATTCACACATGCCAAAGTAACTCATTTATTTATTTACTTATCAGATATTGAGTGCTTTCCATGGGAATACTAGACAATAAACAAAACAAGCAAGGTCCTACTATCATAGAGTTTAGTGTACGATGATGGAGGAGATGGATAATTAAGCAAGTAGTTACACACAGTCTGATGAGTGCTCGGGTAGAAGTGGGAGGTGGTGCCACTGGAGCACTTGGCAGGGACACCTATATAAAATGGAAGTAGGGGGTGGGATGTCACAGGGTATGGGTCCGTAGTGATGAGGCTGGAGGGCTAAGCAGGGCCTTGCAGGCCTTAGTAAGGATTTTGGGTTTTAGCAAGTGCAATGGAAGCTTTTAAATGTTTTCAAGCTGGATAGTGACATGTTCTGATTTGCATTTTAAAAAGGTCAATCAGGTCCCATTATGGAGGATGGACTTGACAAATGCAGTCTGAAATGGGAAGATCACACTGTAACAGCAGTCTGGGCAAGAGGTGATGATGGCATAGGTCAGGGAAAGGAGAAAAGCAGCAAGTTTGTCCAAAAGCTCCTCCAGCTGAAAAACAACTTCAGCAAAGTTGCAGGATACAAAATCAATGTATAAAAATCACTAGCATTTGTATACACCAACAACAGCCAAACTGAGAGCCAAAATCAGGAATACAATCCCATTCACGATTGCCACACACGCACACAAAAAAATACCTAGGAATATAGCAAACCAGGGAGGTGAAAGATCTCTACAATGAGAATTACAAAACACTGCTCAAAGAAATCAGAGATGAAACAAATGAATGGAAAAACATCCCATGCTCATGGACAGAAAGAATCAATGCCATTAAAATTGCCAAACTGCCCAAAGTAATTTATAGATTGAATGCTAATCCCATCAAACTACCAATGACATTCTTCCAGAACTAGAAAAAGCTATTTTAAAATTCATATAAAACCAAAAAACAGCCTGAAGAGCCAAGGCAATCCTAAATGAAAAGAACAAAGCTGGAGGCATCACACTATCTGACTTCAAACTATATACTACAGGACTACAGTGACTAAAACAGCATGATACTGGTGCAAAAACAGACATATAGACCAGTGGAACACAATAAATAGAGAGCCCAGAAATAAAGCTGCACACCTACAACTATCTGATCTTCAACAAAGCTGACAAAAACAGACAATAGGGAAAGGACACCCAATTAAATAAATTGTGCTGGGATAACTGGCCAGCCATATGCAGAAGATTAAAATTGGACCCCTTTCTTATACCATATACAAAAATCAACACAAGATGGATTAAATACTTAAAGGTAAACCCCAAAACTATAAAAACCCTGGGAGACAACCAAGGCAATACCATTCTGGACATAGGAAAGGGGAAAGATTTCATGACAAAGACACCAAAAGTAATTGCAACAAAAGGAAAAAAATTGACAAATGGGAACTAATTAAACTTAAGAGCTTCTACACAACAAAAGAAAATGTCAACAGAGTAAACAGACAGCCTACAGAATGGGAGATAATATTTGCAAACTATGCATCTGACAAAGGTCTAATATCCAACATCTATAAAGAACATAAACAAATTTAACAAGAAAACATTTAAATTTCTTGTTTAAATTTAATAAATTTAAACAAGAAAAAAAGTGAACAACTCCATAGAAGAGGTTAGCAGGGGACGTGAACAGACTATTTTCAAAAGAAGACATACATATGGCTAACAAGCCTATGAAAAAATGCTTACTATTACTGATCATTAGAGAAGTGCAAATCAAAACCACAGTGAGATACCATCTCACAAAAGTCAGAATGGCTATTACTAAAAAGTCAAGGCCAGGCTCGGTGGCTCACATCTGTAATCCCAGCACTGTGGGAGGCCAAGGCAAGTGGATCACCTGAGGTCAGGAGTTCAAGACCAGCCTGACCAACATGGAGAAACCCCATCTCTACTAAAAAATAAAAATAAAAATAATATAAAAATTAGCCAGGCATGGTGGTGCATGTTTGTAATCCCAGCTACTAGGGAGCTGAGGCAGGAGAATCACTTGAACCTGGGAGGCGGAAGTTGCAATGAGCCAAGATTGTGCCATTGCACTCCAGCCTGGGCAACAAGAGTGAAACTCCATCTCAAAAAAATAAATAAATAAAAAATAAAATAAAATAAATAAGAATAAAAAGTCAAAACAACAGATGCTGGCAAGGTTGTGGAGAAAAGGGAACTCTTAAACACTGTTGGTGGGAGTGTAAATTAGTTCAACCATCAAGGAAAGCAGTATGGCAATTCCTCAAAGAGCTAAAAACAGAACTGTCATTTCACCCAGCAATCTCATTACTGGGTATACACCCATAGGAATATAAATCATTCTACCGTAAAGACACAGGCACTTTCATGTTCACTGCAGCACTATTCACAATAGCAAAGACATGGAATCAATCTAAATGTTCACTAATGACAAACTGGATAAAGAAAATGTGGTACAGCCAGGCGCAGTGGCTCATGCCTGTAATCCCAGCACTTTGGGAGGCCGAGGCGGGCAGATCACAAGGTCAGGAGATTGAGACCATCCTGGCTAACACGGTGAAACCCCGTCTCTACTAAAAATACAAAAAATAGCCAGGCGTGGTGGTGGGCACCTGTAGTCCCAGCTACTCAGGAGGCTGAGGCAGGAGAATGACGTGAACCCAGGAGGCAGAGCTTGCAGTGAGCCGAGATAGCGCCACTGCACTCCAGCCTGGGCGACAGAGTGAGACTCCGTCTCAGAAAAAAAAAAAAAAAAGAAAATGTGGTACGTATACACCAGGGAATACTATGAATCTATAAAAAAGAATGAGATCATGTCTTTTGCAAGAACATGGATGGAGCTAGAGGCCATTATCCTTAGCAAACTAATGCAGGATCAGAAAACCAAATACTGCATGTTCTCCCTAATAACAAGTAGAAGCTAAATGATGAGAACTCATGGACAGAAAGAGCGGAACAACACACACTGGCGCCTACATGAGGGTGGGGGGTGGGAGGGGTGAGAGGATCAGAAAAAATAACCATTGGGTTCTAGGCTTAGTACCTGGGTGATGAAATTATCTGTACAACAAACCCCCATGACATGAGTTTACCTATATAACAAACCTGCGCATGTACCCTGAACTGAAAATAAAAGTTAAAAAAAATAGAAAAGTAGAAAGTTTGAAGATAAAGTTCAAAAATGGAGATACGGTGTCAAAGTTGAGAGTGAGAACAATGAAAGAAGGGCTGAGATTTCTGGCTTGGGAAACTAGGTGGCTGTGGTTCCATTCATTGAAATGTATGAAGATAGTCCAGTTTTGAATATGCTGATTTTGTAGAGTCCATGGGACCTCCAAGTTAGCAATATCCAGTTAGCAGTTACATATAAGAGTCCCAGGAGTGGGGAGCAAGATATTGGAGTTGTCAGCATATATGTGATCATTGATAGTGTAAGACCAAAGTGAAACTCAGAAATGAATAAAGGTGGGGAAATTGAAGAATACTATTATTTAAAGGAGTGGACTCCAAACTTTGATGCATATCTGAATCATGAAGTAAACTGTTGAAAATACATATATCCAGCCCCACCTTCTGAGTTTCTAGTTTATAAAATCAGGCCTAATGCTCAGGAGGTTGTATTTTGAACAAATTCCCTGGATGATTCTGATGCAGATGTGCTGTGGACCATACTTTCATAAGCATGGATTTTAGAAATGGTCAAGGAAGAGAAGCACATAATGAAATCTATTAAGAAGGTTCAGCTAGAGTGGAAAGAGAAGGACTAGAAATATGGGGTTCTGGAGCCAAAGAAGACAGCTTCAACAACGGAAGAAGTGGGCAGCCATGCTACTGGCCCCACAAGTCTTCCTGTGATTGGTCACCCATAAATATCACAGGATGCTGAAGGTTCCTGTTAAAATGTAAATGTGCTGCCCGAAATGAGTCATACATTTTTGTCCATTACAGATCCACGGTTGTTTATCCAAAATCTTTGGGACCATTTGTGTTTCAGAATTCAGAATTTGGGGGATGTTAGAAAGCTGTTTATGCCATATATTACTTAAACCTCCAGTGGGGTCTTAGACAGCATTTAGTTATCAAATGCAATAATATTTCTGGAGCAAGTGTATACATAGCCACATTAAGTGACATAAATAAGGAAAAGAGCCTTATATCAGTTTAAGCCAGATTGATGACAAATGAACCTATTTTGGATCAAGCTTGATCTAAGCTGAATTAAAAAAAAAACTTTCAGTTTTCAGAGCTTTATAGGTTTCAAAATTGCAGATAAAGGATTATGCATCTCTACCACCTGGTCATGCCTTACTATAAATGTGTTTATCAGACTACAGTGAACTTTGCAATAATACTTGTTTTGAAAAACACAAATGTATTCCAACATAATTGATATGTTAGGGAACAATGGAGCATAACTTGAATTTCACATTTGTCTATGCACAATTTTGAGAGCAAAATATGCTAGATGAACTTAGAAAACTGCATCCAACTGAACCAAGATGGATAAAAATACAAAAAAAAAATGCACACATGCCTCAAACATCTACCAGATACTTTAATATACCACATATATCATGCTGCAAGATTGAGTTTTGCTATTCTTTTGCACTTCTGAGCTTTTCTATGTAAACAACCACTAATTCAACATCCCAAACCTGTCTAAGCATCCTGGTTCAAAATGCCAAGCAGTGCATGCTTAAACGAAAGCACTATCTATATGCAAAGATCTTAAATGGAAATCACCAAATCCTGCAGAAGTGTCTCCTTTTAGTGCTACTACTGGCTGCTTTTTAAGCATCCCTACAATTTCCAAAGCTTTCAGCTGTCCAGAAAAGCTGTGAGTGCAAATGAGAAAGTTACAAAAAAATTTTTTTCAGTTGTCATACAGAAGTTAATTGAAGAAGAAGGCTATTCATGGGATCAAATTTTAAGTTTCATGAAAAATATATCTATTCTAAACAAATGCTTGAAGAGATCTACATTTTTCTTTTTTTTTTTTTTTTGGAGACGGAGTCTCGCTCTGTCGCCCAGGCTGGACTGCAGTGGTGCGATCTCGGCTCACTGCAAGCTCCGCCTCCCAGGTTCACGCCATTCTTCTGCCTCAGCCTCCCGAGCAGCTGGGACTACAGGCGCCCACCACCACGCCCGGCTAATTTTTTGTATTTTTAGTACAGACGGGGTTTCACCGTGTCAGCCAGGCTGGTCTTGATCTCCTGACCTCGTGATCCGCCCACCTCAGCCTCCCAAAGTGCTGGGATTACAGGCGTGAGCCACAGCGCCCGGCTGAAGGGATCTACATCTTAAAGACAGAAAAACATGTCCCAAGATTGAAGACTGAAAGATCACTTAACCGTGATGTTTGGTGCCAATACCAAACGGAGGACAGTAAGCTACATCCATTCACATCTGGTGTTACGACTTTCCGTTGATTTCAAATAACCTGCTTTCTACCACTGCACAATAGCTCACAAGGTACAACCCTTCCAATGCCCACTTCATAAGTAAACAATAGCTTTTTCTCAAGAGACAGTGCCATGTTTATTGCACTGTTTACGTCTTGCTTAACCATTTAACGTGGGTACAACTGTGCTACCACTTTTATTAGCTTTCTCTTATTTCATGTGTCACTGACAAAGTATTTTTGAGTGTTTCCCCCAATCTCATTTTTGCCATAGTAACTATGGTATTTATTGCATAGTTGTGCATATGTCACATTGCCACAAAACTGACTGTTCCTCTAGTGTTCAACAAGATCTTAAAGGAATGAAATATAGAACAGAAAAATGTTAATGAGTAGGAGAGAAAAAATAATCTTAAAGGTCAACTGTGATATCCCTGCTCCCGCCCAAAATGTGTGTGATGTATTTTGTGTATAATAGAAATAGAATGTACAGAAATGCTAAGATTCACTCTGAGGGATGGATAAAAGTAACCCATTTTCTTTATTTTTTATTGAATATCCAAATTTTCTATAATTAACATCTACTATCTTCATAATCACAAATACATACATAAATTGTTGGCTTTTTTTGCTTGTTTTACTGTTTCTTTCATCTTTTATAATCTGGATCCCAACCAAGCAACCCAGGCTCAAGCAGGAAAGGACAATCGTGGTGCCCCCACTGGAAGTTACTGGGAGCCTGGACTTGGGGTAAGGGTGGGACGGGGAGTTCATCTGGAAACCAAGCTTTCCCCTCTTCACAGTTTTGCCTTGGGCCAGCCCTGCCCAAACCCTTTACCCTCAAGCTTACCCAGGCTCCCATAGTACTAGTTTCAGGTCCTCTTCCCATGTGGGTGAGAGTTGGCCAGACTTCCTTTCTAGATCTACTAGAATCACTAAAAGGGTATTGTGTGCGTAAAAACCAAATAGCAATCTCCAGGTCTTAGATCCTATCCTCTTTCTTAGAAAATCCAGCCTTAATCCAGTTTGCATTTTTCCCCAAAAGCAGCTTATTCACTAATGGACCAGTCAGATTCCTCTCCTTGTTCATTTGTTCACACAGAAAAAGCTGCCTGGGAGACCACCTGTATCGGAAGGGCAGCTGATTAAAGGGTTGTTTTTTCTGAACACAGATTTTCAGGATAATGCTCAGGATTTTGCACATGTCAAAGTCTCACTTTTCCATATAACAACATGTGGCCTCCACAGGTAGTCCCCTTGTTCTGTTTCTAAATCCCATCGAACACAGAACAGAAATAAAATATGTATTAGTTTCCAAAGCTATGAAGTTTCACTTCCTCCTCCTCCACCTGACACACAAAGACCAAAACTTTTCACCCATTACCTAGAATTTGCCCATATGGAAATCTGTGTTGAGCCCAAGTCTAAAATAATTATTCAGACATTAACTCCCATGATGTTAAAAGGAATTTGATTAAGTAAGGAACTACTAAATCAAGGTGCAAAGATTAAAAATGTCTTATGTAGTTAATTTACAAACCAGAGTGGTTTCTGCAAAATGACTACAGGCTCTCTTCTCAGAAAGAATAAACTTTTAAAATTGCTGAATAACATTCAAGAGACACCATGTGCTTTTACTTGATAATGTTTTTGTTTTTTGTTGTTTTTTGTTTTGTTTTGCTTTTTGTTTGTTTTTTGTTTTGTTTTGTTTTGTTTTTTGAGATGGAGTCTTGCTCTGTCATCCAGGCTGGAGTGCAGTGATGTGATCTTGGCTCACTGCAACCTCCACCTCCCGGGTTCAAATGATTCTCCGCCTCAGCCTCCCGGATAATGTTTTATTTTGCTTCTTTTTATTACCCTGTCAATGTTGAGAGAGGAGCTGTAAATAAGAAGCTATTTTATAATATAAATGACTACGAATATGAAAGTCTTCCTATAGAAAAAAAGTCTGCTTTAAATGTAAAAATTCTTAACACCAGCTTCTTTACCTGGAATGATGCAAAAACTGAATTAAATACTTAGTCTATTACCACAGGCCGTGTCCACATTATAGCAAGCCAATTTTTTCAGCTAAAATTAGTCACAACACTTGAAAAGTAAATATTGCTTTCTTTAAATGGGAAGAAAGCCTGCCCAAGAAAGTATATGAAAATGTTTGTTTCACGACAATGAGCTCTATGTTTCTAAGGAGGAGTTTGAGGAAAAGCCTTGTATCATTAGCTATTTGAGAACTCACAGGCAAGTACACATAATCCTAATTAGGGGTCGGGGAGGGTACGGAAGGTGGAGGAAGAAAAGTTAAGAGATTCGTGATGTTGTAGATATGTGCATGGTGTGCTTAGAAACTTCATCCTCTGTTTTCGTATACTCTTTTTTTTATGTTCTTATTTATTTAGCAGGTAGCATGACACATTTGAGAAAATTAAGTTATCTTTACATTTCTTGGTCTGGTCTGTTAAGGTCACTGGATTATTGTGTTTTGATTATATTAGTTATTTCTTTCAGACAACTTGCATGGCTAATCTGATTTTTCACTGATGACCAATTTGGGTGTTTTTTTGTTTTGTTTTGTTTTTATTTTTTTTAAGATGGAGTCTTGCTCTGTCACCCAGGCTAGAGTGCAATGGCGCAATCTCGGCTCACTGCAACCTCCGCCTCCTGGGTTCAAGTGATTCTACTGCCTCAGCCTCCTGAGTAGCTGGGATTACAAGCGCATGCCACCATGCCTGGCTAATTTTTGTATTTTTAGTAGAGACGGGGTTTCACCATGTTGGTCAGACTGGTCTCGAACTCCCGACCTTGTGATCTGCCCACCTCGGCCTCCCAAAGTGCTGGGATTACAGGCATGAGCCACAGTGCCTGGCCCTGTTGGTTGTTTTTTTGTTTTTTATTTTCCAGTTGGAACAGCAAATCTAAGCACAATTAGGCTCAGGGTAGCTAACCCTGACTGTGCCACAATGTCCCCAAGGCTATCACTGGCTCTTAGGAAGAACAGGAAAATATTCAAATCAAAGCAAAGAACTTCCAGACTTCTGAGGAAAGCTGGGACCAGCCCTGATGAGCTTTTGCTCATCTTTGTCCTGGTACTGGTGGGATGACTCAGTAGTAATAAGGTGATTCACTATTGTCTCATCAGCAATTATAATAGCACCCCTGTGTGGATGGTTAAAAATATATATATGTTTTTTTGAGATGGGGTCTCACTGTGTTGCCCAGGCTGGAGTGCAGTGGCATGATCACGGCTCACTGCATCCTCAAGCTCCTGGCCTCAAGCAATCTTCCCGCCTTGGCTACCCAATAAAAAATATTTCAAGTGGGCCTGGACTGTATATTAATATAAGGTGAGCTCAGTTCTTAAGCCTCTCTTCTCATTGCTAAAAGGTATTCTGAAGTACATCTGATATGGCCTTTCTATCATAAAAAGCTGGAACAGCATGAGCACTTACTGGAACAGAGCCAGGCATGAAGACAGTAGGCAAGAAAAAAATGATAGGAAGGCTCTATTGACTTCCTTCTATGTGCTCCTATGCCTACTATGTGCTCTGCTTTACAGATGAGGGAACTAGGGCCCAGAAATGCCCATCCTGCCCGACGTCACACCACCATAAACTGCAGGATTCAAGGTGAGGTCAGTCTAGCTCCAAAGTGTTTCCACTGCTTTGGTAGGTAGCTTTACAGAAATGCACCTTCACAGCTCTAAATGAAGAGTTCTTTACAACCCAAGCTTCTTCACTCTCTAGAAGGCAATTATAAAAGTAGTACTGTATTTTGGGGTCTGGACTCTGGGTGCAGATAACCTGCCATTTATCGATATGTGATCTGGGGTAAGTCACAGGAAATCTCTAAGCCTCAGTTTCTTTGTTTCCTTCCTTCCTTCCTTCTTTCCTTCCTTCCTTCCTCTGTCTTTTTCTCTTTCTTTCTCTTTCTTTCTTTCTTTCTCTTTCCTTCTTCCTTTCTTCCTTTTTCTTTCTTTCTTTCTTTCTCTTTCACTCTTTCTTTCTTTCTTTCTTTCTTTCTTTCTTTCTTTCTTTCTTTCTTTCTTTCTTTCTTTCTTTCTCTTTCACTCTTTCTCTCTTTCTTTCTTTTTTTGTCGCTCTGTTGCCCAGGATGGAGTCCAGTGGCATGAACTCGGCTCATTGCAACCTCCGCCTCCAGGGTTCAAGAGGTTCTCCTGTCTTAGCTTCCTGAGTAGCTGGGATTACAGGCACGTGCCGCCATGCCCGGCTAATTTCTGTATTTTTAGTAGAGACAGGGTTTCACCATGTTGGCAAGGCTGGTTTCGAACTCCTGACCCCAGGTGATCCTCCCACTTCTGCCTCCCAAAGTGCTGGGATTACAGGCATGAGCCACTGTGCCCAGCTGGCTTCTTTCTTTTTTCTTTCTTTCTTTCTTTCTTTCTTTCTTTCTTTCTTTCTTTCTTTCTCTTTCTTTCTTTTCTTTCTTTTTTCTTTCTTTTTCTTTCGTTCTTTCTTTCTTTCCTTCTTTCTTCTTTCTTTCTCTTTCTTTCTCCCTTCTTTCTTTTGTCTTTCTTTCTTTCTTTTTTTTTTTTGTAGAAATGGGGTCTCATCATGTTGCTCATCTTCTTGAACTCTTAGGCTCAAGCAGTCCTCCTGCCTCAACCTCCTAAAGTGCTGGGATCACAGGTGTGGGCCACTGTACTTGGCCTGTGCTTACATTTTAAAAAATACAGATCTTGACACTACTTCTGTCAAAGGGTGGTTATGAAGGTTAAATGTGGTAATGCGCAGAAAAGTTCTAGTTCTTGTAAGTATTCAGTAAAGGGCTGCTATGATTAACTATGATTATTATTCAGTGACTTCAGAGATGGTGGTCCTGTGGTTTTTTACCACATAATTGCAAAAAGCTAACTTCTTTCTCCTTCTCTTCCTCTCTGTCTCCCTCCTTTCCTCCTCCTCCTCCCCTCTCTTTCTAATTCTTTTATACTTTTATCAGTCTTTTCTTTCTCTGAAGCTTCATGTTTAATATTTTATTATAGAAAAGTTTAAACATATATACAAAACAGAATAAAAACTCTCAAATACCTATCACCCAGCTTTAGCAACTTTCAACTTGCAGCTAGTCTTCTGAAGGTTAACTCTAAATAAGAAAAATAAAGTCTCTTTTTTTCTTCAATTTAATTATTATATAGGATCCTTTGAGTTTCTCTTATTAAAATCTGTAATATCCAAAGAATAATTTTTAAATGTGTAAATACTGCTCACAGTTTACTTCCCTTTAGCTGATCCTTTTTTTAAAAAGTAATCAATTTTTTCCAATATCATGGTTTAAAGTAATACAAGCTGCAAAAATTTTATGATCAAAAGATATATGATCCATCAAATGCTCAAACGAAGCATGGAATCAGGCAAGTATATTAATTGAGTAGGGCCTGAGATCTGTAAAAAGTTTACAAATCCTCTAAAAAGTTTTTTCCTGAACCTAGTCCAAGAGTTGGATTTTAAACAAAATACAAAGAAAATCAGTTAAACCGAGCTTTGTTCCTCAGTTAGAAGAATTCCCCACAGCTCTATCAATGAAAATTGGGCCTTTGTCTTCAAATGTGGGCCTCCAAAGTCTAAGTTGTTGGTGCAGAACCACTGAAATTATTGCAAACCACATCTCATGGACTCTGAAAATGATTTCTTAGTAATGGCAAAGTAATTGTGTGATTACTAGACTCTCTTCATGTGCCATTAGTCACAGGAAACTGGAAAATATGCCTATTTTCACTGCAAATTGCTCATTTTGAATTGTGCCTTAAAAATGTATATTCTCATCTGCAGGTCTGAACTGAAAAATCCAGGCCAAATTTTCAATTAAAACTTCTAAACAGCCGTCCTTAGGCAGGTCGGTGAATAGTCTGTGATGACTCGGCTAACTTTTCTAAATAGGAGACAGTCACAAAAGACTGGAGACTAGTACATATTTTCTCCCTTCCCTTCAAATGCTCTGAAGGAATTAAAATCACAACCACTGTTATTCCCCTAACTCAGAAGATACAGCGTAACTATTTCTTCCCCTGACAAATCCATGGTACACCAAGGTTTTGCCTCTACTTAGTTGATAATGACAAATGGACTCATTTTCAAATCCAGATGTACGTGTTAATCCTCCCAAAGCTTCTGTTGCTCTGAGAATCAGGAAGACTATAGCAGAGTTAGGAGCGGGATGGAGGGGAGTTTATCTACATCAGAAGGAAAAGAACTCACCCACATGTGGTGTAAAGAAAAGAAATAGGACCCCTTTACTAAAAAAGAAGAGAGTAGAATATGGCTGTATGAGAAGCAAGGAAAAAATGATGAGATCCATCACTTGCTAGATCAAAAAACTCCTTGGGGCACAAACCACGTCCCATTCATTTTTGTAACCACAGTACTTGGCACACAGTAGGAACGCGATGAATGTTTGGTAAATTCAATTGAAATGAGAAGAAACAGATTGACCCGATGTAGCTTGCAGCGTCTCTAAACATAATTAATTTGTGAGGTTCTCAAAATCATCTGAGAGTTGCTTGCAGGCTAAGTAATAATTTTCATCTAATGACAGTTCCTAAGACCAGATATGAATTTCATTAAGAGAGCCAGCATGCCAGCAGCTAGAATATGAGCAAAATGTTAAGGAAGATCTGTATATCACCAGGGGCAGGGGACAGAACAGAATATAGGTTAATTATGCTCTCTCAAGCTTTTGCCATACGGAATTTGTTTCTGGGAACAGGAGTGAATCTGTTTTAGATCTGAATCAGTGTGATAACAAGTAGCATTGCATGAGAGTGTGTGCAGCTAGGACCTGAGCTACCAACTGCTGGGGCTGGCAGCTGTGGCCAGTCTGGGCTCTAAGGTACACCCTGGACTAGGTAGTATAAAGAGCTGCACATAATAGGCCCACAAGAAATGCCAGTCAAATCGAAATAAATTGTTCAGACTGGGCTTTGGTCCCTTTAAAACAACTCTATGAGGCAGTCTCATTTCTACAGAGACGTTTGCTGTTTTAAGTTCCAAACTCAAGTTTGATCTTGTCTCAGCACCAAACTTTTCATTCAGGTGTGGCCTCAGTAAAGCTGATAACAATTATGCACCTTCCCTGACCTTGTCCCAACTTTCCTGTAAACTGGTATGGTATGAAAAAAAAAAAAGTAACCTAATACCAACTCCAACTATGGGATGGCTGCTAAGTTGCTCTATTGTGTCTCGAGGAATGCTTTCTACTACCACTTTAATGTAGTGAAAAGAAGGGGTGTGACGCTAGAGGTCTGAGACAAGATTTAAAGTGCATCTTCTTTTCATAAGCTAAAGATGAGCTCTGTACCAATAAACATCTGGCCCTTCCATTGTTCCCTAAGTATCAGGAAGTTTTGGTAGCAGAGACGATGTGAAATGCTACAGATGAAAATAATTACTTGAGTCAGTACAAGCTACATTGGCTGTGTTGGTTTAAGATGCTCTATTAGCTACTGTACAAAGTCACGGCTTGATTTCTTTTTGTTATGTTTGCTTTCTTCCCAAGTGAACAAATTAAATAGGTAAAAGACCGGAAACTAGAGAGTACCTAAACCAGGTAGGTAGGACTTGATGAGTTAAATCTTTAAGCTTTACAGAAAGCTAGACTTTGGGGGAGCAAAAACAATGCTGACTGGAGGCTTAAGCTCCGTGCTTTCATCTCTAAGATGACAGCTAATTAAATGTAGTCTTTACCGTATCTTAGATATGAATACATGAAAAGACACTGTTTAAATATAATTTTGTATATTTCTAAATGTTGTTTGGTGAAGGTATATCTCCTTTATAATAAAAAAAATTTATGTGAGATTATATATATTAATGTTATACTAACCATTCAAAAAGTGATGTTTGAAGAAAGCTGTGTGGTACACATGAAAGATCATTTGATTCAACTTGAGCTGGATTTGGGTTCAAGTCTAGCTCTGCCACCTACTAGCTCTATGAAATTGGGGAAGTTGTTTGCTTTTTCTGCACTGCAGTTTTCTCCCTTATAACATGGTGAGGGATACCACTTCCTACCTCACAGAGTTATAATAAGAAATAAAACAGTAAGAAGTGCTCGATACATACTAGCCATTGAACACAGGATAGCTATTGACGTTACATTAACTAAAGAAGCTCCTTCATCCCACTACTTTTATAAAGAAAAAGCCAATACCATTGTGCAAGAATGCCTTCTTAAAAGACAAACTGACTGGACATGGTGGTTCACACTTGTAATCCTAGTACTTTGGAGGCTGAGATGGGAAGATTGCTTGAGCCAGGAGTTTGAGGTTACAGTGAGCTATAATCATGCCACCACTCTCTAGCCTGGGCAAGACCCTATCTCAATAAAAAATCAAACAAAAAAGGCAAGCTAATTCTACACAAACACATTTTTACAATGCTAATTAAGAAGTACAATAATTGATATGAAAGAATTTTATTTATTTATTTATTTTTTTGAGACGGAGTCTCACTCTGTTGCCCAAGCTGGAGTGCAGTGGCACGATCTCGGCTCACTACAACCCCTGCTTCCCTGGTTCAAGCAATTCTCCTGCCTCAGCCTTCTGAGTAGCTGGGATTACAGGCACATGCCACCATGCCTGGCTAATTTTTGTATTTTTAGTAGAGATAGGGTTTCGCCATGTTGGCCAGGCTGGTCTCGAACTCCTGGCCTCAAGTGATCTGCCCACCTTGGCTTCCCAAAGTGCTGGGATTACAGGAGTGAGCCACCATGCCTGGCCAAGGATATTTTTTAAATGTATACAGTGAAGTGGAAAGAGCCAAGAGCTGAGAGACAGGTAGCTATGCCAACCCCGAGAAGTGATACTATCTTAGGCAAGTCTCCTTGTACCTCAGTCCCCCATCAGTCAAATGGAGTCTAATGCCATCTCAGCCTATCTCATGAAATGATTGTGAGGATCAAATAAGAAAAAACACACATATTAAAGAGCTCTGAAAAGTTGAAAGATCTATATGCACAGATGATAAATGTTATTATAATTCCATAGTTGTAAGTCATACATATTAATATCTACTCAGGGTTGAGGCATGCTTTTGAAGCATTACCTATCTGACAGCCCTAAAAAACAAAACAAAACAAAAGAGACCTTGATTGATTTAAAAAAAAAAAAAAAAGTCATGTTTCTGAAAACTAGCATAAGAAAAAAAATCCTACTTCTATATAAGTTTTTACGAATGATTCCAGATAATACAATATTTCTTGATTCTCTGTATGTTCCAGAAAATTTGCAAAAATATCACTAGATCTGTAAAATCAAATGAGCCAGCAAGTATCACATACAACAGCAATAATCAGCCAGCTTTTCTAGCATCCTAACTAATAGAACCCTTCATTTAATCAGCATACACAGTCTTCTTGTTTATTTACTTATTTCTTATGAATGAATGAGTCAGAAATGTAAGGTCCTGGCAAACAGGAATCCTGGGACATGTCTTCACATATGACTGGTGGATAATTGATTTAAAATAATCTTTTTAAATGACACACATTCATTGCTGGTGTCAGGTTCATTGTTACTAACCTTTGGAAAGCAATATGGCAAAATCTATTAAGAGCCATAAAAACGTCCATATATTTTCACTCATTCATCACACCCCAGGGAATTTATCCTAAGGATGTAATTCATGCACAGAGATGTTCGTGACAGTTTCATATACAAAAGCGAAATCAATTAAATGTTCAACCATGGTAATAACACATAAATAATAAAGATAATGCAGTAACCCAGAACCATATTTATAATAAAATGTTAAGCTACAAAAGCAAAATAAATATGATAGTATTCTAATATGACTTTAAATCTGTAAAAATATGATATGTGAACAATGACCAAAAATAATACGCAAAAATTAAAGTAAGGTGTTAAGAAGGTAAGATATATACCTTTCAAACTTTTTTCTTAATGATGCTATTTTTTACCATTAAGAGAAATAAATATTGATTGAAATATTTTTTCATTTGAGTAGGGCTTTAAGCCATTCAAAATGCTGGCATTATTTGGGTTGATTTTCACAACAATCCTGGGGCAGTAGTGAGGGACCATGTGCTCATATTCATCGCCATTTGACAAATGAAGAAACTGAGGCACAGAGAGATTCAAGTCTTATCTAGAATCCCTTTTTAAGAAGCAGCCGACCCAGGGCTTGAACTAAGTCTGCTGCCTGACCGTGACTCCAGGATCCTTCCCTAAATTCTCTCCTTTAGGCTCACCTCAAGGAGACTGATTCCTCTAGCCTGAGCTGGTCAACACATTTTAGTGAAGGGCTTTCACCCAACTGAGGTTTGAGGTGCACTGCTGTTCTCTGAAAGTTCATTTGCCTAAAAATGGTCCCTCCTACTCACATCTGGGTCTCCTGTGTTCAACAAAGGCTGGGTCTCCCCTATTCAACAAAGGCTAAGCCTCCAATCCACATGGATTTTTTAACTACCCAAGGTTCTGAGGACCAAGGGCAGTTTGTGGAAAATCACAGCATTCTTTGATTTAGCATTGGATGGCATCTTGTATTGTACAAATAGCAGTAAAATACTGATTAAAACCCTTTGAAAAACAACCAGCTTAGTGGTCTACTTACAAACTTCATAAATGGGCTGAAAGCTATAATGAGTCACCTCAAAGTAGGTAAAATTGAACACATAAATTTCAGAATGAACTTTATCTTCTGAATCTCAGGGATTCCAGTAAAACTGGTCCAAATCAGGTACATCGCCAGTAAATTCAGTTTGCATGTGGTAAATGTTGATGGGAAATGCTCCATTTTCTTAAACAGCCAAAAGGAAAATACCACTCTAATTTAATTTCTGTGTATTCAGAACTTCCAGCTTTCCTCATGACCTTATAGAGATCACTGATGTGGCTGTGTCCTTGCAGAAACAAATCCAAAGTGGAGAAAAGAGGAAAGCAAAACAAAGAGGATAGAGATGACTAAGAATGTTCTGTGACAATGGCTGACAAATTATTAGCACTCTGACTTATAAAATTTTATAGGCCGGGCTCGGTGGCTCACGCCTGTAATCCCAGCACTTTGGGAGGCCAAGGCAGGCGGATCACCTGAGATTGGGAGTTCCAGACCAGCCTGACCAACATGGAGAAACACTGTCTCTACTAAAAATACAAAATTAGCCAGGCGTGGTGGTGGGTGCCTGTAATCCCAGCTACTTGGGAGGGTGGGGCAGGAGAATCGCTTGAACCCAGGAGGCGGAGGTTGCAGTGAGCCAAGATCACGCCATTGCACTCCAGCCTGGGCAACAAGAGCAAAACTCCATCTCCAAAAAAAAAAAAAAAAAAAAAAGTGTTCATGATTTGAAGCTGAGTGGTGATGGGTACATGGGGGATCATTATACTATCCTATTCTTATTTGTTTAAAATTTTCCTAACAAAGGAATTTTTTTTTAAGTAATTGTATCAATTAATGTTAGTCTCCTTCTTTCCCTCTTCCGATTAGTAAGTAAAAGTTTGATATAATAGCCTGAGTTGAAATAGAAAAGCTATAGCTGCCTAACTTTTTGAAAAGAGCAAGAGTTCTCTTTGGGAGGCTACAGAGTAGAGGAGAATGAATGAAATCACCAGTTGCTTTCCTTAAATTTAAATGTTGCTTCTCTTTGTTTAAAAGATATTTTTTAACAATAGAGAAAGAGTGAAAATGAAATGGATGAAAAGAAGGAGTAAAGAAGGAAGAGGGGCCGGGTGTGGTGGCTCACGCCTGTAATCTCAGCACTTTGGGAGGCCGAGGCGGATGGATCACCTGAGGTCAGGAGTTCGAGACCAGCCTAACCAACATGGAAAAACCCCATCTCTACTAAAAATTCAAAACTAGCCAGGCACGGTGGCTCAAAAGAAAAAAAAAAAAAAAGAAGAAGGAAGGGAAAGGAAGGCTCAGCATAAGTAGGGAAGCTTATGGACTACCTAGACTTGAACAGGCGACTAAAAAATAATCAAGTAAGGCCGGAGGTTTGTGTTTATAGTCAAATCATGATATGATGATTGAATCAACTTTAGTTTTCAGTCAGATATGGGTTCTTAGGCATTACAAATTTATAGGCCCAGTGACTCAAGTTCTCTGAGCCTCAGTTTCCATATCTGTAAAATATAGGGTAACCATGCCTACCTTGCAGAGTTCACGTAGAGAGACAAGGTATGCAAATGCCTGGCCCACAGTGGGCCATGAGTAAATAACCACCTGCCTCATTCGAGACCAGCCTGGCCAACATGGTGAAACCCATCTCTACTAAAAATACAAAAATTAGCCAAGTGTGGTGATGTGTGCCTGTAGTCCCAGCTACTCGGGAGGCTGAGGCAGGAGAATTGCTTGAACCTGAGAGGCAGAGGTTGCAGTGAGCCAAGATCACACCACAGCACTCCAGCCTGGGCGACCGAGTGAGCCACCTGCCTGTTAGTCTAGTAATGCCAAAGACCTTGCTGGCTAATGTAAAAAGACCAAAGATGTCAGATGAGCGATTACTTGGTCTACGGGCACTAGGGACTTCTGCATTCATGGTTCTATGGCTTATCTAAAACATTGCCATTCATCCATGAGATCTGAAACTCTACTGCCCATTTACTTATTGCAAGTCTCTAGGATGAAAAGCTGGCCAAGATCACAAGCAAACCTAGAATGTCTCTACACACTAAAGAGGACTAGCATGTTCACCAGCAATAAGTGGCTACGTTACTTCAAACATTTTGGCTAGAATTTTCACATCAGCAGAACACTCAACAGCGACAGATATTTGTCTAAAATACTTTATTTCCATGATGAAGTCAGTTTCACTTTGGCTTATGAAACTTCAAGCCTACACCCCTGTGCCAGTACCCTGCCAATGTATTCATTTACCACCATGTGGGCTTGGAACTAGAAATGAGCAAAGACCGGGCGCGGTGGCTCATGCCTGTAATCCCAGCATGTTGGGAGGCCCAGGCAGGCGGATAACCTGAGGTCGGGAGTTCGAGACCAGTCTGACCAACATGGAGAAACCCTGTCTCTACTAAAAATACAAAAACTAGCCGGGTGTGGTGGCGCATGCCTGTAATCCCAGCTACTAGGGAAGCTGAGGCAGGAGAATTGCTTGAACCCAGGAGGCAGAGGTTGTGGTGAGCCAAGATCATGCCATTGCACTCCAGCCTGGGCAACAAGAGTGAAATTCCGTATCAAAAAAAAAAAAAGAAAGAAAGAAACGAGCATAGATGCCAAGCTCCAAAGTATTCAGGCCCAAAGGTTATGGCTTTCTAGGGGAATTTCTGGGGGCTTTCTATCATTTGATCCTTCTGTAACGATGCCACAAGTTTTTTTCTTTTTGTTAAGTTAGTGCCAAGAGCCAAGCACAAAAGTGGGAACCTCTAAGAGCACTGTATGTTTCCTTTTTACAATTATATTGTTAAAGTTATTATTACCAAAATAACACATATTCTCTGTGTTTTAAAATTTAGATAAACCAAAAGAAGAAAATTAAATTATTTACTATTCCCCTACCCATAAATAACTAATGCTAGCATTTTAACTTTTTGGAATATATTTTTCATTCTTTCTATATGCATCTATCTTTTACTCTTCTTTACCCTTCCCTTTTTCCCCAACAGGTGGCATGATATATTACCACAGCTTTATAACCTGTACTTTTTTTTCACATAACAATATATTATAAAACTTTTTCATTATCTTTTACTGCATCATCTTTAATGGCTATGTACTATTTCATTATATGAACCTTTTCTTTTTGAGACAGAGTTTTGCTCTGTTACCCAGGCTGGACTGCAGTGGCACAATCTTGGCTCACTGCAACCTCTACCTCCAGGGCTCAAGCAATCCTTTTGCCTTAGCCTCCCAAAGTGCTGGGATCACAGGCATAAGCCACCATGCCTGGCTATATGGACATACTATTATACTATTATTCATTTAACAATCCCTTATATTAGGTACTAGGATGCTTCTAATTTTTCATTAACAAAACCTAATTTCTTAATAATTCATTGAGCCGGGCGCGGTGGCTCACGCCTGTAATCCCAGCACTTTGGGAGGCCGAGGCGGGTGGATCATGAGGTCAGGAGATAGAGACCATCCTAGCTAACACGGTGAAACCCTGTCTCTACTAAAAATACAAAAAATTAGCTGGGTGTGATGGTGAGCGCCTGTAGTCCCAGCTACTTGGGGGGCTGAGGCAGGAGAATGGCGTGAACCCAGGAGGCAGAGCTTGCAGTGGGCCAAGATCGCGCCACTGCACTCCAGCCTGGGTGACAGAGCAAGACTCCGTCTCAAAATAATAATAATAATAATAATAATAATAATAATAATAATAATAATAATTCATGAGAGTTCTGGAAATTTCTGCTTTAGTAGTTCCAGACCTAAATCTACCATCCAAATAGGCCAAATGCAACCAAGAAAGCCTAGGTCTAAAGTTCAAAAACCTCTTTGAACTCTGGTAACTCCATTCATGTGCTTCAGAAAACCTGCACCTGTGTGGCCACCTCCCCAGTGCTGCCGGAATTCCCAAGGTGAATGTTACCACACAATGGAGCAGGCAGCTTTGTTTCTCTGGAATCCCGTGGGAGAAACCTTCATCTTGAGGTTCAAGCAATGTCATGTTTGTAAAGCCTGAGTCAGAACCTCCACCACCCACCAAATAAAAAGCACTTTTCCTCCAGCTTTGTTTCACGGTTTGCCACAAAAATAAAAGGAACATGGTGGAGGGGAAGAGAAACCACTAAACTTCAGGCATCTTTTCATTTCCAGTTGGGTGGCAAATGCTACATCTCTTTTGGCTTCTGGTTTTCTCAGCACCAACTCCCATCAGTCGTTAGAGCTGCTTTGACTCTCACGCAATTGTGGACATTTAATGTCATATTTTAGTTGGTTTTGTCCAAGAGGAAATGTCTCTTGAACAAAAGCAACAAATCAGGAAGCAACTGTGAAAGTAAGTCACAGAATTGGTTGGAGCAGAAGTAGTTCCCAGAATGCTGGCTTCCACCAGTGTTGATTTTTCTGTCCAAACAATGCAAAGCACACAAGCTGGCAGCAAGGATTCAAGGAAGGAAAAAAAATATATGCGTATGTCTGTGTGTGTGTATATATATAGTTTGTATATATATTTTGGAAACATGGAAGCCTGAAAGAATAGCTAATGTTTTATGAGGGAGAAAAAGATTGAGAGAGACTTATAGACAGACAGATAAAGAGGGCACGGCACACAAGGGCAATGATTAAGATGGAGAGGCCAGGCACAGTGGCTCATGCCTGTAATCCCATCACTTTGGGAGGCCAAGGAGGGTGGATCACGAGGTCAGGAGTTTGAGACCAGCCTGACCAACATGGTGAAACCCCGTCTCTATTAAAACCACAAAAATTAGCTGGGCATGGTGGTAGGCACCTGTAATTCTAGCTACTGGGGAGGCTGAGGCAGGAGAATCGCTTGAACCCAGGAGACAGAGGTTGCGGTGAGCCAAGATCGTGCCATTGCACTCTAGCCTGGATGACAAGAGTGAAACTCCGTCTCAAAAAAAAAAAAAACCAAGATGGGGAGAAAAAAACTCTCTGCTAAACCTGGATTATTTTACTTCTTTTTTTTTTTTTTTTTTTTTTTTTTTTTTTTTTCAGACAGAGTCTCACTCTGTTGCCCAGGCTGGCATGCAGTGGCACGATCTTGGCTCACCTCAACCTCTGCCTCCCAGGTTCAAGCGAGTCTCTTACCTCAGTCTCCTGAGTAGCTGTGATTATAGCTGTGTGCCACCATGCCCAGGTAATTTTTGTATTTTTAGTAGAGACAGGGTTGCACCATGTTGGCCAGGCTGGTCTCGAACTCCTGGCCTCAAGCAATCTGCCCACCTTGGCCTCCCAGAGGGCTAGGATTACAGGTGTGAGCTACCATGCCTAGCCTTGGATTATCTTATTTATTTTGAATGTTTGCAATAAATTCTTTATTTCCTCCAAGCAAATTAGTTACCCCAAAAAATATCCTGCCTCCCAGACCTTTGCTCTGCCTGATAGCACCTGTCAAAAAGATAAGATCTTTCAATGAATTAAAGAAGGTGAAAGGCCAATCCCCTCAACTCATCTCGCTGTGATTTACATCAGTATAATTACATTGTCTATTGCTGTCGGAAATTGACTATACCTACAGGGAAATGCTACTAGTATAAAGGAAGTTTCTTTTTTAGTCACTACAGAACACAGACCTGCAACTTTATTTCTGGACCAGTCTCATATATGTGCTTTCGTAGGTGTGGGAAGTGGGTGAATAAACATGAAGGGTTTTGTTTTTTGTTTTTTGTTTTTTTTCCATGAACAAAATCTTCAAGATAGAATTGGATTTTACTAAAGAGAAAAGGAAACCAAAGGATTTTTATTAATTCTGGTAATTATTTCATTGTGAATGTACATGTATGTGCTTGCACACCCTGGAAGGGGGGCTATGTCTTTAAACCAACAAGTCTTTCTGTATGTCTTTATTTCCTTACACAAGACTGCTTAACAGACAGTACACTTGCAGTTGTTCTTTAACTCATGTTTAATTTGAGCTTTCAATGAGCATTACCATCCACTTGAGGTTTTGCTTCTTTGTATTATTGAGGTTTTGCTTCTTTGTATTATCCTCATTTTTGACTGTAAGGTATCCACATACCTTAGAATATTATTTGGATTGTAAGGTATCCAATATTATTTTATTGGATCCTTACAATATACAATCCAAAGAATATTATTTGGATTGTAAGGTATCCACATACCTTAGAATATTATTTATATGTGTATAAAACATACACATATATATGTACTTACATAAATAGGTGGATAAGTACACACACAAATATATATACATATAATAAAATTTTTTTTAGCTGAAGACATGTCTGTGTTCTTCAACTTTCATTGAAGAAGTGAGCCAAATTTAATTATTAACTGGTTCTTTCAGTTTAAACATTAGTCTCATGTGATGTATTAATTTTAACATGTAGGCTCATGATGTTTACTGCCTGGGACAAATTGAATATTTAAAAAAACTGTAAATGCAATTAATACTAATTCAGCTGCCCCTCTTTTCCTACAAAAGGTCTAATTTTATCGTGTAGAAATTATCCTTGGAATATGATTTCATAGCCTATGTAATTCAGTTAGTTTAAGGATTAATCTGATATGATTTGTAACTACCTCAACTAATTTAAATTACCAACTTAAACACTAATATGGTTTCTTATTCATATTTTCTCCATGGCATCATTTGATGGACTCTTCATGACTTTTCAAAAAAATTCAGTAAGTCGGAACCTTAGACTTGGGAACTTTCTCAAATGTAAATTTCAAATCTATTTCAGCTATAATGTATATTGTGACACTGTTGAATTTCACCCCTAATCCCTTACCATCAGATATATGTGTTATTTAGAGTTCACAAGCTGTCTTGAGTTAATGGGAAAAGAGCAATCTGGAACATATGGGATAAATGTGATTTGGCTTTAGTAGTATTTAGAACCAGTAGTCATCTTGTTTAACTATCTTGTTGGCCTGGCGCGGTGGCTCACGCTTGTAATCCCAGCTCTTTGGGAGGCCAAGGCGGGCGAATCACGAGGTCAGGAGATCGAGACCACGGTGAAATCCCGTCTCTACTAAAAATACAAAAAATTAGCCGGGCGTTGTGGCGGGCGCCTGTAGTCCCAGCTACTCGGAAAGGCTGAGGCAGGAGAATGGCGTGAACCCGGGAGGCGGAGCTTGCAGTGAGCCGAGATTGCGCCACTGCACTCCAGCCTGGGCGACAGAGCGAGACTCCGTCTCAAAAAAAAAAAAAAAATCTTGTTTACAGGTGAGAAAACAATCCCAAAGATATTCATAATATACCTAATTTCAAAATATTACATAATGGTAAAACTGGGACTGTAGCCCAAGCATCCTGAATCCCAGACCAACTTCCACAATACCATCTCTGATGAACTATTTTACACGTCAGACTTCCTATGGAAGGTTATCTGGGGTATACCTCTTTACTTTTAGCAACAGGTTTCTCATAGAGGTTGCAGTGTTTCTTTTTGGGAGATATATTTTGGCAGACTGCATTTTCCGAAGATGGCTCCAACAGTATCTCCCATCCCACATGCTGTCGTTACTGTGTGTTGATATTTATCCCATCAAGAAGTAGTCAGCACGGCGTGGTGGCTCATACCTGTAATCCTAGTACTTTGGGAGGACAAGGTGGGAGGATTGCTTGAGGCCAGGAGTTCAAAGCCAGCCTGGTCAATGTACTGACACACCATCTCTATGTTTTTTATTTTTTATTTATTTAAATATTTATTTTTTGAGAGGGAGTCTCGCTCTGTTGCCCAGGCTGGAGTGCAGTGTCGCGATCTCGGCTCACTGCAAGCTCCACCTTCTAGGTTCATGTCATTCTCCTGCCTCAGCCTCCCGGGTAGCTGGGACTACAGGCACCCGCCACCATGCCCGGCTAATTTTTTTGTATTTTTAGTAGAGACAGGGTTTCACCATGTTAGCCAGGATGGTCTTGATCTCATGACCTTGTGATCCACCCGCCTCGGCCTCCCAAAATGCTGGGATTACAGGCGTGAGCCACCGCGCCTGGCCCCCATCTCTATTTTAAAAAAAAGGAAAAAAAAAATTTAATGGGTGAATGGAAAATATAAAAAGGTCATTCATAAAAGAGATAATTAAAATGGCCAATAAACATATAAAATTTGCTTGGTATTATTGGTGTTCAGGGAAATGTAAATTAGAATGAGTTTCCTCTTCGCCAGCCTAACCCCACCCCAGTCAGATTGACTAAAAGGAGGATACATTATAACATTCAGCTTTAAGTTTGTAGGAAAACATATATTCTCATGTACTACTAGTGGGACTATAATGTGGCAAATTTCAAAGGTGAATCAGCAACAATTCATTAACTTTTTAAAGGTGCTCATCATAGACTCCAATTTTCTTTATATTTCTAGAAATACACTGGACAAAAGGACACAGCCAAGGAGTGCAGCTTGCTTATGTTAGCACAAAGCTGGAAACAACCTAAATACAATTGTTATAAAAATAGTTAATAACTTATGATACAGCAGCATGCTGTGCAGCAGTAAAGAATGAAGATGATCTATAATTCAATCACACAAAATTCTTCAAGACTGGCCGGGCGCGGTGGCTCAAGCCTGTAATCCCAGCACTTTGGGAGGCTGAGGCGGGCGGATCACGAGGTCAGGAGATCGAGACCATCCAGGCTAACACGGTGAAACCCCGTCTCTACTAAAAATACAAAAAATTAGCCGGGCGTGTTGGTGGGCGCCTGTAGTCCCAGCTACTTGGGAGGCTGAGGCAGGAGAATGGCGTGAACCCGGGAGGTGGAGCTTGCAGTGAGCCGAGATCGCGCCACTGCACTCCACCCTGGGGGACAGAGCAAGACTCCGTCTCAAAAAAAAAAAAAAAAAAAAAAAAAATTCTTCAAGACTTTATGCAATTTTTAAAAATTGGCAAGTTGCAGAATTACAAGGCACAGTACAAAACTATTTAGGTAAAAAAATTTTTTTATTTAAAAATCATGTTTCTGGCCGGGCACAGTGGCTCACACCTGTAATCCCAGCACTTTGGGAGGCTGAGGCGGGTGGGTCATCTGAGGTCAGGAGTTCGAGACCAGCCTGGCCAACATGGTGAAACCCCGTCTCTATCAAAAATACAAAAATTAGCTGGGCGTGGTGGTGGGCATCTGTAATCCCAGCTACTCGGGAGTCTGAGACAGGAGAATCCCTTGAACCCAGTAGGCGAAGGTTGCAGTGAGCCAAGATCATGCCATTGTACTCCAGCCTGGGTGACAAGAGAGAAACTCTACCTCCAAAAAAAAAAATTTGTGAACGCATGTTGTTAAAAAATAAAAGGCCTAGAAGGGTACATGTCAATGGCAGGGGATGCCCTGGGTTGATTGCTGCCATTAAGAAACCTTTATCTGTATCTGTCCTGTTTGGATATTTTAAAGAGAATGCTGTCATATATTACCAGTGTTATTTTTAATGAATTTTTAAAATTTAGTATATTTTGGCCAGACACAGTGGCTCACATCTGTAATCCTAGCACTTTGGGAGGCTGAGGCGGGCAGATCACCTGAGGTTGGGAGTTTGAGACCAGCCTGACCAACATGGAGAAACCCCATCTCTACTAAAAATACAAAATTAGCCAGGCGTGGTGGCGCATGCTTGTAATCCCAGCAACTCAGGAGGCTGAGGGAGGAGAATCCCTTGAACCCAGGAGGCGGAGGTTGCGGTGAGACAAGATTGCACTACTGCACTCCAGCCTGGGCAACAAGAGCGAAACTCTGTCTCAAAAATAAAAGAAAATAAATAAATAAATATAAAAATAAAATAAAAAATTAGTATATTTTTAAAAAATAATTGCAATACAGAATTTGTGCTAAAATAGAGATACGTACAAGGTACTATGTGTCCCAAGGGAAGGTGAAAATAATCTATTCTGTAAAGTTCCCCATTCACTAAATAAGTCTTTATTCTTTTTTTCCCAAAAATAAATTATGTATCTCAAGTGTTCATGATATAGACCCCAGAGACTCAGACCAAGAAAACCACCTACTTTCGTGGTTTATGACGGCTTTAGGATGCTGGTTAATTTGCAGAAGTTTGAACCAAAATTATAAAGCACTCATGTTGATTAGTTATTCCTGCTGCAGCTTTCTGACATGTCAGCATTGTGTGCCTCATTTAATAGGTGAGGAAATGGGAGAAAGGAAAAATAAGTATCTTGCCCAGAATAGCTCAACAATCAGTGGCTGAAGCCAGGCGCGGTGGCTCATGCCTGTAATCCCAGCACTTTGGGAGGCCAAGGTAGGCGGATCACCTGAGGTCAGGAGTTCAAGACCAGCCTGACCAACATGGTGAAACCCTGTCTCTACTAAAAATACAAAATTAGCCGGGCTTGGTGGTGCATGCCTGTAATCTCAGCTACTTGCGAGGCTGAAGCAGGAGAATTGCTTGAACCCGGGAGGCAGAGGTTGTGGTGAGCCAAGATCGCGCCATTGTACTCCAGCCTGGGCAACAAGAGTGAAACACCATCTCAAAAAAAAAAAAAAAAATCAGTGGCTGGTACGGAATTTCAAATCTAGAGAAGCAACTGGGATTGATGGATTGATTCTGTGTTCAAACCAAGAGTCAGATGACAGTAGGTCAGGGTTTATAGGCATCTCCTATGGTCAAGAAATCCAAGAAGTTATGGCTGACCTCAACCCATTAGATTCCCTTTCGGGGCAACAGGGCTTCACAGCAAAACCACAGTGAAAGGCATGTCTCCAGGAACATTCTGAGCCTGATTTTGCAAGCTCATTATTCTGCTGCCCATCGGATATAAGCTCAGCCACCACACAGTATGAATTACTCTGCCTTGAGGGTACCCTTTATGTAGCAATTTGGCCATCCTTAGCTCAAACTAGAAGAGGATCTAGTGATGTGAATAAATCTCCTAGCCTTTTTTTCCATGATAAAGCAAAAAGTTCATTTCATTCCTTACTTAGTTTCACAAGTAAAAGGTGCCCAGAAATGATTGTGCATATGATATGTTAATTCACCAGTAAAGTGAAGCTCCTGGCACCCTCATTTATTCCCAACAGGTGAGTCAAGAGTGCACGCTGGCAAGATGGATGCTGAGTTACTTGGCTTTTTTTTTTTTTTCTCTCTGATTTAACTCAGACCTATAATGATATTTGATGCAGGTTTCTGTATTTAATTAATTTAACATTCCAGATTTTTAATTTGCATTTAATTTAACATTTCAGGTTTTTAATTTACCAGAAATTGTTTATCAAATATTCATTTCAGAGACTTTCACAGTATATATAGTGCATACCCCTCTTTAATTACTGTGTGGTAAATTAATTCTTCTACCCGTGCTCCTTCATCAGATATTGGATTAAGGACGTTGCACTGTTTCAACACAGCACATAAACTCGTTTATTAAACCAAGATGGTAAATTGCCCCATGTATGTGCATTGCTAGTCTGCTTACATGCTTAACCTGATAAAAACTGTTACAGTTAAAACAAGAAATCTCTTATTATTTTAAAGCCAGTTGCTTGGCTTGACAAGGCCAGTGTTAAATTGTATATTCTATTCAGTTATTGGATCCAATTTTGTTCTTTTCTCAGCCCTAGACCTTTAACTCTGCCATCTCCCTCCCTACCCTTTTTCTTCTGTCTCCATCCATATTATAATCCTCTTCCTTCCTGGGGAATTTGTTGAAATGAGACTACAATTGTCATAGCTCCTGTTAACTTTTGTCTGAGACTTAGGCTGTCTCAGATTATAGACTCACCTTCTCATCCCTAAATTTTACACACACTTCCCTCTTACCTCCTTTCTACCTTTCTGCAAATAATAACCAGTCTTCTAATTTATGCCATATTTAAATTCTGTTGGTCAGGATCATTGTGGACGGAGAAATCTTCTCTCTTCTATTGTAAGCTATTTGAGAGCATGTTTTATTCAACTTTGCATTGTGCCTTATGCAAATAGGCAAATAGTAAATGCTTGTTGGATGTGTAGATAGATGATCAAGCAGATAAATGGTTGGGTAGACAGATATATGCAGTGTACCTAGGACCATACTAGCTCTTTAAACTATGTTTTCCCATTTAAGTATTTCTCACAATGAGGAATTGTCCCCACTTAACAGATGAGGACACTGAGGCTCAGAGAGTTAAGTGAGGAATCACTTCTGATCTCACAGCTAGCAAAAATCTGAGTCTGAATTTGAACCCCAATCTGTCTGGTCCCCCTGTACTTACTGCACATGAGCAGGACTAGCTACATAATTGGTGGGGCCTAGTGCAAAATTCAATGGAGACCCTTTGTTTGAAAATCATTATTCATTCCAAGACAGTGACAGCAGAGCACTAAACCTAACGCAGGGCCCTTCTAAGCAGAACCTGTAGGACTTCACAGGTTGCACGCTCATGAGGTTAGCCCTGTATTAGGGGCTTAAACATAGTCATTCTGTACATTCCAGCTCTAGCTCCTCACTCCCAGACTGTTTATTGGAAACTTCTTAGTGCCTACACTCAAAGAAATTGTTCCAACTTATCTGTCAGAGGCAGAAACAGACCAGTCTTACTCTATCTACAGATCAGAACTTTGAACCTTGTTTAGATGCCTGTGGGGAGTTAGATATGCCTCCTAAAATACACTGGGAATACCTTGTGGGCAAAAAACACCTCAAAATATGATTCTATCACTTCTGTCATGGCTATTACCACCAGAGGTGACAGGTGGGGGACTAGGGAAATAGTGTGCTGTGATCTACAATACCTCACTGACCACACTGACCAAAGAAACTCTCTAAGAATCGGTATCCTGCCTTTGCTACTCAGATGAAACAAATTAGGCACATAGGCAGGTAAAGAGAAGCCAGATGCTAGATGGGAACCATAAAGAATAAAGTGGTAGCACTTCATCAGTTGAGCCTGTGAGCTGAGCTGAGAGTTCTGCCCCAGAAAGAATTCTCTTTGAACGTCCATGAGCCAATATCTCTGCCAATTTGGTGTAAGCCAAATCTAAGGAGTCTTAGTGTGAAACTCAACACTATATGGTCACAGGCTAAATGACTGCTCCTCCCCAACCCTATGGCCATCTCACTGTGGCTACTATTCTTTTCAAATGAAAGATAATGACATGTCCGCGGGTTTTTCAAGGTATCCTTAAGACACCAATTTCAGAGGTGGTAGCTGTTGATAAAATGTCACAAAAGTAGAGACAGTAAAGTCTTTAAAATCTCGTGTACCAGCCCAAGGCAGTATTGGCTACCCTGCTTGTGACCTAGGAGAGCATGTTAAAGGCCAACACAGAATAAAACAAGCACTGAGGTCATTAGAGGTGAGCATATGCACCAAATTATGGAAAAACACCTACTCTGACTGTTGAAAGCTAGTTTTTTCAGTATCCTTAAGGGCAGGGCTCATGCCTGTCTTGTTTGTTAAAGAATCCAAGGGTCTAATACAATTGCTCAATAAATATGGTAGCAGAGAAGAGAAGGAAGATATTCCAAGGGGAAATATGAGACTGAAGAAGTCATCTATGGCCAGGCACGGTGGCTCACGCCTGTAATCCCAGCACTTTGGGAGGCCGAGGCGGGCAGATCACCTGAGGTTGGGAGTTTGAGACCAGCCTGACCAACATGGTGAAACCCCGTCTCTACTAAAAATACAAAATTAGCTGGGTGTGGTGCAGGGTACCCGTAATCCCAGCTGCTGGGGAGGCTGAGGCAGGAGAATCGTTTGAACCCGGGAGGCAGAGGTTTCAGTGAGCCGAGATCACGCCATTGCACTCCAGCCTGGACAACAAGAGTGAAACTCCGTCTCAAAAAAAAAAAAAAAAAAAAAGTCATCTATGTTTAGAATATACATTTGCAAGTTTTGTTTCTTTGCCACTTCTGTTTATTTCAAATGTAGATGATGGTTGGCTGGGCACAGTGGCTCACACCTATAATCCCAGCACTTTGATGGGCCAAGGTGGGCAGATCACTTGAGGTCAGGAGTTTGAAACCAGCCTGGCCAACATGATGAAACCTCATCTCTACTAAAAATACAAAAATTAGCCAGACATGGTGGTGCATGCCTGTAATCCTACTCGAGAGGCTGAGGCACAAGAATTGCTTGAACCGGGGCTGTGGAGTTTGCAATGTGCCGAGATCATGCCACTGCACTCCAGCATGGGCAGCAGAACTCGACTCTGTCTCAAAAAAAACAAAAATTATTGCCAGGTGTAGTGGCTCACACCTATAATCCCAGATACTTTGGGAGGCTGAGGTGGGCAGATTGCTTAAACCAGGAGTTCAAGACCAGCCTAAGCAACAGGGCAAAACCCCATCTCTACAAAAATTAGCTGGGTATAGTGGCACGCACCTGTCATCCTAGCTACATGGGAGACTGAGGTGGGAGGATCAGTTAAGCCCTGGAGGTTCAGGCTGCAGTGAGCTGTGATGGCACCACTGCACTCCAGCCTGAATGACAGAGAAAGACCCTGTCAAAAAAAAAAAAACTTTTAAGATCATTATAAATGACTGCATACTATTCCATTATATCTGTTCATTAGGAACAAAACATCTCCAAATTTTTTCTTTTTTCTTTGAGACAGAGTCTGGCTCTGTCACCCAGGCTGGAGTACAGTGGCACGATCTCGGCTCACTGCAAGCTCCGCCTCCCGGGTTCACGTCATTCTCCTGCCTCAGCCTCCCGAGTAGCTGGAACTACAGGCACCAGCCACCATGCCTGGCTAATTTTTTGTATTTTTAGTAGAGACGGGGTTTCACCGTGTTGGCCAGGATGGTCTCGATCTCCTGACCTCATGATCCACCCGCCTCGGCCTCCCAAAGTGCTGGGATTACAGGCGTGAGCCACAGCGCCCGGACAATTTTTTCTATTTTAAATAACATTGTGATGAATACAAATCTTTGGCCGTAAGTAGTAGGTCTTTAAGAGAGAGCATTCCGGCCGGGCACGGTGGCTCATGCCTGTAATCCCAGCACTTTGGGAGGCCGAGGCGGGCAGATCACGAGGTCAGGAGACCGAGACCGTCCTGCCTAACGTGGTGAAATCCCGTCTCTACTGAAAATACAAAAAATTAGCCGGGTGTGGTTGCAGGTACCTGTAGTCCCAGCTACTCCGGAGGCTGAGGCAGGAGAATGGCGTGAACCTGGGAGGCGGAGCTTGCAGTGAGCCAAGATCGCGCCACTGCTCTCTCTCCAGCCTGGGCGACAGAGCGAGACTCCGTCTCAAAAAAAAAAAAAAAAAAAAAAAAGAGCGCATTCAAAGCACTTTGGGAGGCCAGGGTGGGCGGGTCTCCTGAAGTCAGGAGTTTGAAACCAGCCTGGCCAATTAGCCCAGAGTGGTGGTGGGCGGCTGTAATCCCAGCTACTCAGGAGGCTGAGGCACGAGAATCGCTTGAACCCTGGAAGCAGAGGTTGCGGTGAGCCAAGATCACGCCACGGTACTCCAGCCTGGGCGACGGAGTGAGACTCTGTCTCAAAAAAAAAAGTAAAGAAGTATAGACTGGCCGGGCGCGGTGGCTCACACTTGTAATCCCAGCACTTTGGGAGGCCGAGGCGAGCGAATCACGAGGTCAGGAGATCGAGACCACAGTGAAACCCCATCTCTACTAAAAATACAAAAAATTAGCTGGGCGTGGTGGCGGGCGCCTGTAGTCCCAGCTACTCGGAGAGGCTGAGGCAGGAGAATGGCGTGAACCTGGGAGGCGGAGCTTACAGTGAGCCGAGATTGCACCACTGCACTCCAGCCTGGGCGACAGAGCGAGACCCCATCTCAAAAACAAACAAACAAACAACAACAACAAAAAAGTATAGACTTTTTTGGGGGGGGGTTGGGGGGTGCAGGTATTTGATATATGATGCCATAGTCCTGATCAGAAAGGATATTAACACTCTCTCCAGAAGTGAAAGTTCCTATTTTACCTTTACTGTGCCTGCTATCTTCCCTTTTACATCTTCACCCTACTCTCTGTGCTTGCCCTCAGTTTCTTTGCCCTCCTCCAGTGCAAGCAACCTAAGCAGTCAGCCGCCAGTTCTAAGCAGTCCTCTTGGCTGTACATTGATTCATGCAGTCTACCTCCCACCAAAACTCTTCTTGCTATGTGTGTGCCACACACTCGTATCTAACTTTAGAGTATCCTATTCCCTCAGGGACCTGCACTTAATTTCTTTAAGCCCAGATTCCCCACTATAAAATTGGCACACTCTAATCATGACAGCTAACCTTTACATGGTGTTTGCATGTTGACAACTCTTGATTGCTCCTAGCAGAACAACCTATACTTCCATGACCCCAGAAAGTGATACTAGACTATGAAAAGTACATAAACTGAAGGCAGTTATTTGTGAATTTGTCTGAAGACCTACTCTCTTTAACTCCCTAATATTTCACCTTGTTCTTGTGAGTACAAGTGTAACAGATGGCCCCTCATTTGAAAAAGTTAACTGTCTTTATCCTACTGAAGGCAGTGATAGGTACTGGAAACAATATGGTCTTTGAAAGTGGACAGACTTGGGCTTAAAAATTAGTGCCATCATTTGTTAATTGTGTGACCTTGAACAAGTAGTATAAAAATCTCTTAGAACCCAAATTGCTCATCTCTAAACTTGAAGCACTAATAATAGCTAACCCTTGGCCAGGTTCAGTGGCTCATGCCTGTAATCCCAGCACTTTGGGAGGCTGAGGAGGGCGGATCACTTGAGGTCTGGAGCTCAAGACCAGCCTAGCCAACATGGTGAAACCCCACTCTACTAAAAATACAAAAAAAGTTAGCCAGGTGTGGTGGCAGGCACCTGTATTCCCAGCTACCCAGGAGGCTGAGGCATGAGAATTGCTTGAACCCAGAAGGCAGAGGTTGCAGTGAGCTGAGATTGTGCCATTGCACTCCAGTCTGGGCAAAAGAGCAAGACTTCATTTCAAAAATAAATAAATAAATAAAAATTAAACATTAAAAATAATAGCTAACTCTTGAACAGAACCTCTGGATAGAGTATAACACGTGCCAGACACTGTTGTAAGTGTCTTATTTGTACTGGCTCATTTGATCCTCAATGCAATCTAATGAGGCAAGTTCAATTATTATCATTCCCATTTTATAGAGAAGCAAACTAAGGCAAAGAAGGGTAAATGGCCTACTCTAGATCATGCAGCTAGAAACAAACTCCTGCGCTCAAGCAATTCTCCCACTTCAGCCTCCCAAGCAGCTGGGACTACAGACACGTGCCATCATGTTTGGCTAATTAAAAAAAAAAAAAAAATTGGGGGCCGGGCACGGTGGATCATGCCTGTAATCCCAGCACTTTGGGAGGCCAAGGCGGGCGAATCGCAAGGTCAGGAGATCGAGACCATCCTGGCTAACACAGTGAAACTCGTCTCTACTAAAAACACAAAAAAATTAGCCAGGCGTAGTGGTGGGCACCTGTAGTCCCAGCTACTCAGGAGGCTGAGGCAGGAGAATCACTTGAACCAGGGAGGTGGAGCTTGCAGTGAGCCGAGATCGTGCCACTGCACTCCAGCCTGGGCAACAGAGCAAGACTCCATCTCAAAAAAAAAAATTTTGTAGAAATGGGGTCTCACTATTTTGGCCAGGCTTGTCTCAAACTCCTGGCCTCAAGGAATCCTCCTGCCTCAGTCTCCCAAAACACTGGGATTTTTTTTTTTTTTTTGAGATGGAGTCTTGATCTGTCACCCAGGCTGGAGTACAGTGGCGCGATCTCGGTTCACTGCAAGCTCCGCCTCCCGGGTTCACGCCATTCTCCTGCCTCAGCCTCCCGAGTAGCTGGGACTACAGGCGCCCACCACCACGCCTGGCTAATTTTTTGTATTTTTAGTAGAGACGGAGTTTCACCGTGGTCTCAATCTCCTGACTTCGTGATCCGCTCGCCTCGACCTCCCAAAGTGCTGGGATTACAGGCGTGAGCCACCGCGCCTGGCCAACCCTGGGATTTTAGGTGTGAGCCAGCCTAAATTCCTAAGCCCTATACTACATGTCCTCTTATTGATACTGCATGAGATAATTCTGAGCATTAAATAAAACAACCTATATTAAAGATCTATTACATAGTATATGCTGCACACAATAAATTCTATGCTGCTCCCATTGTAACATTTTTACTTCCTGGTCTTGGATACTCAGATCTCAGCCAAACAGGTAAAGAACAATCATATCATTTTGCCTATAGATCAGACATAGCTTGGCACATACAGGGAGCTAAAAGCAGTTTGGCATTCCTAAAAGGAGCTCTGAATGGAGAGAGATGAGACAGTTTTGAGGACGGGAGTGAAGCTAGGGAGAACCTTGAGTGTCCATGGGGAGGCACTATAATGTAGGGTAAAGAATATGGGCTTTGGCCTGGCATGGTGGCTCACACCTGTAATCCCAGCACTTTGGGAGGCTGAGGTGGGAGGATCACTTGAAGTCAGGAGTTCGAGACCAGGCTGGGCAACACGGCAAAACCCCATCCCTATAAAACAAATAAATATTAAAAATTGTAAAAAGATTAAATGAGATATGGTGCAAATGGATCTCACCTGCCTTCTCTGTTTAAATCCATTCATGCTCACAAAATTGGACACTACATAGCAGTCCAGACAGAAATAATATTTGCCTCAGAGTAAAAAATCTAAAAAACACATAATCCTATGTATTAGATGTAGTAAGTAAATGGATGGCATTCCCAGAATTGACTGCACTTGAAGCTTTTGGCTTCAAGCTCCCAGAAAGTTTTCTAGGGTCTGAGAATAAAGCAGGCCTGGGGCTGAGAGGAAGTAAATGTTGTAGGCAAGAGCATGCCTATTCCTAAAGGGGTGTACTTTTTGCTGGGGGCAAGAAGAGCTTTTTCAAACTTCATCAAAGTTTAGATTAAGGCTGGGTGCGGTGGCTCATGCCTGTAATCCCAGCACTTTGGGAGGCCCAGGTGGGCGGATCACCTGAGGTCAGGAGTTCAGGACCAGCCTGGTCAACATAGTGAAACCCATCTCCACAAAAACACAAAAATTAGCCAGACATGGGGGCGCATGCCTGTAATCCCAGCTACTGAGGCTGAGGTGGGAGAATCGCTTGGACCTGGGAGGCAGAAGTTGCAGTGAGACAAGATCGTACCATTGCACTCCAGCCTGGGCAAGAGAGTGAGACTCCATCTCAAAAAAGAAAAAAAAAAAAAAAAGATTAAATAACCCTTGCAACTCTCAACCATGTACTGCTCAGATTCTACATTTACCAAGCGACGTTCTGATTAATACCTAGATCTCCAAAAGAGTGTCCTGGTAGAGTGCACAGAAATATTTCTGGCCCTAGAAGGAAAGCTCTCCATTACCAAGACATAGAAATTAGTCTTGTATGAATTAGGAGTTATTGGTGCCCAGAGCTAGAATAATCTCTTAATTTTTTCTCACCCCTTTGGTTCTGACATTAGAGAAATTTTGGAAACCTCACTCCGAATCTCTGGCTGCCTGAACACCTACTATATGACAGGCATGACCTTGGTTGACACAGTGAGGAATTCAACTCTGAAAATGACACTGTCCCTGCAAAAACAACTTAAAATCTAGTAGAGATAATAAAGCAAATAAACCAGGAACTAAAATAAGGCCGAAGTTGGACAGAATGCCATCTCATTATCACCTTGAAAAACCCCCAAGGCCAAGTCTAGGCCTCCCACTTCTCTTCAACTTAAGGAGGTGATAATGAGGAGAAAATGTTCTTGTTCATTAAAAGAGTTCTTAACGAGTAGACCAAGACTGGTTGCTAAATGGTGGAATTTTGCTTTTCAGGTTACATAGGTATTACCTTTACCTTTCATGGTATATGCTTTATGAGGCCTATTTCTACAAAAGGAGGAGAAAACGGATATGCAAACATAGAAGAACAGGAGGATAATTATGTATAGATAAAGAAAGGGCAAGAGGAGCTGGTGGCAAAGGCCATCTGTCCTCACAGTGATAAATGAGGGAACCAACAGGCACAACTCAGTGGCTCCCAAACCCAGCCAGTGCTGGCACGGCTGATGATAATCACTAGCCCACACTCCACTCTCAGACATGGAACGTACTTCCCTGATACACACACAGACTCATGTTTGCCCAGAACCCCCTACCTTGCCTCAGCTCAGACTCAAATACTGCCTTTGCCTTAAGCTTTCCCCGCCCTCAGCTAATAGAAGAACCCTGTTCCTCCTCTACATTCCCACCTACGTTGTCTCAAAAGCCTTAGTGGCATTCCTCACATTTTATCTGCAGGTAGCTAAGAGGTAGCAAAAAGAATATCAGAATTTGACTCAAAAAACCTAGATTAAAATTCAGATCTTGCCACCAACTACCTGTAGAACTGTGGGAAAATCACAATTCTCCCATTTCAACAAATGAAGAAATTGTGTCCACTTCAAAGAGGAGCCCCGGAGGTTTAAATAAGGTAGTTTATGGGAATGATGGGCCAGCCAAAAGTCTGCACAATGTGAGAGCAGGAAGGCAAAAGGATTTGTGTTTTGTCAAAGATGGCTTCCAAGGAAAGAAATCTAGTTTTTGGCCAGGCACAGTGGCTCACACCTGTAATTCCAACACTTTGGGAGGCTGAGGCTGAAGGATCACTTGAGGCCAGGAATTCAAGACCAGCCTGGGCCACATAATAAGACTTCCCACGCCCCGCCCCACAAACAAAATTTAAAAATTAGCTGGGCATGGTGGCATTACCTGTAGCCCCAACTACTTTGAGGTGGGAGGATGGCTTGAGCCTAGGAGTTAGTAACTGCAGTGGGTTATGATCCACCACAGCACTCCAGCCTGGGCAATAGAGTGAGACCCTGTCTCAAACAAACAAAAAAAAATCTACTTTTTTTTAAAGAAGAGGGCCGGGCGCAGTGGCTCATGCCTGTAATCCCAGCACTCTGGGAGGCCGGGGAGGGTGGATCACTTGAGGTCAGGAGTTTGAGACCAGCCTGGCCAACATGGTGAAATCCCGTCTCTACTAAAAATAAAAAAATTAGCCAGAGATCTCTTAACCCCAGGAGGTGGAGGTTGCAGTGAGCCGAGATCATGCCACTGCACTCCAGCCTTGTCAAGAGAGCAAGACTCCATCACAAAATAATAATAATAATAATAAAGAAGAGGAGGAGGAAGATAATTTGGTGGAAGAATTCACAGAGGGAGGACTTAACTTACCTGTGATCTTCTAATGGTAGGAAAAGATTCTAAAAGCAAAATTAAAATAACTGTTGTCCCTTATATTTATGACAGTGGCCAGAAAGAATTAGACCTAAGAACAGTATAAGAAAATGTGATGGCCGGGCATGGTGGCTTCCACCTGTAATCCCAGCACTTTGGGAGGCTGAGGCGGGCGGATCACCTGAGGTCGGGAGTTCGAGACCAGCCTGACCAACATGGAGAAACCCCATCTCTACTAAAAATACAAAATTAGCCAGGCATGGTGGCACATGCCTGTAATCCCAGCTACTAGGGAGGCTGAGGCAGGAGAATCACTTGAACCTCGGAGGCGGAGGTTGTGGTGAGCCGAGATTGTGCCATTGCACTCCAGCCTGGGCAACAAGAGCGAAACTCTGTCTCAAAAAAAAAAAAAGAAAGAAAGAAAAAGAAAAAGAAAATGTGGGCCGGGTGCAGTGGCTCACGCCTGTAATCCCAGCACTTTGGCAGGCCGAGGCAGGCAGATCACCTGAGGTCGGGAGTTCGAGACCAGCCTGACCAACGTAGAGAAACCCATCTCTACTAAAAATACAAAATTAGCCGGGCGTGGTGGTGCATGCCTATAATCCCAGCTACCGAGGAGGCTGTGGCAGGAGAATCGCTTAAACCCGGATGGTGGAGGATGCGGTCAGCCGAGACTGCACCATTGCCTAGGCAACAAGAGCGAAACTCTATCTCAAAAAAAAAAAAAAAAGAAAAGAAAAAAGAAAAAAAAGAAAATGTGTTAATAGGCCAAGTCACTTTTTTTTTTTTTTTTTTGAAACAGAATCTTGCCCTGTCACCCAGGCTGGAGTGCAGTGGCACAATCTTGGCTCACTGCAACCTCCACCTCCTGGGTTCATGCCATTCTCTTGCCTCAGCCTCCTTAGTAGTTGGGCCTACAGGCACCCATCACCACGCCCAGCTAATTTTTTAGATTTTTAAAATTTATTTTGTATTTTTAGTAGAGACAGGGGTTTCACTGTGTTAGCCAGGATGGTCTCGATCTCCTGACCTCATGATCCGCCTGCCTCGGCCTCCCAAAGTACTGGGATTACAGGCGTGAGCCACCACGCCTGGCCTTAGGCTAAGTCACATTTTAATTTCAATATATAAACAATAGAGATTTTCACTTTAAAGAAACAAGAATAACATGAATCCCAAGTAGAATCCTTACTTTAGTCTGTTCTTTGGGCAAGACACCTGGGTCCTTCAGAAGCAGTTTAATTACAACTTAACTTGGGTGCTTATGGACCAGTATTAACTATTTAAGCAACTCAAAGGCTGAGAACAATGTAGTGGGAAAAGCATCAGAGACCTGAGTTCCAATGTTTTGATGATTAATGTTTGTAAAGCAGTCCTAGGAGGGTCCCTGGGCCTCTGTTTCTTCATTTGTGCAATGAAACGAATCTTTGAGTGCCCTGTCAGTGGCCTTCTGGTTCTGTGCTTCTCTGAAAACTATCAAATTAACAAACTTCTGGAAGTCAATGATCGGCCAGGGTAAAGCCATGTTGCTCACTGCCCTGCCTTGAAAAGTTAAGGTGTGAAATCTCCATTCCAAAGCATCAGCAAACCCTGTGCTGAACACTAGGGCTAGACATAAAACCTTGGCTATCCAGAGCTGAATTTCCATCAGAAAGGAAAAAAAAAAGAAAAAGAAAAAAAAATAGCTGGAGAATAAAAAACAAAAAAATTAGAAAATATTACAACTGAAAGGAATTTGCAGGTTATCTGGTTCTATTCCTTTCTTGTACAAATGAGTAAACCAAGGACCAGGACAACAGGAGTCAAAAGTCATTTCCCCAAAAATGCACAGCTGGAGGAAGCATGGTTTAAGAAGGAAAGAGCACTGGACAGGGAGTCCTTACTCTACAAAGAACTAATTATGCCACACCGGGTCAGTGGCCACACCTCTCCAGGCCTCAGCCCTTCCTGGGGAATTATACAGTTCAACTATTGCTTCTTCTACTCTAACCCACTCTATGTTTGTGAACTTGGGACTAGAACTCATCCTCCTGAGCCCCTACCCTGGGCTCTCTCTGTCCTCCCAAAAAGAAATACCGACGCTGAGGAAACACATCCAATTGCAAAGTCCTAGGAAGATGAGAAAAATGGTAGAAGCTGACTTATCCTGCAGCCCATTAGTGCCCCAGAAGACTCGTCTGATGATTCATATATGCATCTCTCAGAATATCCTTTACCCGGTCCTGGGAATACTTTCACTCGTTTAGTCACTCAGAAATGCATAATCCTTAAGGATAGGAAATAGAATTGATAGTGTTCAAATTCAGAAGACAAAAAGGGGTGTGCAGGCAGAAGCTGCTTACACTAAAACTGATGAAGCCACAGCTTCAGAGTACGAGGTGTTCCAAGATCCTGGGAGAACCATAGCAATGGGTTCACATGATCATACAATTGTATAAAATTTGCAAAAGTGAGATATTTTTGCATTCTTTTCCTTAAAGAAGGCAGTAAGACTGAGGCCCAGCAGGGCATGGTGGCTCACGCCTCTAATCCCAGCACTTTGGGAGGCTGAGGTGGTTGGATTACCTGAGGTCAGGAGTTCGAGACCAGCCTGGCCAACATGGTGAAACCCTATCTCTACTAAAAATACAAAAATTAGCCAGGCGTGGTGGTGCATGTCTGTAATCCCAGCTACTCGGGAGGCTGAAGCAGGAGAATTGCCTGAACCTGGGAAGCGGAGCTTACAGCAAACCGAGATTGTACCATTTCACTCCAGCCTGGGCAAAAAGAGCAAAACTCCATCCGCCACCCCGCCCCCTGAAAAAAAAAGACTGAGGACCTATAAAACTTGCAACCATCCCTATATTCAGAGATGAATTTCCTCTCTTCTCTCCCCTCCCTTCCTCTCCTAGCTCTCCTCCTGTCTTCTCTTCCCCTTCCTTCCTTCTAGGACTAGAAGAAGGAAAAGTTTGATTGGTTTTTTTTTTTTCTTAGAGTTTCGCTCTTGTTGCCCAGGCTGGAGTGCAATGGTGCAATCTCGGCTCACCACAACCTCCACCTCCCAGGTTCAAGCAATTCTCCTGCCCCAGTCTCCCGAGTAGCTGGGATTACAGGCATGTGCCACCACGCCCAGCTAATTTTGTATTTTTAGTAGAGACGGGGTTTCTCCGTGCTGAGGCTGGTCTTGAACTCCTGACCGCAGATGATCCACCCACCTCGCCCTCCCAAAGTGCTGGGATTACAGGCGTGAGCCACCGCGCCCGGCGGTTGGTGAGGTTTTTAAAGCTACTACTAGGTTCCGGGCGTGGTGGCTCACATCTGTAATTCCAGCATTTTGGGAGGGTGAGGCGGGTGGATCACTTGAGCTCAGGAGATTGAGACAAGCCTGACCAACGTGGTGAAACCTCGTGTCTACTAAAAATACAAAAATTAGCCAGGCATGGTGGCGGGCACCTGCAATCCCAGCTACTTGGGAGGCTGAGACAGGAGAATAGCTTGAACCCGGGAGGCAGAGGTTGCAGTGAGCTGAGATCGCCTCACTGCACTCCAGCTGGGGCAACAGAAAAAGACTCTGTCTACTGCTAGGAGAACCCCAGAGAAGGATTCATTTAACTTTTATCTTTTTCTGCATAAGAACAGAAGAAGCCAACTTTAATTTCTAAACTTCATGAACTAGCACCTTGTATTTGGGGGTTTTTACTTTATAGTCAATGAGAGTTCATTTTGTATAGGAAGGGTATTTTGTTGTGCCCACTAGAGGTACCAATAAATACACTCTGCTTGTAACCTAGTCTTTCCCCTTTAGAAGCCCGTATGCATCTGATAGAGGAAATAGGGTGTGGTGAATTGTGAAATTGTAAGGGTAATTGAATTATGTAGCTGTTACCAGATGCCTCTACCCATTATAGCATCAAATGTTACATATGTTCAGATTTCTGAACTCTGCAATTAAAATGAAAACTTCTGTGCAGAAACAGCAGACATTTAATTTCCCTTGTCCTAAGAAGAAAAGAAAAGCCAGATATTCTAAGCACGTGAGTCACTAGTAAAGCCAAATGAAGACCACGAAGGTTCTCTCTCAGGTTTAATACTGAATGACATCCCACACATGGAGATCCTTGTCTTTCTGGAGACTGACATTTGTCATTCCAGGTGGAAGAGGTCAGCCTAAAGATAGGATAACTCAGTGAAATATCACTTTCCTCTCAAGATTCTAAAACACAATGTTTCCCAAACTTGACAGATAAGCATTATCTGAGACCGTTTTTACAAAGCAGATTTCCAGGCAAGGCTTAGGTAGAGTCCAGGAGTCTGTATTTTTAGCAAGCATCCCAGATGATTCTTATCACTGTCACAAAGCCAAGGCCCAGGGTGGCTCCCAGAGTTATCATTATTGGAATAAATATAGCAGCCTTTGGGAAATGGACTTTAACTTGCACACAGCTAGAAAGCCACTGGGATTCATGACAGAATTCCATCTTCAAGCCAAGATGTTAAACATATCAATGAATGTGCATTTCTTATTATCAACCATAATGGGTTCCTTCTTCACATCTTAAAGTGCCATATGCCCAGAGTTTCTGCCAGCAGAAAACCAAAATATTAACAGAATAAATGACTTCAAATTAGATATGTGCTGCTGCACTATTCTCAGGTATCTGGAATATTGGCAAATTTTGAACCAGGCGAAGGATCGTTAATAGCATTGTCCTCTGAGCATATGCTTTGTTTTCAACGGCCCCAGTGTTAGCATCTTCATCATCCCACAAAATAAAGCAAGGGGTTGGTTTTGTCAGCTCCTCAAAGTGCTTTCTCAGTGATACCTACAGTCAGAGACAGCTCACCTTGGGGACAGTGCCAGAACTCGTGGCTGCCTCCTCCCCTTGCCTGCCAGCATCTGCAGTGCCAGTTCCAGCATGATTCAGACAGCTAAAGAATGTGAGGGAAACAGAGGAGGGTCTGCCCGGGGGAAAGGAAAAGGCTCCCTTCCTCCTCTCCAGGGATACCCTCCAACTAAGAAGAGCAGCCAAGACCCAAGGTCAAGCCCATCACACATCTCAATAGTGGGAAGAATCCCAGAATTATGAATAAAATATAAACCTGTAAGAAAGTACCTTCTCACTATCAGGGACTGGGCTCTATCATATGCTATTAATATGTCATGGTTCTGTTTCCTGAATACAAATGCAACTCTTTTAAAATATTGTTGTTAATTTTTACGAAGAAAATACATTCACGTGTTTAAAACAAACAAACAAGATACAAGGTAAAAATCTTGCTTCTATCTTTGTTGGCAATCTGCCCAGTTCCCTTCCTCCTGTGCAAACAGATTACTACTGTATTTAGTTTCTTGTATATCCTTCTAGAATATATGCAAAAACAGGCAAATACAAATATATATTTACATTTTTTTCTTCTTTTTTTTTTTGAGTCAGGGTCCCACTCTGTCACCCAGACTGGCGTGCAGTGGTAGAATCGTAGTTCACTATAACCTCAAATTCCTGGGCTAAAGTAATCCTCCCAACTCAGCCTCCTGAATAGCTGGGACTACAGGCTTGTGTCAGTATGCCCAGTTAATTATTTTTATTTTTATTTTTTGTTGAGATGGGGTCTGGCTGTATTGCCCAGGCTGGTCTCGAACTTCTGGCCTCAAGCAATCCTCCCACTTTGGCCTCACACAATGCTGAGATTACAGGTGTGAGCCACTGCACATAGCCCTATTCTTCCTCTTTTTACATAAAACAGAACATCCTAGGCACCCTATTCTAAACCTTGCCTTTTTTATTTCATTAAATGTATCTTATAATTGTTCCATATTGGTACAAAAAGAACCTCTTCATTCTTGTTTGCAGTTGCATGGTATTGTTTTAGTATGCACCGATTTGCAGTGCAACTATTCATTTTCAGTTTGTTTCCTGACGGTGAAATAAATGGCTTCACTTTAGAATGCCTAAAAGTTAAGAAAGCCCAGAAACACCGAGAAGTTTTGTGAAGTGATACATGTAAAATTTCTAGAGATTCTCAGATGGATATGATTTAAGAAATATATTCTGTTTCATATCATTACAAAAAATTATTCAATATGTTATAAAATAAGAGCAACCAGAAAGCATCTAAAAGAAATTAGAAAAGATTTTAAACTGAAATATTGGTTAATTAAGGTAAACGATGAAAAAACAGGAGAGGCAGAAGACCAGCTTTGTTTCTAAAACTCCCTTCCAGCTTTGTCACACTCTTCTCAGTTCTTGGAGAGACTAGGGCTTGTTAGAAAAGACTCCCTAAGATTACGTACTCAAGTGGTCTAATTAGGAGGGGAAGAGAAGAGGTTAGGTAAAGCGAAGGCCAGGAGGAAGACCAGGAGGGCCAGAAGAGCAATTTCCTTATATTTTTATTATAAGAGGCTAAACTGTTTCCTAAGTAGTCTACTTCCTTCAGGCTGTGATTTTACGAAAGAAAAACTTTTAACTTATAACTCAGTGTGCTTGACCACAACACTATTTAAAGGTACATCCTTTATTTTTTAACAAGCCTTGAACTGTTGAGTCATATAGAGATTTGTGATCCCTACTTTCTAGAGTTTCCCTCTCAGAAGACAAAACGAGATTTCACCTTCTGCTACGAATTTAAGAGTACATCAATAAGTGTATCTCCAAGTAATTTTAAACATCAGAACAAAGAAGCTCCAAATATTTCTGAAAAGTTGGGATAACTTTAACTTGATCTCCACCTTTGCAAGTCTAGCTTGCGTTCAGTGGTCTGTGGCCTGGGACATTGGCCAATTCAGTCAAAATTAAATGGGCATAGACACACCCATGTATGACTATGTATGGGTTTGGGGCATAACACTCAAAAATTTTGTCAGTGATGCATTAAAAAAAAAAGAGCTGAATTAAAACAACAGCATAGTTTTACACAAGTTAAATATGCACTTTATAAATACAGCAGGTTTTCAAATAACATTTGGATCAATGTCTTTTCGTTATAACTTTAAAGAGAAAAAATGGATTTCCAGCTGGAACCACCGTCAGTGTGGAGTCTGCACATTCTCCCCAAGTCTACCTGGGTTGTCTCTGGATACTCTTGTTTCCTCCCACATCCCAAAGATGTGCATGTTAGTTTTATTGGCATGTCTAAATTGTCCCAGTCTGCGTGAGTGTGGGAGTGTGTGTGAGTGCCCTGCAATGGAATGGCATCCTGCCTAGCGTTGGTTCCCACCTTGCACCCCGAGCTCCTGGGTTAGGCTCCAGCTACCTGATACCCTGAACTGGAATAAACGGGTGGGAAAATAAATGAATAAGTACAAATTATTGTCAAATAAAAATTCATAAAGTATGTGATAATCATACAAATGCACAATCATAAATGGGGCAGCAAAAAAGTGCTCAGTGAGCACCCCCATATTTGTTATTGTTTGTTTTTGAACTGCCTGGTGGTAGGAGGTGCTCCTGACAATTTTTGCTTTGCAAATATTTATTTCTTGATTTAACCCACCACCTCTATGACCACCCTCACACACCGATTGACTAAAAACTTGGTAAATAATTATCTCACTTGTTTTGACTCATCTTTCTTAAATGTGTGTATAGCTCATATTTATTTCAATTCAGTGTTGAGTATTACAAGTGTTTTGTGTCTTTATGTAGTTTGATGACGTTTTTGTGACCAGAAACCTGATGTGGGAACTTAACTCTTGTTTATATTAATAGGTTTTGTTATACTTCATTTTGCTTCAATTGGTAGTTTCCAAGAACCTATGCATGACATCAATGAGGACTTACTGTAGAGCACTTTACCTTGAAAAAAAAAAAAATCTGCAGTTTGCTTGTGGAAGCCAGCATCTCCCTGTCTACTAGGCTGCCCACCAGGTTCCCACACCCATCACCTTGTATGGGAATGGAAAAAAATAATCGATAGAAAAAGGGTAAGAGAATAATGAGACAAAGAGAGGGAAAAGGGCTGGGTGCAGTGGCTCACACCTGTAATCCCAGCACTTTGGGAGGCTGAGGAGGGAAGATTGCTTGAGGCAATCGAGATGAGCCTCAGCAACATAATGAGACCTGTGTCTACAAAAAATTTAAAAATAAAAAAATTAGCTGAGCATGGTGAGGCACCTGTAGTCCTAGCTACTGGAGAGGCTGAGATGGGAGGATCGCTTGAGCCACAGAGTTTGAGGCTGCAGTGAGCTATGACAGCACCACTGCACTCCATCCTGGGTGACAGAGCAAGATATTGCCTCAAAAAAATTAAAATTAAAGTAAGTTTAAAAAAATAAGAACAAAAGATAGAAAAAAGATCAGGAAACAGGGAGGAACAATACAAAACACGTTGAGAAGACAGAGGGGAAAACTAAAGACAGGGAAAGGTGTGGCTGGGCCAGGGTCGCAGAGGCAGGAAGGGTGGCAGAGCTGTCAGTTACTGTGAAGTGATTGAAGGAAGGTTATCTGAAATGAGACAAAAGGTTGTAATACCACATGTCAGTAGGTGTGGCTCATTGTCCTTGTGAGGAGTGTGTGTGTGTGTGTGTGTGTATGCACACGTGTGCAAGTTATGTGTATTTCCACGAGGCTCGATTCAGTTGGGTGAAGTTTTCTGTGTTTGCATAGTATTTCCCATGGATGAAATCGTGCATAAGCAAAACAAAATTCACATTATGCTCAAATTGTTCCCTATTATTATCAATAGTGTTGGAACAACTTCATGTTTTCAAAACAAGAATTTTACCAGAACTGACTGTATTTAGATGATATTTATAAATCTGGAGGTATGTACACCTACTGTTTACGTCAGCTGTATCTCGGATTTTAGGTAGGTTTAAATTTTCTTCTTTCTGCTAATTTGTATTTGCTAAGTTTCCTTCAAGTAACATCTACCCATTTGTAATAAAAAATAGGAAAAAAAATGTTCTTAAAGTCAGAATTGCGGGTTGTAATCCCAGCACTTTGGGAGGCCAAGGAGGGTAGATCACTTGAGGTCACGAGTTTGAGACCAGCCTGGCCAATATGGTGAAACCCCACCTCTACTAAAAATACGAAAATTAGCCGGGTGTGGTGGCAAGCACCTTTAATCCTAGCCACTTGGGAGGCTGAGGCACCAGTATTGCTTGAACCCAGGAGGCACAGGTTGCAGTAAACCGAGATTGCAGCACAGCACTCCAGCCTGGGTGAGAGAGTGAGACTCTGTCTCAAAAAATAAAAATATAAATAAAAATAAATAAAGTCAAGAATTCTGCCAAAAGCTGATCTGGTTCTAAAAAACAACTGCAAACCTGTGATTCTCTCCCTGAGCTATGCAAATGTTAGTCACCAACTGATCTCAGGATTACACTAGAGCTCTATTCTGCAGCCTCCAGGTCAAAAAAATTATTAAAAGGTGAACTGCCAGGAACCTGAGGACTTGTCTTGCCCAGACTCCTCATTTTACATTTAAGGACATGAAGGTCCGAGGAGGTGAAATGACCTGCCCAAGGTCACGTAACTGATTGGTGACAAAGCTGGAACAAAATCACCAAGTCTCCTGGCTAGCAGTTTAATTATCCTTTGCACTCTTCACCTGCTTTTTTTTTTTTTTTTTTCTTTTTTCCTAACAGTCACAGAAGTACTGTGGAATTGGGCTTGGTTTACACAATACCAAATCAACAAATCATTTCAGTCCAAAGAAATCTAACAAAACAAAACTGTCAACTAGGTGAAAAATAAAATCATGCCAACTTCTTGTTTCACACTGCATAGACAAAACAACCAGTCATTACGTGGATGTTTCTCTTTCCAACTGGTTGCTTTGGCACTAGGTTCTCAAAGCCTCAGTGTTAGAAAAACTATCCATGGGGTTAGTGGGAGGAAGAGAAAGGGAAATCTTTTTTTTTTTTTTTAAGGCAAATTAAGCTCCTCAAATCTCTACTGCCCATTTAAATAACTGGATTTGGACATTTGATTTAACTACACTTGCCCATAAAATACCAATACTCTAGACTACATAAGGAAACAGACTCATTGGAAGTCAATACTGCTTGATATGGAGACAAGGGAGGCTGAGGCAGGAGAATCACTTGAACCCATGAGGCAGAGGTTGCAGTGAGCTGAGATCACGCCACTGCACCTGGGCAACAAGAGCGAAACTCCTTCTTGCAAAAAAAAAGACAGGGTACCCACAATTTCCATGCATTGAGGATTCTCAATCAATAACCTAACAAAAACGAAAAAGAAAACATGGAACACTGTGATGCCAATTTTAAGCAAAGAAAAAACTGGGCCGGGCACAGTGGCTCACGCCTGTAATCCCAGCACTTTGGGAGACCAAGAGGGGCAAATTATGAGGTTAGGAGTTTGAGACCAACCTGATCAATATGGTGAAACCCCGTCTCTACTAAAAATACAAAAAAAATTTAGCTGAGCATGGTGGTGGGCGCCTGTAGTCCCAGCTACTCTGGAGGCTGAGGCAGGAGAATCACTTGAACCGAGGAGGTGGAGGTTGCAGCGAGCCAAGGTCACACCACTGCACTCCAGCCTGGGCAAAAGAGTGAGACTCTGTCTCAAAAACAAAAAAACAAGCCGGGCACGGTGGCTCACAACTGTAATCCCAACACTTTGGGAGGCCGAGGAGGGCGGATCACAAAGTCAGGAGATCGAGACCATCCTGGCTAACATGGTGAAACCCCGTCTCTACTAAAAATAGAAAAAACTAGCTGGGTGTGATGGCGGGCGCCTGTAGTTCCAGCTACTCGGGAGGCTGAAGCAGGAGAATGGCGTGAGCCCGGGAGGTGGAGCTTGCAGTGAGCCAAGATCACGCCACTGCACTCCAGCCTGGGCGACAGAGCTAGACTCTGTCTCAAAAAAACAAACAAACAAACAAAAAACAAAAACACTGTATTGTATGTCATTGACACCAAGATGGTTTCATTTATCTGCCTTAAATAGATTATCTATGATCAACAATAGAAAATTTTTAATTTGTTTTAGTATGCAGCTGTTTCTGTATACCACTCATCAGGCTAATGTCTCAGTGAGTACACCAAAGAAAAGTATACCATTTCAATTAGAAAGGATGGAAAACCTGGCGAGGCCGAACACTGGCTGCTCTCAAGAACATGATGGGAGCTAATGAAAGAGCCAGGTTTCTGGCCTTCAACAACTAAGTGATCAGCTGCCTTTGGTTACCCCTAACAACTTACACAGACAAGGAGAATACCAGGCAAACAGGCTGCAACAATTCAGGATCCAGAGCCAAGTGGAGTGCTGAAATGACATATATTTCCAAGACGGTCACTACCTTCTCATATAAAAAAGAATGAAGTGGAATTATTAAAAAATCCAGAACTTGGCAAACAGTTGCTGAAGTGCACTCATTAACATAATGCATCTGTAGAAAAACAGCCCAAGAGGACAGCTATGGTCAGAAGGTTCAGGCTTCTCGGCCTCACCAGAGGTCAGGCTGGTTCACAACTAAGGGCCCTGCTTTTCCCTTAAATAATATTTAGTGATGATTTAATTTTTGTTTTGTGTTCTCTTCTGATTAGAAAGATAATGCTCCGGAAACTTAATTCTGAGCTGAGCACAGTGACTCATATCTATAATCTCAGCACTTTGGGAGGCCTAGGTGACAGGACCACTTGAGGCAAGGAGTTTGAGGCCAGCCTGGGCAACAGAGCAAGACCCTGTTTCTACAAAAAAGTCAGAAAGAGAGAGAGAGGGAAAGAGAGGAGCAAGGAAAGGAGGAAAGAAGGTTGGTTAATTCTGGAAAATATAAAATAATAATAGTAATAATAAAAAAATTAAATCCACAACAGAATATCACCACTCAGAGGTAACATTTTTATGTATATACTCTGAATCTTTTTGCTATGACTGTTTTTATATAATTTATATAATTGTGATCAAACGTTATATAATCTTTTTTGCTTGTTTGTTTGTTTTTTTGAGACAGAGTCTTGCTCTGTCACCCAGGCTGGAGTGCAGTGGTGCTATCTCAACTCACTGCAACCTCTGCCTCCTGGGGTCAAGCAATTCTCCGGCCTCAGCCTCCTGAGTAGCTGGGATTACAGGCACCCACCACCACACCCAGCTAATTTTTGTATTTTTAGTAGAGACGGAGTTTCACCACCTTGGCCAGACTGGTTTTGAACTCCTGATCTCGTGATCCACCTGCCTCGGCCTCCCAAAGTGCTGGGATTATAGACATGAACCACCGTGCCCAGCCTCCACAATTTTTATAAATTCATTGGCAACGTTGTTTTGTTGTTAACATCTCACTATATAAATAGTAAACTCCTACTTATTTTCTCACTTTTCCAGGATTGGATATTCAGGTTGGTTTCAAATTTTCACAATTATGAATACCTTAGAAACAAGTATCTTGAAACATAAATCTTTGTCTAGATTCCATATATATATAATTATAAGATTATATATATTTTTTTGAGACAGTCTTGTTCTGTCACCCAGGCTGGAGTGCAGTGGCATGACCTTGGCTCACTGCAACCTCTGCCTCCTCGGTTCAAGAGAATCATCCTGGATTCTCCTGCCTCCGCCTCCCAAGTAGCTGGGATTACAGGTGGGCACCACCATGCTCTGCTAATTTTTGTATTTTTAGTAGAGACGGGGTTTCACTATGTTGGCTAGGCTGGTCTTGAACTCCTGACCTTAGGTGATCCACCTGCCTTGGCTTCCCAAATTGCTGGGATTACAGGTGTGAGCCACCAAGCCCAGCTGATTCCTTATGTTTTTAATAATAGCTTTATTAATTTAATTAGCCATCAAAATAACACTAAGAGGTAGGTACAAATGGTGAAATATAGTGGAGAGAAATAATTAATTTGCTCAAGGTCACACAGCCAGTAAGCAGGAAAGCATGGATTTGAACCTGGACTATACTGTCTCTCTTACAGGGATATTTACTAGTCACAAGAATGTGGGGTTTTTTTTAAAGAATTTTTGATAATTATTGGTAAACCATTCAATTATCTTCACGAAATAATGTAACAATTTATATTATCCAAAGAACCATCTATCTGAAATGTTATGATCCAAAGGCTCCCATTTCTCAAATATACCAATTTTATGGTAGTTAAAACAAAAGGCCAGGCATGGTGGCTCACGCCTGTAATCCCAGCACTTTGGGAGGCCAAGGTGGGTGGATCACCTGAGGTCAGGAGTTCAAGACCAGCCTGGCCAACATGGTGAAACTCCGTCTCTACTAAAAATACAAAAATTAGCCAGGCGTGGTGGCACCCACTTGTAGTCCCAGCTACTTGGAAGGGTGAGGCAGGAAAATCGCTTGAACCCAGGAGGCGGAGGTTGCAGTGAGCCGAGATCATGCCACTGCACCCCAGCCTGGGCGACAGAGCGAGACTCCATCTCAAAATAATAATAATAATAATAATAATAATTTGTTCATATCATCTAAGTTGTCGAATTTACTGACATTAAGTTTCTCATAATATTCCTTTCTTATTCTATTATTCTTTAGTGCTTATACTTAGGATCTTTACTGATGTCACCTCTTTTATTCCTGATATTGGTGATTTCTGTCTTTTTTTCCTTGTTGAATCCAGGTACAGTTTTATCAATTATATAAATATTTTTCATTTTGAAGGAAACACTATTGTTTTCATTACACATTTCACTGATTTTTGTTCTCATTTTTATTTTCTTAAAATATTGAGGGGAACGACAAGGAGGGTGGATCACAAGGTCAGGAGATCGAGACCATCCTGGCTAACATGGTGAAACCCCATCTCTAATAAAAAATACAAAAAATTAGCTGGGCATGGTGGCGGGCACCTGGAGTCCCAGCTTCTCAGGAGGCTGAGACAGGGGAATGGCGTGAACCCAGGAGATGGAGCTTGCAGTGAGCCGAGATCGCACCACTGCACTCCAGCCTGTGTGACAGAGCAAGACTCTGTCTCAAAAAAAAAAAAGAATTTCAACCAGCTGCTTACAAATGCACTTAACACAAGGAAAAGTGTTTTTGATTTTGTGTTTTGTTTGTTCCTAGCAGAAGACCCTTTTATGTTTTATGAAAGTCATCAGATAAGTAACACCTACTCATAGGTGTTACTCATAAAATTACAAAGCTGGAAAATTCTCAGCTGGAGCCTTGTCTAACTCCTTACCCCAAGTATAACTCCCATCCCATCTAAGATTCCTAAGAAGTAACTACCCAGCTTTTGCTTAAATAACCAGTGACAAAACATCTTTATTGCAGTTTTAGTCTTTTTTTTTTTTTTTTGAGGTGGAGTTTCGCTCTTGTCACCCAGGCTAGAGAGCAATGGTGCAATCTTGGCTCACCGCAACCTCTGCCTCCCGGGTCCAAGCGATTCTACTGCCTCAGTCTCCCCAGTAGCTGGGATTGCAGGTGCCCGCCACCACACCCAGCTGATTTTTTTATTTTTAGTAAAGACGGGGTTTCCCATGTTGGTCAGGCTGGTCTTGAACTCCTGACCTCATGATCCGCCTGCCTCAGCCTCCCAAAGTGCTGGGATTACAGGCGTGAGCTACCGTGCCCGGCCTAGTCTTGATTATAATAAAGACTTTTACTTTTACATAATCATTGCACATAATAATTTTGGAAATTATGGAGTAAAATAGAAATTGTTGGCCAAGTGCGGTGGCTCATGCCTGTAATCTCAGCACTTTGGGAGGCTGAGGCAAAAGGATTACTTGAGCCTAGGAGTTCAAGATCAGCCTGGGCAACATAGCCAGACCCTATCTCTACAAAAAAAAAAAAAATTATTAAAAATTTAGCCAGGTGTGGTGGCATGTGCCTGTGGTTTCAGCTACTTGGGAGGCTGTGGCAGGAGGATCAATTGAGCCCAGGAGGTCAACGTGGCAGTGAGCCTTGATCACACCACTGCACTCCAGCCTGAAATAGAGTGAGACCCTGCCTCAAAAAAAATTTTTTTAAATAAATCGTTAATGATGTCTTCCTATTTTTAAAAAATAGTGCTTAATAAAATCTATAGTAAGATGCCTGAAGAGTTTCACTCCCCATGCCAAGTAGTGTCAACTGGACAAAATGACTTAACCTCTCTAAGCCTCTGCTTCTTCATCTGTAAAATGAGGAATAACAGGATCAAGTTTACAAGGTTGTTAAAACCAACCTAAATGACTTAGTTTAAGTAAAGCACGTGGAACAGTGCCTGACTCTATTTTGGCTATTTTTATTATGATTGGTTGTGGCATCTCAGAGAAGTATGATGAAAATGACTCTGGGTCTTTGGAGGCCGAGGCGGGCAAATCACGAGGTCCGGAGCTCGAGACCAGCCTGGCCAACATGGTAAAAACCCGTCTCTACTAAAAATACAAAAATTAGCTGGGTGTGGTGGCACATGCCTGGAATCCCAGCTGCGCGGGAGGCTGAGGCAGGAGAATCGCTTGAACCCGGGAGGCAGATGTTGCAGTGAGATGAGATCGTGCCTCTGCACTCCAGCCTGGGCAACAGAGCAAGACTCCATCTCAAAAAAAAAAAAAAGAAAAAAGAAAAGAAAAAGAAAAGAAAAGAAAATGACTCTGAGGCTGCATCCCAGTAGCCATGAGTTAGTGGGATCTGCCATGGTGTAGGGGAACAGAGAAACACATGACTACCTACCATTTGTGAACTTTACAATGACTGCATGCTAAAAGGGTGTGTACAAATTGACAAGTACCAGAAAAGAACAAGATAGCCTAACAGCCGAGGCATTAAAGGTGATCAAACAATAGCTAATATTTTTCTCTTTTAAAAACAATTTTCGACCCCAGCCTGGGCAACAGAGTGAGACTCCATCTCAAAAACTAAAAATAAATAAGAACAATTTTCCGCCAGGCATGGTATCTCACACCTGTAATCCTAGCACTTTAAGAAGCCAAGGTGGGTGGATGACTTGAGCCCAGGATTTCTAGACCAGCCTGGGCAACATAGGGAGATCCCATCTCTACAAAAAATAGAAAAAATACCCGGACATGGTGACGTGCACCTGTAGTCCCATCTACCAGGGTGGCTGAGGTGGGAGGATCAACTGAGCCCCAGGAGGTTGAGGCTGCAGTAAAGCCATGATGGCCACCACTGCACTTGAGCCTGGGCGAAAGAGTACCACCCTGTCTCAGCATAAAAATAAAAATAAAATAAATAAAATAAATGTCACCACTGTTACCGCATTGTTGGTATAATAGCTAATGAGTAAAGTAAAGATAAAGCCAAAAAAGCCCACCCTTTTTTTTTTTTGAGTCGGAGTCTGGCACTGTCGCCCAGGCTGGGATGCAGTGGCATGATCTCAGCTCACTACAAACTCTGCCTCCCAGGTTCAAGCGATTCTCCTGCCTCAGCCTCCCAAGTAGCTGGGATTACAGGCATGTGCCACCACGCCGAGCTAATTTTTGTATTTTTAGTAAAGACAGGGTTTCACCATGTTGGCCAGGCTAGTCTCAAACTCCTGACCTCAGGTGATCCGCCTGCCTGGGCCTCCCAAAGTGCTTAGATTACAGGCATAAACCACCATGCCTGGCCTCCAACTTTGTTTTGGATTATAACTTCCATCCATAATATCTATCCAGGTCTTCTTGTACTATATAAAAATAAACCTAATATCCTCTCCCTTGCTCAGGACACTTTATATCTGTTAATTCCCCTTTGTATCTGTCGTTTGGAGAATATTTCTCTGTAAAAGTCTTCTGCTTTTATTTTTTATATGTAAAGTATTAATATAAAAATATTCACTATATCATTTAATTATTCTTTGAATAAATTTTCATAGCTTCATATTGCATGATTTAATTCTGAGCCCCTATTTTGGAGCATACAATTTACCTACACTTCCCACTCTTAGAAATGAAATGCCAATAAACATCTTTGTTGATGAATTTGTGCCTTCATTTCTGATTATTTCCTCAAGAAACTAGGCCACATGTCATGCTGTCAATACTCCAGATGACATCACCATTTGGGCAGCTGCCTGAACACACTGCTTGATCATATTGAGCTTTTAGTCAACTAAAAGGGCTCCTTTCTCACACTTGGTCCTGTTTATCCTCATCTCCTCCATCCAGATCCCAAAACATCTTGTTTTTGGACTCATCATTCCAAGCCTCTCAAGATTATTTAAAATTAGCTTTGGTAGTTAGCAAAGCAGTACAACTTCAATGTAGAAAATACGAAAAAACACAGAGGCTTACAATGTTTGCGATCTCACAAGCCAGAATTTTCCTTTGTTGCAAAATTGAGAGCACACAGGTTTTTTTGTTTTTGTTTTATTTTATTATACTTTAAGTTTTAGGGTACATGTGCACAACGTGCAGGTTTGTTACATGTGTATACATGTGCCGTGTTGGAGAGCACACAGTTTTTAAACTTGCCCAGATCTCCCCCATTCCCACCCCACTTTATTGAGGGAACTTCTATGTTGAGATATCCCTTCTTCCCTTATTCCCCCTCCCCTTCCTTACACAGTCACTCCAGAAGTCTTGACTGGATCAGACTTGCCTACTCTAGAACTTCCTGGCTTTCTCCAAATTCAAAAGATTCACAGCCTTTTGGAGATGCCTTAGATAACTCTCATGCCTTAGATGCTGCAGGGTGGGAATACCATTCCCCCATTCCCAACTTGTATTTCATGTCTAGCTGTCTCCTTAATGTGAAAACATCAGAGGAGTGAACTCTATTTCTGACAATACCAAATGGGGTGGCCCTTATTAGAAAACTGTTAATATCAACGAGCCTTTTTTTTTTTTTTTTTGAGATGGAGTTTTGCTCTTATTGCCCAGGCTGGAGTGCAATGGCGTGTTCTCGGCTCGACTCACTGCAACCTCCGCCTCCCGGGTTCAAGCAATTCTCCTGCCTCAGCCTCCCAAATGGCTGGGATTACAGGAGCCTGCCACCACGCCTGGGAATTTTTGTACTTTTAGTAGAGACCTGGTTTCACCGTGTTGGCCAGGCTGGTCTTAGCTCCTGACCTCAGGTGATCTGCCCACCTCGGACTCCCGAAGTGCTGGGATTACAGGCGTGAGCCACCGCGCCAGGCCTCAATGTGACTTGTGATTTCAGCAAATGTTTATCGTGGGCCTACTATGTGCCTAGCTTCAAGCTTAGACACCCTGCTGGTTCACTGATGATACAAAAAGAAGTTGCATCCTTCAAAGAGCTCAGAGTTCAGTGAAACCTGTATCAAATGGGAAGATGAAGTAGAAACATCCCTCAGGGAATAATTCACAGATTGCCTGCAAAGTGACATATTAAGGCTTTAAAGCTAATAAACATGGGAACAGGCTCATCTCACTGCGCTTGGCAGAGCTGGTCACTGCTTTATGCATGTCAGTACCTCTAGCAGAGCACTTATCTGACCTTTGAAATTATGTGTGTACAATCTGTCTCCCCCGCCAAACTCAATGCTCCAATTCGTTGCTGCATCCCCAGAGCCAAAGCAGTACCTGAACAGAGCAGGCACTCCGCAAATGCTCACAGATATTTGAAGTCACAGATGTTTTAGATCCGTATGTAATTTCCATGAGGAAAAATAACTTTTGACATAACAAAGACCTGCCACCTTAAAATCTGCCATTCTCTTGAAATAGTAATTAAGGGGGCAGGGAGGAGAAAATAAAAATTATTTTTGAAATTTTGAGGCTAAAATGTCATTCTCACAATTTTACAACTTTGTACCAGGCATGAAGGCTCACACCTGTAATCCCAGCACTTTGGGAGGAAGAGGCAGGTGGATCACGAGGTCAGGAGTTCAAGACCAGCCTGGCCAAGATGGTGAAACCCCACCTCTACTAAAAATACGAAAAAATTAGCCAGGCGCAGTGGTAGGCACCTGTAATCCCAATTACTCAGGAGGCTGAGGCAGGAGAATCGCTTGAACTCAGGGGGCGGAGGTTGCAGTGAGCTGAGATCGTGCCACTGCACTCCAGCCTGGGTAACAGAGTGAGACTCCATCTCAAAAAAAAAAAAAAAATTTACCACTTTGCAGCCACCTTCTGGATTTTCCAGCAAAATGTTTGCATCTAGGTGATGAAATTCATGAACATAAAGTGTCAATGCCAAGGAATCTGGGAAAAAAATTCACATCAGATTTCAGAAAAGAAAGATTAAAACTCACAAGTGCTAATCTAACTTCAAACTGACAAAATAAAGACAAATTAATACAGGCTCTCTGGAAAGTCTGGAGCTGAATAAGCCATAGTGCTCAAAAAATAGGTAAACAGTTCCTTCTTCTGGTCATTATCTCCTGAAGTACATGAGACATTAAATAAACATCATATTATGTTCAAAATACTTCTAAGATGAAAAGACTGTCAGCCAAGCATTTGCAAAAGATAATAGCAGAAGACAACATCAGAGAGGTAAGACATCCGGAAAACAAAATCATTTCGCAGGCTTTCAGAACTGACAGATTCTGAAGCAGGCAGGCTTTTTTTCTACTTTTTTTTTTTTTTTTAAGAAAGCTTTACAAAATTTTTTGTTGTTGTTTATTTATTTATTGTGGTGCCTTAAGGGCTGTGAGAGGATTTTTGGACATGCTTAAGTCCAATTCTTCCATTTCCCTGTTGGCAGGTAAAAAAAACAAAAAAAACTAAGGCCTTAGGAACTTCTCAAAGCCAAAAGCAGAGCAAACCTGGGGTCTCAGTATCTAACTCCTGGCCAAACACACTAGATCATAACAAACACAGCCATCTCTGAACTTGATTTTAGGGCACGTGCTCAAAAGAGTTCAGAAAAACACTGAGGGGGAGCTTTAAAAAAAAAAAAAAAAAGACAAATAACAAATGCACTAGACTAGATTCTGTATTGGGGAAAATTCTATAAGTGACATTGTATATATTTTTCTTTTTTAAATTTTTTTTAGTAGAGACAAGGTCTCACTATGTTGCCCAGGCTGGTCTTGAACTCCTGGGATCAAGTGATCTATCCTGAGTTAGCCTCCCCAAATGCTGGGATTACAGGCATGAGCCACCCTGCCTGGCCTAAGGACATTGTTGAGGTACTTTGTGAAACTTGAATATCAGTAATAGTATTTAATAAATGTTAAATTTTCTGAATTTCATAACTGCTGTGATTATGGAAGAAAATGCCCTTGTTCTTAGGAGATACATGCTGAAGTACTTAGGGGTAAAGAGGGAAGATGACTGGAACCTAAACGGTTCAAAAAAGAAAACAATTTTTTTTCTTTTTTTAGACGCAATTTTGCTCTAGGAGCCCAGGTATAATCTCGGCTCACTGCAACCTCCGCCTCCTGGGTTCAAGTGATTCTCCTGCCTCAGCCTCCCAAGTAGCTGGAAGTAGCTGGGATTACAGGCATGTGCCACCATGCCCGGCTAATTTTGTATTTTTAGTAGAGATGGGGTTTCTCCATGTTGGTCAGGCTGGTCTCGAACTCCCGACCTCAGGTGATCCGCCCACCTCAGCCTCCCAAAGTGCTGGGATTACAGGCGTGAGCCACCGCGTCTGGCCACACTTTTTTTTTTTAGAAAGAAGTAAAACAAATTGGGCAAAATATTAACAATTGGTGAAGCTGGGTGATGGGTATATAGGAATTCTTTCTACAATTCCTGCAACTAAGTTAAAATTATTTCAAAATAAAAAGTTAAACATTACATATAAAACCAGATATTCTAAATATTTATTCTGGCCCACTGAGCAAAAGTACTTCTGTGATCCCTTCTTGACTGGCCCTACTCTGAAGAAGAAAGTGATAAGCACCTACTCTTGTTTTCTGAAGAATATAGACATCTCCACCAGAGAATATAGACATCTCCACCAGACCAAGTGCAGATCCATTATACTCAGCAGAGCCCTCCATTAGCATCAGGACCAACTGAAAACAGCAGAGGCAGAATCCCAAAGCAGCTGTTAGTTTAAAGGCACAAGATCTGAGATTAGACAGTCTTACCATCCTAAGTTTGCCCCTCACTTGCTTTATGAATGAGGGTGAGTGGCTTAACTTCTCTGCATCTTAGCATCCCCATTAAATGGTGCTAGCAATGTCTACTCCATGGGATGATGTTAAGAATTAAATTTATAATACCTACAACCTCCTAAGCCTGCCTGGCACAAAATAAATTTTTCAGATGGAAATTGTTGTTATGATCTGGGTTTAAATGCACAGACTGCTGGAAAACATCTAATATACCCAGTCATTTATTTATACATTCATTCAAATCCACAAACTTGTATTGCAACAAGAACTGTGCCAGGCATAGGGTATTCAGCAATGTACACAATGCAATCCCCTCCCTGAGGGGGCTTACATTCTACAGGATGAGTCAGCAAGTAAAGAGGCAATTACACTCAAAGTCTAACTAAGGACCTGAATGGCCAGCATGAGAGATGTTCAGCATGGGGTGGGAGCACATGAGCACATAGCGCATAGCACATAGGTACCTAAGCCAACCTGAATGGAGCTTGAAGAAAGTGCTATCTCAGCTGAGACGTGGAGGATGAATACGAAATAGGCAGCAAAGGTAGATCAGAAGGAGGAACATTACAGTCAGTTGGAGCAGAATATACAAACAGAGAGATAGTATTGCCTTTCAGGAAGCCATAGCACAAGTGTATACCAGTAGAGGTGCCAGTGGGACCAGAGATAGGGAAATAAGTGAAATGTTTTTGGAAATGAGGCTAAACAGGTTACAGCCAAAGAGAGAAGGTCCTTGGAGTACCAGGAAACATGAATTTGTCCTGATGGAAACTTTAAAAGATTATAAACAGCTGGGCACATTGGCTCACGCCTATAATCCCAGCACTCTGGGAGACCGGGGTAGGAGGATCGCTGAGCCCAGGAGTTCAAAACCAGCTCGTCTTTAATAAAAATAAAAACATCAGCTGGGCATGGTGGCACACACCTGAGGTCCCAGCTACCTGGGAGGCTGAGATGGGAAGATTTTTTTTTTTTTTTTGAGGCAGGGTCTCACTCTGTTGCCCAAGCCAGAGTGCAGTGGCGCGATCTCGGCTCACTGCAAGCTCCGCCTCCCGGGTTCACGCCATTCTCTTGCCTCAGCCTCCTGAGTAGCTGGAACTACAGGCGCCCACCACCACGGCTCAGCTAATTTTTTTGTATTTTTGTAGAGATGGGATTTCACTGTGTTAGCCAGGATAGTCTTGATCTCCTGACCTTGTGATCTGCCCTCCTCGGCCTCCCAAAGTGCTGGGATTACAGGTGTGAGCCACCGCGCCAAGCCCGAGGTGGGAAGATTGCTTGAGCCCAGGAGGTTGAGGTTCCAGTGAGCTGTGATTACACAACTGCACTCCTGCCTCGGTGACAGAGTGAGACCCTGACTCCAGAAGAAAAGGTTATAAGCAGAAGATACATGAGAACAGAATATAGTTTAGAAAAAAATCACTCTGGCTGTAATATGCAGAAGGCAACCTGAACTTCCAAGACCAAGACTGCGAATGTGACTCTAGTTGGAGATGATGGTGATAAGAGCTAGGCTGAATTCCAGAAGAAACTAGAGAAGGAATGAAAGCATTTGGTAATTGCCTGTGGGTGATTTAAAGCAGGTGGCATCTAGAAAGAACTCTGGGTTTCTAGTCATGAGGGCTGCTTCCCTGGTGGCTGCATGGAGACCCCATGAACTGAAACAGAAAATACAATATGAAAGGTGGACACGGAGGGAAGAAATGTTATTCTACTACTAGAAATTGCTAATTTTTGCATTCATATGCCTTCTCATGAAAAAGAAAAACTTAATTCAAATAATTTTTTTTCTTCTGAGACAGTTTCACTCTTGTTGCCCAGGCTGGAGTGTAGTGGCATGATCTTGGCTCACCACAACCTCTGCCTCCCGGGTTCAAGCGATTTTCCTGCCTCAGTCTCCCGACTAGCTGGGATTACAGGCATGTGCCACCACGCCCAGCTAATTTTGTATTTTTGGTAGAGACGGGGTTTCCCATGTTGGTCAGGCTGGTCTCGAACTCCCGACCTCAGGTGATCCACCCGCCTCAGCCTCCCAAAGTGCTGAGATTACAGGCATGAGCCACTGCGCCCGGCCCAAATAAATTTTTAAAACACCTTTTTTTTGGCGACTCCCATGCATCGGCTTATAGCCCGGAGACAAGCTGAAGCAAATAAGCAACATGTAAGATGTCAGAAATGCTTGGAATTTGGACATTGGACTTATGAATGCACAGGAAAAAGAAAATACCCACATAGGCCCTCAAGGACAGCAGAACTAAAGAAAGCTTTAAAAGAAAACAGATTATTATTACAACAAAACACTGGAGAAACCAATGTAGAAAAAAAGGACAAGAAAAAAAGGTCGGCGGGGCACGGTGGCTCACGCCTGTAATCCCAGCACTTTGGGAGGCTGAGGCGGGCAGATCACGAGGTCAGGAGATCAAGACCATCCTGGCTAACACGGTGAAACCCTATCTCTACTGAAAATACAAAAAATTAGCCAGGTGTGGTGGCGGGCGCCTGTAGTCCCAGCTACTCAGGAGGCTGAGGCAGGAGAATGGCGTGAACCTGGGGGGTGGAGCTTGCAGTGAGCCGAGATCGCTCCACTGCACTCCAGCCTGGGTGACAGAGTGAGACTCCGTCTCAAAAAAAAAAAAAAATTAAATAAATAAATAAAATAATAAAATATATCGTTAGAACTTAAAGCTGAAATCTGCAATCTGTTTGTGTGATGAAACTATCTTTTCTGTCTGTGAAATAAATGCCATACTTTGTTATATATGTTAGTGGTATATATCAGACATATTTTCAGGATGGTGTGTCAGGATATCTGGCAGTGGATTTCTAATGCTTTTGGCTGTGTGTTATGTAAGATTTAATATGTTGTTACTGTAAGCATAGGAGTTTTCCTACTATTAATAAATGGGCTCTGTTTTTACATTTATGTTCAGAAAGTTATCTGACTTTTTGTCCTTAGTGGTATGTTCAAGGAGCCTATTAATATATTTACAGTTTTTGAATGCTGTAAGTTTTAAATTGCTGTTACATGATTCATTTTCTTCTAGTTCCTTAAGTTTTTCAAGTTATCCTTTTCTGAGGAAAACTATTCTAGAGGATCCTAAAAAGGGACAAAAAATTTGAAACTACTTAGGAGTCTAATCTTGGTGCCTTCTGATAAAAGTCAGTGTATCAGAAAAGAAGGCAGCCATGTAAGAGGCTAACTTAAGTAGAAGTGCTAGAAATATCTGTGTATTAACATGCAATAAAAGGTACCATTCAAAGCAGAGGGAAAGGTAGGAAAAACAGGTAATTTTTACTGAAAATTAGGGCAATGTTGGTCGCCTTTTATTAAAAGCTTTTTTTAAGCTTTCATAAAGATTGTCTTTTGCTATTTTTGAAAATACGGTATTATAGTTTGTATGGTAACTGGTCATATATGACAGTCTACTGCATAAATATGAATGACTAGGATTAATCTGGTGTGTTTACATAGGATATACATAGCTGAAATCTAGCACGAAAGGCTAAAAAGGTAACACTGAACAATATTTCTTAAAAGTAAGGCCGGGCGCGGTGGCTCACGCTTGTAATCCCAGCACTTTGGGAGGCCGAGGCGGGCGGATCATGAGGTCAGGAGATCGAGACCACGGTGAAACCCCATCTCTACTAAAAATACAAAAAATTAGCCGGGCGTGGTGGCGGGCGCCTGTAGTCCCAGCTACTCGGAGAGGCTGAGGCAGGAGAATGGCGTGAACCCGGGAGGCGGAGCTTGCAGTGAGCCGAGATTGAGCCACTGCACTCCAGCCTGGGCGACAGAGCGAGACTCCGTCTCAAAAAAAAAAAAAAAAAAAAAAAAAAAAAAAAAAATTTCTTAAAAGTAAAATGCAGTTATCGTGATGAGTCTTTGGTTTAACATCACAGTATTCTGTGATGTCTTTTTAACTTTTCAGAAAGAGGTATCATTTGTAGAAAAAGTTTGATTTGAGTTAAATATAGGTTTTTAAAACTAAATAAATAAATAAAACACTTTTTTAAATTGCTGAAGGTATCAGTCACATGAGGTGGGGTAGGGTGTATTGAGTAAGGTGGGAGGGATAGAGGGGAGGAGCAGAAGAGTTTAATTTTAAGAGGAATTGAAATGATACAAAGATGAATTTCCCCCTTGTCACAGTTTTGTCAAGGGCCAGGTTGACAAAGGAAACATTTTTGATAATTTGTATGATAATTCCTCCACTAAGAACTATATGAAAAACAATTTTATATTTTAAGATGCTTACATTCGGCCAAGCATGGTGGCTCACACCTATAATCCCATCACTTTGGGAGGCTGAGGCAGGTGGATCCTGACCTGAGGTCAGGAGTTCAAGACCAGCCTGGCCAACATGGTGAAACCCCGTCTCTACTAAAAATACAAAAAAATTAGCCGGGCGTGGTGGCGTGCACCTGTAATCCCAGCTACTCAGGAGGCTGAGGCAGGAGGACCATTTGAATCTGGGAGGCAGAGGTTGCAGTGAGCAGAGATCGTGCCACTGCACTCCAGTCTGGGCAACAGAGCAAGACTCCATTTCAAAAAAAAAAGAAAAGAAAAAGATGCTTACATTCTATGAGCCAGCAAATTCATTTCCAGAAATCTGTCCTACAGCTGTACTGGCATTCATGAGTGAAGTATGAACATACAAGGTGTACTAATAGCGGACTAATCAACTGTGAGACAGCCTCACTGTAGAATACATACAGCTATTTAAAAAATGGGATAGTAGGTGTAAATCTACATTGAGAATAGAAAAATCTCTAAAGTAAGTTGAATTTATTTATTTATTTTAATTAATTAATTAATTATTTTTTTTGAGGAGAAGTTTCGCTTTTGTTGCCCCGGCTGGAGTGCAGTGGCGTGATCTCTGCTCACTGCAACTTCCGCCTCCTGGGTTCAAGGGATTCCCCTGCCTCAGGCTCCCAAGTAGCTGGGACTCTAGTTGTGTGCCACTCCTTCTAGCTAATTTTGTATTTTCAGTAGAGGTGGGGTTTCACCATGTTGGCCCGGCTGGTCTTGAACTCCTGACCTCAGGTGATCCACCCATCTTGGCCTCCCAAAGTGCTGGGATTGCAGGTGTGAGTCACCATGCCCTGCCTGAAATATATTGAATTGAAAAGCAAACATAAGAAGCAAAACATCACCTATAATATCCCATTTCTCTTTATCAAAACACTCCATATGGGTTTGGGAGTGGGACCTGTATTATGTATGCGTGCATGTGTGTGTATAGTATAGATAAATGGAAAGATACACGTTAAGTTAACATCCCAGGAATGAGAATTGGAGAAAGAAGTTTAGAGAGTAGAGTAAAAGGGAACCTATATTTGCATTCAAATATTCTGTTTTGTCTGAATTTCTTTTACAACAAGCATGTCATATATATATGTGTATATATATACACATATAGATAGTTACATATGTGTATATATATACTTATATACAGATAGTTATAGATATGTGTATATATATACTTATATATAGATAGTTATATATATACTTATATACATATATACATATATATACACACACACATATATATATATATTTAAAAGTTGGGCCGGGCGTGGGGTCTCACGCCTGTAATCCCAGCACTTTGGGAGGCCGAGGCGGGTGGATCACCTGAGATCAGGAGTTCGAGATCAGCCTGATCAACATGGAGAAACCCCATCTCTACTAAAAACACAAAATCAGCCAGCGTGGTGGCACATGCCTGTAATCCCAGCTACTCGGGAGGCTGAGACAGGAGAATTGCTTGAACCTGGCAGGCAGAGGTTGCGGTGAGCCGAGATCACGCCATTGCACTCCAGCCTGAGCAACAGAGCAAGACTCCATCTCAAAAAAAAAAAAAAAAAAAAGTTGGAAGAGGACTATGAGATGCAAAGAGAGCTCATTCAACACATATTTATTCAGGTTCTACTATGCATCAGGTACTAAACAGTAGGGGATACAGCAGTGAACAACAACTTCAAGGGTGCTTCCCTCATAGAGTTTATAGTCCAGCAGCAGAGATAGACCATTAAACATGTGATTATAATAAGGAATGAAAACACTTTGCCCAGGAGTAAGCAATTAGGTATTAAAGGGGCCGAGGAAAAATCAAGGATGGCTTCCTGAAGGGGGTGCCATCTCAATTGAGATCTGGGAGATTAGTATGAGTCTTTACAGCAGGGGACGCTGCATGCATCAAGGCTAGATGAAGGCTGGCGAGATCCTGCCTGGCAAGTAGTTGGGTTTAGTTGGGGCCTGGTGGGCAAGTAGGAGATGAAGCTGGAGGCTTAAGTAGGTCTAGGTTACAAAAGGGCATGTGCGCCATGTCACAGGGTTTGGATTGTATTTTCACTGTGAAAACCATTGGTAGGTTTTTAAGTAAGGCAGTGAAATCCTCAGATTTGCCTTTCAATAAGATCACTGTCAGCAGCTCCTCTCAATTGTGTGCTCAGACGCATGAGTGGGATCAGCTGGAGTGAAAAATGCAGAAAGGAGATTGAGGGTCCCTGGTTTGGAAAAGAGATTACAGAAGAGGAAGCCTGGCTGTACCAGACAAGATGTGTTAATCCAGGCAAGAGATGTTAATGACAGAGGTGGAAAGCAAATAGCTAACAACAGGGTGGAAGAGAAAGACAGATCACTGATATGTACAAATAATCATTTTAAATATTCAGACAGATTAAGTAAGTGCTGGATGTGAAGTTCAAATGCTATCCCTGCTGCATGAAGAAGAAACTAGACCCAACAGGGAGGACTGAAAAAGGGCTCTTAGAGAAGGTAGCATTTGAAAAGAGTAGTAACAGATATTCGAGCCTTCAAAAGACAAAAATATGCAGCAGCATATTTTGTTAGAGGGAACTGTATGGGCACAGGCACAAAGACGGAAAAATCTAGAAAGTAGTTCAGTAGAGATGAAGGGCATGGTGCTTGTGAGTATGTGAGCATGCATGTCATGGGAAAGGAAAATGGAAAAGTGAGTTGGGGCCAGATACTGATTATATCAATAGCTAATGAAACAACACGTTTGAAGCTCTGTCTTTCACAATGCTTGACACAATATGTACATACTTCCCTATCTATTGTCTGAATCCCCACTAGAATGAAAATTCCATGAGGGAAGGACCTTGTCAGTCTCATTTACCACTGTCCCTCAAAGCCTACTTTAATGCTTGGCCTCTAGTAAGTATTGTATTTTCAGTAGAGACAGGGTTTCACCATGTTTGTCAGGCTGGTCTCGAACTCCCGATCTCAGGTGATCCGCCTGCTTTGGCCTCCCAAAGTGCTGGGATTACAGGTGTGAGCCGCTGCACTTGGCAGAACCTTGAACTTCTTAAAAGTTAGGTTAGGAAGGACCTTGTCAGTCTCATTTACCACTGTCCCTCAAAGCCTACTTCAATGCTTGGCCTCTAGTAAGTGCCCAGCAAATGTTCATTGAATGAATAAATGAGAAGGTGAATGAGCAGGTGAATAAGTGAGTTGATAAATGAAAAGGTAAAGCACCAAATACACTGGGTGGAATAAAATTGGTATTTAATATGTGGTAACCATTAACAATACTAGTCATTATTATTATTATCATCAGATATTAGAAGAATAATACCTGATAGGTTGGGGAGGTTGGCCAATTAGGTACCTAGATTACCTTGTTTAAAATTTATCATTACTTGGATACCCTAAAAGCCCTTACTTGACAAGTATGCAGAAATTTTACTATGACAAAATTGCACAGGTAACCCATACATTTGTACAAATAAAAAGAGGAAAAGTGAAATATATCATTACTTCTCAAAGTACATTGGCTATTACCACAAACTTAAAATCTTTAGCAAGGTATCCGAAGTCCTTTAATCTTTAATTCCAACCTAACTTTTAAGAAGTTCAAGGTTCTGCCAGGCGCAGTGGCTCATGCCTGTAATCCCAGCACTTTGAGAACCCAACGTAGGCAGATCATCTGAGGTCAGGAGTTTGAGGCCAGCCTGGAAAACATGATGAAACCCTGTCTCTACTAAAAATACAAAAATTAGTCAGGTGTGGTGGTGCATGCCTGCAATCCCAGCTACTTGGGAGGCTGAGGTGAGAGAATTGCTTGACCCACAAGGCGGAGGTTGCATTGAGACATGATCACACCATTGCACTCCAGTCTGGGCAACAGAGTGAGACTTTGTCTCAGAAAAAAATAAAATTAAAATTAAAAAATTCTAAAAATAAATAAAAAAGAAGTTCAAGGTCCCTTCACTGCAGGATGTTCTTTCTTTCTCCCCATCCTTCTGCAGTCAATAGTTTCAATCCTGCTGGTTCACGGATGGCAAACATTGTACCTTGGGTGAGGGGTACAGATAATTACCATAAAGGTGTTAAAGAAATGACAATGACAATATCCAGTACTTAGCCTTTGCCCTGGAACTATGCAAAGCAAATTACTCACTAACAGCCTATGAGGTATGCATTATTCCTACTCTTATTTCCTGGGTAAGTAATTTACCAAAGGTCAGAGCTCCTGGTAGGGGAGCTGAGACTTGAACTTGTTCTGGAGGCATGTGAATAACTATTTTCCTTGTTATTGATGACAGGGCTTCAATGCCACGCCAAAATTTGAATTTTATTCTGCGAGCAATGATGGGTCAGGCTTTACTCAGACGAGGGAGGATCCTGACTCTATTTGGGGACTAGCTCACAGTCACATTTCTCCAAAACACTGGATGCATTTAGGGTCACAAGGCAAGATACAACTGGGAAGTTAATTGGAACCAGATCCTAGGAAATTGTACTTTACTTGGGAAGAAATAAGAGGGTGTCTGAACAGTAAGTGACACAACCAGTGAAGTATTTATTAGTCATCTATTCTGTGACCTCCCCCAGGTACTTGGTAATATGGTAAAGCTGCATGAATTTAAACAATTATTCCTGCTTTCCACCAGTTTATGGTCTAATGAGGGAGGTAAGGCACACACGTTTAAACACAAATGAGGCAGAACTTGACAAAAGTCAAATCAATCCAACAGAAATGTGCCAAATTCACCCCGGAGTAGGCAGGAAGGTGAAAGGCTTGGAGGCTGGGCTGAAAGGTTGGCGATTCAGCCCCCAGGCCACAGGCTCCTTTCACTGTCAGTAAATACTAATTGAAGATAATGAAGGCCTTTATCACCTCTTCACCAAAAATCTGCATTCTCATTCATATTAACTTTTCCAGGGAACCAGAAATCTCTGGCTCAAAATATTTCCCTCAAACCAATCTATCTTATTTGCATTAAATTAACTCCAGCTACTCCAGGCCAACTTCACCGAGTCTTGGACTCCTCCACATTCAAGGTGCTAAAATGTATTATAATTGTCATCTGCAAAATGCTGAAGAAAGATTAAAGCTCTATGGGATTTTTTGTTTTGTTTTGTAAAGACAGTCTGACTATGTTGCCCAGGCTGGTCTTGAACTCCCTAAGTGCTGGGATTACAGGCATGAACCTGTAATGAAACTGAATTGCCAAACTGAATTTGATTGAGTTTGAAACCAACGTAGAATAAATGGTCTTTAGAATCATATATCTCACTTTTTAGTAAAATTTATGCTTAACAGTTTTGTTTTGGCTTTGCCTGATTACAAAAGTAATGCAATGAAAAAATGCAGCGTATTCTAGAGAATAAATTATCTATGACCCCACCCTCCAAAGATAACCACTGTTAGCAGTATGTATATGTATCACTTCTTAGTTCTGACTAATTTTAGATCCTAGATAAGAGGATAAACAGATAACGTTAATCCACACACATAAGCAAATAAACACTACATGCTATTTTGCATTTTTCTCACCAGCTCCAGCAGTCCCGCTTAACTGCGGTTTTGCTTTCTGTGGTTTCAGGTAAATATGGTAGAATAAGGTATTTTCAGATCAAGAGAGGAAAAGAGAGGAACACATTCGCATAACTTTTATTACAGTATATTATTATTTATTCTTTTTTTTTTTTTTTTTGCAGGGGGAAGGGAGACAGAGTCTCACTCTGTCACCCAGGCTGGAGTGCAGTGGCATGATCTTGGCTCACTGCAACCTCCGCCTTCTGGGTTCAAGCGATTCTCCTGCCTCAGCCTCCTGAGTAGCTGGGACTACAGGCATGCAACACCACGCATGGCTAACTTTTGTATTTTTAGTACAGACAGGGTTTCACCATGTTGGCCAGGCTGGTCTTGAACTCCTGACCTCGCCTGCCTTGGCCTACCAAAGTGCTGGGATTACAGGCGTGAACCACCGCACCCTACCTTATTTGTCCTATTTTGTTATTAGTTTTTATTATCAATCTCTTCTTGTGCCTAATTTATAAATTAAACTTTATCGTAGATATGAATCTGTAGGAAAAAATAAAATGTATACAGAGTTCACTACTATCCAAGGTTTCAGGCATCCACTGGGGGTCTTGGAACATATCCACCTCAGATAAGGGGGGGCTACTGTATGTAGATTTCACTTATTTTTACTCTCATATAGTATCATATAGTATTCTAGTATGTATATACTTTTTTTTTTTTCTTTTTTGAGATGGAGTCTCGCTCTGTCACTCAGGTTGGAGTGCTGTGGCGCAGTCTCAGCTCACTGCAACCTCTGCCTCCTGGGTTCAAGCAGTTCTCCTGCCTCACCCTCCCGAGTAGCCGGGACTAGGGGCGCGTGCCACCATGCCCAGCTAATTTTTTTGTGTGTGTATTTTTAGCAGAGACAAGTTTTCACTGTGTTAGCCAGGATGCTCTCGATCTCCTGACCTCATGATCTGCCCGCCTCAGCCTTCCAAAGTGCTGGGACTACAGGAGTGAGCCACCGCGCCCAGCCGACTCTATTTTTAAAATAAAATTCCACATCAATAGATCATTATTTTCCTTCAGTTGTTTACTCACATATAAATTTACTTCTTTTTTTTTTTTTTTTTTGAGACAGGGTCTTGCTCTGTCACCCAGGCTGGAGTGCAGTGGTGGAATTATGGCCCACTATATGATTGAACTCCTGAGCTTGAACAATCCTCCCTCCTCATCCTCCTGAGTAATTGGGATTACAGGTGTGCACCACTATGCCCAGCTAATTTTTAAATTATTTTTAAAGACAGAGTTTCCTGTGTCACTGGTCTTGAACTCCTGGACTGAAGTGATCCTCCCACCTCAGCCTCCCAAAGTGCTGGGATTACAGGTGTGAGCCACAGAGCCTGACCTACTTATTTATTACTACTACAAAAATATACTATGTTAAGGCCGGGCGCTGTGGCTCACACCTGTAATCCTAGCACTTTGGGTGGCCGAGGCGGGCAGATCACAAGATTCGGAGTTCGAGACCAGCCTGGCCAATATGGTGAAACTCCGTCTCTACTAAAAATACAAAACTTAGCCAGGAGTGGTAGAGGAGCCTGTAATCCCAGCTACTCGGGGAGGCTGAGGTATGAGAATCCCTTGAACCTGGGAGGCAGAGGTTACAGTGAGCCAAGATTGCGCCACTGCACTCCAGCCTGGGCGACAGAGCAAGACTCCGTCTCAAAAAAAAAAGAAAAAATATATATATATACACACACACATACACACACTATGTTTATTTTTTAATTTTTTTTTTTTGAGACGGAGTCTCGCTCTGTCGCCCAGGCTGGAGTGTAGTGGCGCAATCTCGGCTCACTGCAAGCTCCTCCTCCCAGGTTCACGCCATTCTCCTGCCTCAGCCTCTCCAAGTAGCTGGGACTACAGGCGCCCGCCACCACGCCCGGCTAATTTTTTTGTATTTTTAGTAGAGACGGGGTTCCACCGTGGTCTCGATCTCCTGACCTCGTGATCCGCCCACCTCGGCCTCCCAAAGTGCTGGGATTACAAGCGTGAGCCACCGCGCCCGGCCTCACACACTATGTTTAACATCCTTGTACATATGTTTTTGCACACTTGTGCTAACAATTTTATAGAATAATTTCCTAGAAGAACTGCACAAAGAATGCCTTTTTTTTTCTGGAGACAAAGTCTCCCTCTGTCACCCAGGCTGGAGTGCAGTGGCATGATCTCAGGTCACTGCAACCTTCGCTTCCTTAGTTCAAGCGATTCTCCTACCTCAGCCTCCCGAGTAGCTGGGGACTATAGGCGCGTCCCACCATGCCCAGCTAATATATTTTTTTTGAAATGGAGTCTCAATCTGTTGCCCAGGCTGAAGTGCAGTGGTGCGATCTTGGCTCAAGCAATTCCCCTGCCTCAGCCTCCCAAGTACCTGGGATTACAGGCGCACGCTACCATGCCCGGCTAATTTTTTTGTATTTTTAGTAGACATAGGGTTTCACCACATTGGCCAGGGTAGTGTCAAACTCCTGACCTCAGGCAGTTTGCTCGCCTTGGCCTCCCAAAGTGCTGGGATTACAGGTGTCAAGCACTGCACCCAGCCAGAATGCCTGCATTTTAATCTGAATCTGTATTGCCAGCTTTCCCTTTCAAAGTAGCACCAAGTCCATCTCAATTTGAGTGGATAAAAATGCCTCCACCACCTCACTGCACCAGGTATTATCAACCAGTTTACTAAGGAGTCATGTGAACTAGACCAATCAATTCACTCTAGAAGGATGAGGATGCATAGTGGGCATTTCAGAAATATTCTTGTTGCTGAGGCTCCAGGAGGCCAAAAGTTTAATAAGAGCAACCGGCCGGGCCCGGTGGCTCAGGCCGGGCGCGGTGGCTCACGCTTGTAATCCCAGCACTTTGGGAGGCCGAGGCGGGCGGATCACGAGGTCAGGAAATCGAGATCACGGTGAAACCCCGTCTCTACTAAAAATACAAAAAAAATTAGCCGGGCGTAGTGGCGGGCGCCTGTAGTCCCAGCTACTCGGAGAGGCTGAGGCAGGAGAATGGCGTGAACCCGGGAGGCGGAGCTTGCAGTGAGCCGAGACTGCGCCACCGCACTCCAGCCTGGGCGACAGAGCGAGACTCGGTCTCAAAAAAAAAAAAAAAAAAGAGCAACCAAGTATTTTCACAGAAGAAAACACATCATTTTCTACTCCTTTTACCCCCTACACAAAATAAAAACAAAGCAGAAACAGTATATCAATAAGTGCCATCCTGTATCTGTATCATTTATAATGTGTAGACTCAGGTTGTGAGGATATGAGTCAAAATCCAGGCATCAGATTCAGAACAGTCAGAGAAAATCGATGAATGTGTTTAGTTTTAGGTAGGAAACTGAAGAAGTGAAAGTCCTGGATAGATGGAGAAATGATTGTCTATGGAAAGTGACAACGTCCTAATGTGGAGAGATTAATTTGGAAATTTCTTCACCTCAACCGAAGAATTTACAGTGCTTTAAAAACTTATCTCACTTTCCGGACCTGGCCGAGCAGGAGGCGCCATCATGGGAGTCGACATCCGCCACAACAAGGACCAGAAGGTTGGGCGCAAGCAGTCCAAGAGCCAGGATATTTACCTGAGGCTGTTGGTCAAGTTGTACAGGTTTCTGGCCAGAACCAACTCCACATTCAACCAGGTTGTGTTGAAGAGGTTGTTTACGAGTCGCACCAACCGGCCGCCTCTGTCCCTTTCCCGGATGATCCGGAAGATGAAGCTTCCTGGCCCGGAAAACAAAACGGCCGTGGTTGTGGGGACCGCAACGGATGACGTGCGGGTTCAAGAGGTGCCCAAACTGAAGGTATGTGCACCGCACGTGACCAGCCGGGCCCGCAGCCGCATCCTCAGGGCAGGGGGCAAGATCCTCACTTTCGACCAGCTGGCCCTGGACTCCACCAAGGGCTGCGGCACTGTCCTGCTCTCCGGTCCTCACAAGGGCCGAGAGGTGTACCGGCATTTTGGCAAGGCCCCAGGAACCCCGCACAGCCACACCAAACCCTACGTCCGCTCCAAGGGCTGGAAGTTCGAGCGTGCCAGAGGCCGACGGGCCAGCCGAGGCTACAAAAACTAACCCTGGATCCTACTCTCTTATTAAAAAGATTTTGAATGCTGACAAAAAAAAAAAAAAAAAAAAAACTTATCTCAGGGGCCACTACATAGAATACATTGTTCTCAGACAGAATAAGTACTTTTGTGGTTAGGTAAGGCAGTGCTAGAAAGTCTCAAGAGCAGCTTTCTCTGGGAAATCACACTTGCTTCTAACAAGAGCTGTGGCTGTGAGCCACCAACACTGCAGGGACACTCATGCGCCTGGAGGTCCCTAGACAGCAGAAAGGAGGGAGTGACGCCTTGGTCAATCCAGTACGAAAACTATGTTTGGGTGATGATGGCTCAGGCCCTGGCTGGCTGTGCAACCCTGGAGCAGCCACTTAACATCTCCAAACCTCTGTCAACTTTCTTGTAAAGACATCAGCAGGATGATTTCTAAGATGTTTTTCAGCTCTGAAAACTGTCGGATTGTAAACTAAAAGTACTGATTCACAAATGTTTGTGTGTTATCAGATTGACTCGGAGAGCTAATAAAGAGCACAGAGGATAGGATCTGGGCTCTGGTGAGTGGATCAAGTTCCCCAGGTGATTCTGATACTGACCAAGGTTTAAGAACCACTGACTTAGGGAAAGGATGAGAATCGGAGCATAGATTTTTGAAAATATGTAACTGTCGTGAGAATTAGTGGGATGATACAGTAAAGTGTAAAGTGCTACTAAAATATTATTATTACTGTATTACCATAGGGCCTTATTTACCAAGTGACTTTAATTCTGGAAATGATCAATTGTCAATTATGGTCATGTCTTTGCCCATCTGTTAAAAAAAAGTCTCCATGGGCCAGGTGCAGTGGTTCATGACTATAATCCCAGCACTTTGGGAGGCCAAGGCAAGCAGATCACTTGAGCCAGGGAGTTCGAGACCAGCCTGGTCAACATAGTGAAAACTTGTCTCTGTTAAAAATACAAAAATTAGCCAGGCATGGTGGCGGGTGCCTGTAATCCCAGCTACTCTGGAGGCTGAGGCACGGGAATTGCTTGAACCCTGGAGGTGGAACCCTGGAGGTGGAGGTTGCACTGAGCCGAGATCATGCCACTGCACTCCAGCCTGGGCAACAGAGCCAGATGAAGACTCTATCTCAAAAAAAAAAAAAGGAGAGAGAGAGAGAGACTCCTGATGGTAAAAAGATCATTGGTCACCAGGGATTAGAGGGGAGGGAATGATGAATAGGCAGAGCACAGAGGATTTCCAGAGCAGTGAAAATACTCTGTATGACTAGGATAGTGGAGATTGTTATACATTTGTCCAAACCCATAGAATATATAGTACTAAGGGTGAGCCCTAATGTAAACTGTGGACTTTGGGTAATAATGGTGTATCAATTAGGTCCACCAATTGTAATAAATGTACCACCCTGGTGGGGAATGTTGATAACAGAGGAGGCTATGCATGTGCGGGGGCAGGAGTATGTCGAAAATCTTTGTACCTTCCTCTCAATCTTGACGTAAGCCTAATACTGCTCTAAAAAATAATGTCTTGACCAGGTGCGGTGGCTCACACCTGTAACCCCAGCACTTTGGGAGGCCAAAGCAGGAGGATCGCTTGAGCTAAAGATTTTGAGACCAGCCTAGGCAACATGGTGAGATCTCATTTCTTTTCTTTTTCTTTTTCTTTTTTTTTTTGAGAGAAGTCTCGCTCTTATCCCCCAGGTGTGAGTGCAGTGGCTTGATCTCGGCTCACTGCAACCTCCACCTCCTGGTTTCAAACGAGTCTCCTGCCTCTGCCTCCCAAATAGCTGGGATTAAGTCGCCTGCCACCATGCCAGGCTAATTTTTGTATTTTTTTTTTAGTAGATATTGGGTTTCACCATGTTGGCCAGGCTGGAGTGAGACCTCATTTCTACAATTTTTTTTTTAAAAGTTAGCCAGGTGTGGTAGTGCATACAGTCCCAGATACTCAGAAGGCTGAAGTGGGAAGATTGCCTGAGCCTGGAAGGTTGCAGTGAGCCATGATCAGCCCACTGCATTCCAGCCCCAGCAAGACAGCAAAATGCTTTCTCCAAAAAAAAAAAAAAGAGTTTGAAAAACATCTTAATAAGTGTTCTCACCACAAATAAACAGTATGTGAAGTTATGCATATGTTAATTAGCTTAATTTATCCATTCCACAATGTATGCCTATTTCAAAACATCATGTTGTACACTATAAACATATACAATATTTATTTTTCAATTATAAATAAATAAATATTTTAAAAAGTGTCTCCCTTGTTGGGAAAACCCACACCAGTCTCTGACTTCCTGGCCTTGTGATCAGTCTCAGGCATTCTAGCTCCTTGTTTCAGATGTGGTACATGTCTCTCCACTGCTAAGGACATTAATACTAACTCTTTCATGAGGTACCTCATTTTAAAGCTTTCAAAGCACTTGCAGATTCATTTCATTTGATTTCACACTCATCCAATAGGGTGAGCAGAACAAGTATCACTATATCCATTTTGGGATGATGAAAATTTTTCAGGCACACAGGTACCTCTTAGAAACACTGCGCCCTGGACTATAAGCCACTTGAGTTTCGGTGCTGATGTCTTGCCCACTGTTGTGTACTTATCTCTGAGGATAGGAGAGTTCGGAGTAGATGTTGATAAGTATTAAATATAGACATTAAATTCTGCCACCCTTATTTTCTAAAAATGCTGAATTTTGACCTAAGCAAGGATAATACATCTCCTGTTCATCTCCACCAGAACTTATGGTTCAAGAGGGCAGAGATTTTTACCTCATTTATTCACTGCTGTATCCCAAATACCTTGAACGCTGTCTGACTCATATTAGGTACTCAAGAATTACTTTTTAAAATAAGCAAATATACTTGTATCTTTAATGCCTAACCTAGAGCCTGGGCCAGAAATACGCTTGCTAAGCGTGTGCTGGGCCAGGTGCGGTGGCTCACACCTATAATCCCAGCACTTTGGGAGGTTGAGGCGGGCAGATCACCTGAGGTTGGGAGTTTGAGACCAACCTGACCAACATGGAGAAACCCCATCTCTACTAAAATTACAAAAAAAAAAATTATCTGGGCATAGAGGCGCATGCCTGTAATCCCAGCAACTCGGGAGGCTGAGGCAGGAGAATCGCTTGAACCCGGGAGGCGGAGGTTGCAGTGAGCCAAGATCGTGCCATTGCACTCCAGCCTGGGCAACAAGAGGGAAACTCCGTCTCAAAAAAAAAAAAAAAACTAAGTGTGTGATGAATGAAATACTCTAAGGGAAGAGAAAAGAGAGGAAATTTAAATATCAAAGCTGATAAAATCAAATTGTCTCATCTATAGTAGACTATTAAATGAATTTCTATTATAAGATGCTACCGAATCACCAATAAAATGACCATTTGATTTTTTCTTTTTTTTTTTTTTTGAGATAGAGTTTTGCTCTTGTGGCCTAGGCTGGAGTGCAGTGGTGCGATCTTGGCTCACTGCAACCTCTGCCTCCCAGGTTCAAGCAATTCTGCCTCAGCCTGCCAAGTAGCTGGGATTACAGGTGTGTGCCACCATGCCTGGCTAATTTTTGGTATTTTTAGTAGTAACAGGGTTTCACCATGTTAGCTGGGCTGGTCTCGAACTCCTGACCTCAGGTGATCCACCCGCCTCGGCCTCCCAAAGTGCTGGGATTACAGGTGTGAGCCACCATGCCTAGCCAATCGTTTGATGTTTTAAGCATGTATACACATTCTTTTGATTGAAAAGAACAGATTTTAAAATATGTATTTTTTTTTTTTTTTTGCAAGGTAAGTGAAAAAGCAGCTTAGAATTAAGTAAGATAAAATACATGCATTTAGGCTGGGCACAGTGGCTCACACCTGTAATCCAGCAGTATGGGAGGCCAAGGTGGATGGATCACGGGGTCAGGAGTTCAAGACCAGCCTGGCCAAGATGGTGAAGCCCCATCTCTACTAAAACTACAAAAATTAGCCAGGCGCGGTGGTCAGAGCCTGTAATCCCAACTACTCGGGAGGCTGAGACAGGAGAATCGCTTGAACCCAGGCGGCAGAGGTTGCAGTGAGCGGAGATTGCACTGCTGTGCTCCAGCCTGGGAGGCAAAGCGAAACTCCGTCTCAAAAAACAAAAAAATATAAACGTGTATTTAAAAAAGACTGGGAAGGTTCACTATGTCTGGATAAAGAAGGTTTTTATTTAAAAAATGTAAAGTTATTAATTTAAATACAGACAGGGTTTCACCATGTTGCCCAGGCTGGTCTTGAACTGCTGAGCTCAAGCAATCTTCCCATCTCAGCCCTACAAAGTGCTGGGATTACAGGCATGAGCCACTTTGTCCATCCAATAAATTAGTTAATGGCCGATTTTTATGTTCTTTTCTTATCCATACTTTCTGAATTTTCTATACTATACATTCATTGCTTTTATAATAAGGAGAAAAGAGTGACTATGAAAGAAAAATACATAGAAGGAAATATATTAAATACATAGAAGGAAATACATTAAAATTCAAACAATAATTTAATGGAGTGGTGAGGACATGGATTATAATTTTAAAAAGTATTGTCTATTTTTAAATGTTCTTGAATTATTTGCATTACTTATTATATGAAAAATTTAACATTGGAAACTTGCAAGAATCTAATTTGCTGTGCAGTCTGAGATACACTCTACAAAGTCAAATATTTGTGAGTAACTTGAAGCACACACCAAGTGTCAAGTTTTGAAAAGGGAAACTTTCACAGGTTATCAGCCAAAAACGTAAGTTGTGACTTCCCAGAAAATCTCAGGAACTTTTACCTATAGGCACCAAAATAATGCCCCAGAGGGCTCCTAAAGGAGTAGGGAGTGGGGGTGGGGGCCCAGTGGGGGAGCTGCTGTGGATTCCTTAATATTCACCTAGAACTTCTTTGGCAGCAATGATTGATGGATGATATATAATTAATTTCACTTGACAAGCATAAAGGAAAAATTTCCCTGAGCCACTGTAACCTGAGCTAATGAAACCCTGTTTAACCAAGGGTGTGTATTTAGACTGGATCTTACCTTAGTGACTTAGCCATTAGTAGGAATTCATTGTTTACCTTTAGGATTCTTATCAGGACTTAGACTCTGTTTGCATGTGATTTTCACCTGATTGCTCAACATACTCAGCGTTATACGATTTGGAAATAAGTGAAAACATTGCAAGATCACAAAAAGCTAATCTCAACTATCTAATCTCCTTAAAACTTTATGATTTTCTCTTCTCTTTCAGGATGTATTATGGTATACTCTGGAAAGATTCCGTGAACAAGCAAGACACCTGTTTCAGGTCTTGTTAAATAGCAGGTCTTTCCATTTCCTTTAAGCCTTTCAGAGATTCAGACCATGTCATCATACCCGATCACTTCATACCTGAACCCCACAAGGGCAGCAGCATCCTCTAGTGTCTACTACCCATGAGACCCCCTCTAGAGAAAGTTCCAGAAAACAAGATGAGTTCAAAGAGTTCATAAGGAACTTTTTGGGGAACCTACAACTGTTATTAGTTAACACTGGACAGGGAGCCAGGAGATCTAGATTTGGGTTGTACTTTGCCCTGTTCATATAACTTTGGACAAGCCACTCATCTTTTAGGAACCTTCATTTCCTCATTTATATTGAAGACAATTGAAGTAAAGGACCTCTAAAATCTGTTTCAGTTTGAAAATTCTCTGGCTCAGAAGAAATCCCTCATGAAGATCAGCAGCAGGAGGGCCTGGGGTGGCTTGGTGGGCCCTTCCTTCACAGTAAGAGAAATAGGAACTCAGGCAGGGTCTCAGTCTCTCGGGAATTTTGAGTTATTCTCATCCAATTCTGCACTTGAAAAACTGAGAAGTGAGACTGTGGATTCAACACCCCTGATATCCTTTGGAAATCAAAGGCCTATCGCTTCTCGGCCTTTTGGCTAAGATCAAGTGTGGAAATCAAAGGCCTGGCTGCATCAGGTGAGTTGGCATTTGTCTTTCTCCTGGATAATTGGAGCTATGTTTTTATTTCCATGGGGAAAAAAAAAACAAAAATAGTCATGGCCTTGCCATGCAGAAGTATTCATGAATAATTAGGGGACAGTGATAGCTGAACACAACAAAAGAGTTGGTTCTGTGAGCCCTCAAATTTTGGCAGCCTTGAGAACACTGTAAATGGAGGCCTAGTCTAGGACTGCTGTAATGTCATCCAAGGCCTGGGGTGTGCCACACCCCATCACCGCCTTCATTTACCCCCACCCAGATGACCCTGCCATCTGCCAGGTGTGCTCACAAGAGGTGGCACAGATCTGTGGATGGGGAGGAGGGAGCACTCTGGCAGCAGCCTCCTCCTGCCTCCCTGCCTGGGAGCCACGTGACAGTTTGCTTCTCTTTGACTTCCAGGCTGAAGAAGGTTTTAGTCTTCATTTCTACACATCTACCATTGGTGGGCAGCTTACTTCCCTCCCTCAGCCTTGCTTGGGACCCCTCGCTCCCTGCCTTCTGCACTCTGCCACCATTTTGGGTACCTCAGAGGCACACGCTAGAGTCAGGCCCTGTTTCCCTTTTCTGCCTCCTCCAAAAGGATAGTGCTATGTTATTTTTCAGCTCAAAATTCCACACTCACTCTATTTTCTAGTAAACAAAAATTTGAAATTTTTAGCCCAACCGTCAATGTTCCTTATTACCAACATTGCCTTTTGTCCACTCTACACACACACACACACACACACACATTCACACATAAACACATTGTCTACCTTTGCAGAGCTCATTTATGTTGTGAAGTTCAGCTTTAATGACTCTTTCCCTGGGAAATCTACCCAATATCTTTCAGCCTAAAATATTCTCTCCTCTGAACCCTTATAGCTTTCTGGTTCCTCCGTTGGAGATATTCCACACTTTCTTTCTTTGTGTTTTTGTTGTTGTTGTTTTTTGTTTGTTTGTTTGTTTTTTTGAGACAGAGTCTTGGTCTGTCGCCCAGTGACATGATCTCAGCTCACTGCACCTCCGCCTCCCGGGTTCAAGCGATTCTCCTGCCTCAGCCTCCTGAGTAGCTGGGATTACAGGTGCCCACCACCAAGTCCAGCTAATTTTTGTATTTTTAGTAGAGACAAGGTTTCACCATGTTGACCAGGCTGGTCTCGAACTCCTGACCTCAAGTGGTCCACCTGACTTGGCCTCCCAAAGGATTTAAAAGTGTGAGCCACCACACCTGGCCTGATATTCAGCACTATCTAACTAAAATCACAGTTATTTTTCCATAGGTTTCTTCTCTACTAGGTTGTAGGCTTCTCAAAAGACAAATTACACAAAGATAAAACAATTACCTATGTTTTATCTTTGTGTGTGTGTAGCAGAGTATACGCTACTGGCTAGGTGTGGTGGCTCACACCTCTAATCCCAGCACTTGGGGAGGCTGAGGTAGGAGGATCACTTGAGGCCAGGAGTTCAAAACCAGCCTGATCAGCATAGCAAAGCCATGTCTCTACAAAAAAATAAAAAATAAAAAAAGCTAGGTATAGCATGTGCTTGTAGTCCCAGCTACTGGGGAGGCTGAGGCAGGAGGATCCCTTGAGCCCAAGAGGTTGAGGCTGCAGTGTGCCATGATTGTGCACTGTACTCCAGCCTTGGCGACAGAGTGAGACCGTGTCTCTAAAATATGTGAGTGTGTGTGTGTCTGTGTGTGTGTGTCTGTGCGTGTGTGTCTGCGTGTGTGTGTGTGTGTCTGTGTGTGTGTATGTGTCTGTGTGTGTGTGTCTGTGTGTATGTGTCTGTGTGTGTGTCTGTGAGTATGTGTCTGTCTGTGTGTGTGTGTGTGTGTGTGTATGCTACATAGGTTCTTAAAGACTGCTCCATGAATGAAGAACAGAGGTCAATCAGATACTACAGACTAGTTTTTACATACCTCTGGGTTGCTAAGGTGAAATGCAGATTTGAGTACCAGAAATTGGAATCCGCAACTTAAAAATAATACAGTTCTCCCTTTTAAAGTGCAAATTTCTTTCCAATAAAGGATAAACCGTTCTTTTTTTTTTTTTTTTAATGACAGAGTTTTACTCTTGTAGCCCAGGCTGGAGTGCAGTGGCACCATCTGGACTCACTGCAACCTCTGCCTCCCAGGTTGAAGCGATTCTCATGCCTCAGCCTCTGGAGTAGCTGGGACTACAGGCTATTCCTGACCTCAGGTGATCAGCCCACCTTGGCCTCTCAAAGTGCTGAGATTACAGGCATGAGCCACTGTGCCTAGCCAGATAAACTGTTCTTCACAAATCAAGATGCCAGATCTAAGTCACTTCTGTCATACTCTCATGATAACCTAAGAACACCCATGGACTGACCCTCTCCCCAGAAAATGCACATGTGCACATCCAGACAAATGTGTACAATTTTAATATTTTTACTGAGTAACAATTTCAAACTTACAAAAAGTTGCAAAAATAAAAATAGCATTAGGAACATCCACAGACTGGTGTGGTATGGGTGCAGTTGCCATTAAAGAGACTCAGCCATGGAAGGCAAACCATTGATGAAACAGGTAAAGTAGTGGGTGGGGTCCCACCAATGTGGTATGCACAGCCCTCAGCAGTCACATCCTGGAGATGGTGACCCAGTTCAGGAAGGTGGGTACCCTGATCTCCCTGGAGCCCAGAAATGTAGCCTCAGTGACATCAACAAACCAGTACTCATCACAAAAGTCTCCTTCTCAGCCAGGATAAGCCTCTCTTCTATGTCTTTGCAAAGAAACTGGTGCATTTGTGTCTCAAGAAGCCAGAAACAAAGTGGTCCTCCCAGCTATGGCCATGAATAACAAAGGCATGGAGTGAGTGAAGGTCTTGAAGGAGGTGATCCGGGTGTGCCAGGTGTGGTGACCTGGAGGCAGTAGTCGCACGCTGTCAGCAGCATGCGTGGAGACTCAAGACATCCACTCAGTGACTCAAAGACCCTCCTTCCCTCACAGTCAGAGGGAGGCACTTTCTCTGGCTCTAGCCTTTGAAGGCAGAAAATATATTCATGTCTCAGGCAGACTCTTACTCTCTTTAGTTACTAATATAATCTACGAATAGAGGAAGAAGTGTAACATGTCTCAGGGGAATGAATAGTAACTGGTTCTCACTGGGATTCAAATAGTTGCTTATATTTAAGAATTGGCCCAGGCGCAGTGGCTCACACATGTAATCCCTGCACTTTGGGAGGCCAAGGCAGGCGGATCACCTGAGGTCAGGAGTTCAAGACCAGCCTGGCCAACATGATGAAACCCCATCTCTACTAAAAATACAACAATTAGCTGGGCATGGTGGCGGGAGCCTGTAATCCCAGCTACTCCGGAGGCTGAGGCAGGAGAATCACTTGAACCCGGGAGGCAAAGTTTGCGGTGAGCCAAGATCACGCCATTGCACTTCAGCCTGAACAAGAGTGAAACTTCATCTCAAAAAAAAAAAAAAGAATTGAAACAATGAACCAGCAGGCATGATGCATGACCCTCAATCTCAATTGTAGGAGGAAATTTCTTTTTTTATTAAACATAAATATGTGTTCCCCTTCCCCCTAAAAATAAATAAACATCTGCTGGGCATGGTAGCTTGTGCCTGTAGTCCTAGCTACTTGAGAGGCTGAGGCAGGAGGATCTCTTGAGCCCAGGAGTCTGAGGCTGGAGTGACTACAAAGTCAGACCCTGTCTCTTAAAAAAAAAAAAAAAAAAGAAGTTTTCATGTATCCTTTACCAGATTCACCTATTAACATCATTTGTTTTATGATTTTATTCCTCTGGCTTGCCCATTCTCACTCTGTGTGTGTGCGTGTGTGTATATGAGTGTGTATCTGTGTGTATAAAACTTTTTCCCAAAGAATTTGAGGGTAGTTGCCTATATTAGCTATTTACCCCTAAATATATTGATGACTATTTCCCAAGAATAGGATATTCTCTTATGTCATCATAAGAGACATAAATTTCATAAATTTATATGCTTTTTTTTTGTTTTTTTGTTTGTTTTTTGTTTGTTTGTTTGTTTCTTTGTTTTGAGACAGAGTCTTGCTCTGTCGCCCAGGCTGGAGTGCAGTGGCGCAATCTCGGCTCACTGCAAGCTCTGTCTCCCAGGTTCATGCCATTCTCCTGCCTCAGCCTCCCGAGTAGCTGGGACTACAGGCGCCCACCACCACGCCCGGCTAATTTTTTGTATTTTTAGTAGAGACGGGGTTTCACTGTGTTAGCCAGGATGGTCTCGATCTCCTGACCTTGTGATCCACCCGCCTCGGCCTCCCAAAGTGCTGGGATTACAGGCATGAGCCACTGCGCCTGGCCTCTGTTTGTTTGTTTTTGAGATGGAGTTTCACTCTTGTTGCCCAGGCTGGAGTGCAATGGTGCGATCTTGGCTCACTGCAACCTCCACCTCCTGGGTTCAAGCGATTCTCCTGCCTCAGCCTCCCAAGTAGCTGGGATTACAGGTGCGCACTACCATGCCTGGCTAATTTTTTTGTATTTTTAGTAGAAACGGGGTTTCACCATTTTAGACAGCCTGGTCTTGAACTCCTGACCTCAGGTGATCTGCCTGCCTTGGCCTCTCAAAGTGTTGGGATTACAGGCGTGAGCCACCACAAATGGCCTATATGCTTTTATCTAATTCGCCATCTCTATTCCAATTTATTCAGTTGATCTAATGATATCTTTCACAGCATTGATTTTCCCTCCCATACAGGATCCAGTCATAAGGACAGAGTCCCCATGATGGGATTAGTGTCTTTATAAGAAGAGGAAGAGAGCCAGCCTTCTTTCCTTCCACCAAGTCAGAATACAATGAGAAGATAGCTACCTGTAACCCAGGAGGAGGGCTTTCACCACAACCTGGTTATCCTGGCACCCCGATCTTGGTCTTCTATCCCCCAGATTGTGAGAAATCAGTGTTTATTGTTTATTGTTTAAAGCCACCTCAGTCTGGTATTTCATTACAGCAGCCCAAGTGACTAAGACAGTCCTCTTCCCCCCTTATGAATAATGTAATAAAACCAGGCACAGTGGCTCTCTACCTATAAATCAGCACTTCAGGGGCCAAGGCAGGAGGATCATTTGAGCCCAGGAGTTCGTGACCAGCCTGAGCAACAAAGTGAGACCCCCATCTTTACCAAAAAAAAAAAAAAAAATAGCCTGACGTGGTGGTGGCTACCTGTAGTCCCAGGTACTCGGGAGGCTGAGGTGGGAGGATTGCTTGAGCCCTGGAGATCAAGGCTGCAGTGAGCCATGATTATGCCACTGCATTCTAGCTGGGGTGACAGAGTGGCACCCTGTCTCAATAATAATAATACTAATAATAATAATAATGTAATACCGATGAGGTAGGGCAATTTTTGCCCCAGGATCTAAAAGGAAGTAGTGCCCTGTGGGAGTGCTCAACCATAGTTTCTGGTTTAGTTTGGGTTGCATGCGACCGTAGGCAAACATCTTAATCTCTGTGTACATCAGTATCAGCATCTTTAAACAGGGGTAATAATGCCACCTAACTTATAATGTTGTGAAGATTAAAGAATCAATACAAGTAAAGTGCTTAGAGAAGTGCCAGCACATAGTAAGCACTATATATAGATAGAATATAAGCTCCATGAGGTCAAGGATTTTACTTCCTGATATATTCACACTGCCTGGAAGAGCGTCCTGCACAGAGTAAGCACAATATCCCACAAAATAACTGAAAAATGCAAAGACCTCTTATGCCTGTAGTCCCAGCTCCTCAGGAGACCGAGACAGGCGGATGGCTTAAGGCCAGGAGTTTGAGGTTGCACTGGGCTATGATCGAACCTGGAAATAGCCACTGCATTCCAGTCTGGGCAACATGGAGAGACCTCCATCTCTAAAGCAAAGTAAAATAAAATTTAAAAAGGAAAAAAATCAGCTTGGGAAACATGGTGAAGTCCTGTCCCTACAAATAATACAAAAAAATTAAAAAATTAGCAGGGCATGGTGGCGTATACTTGCAGTCCCAACTACTTGGGAGGCTGAGATGTGAGGATTGCCTGAGCCCAGGAAGTCAAGGCTGCAGTGAGCCATGACTGCACTACTGCATTCTAGCCTGGGTGACAGAGTGAGAGCCTGTCTCTGGAAAAAAAAAAAAAAAAAAGAAAGAAAGGAAGGAAGGAAAGGAAAGAAAGAAAAGAAAAGAAAAGAAAAGAAAAGAAAAGAAAAGAAAAGAGAAAAGAAAAGAAAAGAAAAGAAAAGAAAAGAAAAGAAAAAAAGAAAAAAAAAAATCAAGAAAGACCCTGGAATTCTCCAGCTGATGTACGCTTTCCTACTTGGCTTGACATTGACCACAGCTGGCTGAGAACTCCTCAGCCCTTGATTAGGGCTGAAGTCTTCCAGGAATACTTTGCTCCTACTGGCTCAGGCAACCAATTCCTCAGCTGGTGCCTTTGTTCTCTTATCACAGAACAGAAAAGCAAAGGCTAGAAGGCAGGTGCAGCTAACCAAGACACGCTGAACAGTCTGGTTGATGGAAAAGTTTTCCCAGTCCTCACTTCCAGCAGGTAGAGGGAAATAACCATACTGTGGCCCTGCCTAGCCTGCTGCCTTTTTTCAAAACAGTTTGACCTCTGTGTTTAATGACTTTAATTGCAAAGTAGGGGTTCCTGAGCAGCAGGTTGCTTCAGGAGGTTGTGGGTTAGCAAATGGATGTTCAAAGCAAGCTGTCTGTAAACTGAATAAACAGTGTGTCTCCTTCATATATGAGCTATGTCCTCAGCAGGCTGGAGGGTAGAGACCAAGATTTCTGAAAATGCTGTTTTCCACCCCTCATCAGAACTGTTAGCATCCTTGCTAAAAATGCAGATTTCAGGGCCTCACTTCAGTACAGCTAAATCAGCATTGGCATTGGTAGGGGGTGGAGGTGGGATGAGGATGACATGTGAGGTAGAGTAGAGCAGGAATCTTTTTTTTTTTTAATTAATAAAATTTGTTCGGGCACGGTGGCCCACGCCTGTAATCCCAGCACTTTGGGAGGCCAAGGCAGGCAGATCACGAGGTCAGGAGTTCAAGACCAGCCTGATGAACATGATGAAACCCGGTCTCTACTAAAATACAAAAATTAGCCGGGCGTGGTGGTGCATGCCTGAAATCCCAGCTACTTTGGGAGGCTGAGGCAGGAGAATGGCTTGAACCTGGGAGATGGAGGTTGCAATGAACCGAGATGGGGCCTCTGCACTCCAGCCTGGGTGACAGAGCAAGACTCTGTCTCAAAATAAATAAATAAATAAATTAATAAAATTTATTTTTTAGGGCTGTTCTACATTCATAGCAAAATTGAGCAGAAAGTGTAGAGACTCCCCATATACCCCTTGTTGCCACAACACACGCCCTGCCCCACTATCAATATCTGTGCCACTATGTTTGTTTTATGTATTTATTATTTTTCGAGACGGAGTCTCACTCTGTCACCCAGGCTGGAGTGCAATGGCACGATCTCAGCTCACTCTGCCTCCTGGGTTCAAGTCAGTCTCCTGCCTCGGCCTCCCGAGTAACTGGGACTACAGGCACGCGCCACTGGGCCTGGCTAATTTTTGTATTTTTAGTAGAGATGGGGGTTTCACTATGTTGGCCAGCCTGGTCTCGAACTCCTGACCTCAGGTGATCTGCCGGCCTCGGACTCCCAAAGTGCTGGGATTACAGGCCTGAGCCATCGCACCTGGCCTGCACTTGTTATAATTGACAAACCTATATTGACACATCATTGTCATCCAAAGACCATAGCTTATATTAGGGTTCACTCTTGGTGTTGTACATTCCATGGGCTTTGACAGATGCATAATGACATGATTCATTATTATAGTGTCATACAGAATACTTTCACTGTTCTGAAAATCCTTTGTGCTGTGCCTATTTATCCCTCCCTTCCCCTTTCAACCCCTGGCAACCACTGATCTTTTTACTGTCTCCATAGTTTTGCCTTTTCCAGAACATACAGTATATAACCTTTTCGGACTGGCTTCTTCATTTCATAATATGTGTTTGAGGTTTCTCCATGTCTTTTCATGGCTTGATAGCTTATTTCTTTTTAGAACTGAATAATATTTCATTGTCTGCCTGTACCATTGTTTATCCATTCACCTACTGAAGAACATCTTAGTTGCTTCCAAGTTTTGGCAATTATAAATAAAGATGGCATAAACATGGGCGTATTGGCTCATGCCTGTAATCCCAGCACTTTGGGAGGCCGAGGTAGGCGGATCACGAGGTCAGGAGTTCGAGACCAGCCTGACCAACTTGGCAAAACCCCGTCTCTACTAAAAATACAAAAATTAGCTGGGTGTGGTGGCACATGCCTGTAATCCCAGCTACTCAGGGGGCTGAGGCAGGAGAATGGCTTGAACCCAGGAGGCAGATGTTGCAGTGAGCCAAGATCGCACCACTGCATTCCAGCCTGGGTGACAGAGCAAGACTCCATCTCAAAAAAAAAAAAAAAAAAAAAAAAAAAGATGGCATAAACATCCACGGGCAACTTTTTATATGGACATAAATTTTTGTGGAGTTTGTTTTGTTTTGTATTTTGAGACAGGGTCTCGCTCTGTCACCCAAGCTGGAGTGCAGTGGCACTACCATGGCCCACTGCAGCCTCATATTCCCAGACTCAAGCAGTCCTCCCACCTCAGCCTGAGTAGCTGGGACTACAGGCATGCACTTTCTTGCCCAGGTAATTTTTTAAATACTTCTTTGTAGAGACGGAGTCATGCTATGTTGCCAGGGCTGGTCTCAAACTCCTAGGTTCAAACTCCCACCTCAGCCTCAGCTGGGGTTAGAGGTGTGAGCCACCACACCCAGCTCTTATTAAAATCTTTTTTTTTTTTTTTTTTTTTTTGAGGCAGAGTTTTGCCCTGTTGCCCAGGCTGGAGTGCAGTGGCACGATCTCGGCTCACTGCAAGCTCCGCCTCCCAGATTCACGCCATTCTCCTGCCTCAGCCTCCCAAGTAGCTGGGACTACAGGCATCCGCCACGACGCCCAGCTAATTTTTTTTGTATTTTTAGTAGAGATGGGGTTTCACCATGTTAGCTAGGATGGTCTTGATCTCCTGACCTCGTGATCTGCCCGCCTCGGCCTCCCAAAATGCTGGGATTACAGGTGTGAGCCACCACGTATGGCTATATTAAAATCTTTATAAAATTTTAATTCATTTGGATAAATACCAAGGAGCAAGATTGCTGGGTCATATGGTAAGAGTATGTTTAGTTTAAACCTTCTTCAAAGTGGCTGTACCATTTTGCATTCCTACCAGCAATGAGTGAGAGTTCCTGTTGCTCCACATCCTTGCCAGCATTTGGTGTTGTCAGTGTTCTATATTTTGTTTTTTCTAATACACATGTAGTGGTATCATATTGTTGTTTTAATTTGTAGTTCCCTGAGGAGGACATGTGATGATGAACATCTTTTCATATGGTTACTTGGAATCTGTTTATTTTCTTTGGTGAAATGTCTATTTAGGTCTTTTGCCTACTTTAAAAATTAGGTTGTTCAATTTTCTTATTGTCAAGTTTTAAGAGTTGTTTATATATTTTATTATTTTTATTGTATTTATTTTTTATTTTTTTGGGATGGAATTTTGCTCTCGTTGCCCAGGCTAGAGTGCAATGGTACAATCTTGGCTCACTCTGCCTCCGGGTTCAAGTGATTCTCCTGCCTCAGCATCCCAAGTAGCTTGGATTATAGTCATGCGCCACCACGCCCAGCTAATTTCTTGTATTTAATAGAGACGGGGTTTCATCATGTTGGTCAGGCTGGTCTCGAACTCCTGATCTCAGGTGATCCACCTGCCTCAGCCTCTCAGAGTGTTGAGATTACAGGCGCGAGCCTCTGTACCCGACTGGGAGTCGTTTGTATATTTTAGATAACAATACTTTATCAAATGTATCTTTTGCAATTATTTTCTCCCAGTCTGTGGCTTGTCTTTCCATTCTCTTGAGGAATCTGCCTTTTTAACCAGCTCATTCATGCATGCAATAAAGTTTGAGGGTCACTGACACCTGAGAGGTGAGGAAATACTATTTTCAACCATCAAAACATAACAATGCACTTCAGTTTTGCTTGTAAACACAATCCTAGAAATAACACAGATTATAAACATATAATTAATGTAATTAAAGTATACATTGGTGAACTTCACAAAAAATATCCTTATTAGCTCTTATCTAGTTTATGAAAATGGATAGAGCATTAGAAAAAGTCAGGAGACCTGTATTCTAAAGGGAATTTTACTACTAATTAGCCATGTGACCTTAAACTGATCTTTCTCTACATCTCTAGACCCTAGTTTCCTCGGGTGTAAAATGATGGGGATTCATGAGATGAGCTTTAAAGTTCCTGTAGTCCTGTGGCTTCATCAAAGCCAAGACAAGGAGCCTATTTCTATTAATGAAAATCCTGAGTAAACATGGGTGGTATATATTAATAAGAAATGCCTTTGATTTGGCATCTTTTAGACTTTAGGTAACAATCCTCAGAGTTAGGATTTAATGCAGACTTGACTAATGCATAAATTAAGCAAGGTTAGCGTCCCCACCAAAGTGCCACTGTGGTCGGTAAAACAAACCCAGATTGATAATGGCTAAATTTAAATGAGAAAGTGTATGTGTGTATACACAATTACATATAGGGCAGAACATAGAGAATTTCAGACTCAACAGACTTTGTGAATGCAAAGAGAAACAAAAATAGAAACCATCCAATAGCCAGATGGCTGAGCCTTCTATTTTTAAATATATCATGAGTTCTGTGGGAGTGTGTCAATGAGTAGAACTAAGAAAAATGTGGTAACCTTTAGCGTTTCTGTGTTTTAAACAAAACAATATCACACAAGGTGTCAAATAGCACGGAAACTATATAATGAAATGAAAGAAGTGAGTGCTTTTTAAGTCCATCAAGCCCAGCCTCTAATATTACACCATGATTCAAAGCACTAATCAAACGTTCTTCATGCTTGAAGCTGCAAGTTATTTACAATGACTGTAATATTTCCAAGAAATACCGAAATTAGTAGGTGAAGTTTCCTTTTTCCCCCTTCTCGTATTTCTACACTTAACTTCTTTTCAAATGCCCTAATATAGTCATGGCGTAGCCACAAAACGTGACAAAATAAACACATCCATGGGTCATCGATGAGCCAAACTTTGCGAAACATCTAAGAAAATGTGTTTGAAAAAGAACTGCACAGTTTAGAATTTTAGAGTAACTCATGAATCAGCTAACCCAGTCAGAAGATTACTCACTTAAGAATGATATAATTACTTTCAGTTTGCTTAAAGCCAGGGAAAAGTTGACACAGCAATTAAAGGAAAATGGGTGAAAAAAAATAGAGTTACATTATACCGACTAAATTCAGGCTGTTCCAAGGAATAGGCCCAAAGCTTATTTGAGGAAAGATTATCTTGACAAATTGGATAAACATTTTCTGCATGACAGGACGCTGATGGAGAGTCTGTTCTGCAAGCACACCTGGTGGTGGTTTGCTTCGTGTTTGACCAAGGTGTTCAGCTTGCCCGAGTTCTCCCAGGGGCTTTGTTTAACGTTTGGCAGGTAGGGGCAGAGCCAGGGTAGGCCTTGGTAACGGTTGTTGGGCTCTGCAGATGTCTTACCCCACCCCAGCCCCACCCCCACCCCCATCTCCCCATTTGGGTTAAAACAACTCTTGGCTAGACCAGTCCACAAAAGGCAACACCAGACTTTAACAAACAGTTCATGCTTAAGGAGGCCTGCGGTCTAATGTTCCTAAGGCAAATAAAAATGGCAAATGCAAATAAATGCATCAACACTCCCCTCTTTTTTGGCTTCTTTCCATAGTCAACTGGGATGGAGAGGTCAGGTCCAACACAGGGAATTACTATGGATGTGAACTTTCCAGCACACGAAGCATCCTGGTGCCAGGGAGAGAAAGTACAAATTTGGAGCATTTCTGCTCCAGGCCATGCTTACCTGGGCCCAAATGACTATAGATATGGAGAATCAGTGGCCTCCTGTAAAGTTTTTGTAGTAACTCTGATGTTCTCAAATTGTCTAAAAGTCTTGGGCATCCTGAAACTGTGTCTTTGCTATAACTTGGCATCCTTGAGATGCAATCACCCTAGAGGCAGTAATATGAGAATGGCTTCTTAGTGTTGGCCATTTGATATTTTCTAGTGCTGCCTTATCATTCAGGAAAGCACTAATTTGGGGAGCAGTATACCTAGAAATGTCATTAGACAGTGTGGGGATTTCCACTGCATTCAGGACCCACAGAGTGAAATGAACAATCCCGCTGTTAGAACAATTTTGCATTTTGTTAGGTCAATTTGGTTCAACCAAAATTGCTTTGTGTCAACTAGTTTTAAGCCTGAGTTAACTTTTAGCTTATCCAGTGGTTCCAAACATAAACACCTCACATTACTGTGTTGGATACACTGGTTAGAATTTGACTCAGGAATAACAGTGGTTTTAATTTGTTAATTTTTTAAGTCCTTGGGAAGTTATTCCCAGGTGCCAGGATGTGAAGCACCATGGAGCTCCACCCTCTACAAAGTCCACTTTGCAATTTTCAAAGGAAAACTTCAGTTTCATAGATTATAAATCCACACTCTCATCTTCAATGTGAACACACCTCCTTTCTCTCTCCAACCATTGCTTCATTTCTCTGCCCCCCCTTAATTTTTCTCAACAAATAAACAAACTGAATACCGTAAAAATCAAATCCTAGGAAAAACCAGAACAATGACACTGCTTGATTGGAAGTCAGATGACCTTGAATGTATGTCTACTGCATCCCTAGACATATCTTGTATAATCCTCACCCAGGGAAATAAGTATTATTTATCTTCACCTTAAGTATGTGAAATGTGAAGTTCAGAGGACATTAAGTTACAAGTCCATGTTTACACAGCTAGAATGTCAAGAAGCCAGGAGTTATTTTCAGTGACTTTGTCCTTGATTCAGTCCCAGGGCTCATTTTCCAAGACTACATTTCTATGTCTTTTAAAGATTATAGAGTTGGCCGGGCGCAGTGGCTCACGCCTGTAATCCCAGCACTTTGGGAGGCCGAGGCGGGCGGATCACAAGGTCAGGAGATCGAGACCATCCTGGCTAACACGGTGAAACCCCGTCTCTACTAAAAATACAAAAAATTAGCCGGGCGAGGTGGCAGGCGCCTGTAGTCCCAGCTACAAGGGAGGCTGAGGCAGGAGAATGGCGTGAACCCCGGGGGGCGGAGCCTGCAGTGAGCCGAGATCGCGCCACTGCACTCCAGCCTGGGTGAAAGAGCGAGACTCCGTCTCAAAAAAAAAAAAAAAAAAAAAGATTATAGAGTTGGCAAGGCACAGTGGCTCACGCCTGTAATCCCAGCACTTTGGGAGGCCGAGGCGGGCAGATCATTTGAGGTAAGGAGTTCAAGACCAGCCTGGCCAATATGGTGAAACCCCATCTGTACTAAAAATACGAAAAAATTAGCCAGGCATGGTGGCATACACCTGTAGTCCCAGCTACTTGGGAGGCTGAGGCAGCAGAATCACTTGAACCCGGGAAGCGGAGGTTGCAATGAGCCAAGATCATGCAATTGCACTCCAGCCTGGGCAACATAGCAAGGCTCTGTCTCAAAAAAAAAAAAAAAAAATAGCAAAGAGTGGTGGTGCATGCTACTCGGGAGGCTGAGGCAGGAGAATCGCTTGAACCCAGGAGGTGGAGGTTGCAGTAAGCCAAGATTGTGCCATTGCATGCCAGCCTGGGCGACAGAGTGAGACTCCATCTCAAAAAAAAAAAAAAAAAAAGATAGAATCAAAGTTGATGACTTTTCCTGGTAATATTTCAGAGCATTAAAAAAAGTTTTAGTGATATATGTTAATTATATCTTATCTTTTAAGCTTGACATTCAAAATAAAATTTTAAATGTAGTTTACTGGCAGGTTTTTTTCCCAATGGGAGGTGTTCTGACGTTATTTGAATCTGAGTTGAAATCCTGTGTCTGGCTGTGTGATCATGAATTCATTACTTAGCCTTTAGTGGCCTGTTTCTGAATCTGTAAAATAAAAATAAAAATAGTTACCTCCCAGGGTTGAATTTATTTATGCTGCAATTTATCCTTAGACATTATCTGTCTCTCTCAGTAGACTATGAGCTTCTTTTAAGCATGAACTTTGTCTTCGCCATCTATGTATCCTTCATTTATTTCATTGGGTTGTGCATATACTATTTGTTGAATAAATAAATTGTTTCTATAATTGCATTTGTCACATGTTAGGATCTCAATAACAGTTTTATTTTCCTTTTTTCTTTTCTTTTTAAGGACTAATAAGGTGTTTATCAGAGAAGAGGTGAAAAACTGCTCAAATAATTTTAGGCACTGTAAACAAAAATGGAAGAGATACACAACTGTATCCTTTTTGATGGAGGCAAAGGAGTCTCTTCAAGTGATCCATATCGGTACAGGGAGATGTCTGAACAGGTGCATTACGACATGATGCCCACAAGCCCAGGTCATATAATGGAAAAGTCAATGTCCAGATTATCAAAGAATTAAGAGAACACAATGGGTCATCTTCCATATGCTTCAGAAATGCTGAAGAAGCAGTTGAAGAATTGGTCTTGCCATTCTCTAGGAATCACGTTGCTGTCTAATTCATTTGGTTGCTGCTTCTTCACCTCTGTGAAGGTATTGAGACTGCATAGGGGACAAAAGAAGCCAAAGAAAAATGATTAAATACAAAAGAAGGCAAAATATTTGCTCATATTTTATACATAAGTAATATTGGAGGTCACACCTTTCCTGAGATCAGTCTGGATTCCAGGTCTGATTTTAGAGAGTACGAAAACATTTGCCTATAGGTATTAAATTATTCAAATAGAGGGTGCAAGAGGAGGCAGACAAATGAAGGAAAGGGTACTAATTTGAGGGAAAAAGACACTGAAGGACCTGGTTATGCCAGGTAGTAGTCACCTTGGGCCAGTAACTTCAGTTATTTATTTTCATGGCCATCTGTTTCCTCCCTGGAAAACTAGAGAAGAATGGGGGTTGGTTTCAACTCTGTTGTCAAAATGTGTATGTGGCAGTGGGGAGGGTTTTTTTTTTTTTTTTTTTTTTTTGAGACAGTCTTACTCTGTCACCCAGGCTGCAGGGCAGTGGCTGGTCTCAACTCACTGCAACCTCTGCCTCCAAGGCTCAAGCGATCCTCCCACCTCAGCTTCCTAAGAAGCTGGTACTACAAGTGTACATGCAGCTAATTTTTGTATTTTTTGTAGAGACAGGGTCTCGAACTCCTGGGCTCAAGCAATCTACCTGCCTCAGTCTCCCAAAGTGCTGAGATGACAGGCATGAGCCACCGCACCCAGCCAATGTTTTTATAATATGATTTTTCTGCAACTATATTTGCTGGAGAAAATCACACCACTGTGTTGACCAGTCATGATCACACATCAAGAGGACTGTCTTACATCTTTTCATCTCTTCTGTAACTTCCAACTTATCCCTACATTCTCACCTCTCAGCTTCACTTTCAACCAATGAATCTACCTCATCTTTCATCTAGAGCTATACTGTTCAATGGTAGCTACTAGCCACATGAAGCTATTTAAATTTAATTAATTTAAATTAAAAACTCAGTGCCTGAGTTGCACTAACCACATCGCAAATGTTAAACAGCCACGTCTCCCCTTACTATCATACTGGACTGTGTAGATATAGAACATTTTCACCATCTCAGAAATTTCTATTTAACAGCGCTGGTCTAATGTAGAGGAATCCCCTCATCTACTCAACCCTGACTCTCTAGACCTGTCTGCAATATATGTCCATCTACCTTCCCTTTTGTGCCAATGAAAGAGGTGTCCCTGATTCTATCAGAGAACCAGCCCCTCCACGTGTCATCTCACCAACTCAAGGACCTTGCTTTCTGTCTCACCATTCTGTGTTGTAATGTTTCCCCTTTATACTGAATTATTTTTGTTGACAAAATGTCAAATCTTTAAAAAAAAAATATTTCCCACTTCTGAGAAATGAAATAGACTTACTTTTTCTTATTACTCCTGCTAAGTACAATGAAAAACTTTGGACATTTTATATATAAATATATCTATATATAATATATAGATATATCTAATGTATAGATATATGTTGATATTACATATATCTAATATATAGAGATATAGATATATGTAGATATTACATATATATTTACATTGATATTGTATGTAAAATACATTGATAAGAAATATACATATATATACACACACACACACACACACACACATACACACACATATCAAGGCTCAGCTCAGAAAGATGAAGAGAAAAGCCATGCTGGCTAGAAAACTTGGGGCCCGCCGGGCACGGTGGCTCACGCCTGTAATCCCAGCACTTTGGGAGGCCAAGGCGGGTGGATCACGAGGTCAGGAGATGGAGACCATCCTGGCTAACACGGCGAAACCCTGTCTCTACTAAAAATACAAAAAATTAGCTGGGCGTGGTGGCCGGCGCCTGTGGTCTCAGCTACTCAGGAGGCGGAGGCAGGAGAATGGCATGAACCCAGGAGGTGCAGCTTGAAGTGAGCCAAGATCTTGCCACTGCACTCCAGCCTGGGCGACAGAGCCAGACTCCGTCTCAAAAAAAAAAAAAAAAGAAAGAAAAGAAAAGAAAACTTGGGGCCCAAAGGAAAACACAGTAGTGAATTTCCTGGGTTTTCTTTTTGCCTCATATATCTCAGACTCAGAGCTAAACGAGCTGGCAACCCAGAAATGCTAATAAGTGCAGACAAAACCACCCCAACAAAAACCTGCTCTCTCTTGCCGAAGAACCAGGGAAGGGGCAACCTAGGAAAACAGAGAAGTTTTAGATAATAACTGCTTCACTGCAGCCAAACACTACAGAAAAACTATGGCACCACCTCCACACAGGCCAGCAAAGGCCAAGTAGGGACCTAGAATTTCACCCTTGTGAGACTGTGGGAAGTGACACAGCACCCACACTGGGATGGTGTCAGAGAAGGCCAAACAGAGACCTAGGATTGTCATCCCTACTGGCCAGTAACGTGACTCTACTCCCACCCCAGTTTTCAGTAGAGATACCTACAGATTCTAGACTTTTACCCACTCCTGGCAGTAATATGCATTCCTTCCCATCACCACTGAATAGGGTCGAGGGAAGCCTAGTGGAGAGTCAACGATGTTCACCAGCACCAGTGGTAATAAGGCCACTGCAGTGTCAGTGGAGACCACGCCAGGAGCTGGAACTTCCTGTGTATTAGTAACAAGGAGCACCCCCATCTCAGGCATAAACAGAAGCTTAATAATTGAGCTGGATTTCTGTGTCAAGATGGCAATGATGAGGTGGCACTCTTCCTTCCCTAGCAAGAGAGATGTCAGAGAAAGCCAACTAAAACAGAATTTTTAAATAAGACGCAGAGTTTCAAAACATAATATGAAAGTATCATTTTCAATGAAAAATCATTCATCTCCTCAGGAACCAGGAAGATTTCAAAAGAAAAGAGACAATCCGTATATTCCAATTCCAAGACAACAGAGACATTAGAATTAACTCACAAAGATTTTAAAGCAGCCACAGTAAAAATGCTTCAGTGAGGCCGGGTGCAGTGGCTCACCCCTGTAATCCCAGCACTTTGGGATGCCTAGGTGGGCAGATCACCTGAGCTCAGGAATTTGAGACCAGCCTGGCCAACATGCCGAAACCCCGTCTCTACTAAAAATACAAAAATTAGCTGGGCGTGGTGGTGCACACCTGTAATCTCAGCTACTCAGGAAGCTGAGGCAGGAGAATCGCTTGAACCCAAGAGGCGAAGGTTGTAGTGAACTGAGATCCCGCCATTGCATTTCAGCCTGGGCAACAGAGTGAGACTCAATCTCAAAATAAATAAATAAATAAATAAATAAATAAATAAATAAATAAATAAAAGCTTCAGTGAGCAACAGCTACAAACATGCTTCAAACAAAAACAAATAAAAGAAAGCAAGCCTGAGCAAAAAAAAAAGCAAAACAAAACAGAAGACACGATAAAAGAGTGAAAGGAACATTTTAGTACTTTAAAATACAAAAACCAAAGTAAAAAACTTAGAGAATGGACATAACAGCAGAATGAGAGGGACAGGTGAAATCATCACTAAGCTGAAAGACCAACAGGAATTACCCAGTCTGAACAGTAAAGAGAAAAAAAAAATAGACCAAAAAAAAGAGACAGACCCTCAGGGATCTTTGGTACTACACCAAAATGTCTACTATTTGTGTCACTGAAATCTCAGAAGGCGGGGAGAAACAGGGCAGGGCTTAAAAGTCCCAAATTTGAAAGCAGACATAAACCTAAGGGCTCAACAAGCTGAGCAAACCGTAAGCATCAATCTCCCAGGCTCAAGTGATCCTCCCACCTCAGCCTCTTAAGTAGCTGGGATTACAGGCGTGCACCACCATGTCCAGATACTTTTTAAATTTTTTGTAGAGACAGGGTCTCACTATGTTGCCCAGGCTAGTGTCAAACTACTGAATTCAAATGACCCTTTTGCCTCAGCCTCCCAAAATACTGGGGTTATACGTGTAAGCCCAGTTGAAAAACACCTTTGTAGCATCTAGGGAAAAAATAATACCTTACTTATAAATAAAAAGCATCAGAATGACAGCAGATTTCTCATTAGAAACCATGCAGACTAGAAAAAAGTGACTCAATATTTTTTAGGTACTGAGAGAAAATAATTGTCAATATAGAACCCTATATTATTTAATTTTATCATTTCAAATAGTAAATAAAACTGACTGTCCTTGAGCAGGGGAGGATTTTTTCCTGCCTTGAGACTGGAAAAAAAAAAACAAACCAAGAACCCTATACCTGGTGAAAAATATTCTTCAGAAATGAAGAAGAAATAAAAATATTCTCAGAAGAAGGTAAACTATGAGAATTTGTTGTTAGCAGATCTACTTTAAAGAAGATCTGGCCAGTTTTGGTGGCTCCTGCCTATAATCCCAACACTTTGAGAGGTTGAGATGGGAGGACCACTTGAGCTCAGGAGTTCAAGACCAGCCTGGGTGACATAGCGAGACTCCATCTCTACGAAAAATAAATAAATAAATACATACATATATGGACACACAAATATATACATACATATTTATATATACATATTTTTGAGACAGATACTCTGTCACCCAGGCTGGAGTACAGTAGTGTGATCTTGGCTCACTGCAACCTCCATCTCCTGGGTTCAAGTGATCCTCCTGCTTCAACCTCCCAAGGAGCTGGGATTACAGGCATCTGCCACCACACCCAGCTAATTTTTGTATATTTTTAGTGGAAACGGGGTTTCACCATGTTTGCCAGGCTGGTCTCGAACTCCTGACCTCAAGTGATCCACCTGCCTCAGCCTCCCAAAGTGTTGGGATTACAGGCGTGAGCCACCATGCCCAGCCTTACAAAAAAAATTTAAAAATTATCTGGGCATGGCAGGGCGCAGTAGCTCACACCTGTAATCCCAGCACTTTGGGAGGCCGGGGAGGATGGATCACCAGATCAGGAGATCAAGACCATCCTGGCTAACACAGTGAAACCCAGTCTCTACTAAAAATACAAAAAATTAGCTGGACGTGGTGGTGAGCACCTGTAGTCCCAGCTACTCAGGAAGCTGAGGCAGGAGAATGGCATAAACCTGGGAGGCAGAGCTTGCAGTGAGCTGAGATTGTGCCACTGCACTCCGGCCTGGGCGACAAAGCAAGACTCTGTCACAAAAAAAAAAATTATCTGGGCATGGTGTTGTGCACCTGTAGTTCCAGCTACTTTGGAGGCTGTGACAGGAAAATCACTTGAGCCCAGGAGGCTGAGGCTATGGGGAGCCATGATTGTGCCACTGTACTCCAGCCTGGGCAACAGAGCAAGACCCTGTCCCCCAAAAAATATAAATGTATCTAATGAAAGTTCTCTAAACAGAAAGGAAGGTTGGGCATGATGGCTCACATTTGTAATCCCAGTGCTTTAAAAGGCCAAGGTGGAAAGATTGCTTGAAGCCAGGATTTTGAGACTAGCCTTTATCTACAATAAATAAATAAACAGAAAAAGCATTAAAAAAGAAGAAATCTTGGGATATCAAGAAGGAAGAAAGAACATAATAACCAAAAATATGGGTAAACTCAATAGGCTTTTATTTTCCTCTTGAATTTTCTAAATTATGTTATATATGGCCAGCATTTTTAAAAGCTATAGAAACAGATACACTCAGAAACACTATAGCTAAATCAAAATGGAATTCTAAAAATATTCAAATAATCCATAGGAAGGCAGAAAACAGAAAGCAGAGTAATGAAAAACGGGAAAAAAAAACATAGTGGAAGATTTAAGTGCCATTATATATAAATAAATACATTAAATGTAAATGCTTTAAATACAGCAATTAGAAAACAGAGATTGGGGCCAGGCATAGTGGCTCATGCCTGCAATCCGAGCACTTTGGGAGGCCAAAGTGGGAGGACTGCTTGAGGCCAGGAGTTCAAGACCACCCTGGTCAACATAGTGAGACTCTGCATCTATTTTTTGTTGTTGTTTAAAAAAAAAGTTTTTAAAGAAAATAAAATGGGGATTGGCAGGGTGGATTAAAAGCAAAATATAACTATGTGCTGTCTACAAGAAACTCACTTCAAGTCTAATGATACAGTCAGATTGAAAGTAAAAGGGTGGAAAAGATATACCAAGCAAACGTGAAGCAAAGGAAAGCCAGAATAGTTATATTAATATCAGATAAAGTAGACTTCAGAGCAAAGAGGATACTAGAGACAGAAAAGTACAATATAATAATAAAAAGGTCAATCAAGAACAGATAGCAATTCTAACTATTAATATGTATGCACCAAACAACAAAGCTGCAAAATATGTAAAGCAAAACTGATAGAACTGAAAGGAGCAATAGACAAATTCACAATTATAATAGGAGATTTCAACACCACTCTCTCAACAAATGATAGAACAATAGACTGAAAATCAGTACACATACAGAAGACCTCACCAATACCATTAGCCAGCAAGATCTAATTGACATAGACCACTTCACCCAACAATAGCAGAATACATTTTCTTCTTTTTTCTTTTATTTATTTATATTTTTTATTTTTATTTATTTACTTTTTTTGAGAGGGAATCTTGCTCTGTCACCAGGCTGGAATGCAGTGGCGCAATCTTGGCTCACTGCAACCTCCACCTCCTGGATTCAAGCGATTCTTCTGTCTCAGCCTCCCGAGTAGCTGGGATTACAGGCGTGCACCACCACAGCCAGCTAAGTTTTTGTATTTTTAGTAGAGACAGGGTTTCACCATGTTGGCCAAGATGGTCTCAATCTCCTGACGTTGTGATCTGCCCACCTCAGCCTCCCAAAGTGCTGGGATTACAGGCGTGAGCAACCACACCAGGCCTCTCTCTCTCTCTCTCTCTCTCTATATATATATATATATATATAAAATATATATATGTAAATAAATATATATTATATATGTATATTTTTTAATGGAAGTAGAGACATAGTCCCCACTATGTTGCCCAGGCTAACCTCAAACTCCCAGACTCAAGCAATCCTCCCACCTTGGTCTCCCAAAGTGCTGGGATAAAAGGTGCGAGCCATCATGCCTGGCAAGAATACAAATTATTTTTACATGCCCATAAAACATATACCAAGGTAAACCATATCCTGGGCCTTGAAACAAACCTCAACACATTTAAGAGAATTGAAATCATGCAAAGTATGTTCTCCAACCAAAACATAATCAAATTACAAATCAATAACAAAAGGATAACAGGAAAATCTTCAAACACTTGGAAACTACACAATATACTTCTAAGTAATCCATGAGTCAAAGATAAAGTCTCAAAGGAAATGAAAAAAATAAATTGAACTGGATGAAAATGAAAAATATACTAAGATTCGTGGGACCTACCTAAAGCAATACTAAAAGGGAAATTTATAGCATTAAATGCATACATTAGAAAAGAGGGAGTCTCAAATACAGATCTAAGTTCCCCACTAAAAATAAAAAACAACCTGGCTGGGCGCGGTGGCTCAAGCCTGTAATCCCAGTGCTTTGGGAGGCCGAGGCGGGCGGATCACAAGGTCAGGAGATCGAGACCATGGTGAAACCCCGTCTCTACTAAAAAAATACAAAAAAAATTAGCCAGGCGTGATGGCGGGCGCCTGTAGTCCCAGCTATGCGGGAGGCTGAGGCAGGAGAATGGCGTGAACCCGGGAGGCAGAGCTTGCAGTGAGCCGAGATCGTGCCACTGCACTCCAGCCTGGGCGACAGAGCAAGACTCCGTCTCAAAAAAAAAAAAAAAAAAAACAACCTAAGCTACCACTTTAAAACCTAGGAAAAGAAAAGCATAATAAACCCAAAGCAATCAGAAAGAGCAAGACAATGAGGTAAGAGGAGAAATCAGTAAAATTGAAAAGAAAAAATGATAGAGAAAATCAATGAAACAAAAAGATGGTTCTCTGAAGAAATCAACAAAATTGACAAATCTCTGCCAAGACTGACAAAGAAGCCTGGGCAATATACCCAGACCCCATTTCTAAAAAAATTTTTAAATTTTAAATAACTTATCTGGGCATAGTGGAACATGCCTGTATTCCCAGCTACTCAGGAGGCTTAGGTGGGAGGACTGCTTGAGCCCAGGATTTCAAGGCTGCAGTGAGCTATAATTGTGCCACTGCCCTCCAGCCTCAGTGAAAAAGCAAAATTCAAATTACCAATATTATAAATGAAACATTGACTATCACTCTAGACCCCACAGACAACAAAAGGATAATAGAATATTAAAACAACTACACGTGCATAAATTTAACAACTTAAATGTAATGTGCCAAGCCCTCAAATAACACAAAGTACTCACCAAAAATGAATAGATAATTTAAATAGTCCCAAATCTATTAACGAATTGAATTTATAATTTTAAAACTTCTCAAAAAGAAATCACCATGCCCAGAAGTTTTCACTGGAGAATTCTTCCAAATGTTTAAAGGAGAATTAACATAAATTTTGCACAATTTCTTCCAAAATATAGAAGGGGTGTGTGGGGGCAGGGGAGAGATTTCCAATTCATTTCATGACGTAAAATAATACCAAAACCAGACAGAATTGTACCAAAAAACCCCACTACAGATCCAGATTCTTTTTTTTTTTTTTTTTTTTTTTTTGAGACAGAGTTTTGCTCTTGTTGCCCAGGCTGAAGTGCAATGGCGCGATCTTGGCTCACCACAACCTCTGCCTCCTGGGTTCAAGCGATTCTCCTGCCTCAGCCTCCTGAGTAGCTGGGATTACAGACATGCATCACCACGCCCGGCTAATTTTGTATTTTAATTAGAGATGGGGTTTTTTCATGTTGGTCAGGCTGGTCTCAAACTCCCGACCTCAGCTGATCCGCCTGCCTTGGCCTCCCAAAGTGCTGGGATTACAGGCGTGAGCCACCGTGCTGGGCCACATCCAGATTCTTTATGAATGTAGACATAGAAATTTTAAAACAAGTAAATTATTTAATTAATTATATTAGCAAATAGAATTAACATATTTTGTTAACAAACAGAATTCAGTAATATATAAAAGTAATATAGGTCTGGCACAGTGGCTCATGCCTGTAATCCGAGCACTTTGAGAAGCCAGGGCAGGTGGGTCACCTGAGGTCAGGAGTTCGAGCCCCGCCTGGCCAACATGGTGAAACCCTGTCTCTACTAAAAATACAAAAATTAGCTGAGTGTGGTGATATGTGCCTGTAATCCCAGCTACTTGGGAGCCTGAGGTAGGAGAATGCTTGAACCCAGGAAGCGGAGGTTGCAGTGAGCCGAGATCGCACCACTGCACTCCAGCCTGAGAGACAGAGCAAGGCTCCATCTCAAAAAAAAGTAACATAATGTAAATGTAATATATAAAAAGAATTATACAAATGACCCATGACCAAGTGAGATTTATTTCAAGCATGCAAGGCTGATACAGTATTTAAAAATTGCCTGGGCACAGAGGTTCACACCTGTAATCCCAACACTTTGCGAGGCTGAGGCATAAGGATCACTTGAGCTCAAGAGTTCAACACCAGCCTAAGCAACATAGTGAGACTTTGTCTTTACTAGAAATCAAAAAAATTGGCTGGGCATGATGGCATGTACCTGTAGTCCTAGCTAATCAAGAGACTGAGGTGGGAAGATAACTTGAGCCCTGGAGATCAAGCCGGCAGTGACTTATGATTGTGTCACTGCACTGCAGTGCAACAGAGAGAGACCCTATCTCAAAAAAATTTAAAAATATAAAAATTTGGAAACTAATTAATATAACCCACCATATTAACAGGCTAAAAAATTACATTATTATGTCAATGGATACAGAAAAATCTTATGACAAAATTCAACACCAATTTATTATTTCAAAAACTTTTGGAGGCGGGGTACAGTGACTCACGCCTATAATCCCAGCACTTTGGGAGGCTGAGGTGGGTGGATCACCTGAGTTCAGAAGTTTGAGATTACCTTGGCCAACATGGTGAAACCCCGTCTCTACTAAAAATACAAAAAAATTAGGTATGGTGACTCATGCCTGTAATCCCAGCTACTCAGGAGGCTGAGGAGGAGAATCGCTTGAATCTGAGAGGTGGAGGTTGCAGTGAGCCGAGATTGCGCCATTGCACTCCAGCCTGGGCAACAGAAAAAAAAAAAAAAATACCTGGAAAAATAGGTATAGAAAAGAACTGTGAGCTGGGCGCGGTGGCTCACGCCTGTAATCCCAGCACTTTGGGAGGCAGAGGCGGGCAGATCACGAGGTCAGGAGATTGAGACCACGGTGAAACCCCGTCTCTACTAAAAATACAAAAAATTAGCTGGGCGCAGTGGCGGGCGCCTGTAGTCCCAGATACTCGGGAGGCTGAGGCAGGAGAATGGCGTGAACCCGGAAGGCGGAGCTTGCAGTGAGCCGAGATCCCACCACTGCACTCCTGCTTGGGCGACAGAGCGAGACTCATTCTCAAAAAAAAAAAAAAAAAAAAGAAAGAAAAGAAAAGAACTGTGAGATGGATGGGGACAGGAAGTGTCCCTGCAAGAGATAATGAGGGAAAGAAATCAGGCAGTGACAGTAGAAAATATTTAAAGGTTAAAATTGATAAGACTATGATTGATTGAACGTGGGGATGGAGACAGAAATGAAAAAAGCAAGGCTGGGCGCAGTGGCTCACGCCTGTAATCCCAACACTTTGGGAGGCCAAGGCCAGCAGATCACGAGGTCAAGAGATCGAGACCATCCTGGCTAACGCTGTGAAACCCCGTCTCTACTAGAAATACAAAAAAATTAGCCGGGCATGGTGGCGGGTGCCTGTAGTCCCATCTGCTCAGGAGGCTGAGGCAGGAGCATGGCGAGAAACCAGGAGGCAGAGGTTGCAGTGAGCCGAGATCGCGCCACTGCGCTCCAGCCTGGGTGACAGAGCAAGACTCCGTCTCGTTAAAAAAAAAAAGGAAAAAGAAAAAAAGGAAGTAGTCCACATTGTCTCCTACATTTCTGTCTTCAATAACCAGGTAGGTGGTGGGGGAAAGGGGTGTGTTTACGAGAGAGGTCTTGCATTAGAAGGAGTAGATTGTGGAGGATCAAGAAACTTTAGGTGATCCATTCCAGTATGCCTGGGAGTGGTGAAGACAAAGACAAGCAAACGAGAAGAGTCCCTTTGAGAGTTCTTCCAGTAAAAATAATTGGTGAATCACCACGACCTTGGGTTTAAACAAGAAGCACTCAAATACTAGAACTCAAATGAACACTGATGGTGATACCAAGAAAAAAGCCCCACTAGGCGCAGTGGTTCAGGCCTGAAATCCCAGCACTTTGGGAAGCCACGACGGGTGGCTCGCTTGAAATCAGGAGTTCAAGACCAGCCTGGCTAACATGGTGAAATCTTGTCTCTACTAAAATATAAAAATTAGCCAGGCGTGGTGGTGGGCATCTGTAATTTCAGGTACTCAGGAGGCTGAGGCAGGAGAACCACTTGAACCTGGGAAGTGGCGGTTGCAGTGAGCCAAGATCGCGCCACTGCACTCCAACCTGGGTGACAGAGTAAGACTCAGTCTCAAAAAAAGAAAAGCCCCAATATTAATCCTTGCCCCCAGAATGTTATCAATCTGTCATTAAAACACACTGGTTTTTGGCCGGGAACAGTGGCTCATGCCTGTAATCCCAGCACTATGGGAGGCCGAGGTGGGTGGATCACTTGAAGTCAGGAGTTCAAGACCAGCCTGGCCAAAATGGTGAAACCCTGTCTCCACTAAAGACACAACAATTAACTGGGTGTGGTGGCTGGCACCTGTAATCCCAGCTACTCAGGAGGCTGAGGCCGGAGAATCGCTTGAACCCTGGAGGCGGAGCTTGCAGTGAGCCGAGATCACGCCACTGCACTCCAGCCTGGGCGACAGAGCAAGACTCCATCTCAAAAAACAAACAAACAAACAAACAAAAAACTGGTTTTCAAGAGATCAGCAAAGAAAAGACAGTGGCAGTTCAGACTTGAAGTGGCCAAAGGCAGAGTAATGACACCACTCTGGTGAGTTGCTGTGCTTACATCTGCTTTTCAAAAAGCCACTGTCCTCCTCCTTTTGCATCTGAATAAGGAACAAGGAAATACCACGTATGTGATGTGACAGGATGCCAGCAGAGAAGCCTCGGTCACTTGTGTAAAATAAGCACAACCCTATTCTGCCATGTCCACTTGGTCTTAGCCCGTGTGACTTTCTGCCCCCCAACTCTCTTCTCTTTTACCTCTCATTATCCTACATCTCCCCTAGAGCATGTGGCTCTATTCCTCACATCCCAGCTTTGTCATTAATTAGGTTGTTCATTGCGTTTCCATTTGAGGACTACAGAGCTCAAAGGTCCTTAAAAAAAAAAAAAAAAACAGGCCAACAGGCCAGGCGCCATGGCTCATGCCTGTAATCCCAGCACTTTGGGAGGCCGAGGAGGGTGGATCATCCAAGGTCAAGAGTTCCAGAACAGCCTGACCAAACTGGTGAAACCCTGTCTCTACTAAAAAATACAAAAATTAGCTGGGCGTGGTGGCTGGCGCCTGTAATCCCAGCTACTCGGGAAGCTAAGGCAGGAGAATCACTTGAACCTGGGAGGCAGAGGTTGCAGTGAGCTGAGATCGCGCCACTGTGCTCCAGCCTGGGCGACAGAGTGAGACTGCATCTCAAAAACAAAAAAACTAAAACATATTCCTCCTATTACAGGTACCCCTTTTCTGATCAAGAAACTTTCGTTTGCCTCCACGTACCAGGCAACTATGTGCTTTCCTTCTGCTGTTTGCAGTCTTAGTCACAACCCCATGGAAGGATTAGGTGCAAATGTCACTCTGCTGTTTCCTTCGGTAGATTATGTGAGTATAAATCGGATTGTGTAAGTGCATATTAGCTCTTTCCCTTCAATGCTAATACAGCAAGCTGTATTTGAGATCTTTTTTACTTCCTTGCAGAAGGATAGAATAAGAAAGTAAGGGGTCACAACTTTCTTTCTCTTGGCAAGCAGAAATATTGAACTGAGAAGGCTGCCAAACTGCCAATCTCCGTATGAAATGTATCCAATAACCTAGGGATTAAAATTCAGGATGGCCACTAACTGTTCTCATGGAGCCTACTGGAAACGATTTCTTTATGAAGATTTCTAAGGAGCCCCTTCCAGTGCAGTCACAACAGTAAGGCCTCCCATGTGATAGAGAGAGCAGAGCAAATAACACCTTTATGAGAGATTAAAATAGTAACAGGTAAACTGCACAGGCTGCACCATTCTCTGTGGTAGTCCAACAAAGCTAATCTCAACACTGTTTACTCTCAACACTCCTGTAAACTCAGATCCCACTTGTCTCTCACAGTTGTGTGTACCAGAGCACCTGAAAGTGAGATCTGGGAGCAGTGTTGCTTTGTGGACTGATTGTTACTGGTTAGCCACAGGTGTAGAAATTGAGAGTGAGTCTTCAGAGTGATTTATAGCAACCCAACATAATATTTTTGTGTATAATAGTTTAAAAGTTAGACGTCTTTTCAAAATATCACATTTCTAATAATGTATTTTTTTCTTTGTTTTTACAAAAGTATAAATCAGCTGAGGATTAGGAAATTTTTTACTTTTATTCTTATTTATTTATTTTTTAAGAGACAGGGTTCTCACTCTGTTGCTCAGACTAGGGTGTAGTGATATGATCATAGCTCACCATAACTTCCCCAGCTTTAGGGCTCAAGCAATCCTCCTGATTCAGCCTCTGAGTAGCTGGCACTACAGGCACAAGCTACCACACCTGGCTAGAAAGTTTTTTTGAAGATCTGGATGGCTGGGGATGGTGGCTCACACCTGTAATCCCAGCACTTTTGGAGGCCAAGGCAGAAGGGTCACTTTAGCCCAGGTTTAGACCAGCTGGGGCAACATAGTAAGACCCCCCGCCATCCCCAACCTATACAGAAAAATTTTTAAATTAGCAGGGTGTGGTGGTACACACCTACAGTCCCAGCTACTCTAAAGGCTGAGGCAGGAGGATTGCTTGTGCCCAGGAACTAGAGGTTACAGTGAGCTATGATTACACCATTGCACTCCAGTCTGGGCAACAGAGTGAGACCTTGTCTCAAAATCATCATTAACGTCATCATCATCATCATTTATTGCATATTTCAAAATAGCTAGAAGAGAAAATTTGCAATGTTTCCAACACATAGAAAAGATAGTCTACGGCCATCTACATACCACCCTGAACGCGCCCAATCTCGTCTGATCTCAGAAGCTAAGCAGAGTCAGGCCTGGTTAGTACTTGGATGGGAGACCGCCTGGGAATACCGGGTGCTGTAGGCTTGTCCGGGCGCAGTGGCTCACTCCTGTAATCCCAGCACTTTGGGAGGCCGAGGAGAGTGGATCACAAGGTCAGGAGATCGAGACCATCCTGGCTAACACGGTGAAACCCCATCTCTACTAAAAACAGAAAAATTAGCCAGGCGTGGTGGTGGGTGCCTGTAATCCCAGCTACTCAGGAGGCTGAGGCAGGAGAATGGCATGAACCCAGGAGGTGGAGGTTGCAGTGAGCCGAGATCGCGCCACTGCACTCCAGCTTGGGTGACAGAGCGAGACTCCATCTCAAAAAAAAAAAAGAAAAGATAAATGTTTGAGTTGGTGGATATCCCAAGTGCCCTGATTTGTATACAGGTATCAAAGTATCATAGGTACCCCCAAAATATGCACAACTATGATATATCAATTAAAAAACACAAAAAACCTTAAAAACTCTACAGACATACTCTTCTTTAATTTTTCTTTTTCCCTCATTAAATATATCCAATAGGACAAAGTCCTATGGATTCTATCCCTGAAATTTACATCATATCTCCTCACCCTGCCTTTTGTCATATTTCCTAAATGAACTTCTCCTAACTGAAATTCCTGTCTCCAAGCATGGCCATCACTCTAACCCTAATCCCATCCCTAACCCTAACTCTGCTGTTAGGCCATCACTGTGCTGTTAGAGAGATCTTTCTTTTTTATTGAGATGGAGTCTCGTTCTGTCGCCCATGCTGGAGTGCAGTGGTGTGATCTCGGCTCACTGCAACCTCCGCCTCCTGGGTTCACATGATTCTCCTGCCTCAGCCTCCCGAGTAGCTGGGATTACAGGCACCCGCCACCATGCTGGGCTAATTTTTTGTGTATTTTTAGTAGAGACGGGGTTTCACTATGTTGGCCAGATTGGTCTCAAACTCCTGACCTCGTGATCCACATGCCTCGGCCTCCCAATGTGCTGAGGTTACAGGCGTGAGCCACTGCACCTGGCAGAGAGATCTTTCTAAAATGAAGATGACCCTCTTCTGCCTAAAAACTCTCACCTTATACAACAAATTCCAAACTCTTTGCTGAACTTTTAAAGCCCTTTGTAACTGAGTCCGGCCTACACTCTTGGCCTCATCTTCAACCCCACTCTCCAAATCACCCTAAGCCCTAGCCACACTCAGCTGCTTGCTACTCTTCAGAAACATTATGAAACTTGTTACTGCATGAATAATACTCCATGCCCTGGTTCACTCTGTCACCTCTGCCCTGGAATGCCTCTTCCTCCATGTGTAACTGGCGCTTTCATCCTTCAAAGCTCAGCTCAGGTCACTTCCTTTTTGTATTTTCTCTGACATTCCTCCTTTTTATTTTTCCAGCTATAATTACTCTCTTATCTATATCTCTTTCTTACTTTATATCTATACTTATATGCATATTTCATACAGTTATTAATTTACCTGTTTTGTCTCTGTTTTTCCTTTAAAAATCAAGATGCTTTGTTAATTATCCCCACAACCAGTATAGTGCTGCACATATAGGAGACACTCATTTGTTTATATCAGTATTTTTTTTTTAAGACAGAGTTTCGCTCTTGTTGCCCAGGCTGGAGTGCAATGGCACGATCTCGGCTCACCACAACCTCCGCCTCCCAGGTTCAAGCGATTCTCCTGCCTCAGCCTCCCAAATAGCTGGGACTACAAGTGTGCGCCACTACACCTGGCTAATTTTTGTATTTTTAGTAGAGACAGGGTTTCACCATCTTGGCCAGGCTGGTCTTGAACTCCTGACCTCGTGATTCACCCGCCTTGGCCTCCCAAAGTGCTGGGATTACAGGCGTGAGCCACCGTGCCTGGCTATGTCAGTATTATGAGTTAAGACATTCTTTTGTTTATTCATTTATTTATTCATTCATTTCTTGGGAAACACATGTTCCAACCTCTCAGGATCTAGTTAGTGGTGACTAAGATAAAGAAGGTCACAGCCATTATAGAACTTACATTACAATGTTGGAGACATAAAACAGAGTAATAAACCAAAGCAAGCGAGTAAACAAACAAGATAATTACATGTGTAGATTATTGCTAGGAAAAAAATCTGAACAGACCGATGAGGAAGAGTCTGTCTGCAGAGACCAGCCTAGACAGGGAGGTCAGGAAGATACCCTGAGAAGATGACACTTGAGCTGAGATTTGAAAGATGAGAAGTGCAGAATGGGACTGACTTGTTCAAGGAAAAGAAAAAAAGACCAATATGGCTGGAGCAGAGTGAGCAGGGCTGAGCAGTATAAATCAAGTTGGGAAAATGGGCCCCAGGCTATAGGACCTCACTAGGATACAGTAAGGAGTTTAGCTTTTACTCTGAGCAGTATTAGCCCTTCAAGGGTTTTAAATAAGAGGGTGGACTGGATCCAATTACAATGTTAAGAAATGTACATTTGTCCTTGTAGAGAGTGGATTAAAGAAGAGCAAGAGAGAGGATCAGGGAACAGATGAAGGGATTATTCTAGAATTGTAAGCTAGAGGTAACGATTGCTTGCAGGTAGGAGGGCAAAGGTGAGGATAGAAAGAAGTAGATAGATCAGAGATGTCATCTGAAGGTCAAATTAAAAGGCCTGGGTGATGGATTAAATGTGTGTGGAGCTAGGGGGAGATAAGGGAAATGAAGTAGTAAGAACTACCCTGAGCCAGGCATGGTGGCTCACTCCTGTAATCCCAGCATTTTGGGAGGCCAAGGCAGGAGGATCACTTGAGCCCAGAAGTTTGAGACCAGACTGGGCAACATGGCAAGACCTCGTCTCTACAAAAATAAAAACCCATGCACTTGCAGTCCCAGCTACTTAGGAGGCTGAGGTGGGAGGTTCGCTTGAGCCCAGGAGTTTGAGACTGCAGTGAGCTATGATTGTGCAACTGTACTTCAGCCTGGGTGACAGAGCAGGACCTTGTCTCAAAAAAAGAAAAAAGAAAGAATAACCGAATAACCCCTGATGTTTTGGGTTGAGGGTGGACATTGGTGGTATGAATTAAATTGGTGAGGGAGCCTTTGGGACCAGGTTTTGTGTAGTGGGCTGGAGGAGAGGTAGCGACTAGAATTAAGAGCCCTGGGCTGGGCGTGGTGGCTCATGCTTATAATCCCAGCACTTTGGGAGGCTGAGGAGGGTGGATCACCTGAGGTCAGGAGTTTGAGGCCAGACTGGTCAACATGGTGAAACTCCGTGTCTACTAAAAATACAAAATTAGCTGGGTGTGGTGGCGGGTGCCTATAATCCCAGCTACTGGGGAGGCTGAGGCAGGAGAATTGCTTGAACCCGGGAGGCAGAGGTTGCAGTGAGCTGAGATGGCTCCACCGTACTCCAGCCTGGGCAAAGAGCAACACTCCGTCTCAAAAAGAAAGCTCTGTTTTGGATGGAGATGCATATTAGACATCCAAGAGAAGCTGTCAAGAATTAGTAAATAACTAAAAGGTAGAAAAAGAAACTGAGGCTAAAAGCAGTTATACAGGTACCAAGTTTTAGGATCACCCAAGTCTGCCTGACTCATAAACACTAAGCTAAATATATGCAAATTGGCAATTTTTTCTTTCAGGTATAATTAGAAAATAGTACAAAACGTTCGGGAATAGAAAGGTAAAATACAAGGTTAAAAAAATAACTTTTTTTTTTTTTACTGTTTTGAGCTTTTTTCCCCTGGCACAATCTTAAATGAAAGAAATGAAAATAAAACAAAATAACCTCTGTCCTGGGATGGAGTTAAGAATATGCAACTCTGCAGTAGGTTGGGTTCAGTTGATGTCTCTACCACTTACCTTTGTGTGACCTTGAATAGGTTCTGTCAAAGCTTTGTACCTCAGATTCTGATCAATAAAACATTTTAAAATACCAGCCGGGTGCAGTGGCTCACGCCTGTAATCCCAGCACTTTGGGAGGCTGAGGCAGGTGGATCACAAGGTCAGGGATTGAGGTCAGGAGATCGTGTGACTAACATGGAGAAACCCCGTCTCTACTAAAAATACAAAAAAAATTAGCCGGGCATGGTGGCACGCATCTGTAATCCCAGCTACTCGGGAGGTTGAGGCAGGAGAATAGCTTGAATCCGGGAGGCAGAGGTTGCAGTGAGCCGAGATCGCACCACTGCACTCCAGCCTGGGTGACAGAGTGAGACTCCGTCACAAAAAATATATGTAAAATGATGCAACCAATGTGAAAAATAGTTTGATTGTTCCTCAATAAGTTAAACATAGATTTACTATATGATCCAGAAATTCTACTCCTAAGTATATATCCAAAATAATTGAAACTTGTATACCAATGTTCATAGCAACTCTATTTTGAAAATAGCGACACGGTGGAAATAACCCAAATGTCAATCAGTTGATAAATACGTAAACAAAATGTGATATATCCATATCGTAGAATATTATTCAACCTTAAAAAGGGATGAAGTACTGATACATACTACAACATGGATGAACCTGGAAAACATTATGCTAAGTGAAACAAGTCAGATACAGAAGGCCATGGATTGTATAATTCCATTCATACCAAATATCCAGAATAATCAATACAAGAAAAGCTAAATATTGAGCTCTTGCCACATGCCAGGTACTGTCAGAAATTTTTAGATATATAAACTCATTTAACCTTTGTAAAAACTATTATTACTCCCATTTCATAGATTTCTTTTTTTTTTTTTTTTTTTTTGAGACGGAGTCTTGCTCTGTCGCCCAGGCTGGAGTGCAGTGGCGCAATCTCGGCTCACTGCAAGCTCTGCCTCCCAGGTTCACGCCATTCTCCTGCCTCAGCCTCTCGGAGTAGCTGGGACTACAGGCGCCCACCACCATGCCCGGCTAATTTTTTTTTTTGTATTTTTAGTAGAGACGGGGTTTCACCGCGGTCTCGATCTCCTGACCTCGTGATCCGCCCGCCTCGGCCTCCCAAAGTGCTGGGATTACAAGCGTGAGCCACCATGCCCGGCCTCATTTCATAGATTTCAAAATTGAAGTACAAACCTGGGACTTTAAATAGTCTGGTTATAGAGCTTATATTTATAATGACTATATAACACTGAGTAAAGACATTCAGATTTCAACTTCTTCTTCTTTTTTTTTTTTTTTTGAGAGGGTCTCACTCTGTTGCCCAGGCTGGAGTGCAGTGGCGTGATCTCAACTCACTGCAACCTCTACCTCCAGGATTCAAGCAATTCTCTTGCCTCAGCCTCCCAAGTAGCTGGGACTACAGGCATGAGCCACCATGCTGGCTAATTTTCATATTTTCAGTAGAGACAAGATTTCACCATGTTGGCCAGGCTGGTCTCAAACTCCTGGCCTCAAGTGATCCGCCCACCTCAGCCTCCCAAAGTGCTGGGATTACAGGAATGAGCCACAGCACCCGGCCTGAAACTGCAGTGAGCCGAGATTGTGCCACTGTACTCCAGCCTGGGAGAGAAGGCAAGACACTGTGAAAGAAACAAAGGAAGGGGAGGGGAGGTGAGGGGTGGAAAGAGAAAAATATAGGACTTTGGGAAATGAGCCATACAAAAATTAGAGTGACCATATTTAGAATCTTTTCCTGGGAATACAACTTGGAATCCAGCAGGTAACTTAGTTTCCCCAAGACTAATAAAATAAGATTTTGCTCCTTACTTTACGTCACAAATTCAGTTCATAAGGAGATAATATTTCCTGTGAGATCACACATAACACTCACAAGGCAAGACATGTATGCACTGGAATTTAATATAATTAAATTTCAGAGATATTTGTAAATGTGGGCTCAACATGTAAAAATTGAGTCACTTGCAAAGGGGCCAGTCTATCTGTAATGAAAGACTGGAAGAATTTTGTAAATCTGTGGGATGTGGTTGAGGACCATAGAGAAAAAATCAGAACTACAAAATGGCAAAGTTGATTTCTAACATTCATTTTTAGTTGGAAATGTATGATTTCAGAAGCAAAATAATAAAATAACCTCACTGCTGCATTAAATCAGTGAAAGTATTGTTTTATTAATTTGTTTCTTTGTTTACTATTTTGTCAACTTATAGGTGTCAGATGTATTTAATTTTAATTCAAAAAGTATTCTTAAAAAAATTTTATTCTTCTTCAGATTCCGAGTCAACATTTTTCTATACTTCAATATTTCCGTTAATCCATAGAGCCCTTACTGTTTGTGAAGTACTATTTCCATGCCTACATACTATACATATAACACAATTTAATGAAGAAATCAGGATTTGTAATCATAATAATAATAGTTTTTCTTATGTCACGACCAGGACTTGATATAGGTCATAACCAGGAGATATTTCCACTACTTTAAACATATTAACTCAATTAATTGTTGAGACACTCTATTGAGGTAGATACTATTGTCATCTCTATTTCATGGATGAGGAAACTGAGGCAGACAAGGTCACCTAGCTCAAGTAAAGGATGAAGCTGAAGTTGGAATGAAGGCAGGTGGCTCTGAGGACCATGCTCATACCCAAGGTCTGTAAAGACCTGACTTAGATTCTGGCTCTGAATATACAGCTGAATTGCTTGAAGAAGTCCCTTAACTTCCTGGAGCATTGTTTCTCCATTTGTGAAAAGGTAACTGTAATAAACACCTCACAACTTTTTTGTAAGAGTAAAATTAAAGTAAAAGTGTGTGAGAGCACTTTTACAAACAGTAATGGGATACCCAATTATGGCATCTATTGTTTTATTAACATATAAAGCTAAAAACTGGATGAGCTGTTTACAAGAGGAAAAAATTGAAAATAAAGAACAACGATAATATCTAGACTCTCTATTTGATTAAAACATACATATTCTTTGTTAGATACTTTAGCTGCATCAGACATTAAACAAGTAATGAGATCATATTTTCACTCTTCATTCCTGTATTACAAGAGGAGAAAACCTAAAATTAAAACACTTTCAGAGACCTATTTTAGCTGAAACAATAATCGATTTTAAAGTCTGGGAGAAAAGGCTCTGGCCAGGTCAAGGAGGGTTTGGAACATGCCATTTATCAACTGCAGTTGACAGAGTGCCCCATGGGAGAACGCAGCCAGAGGCTCAGCCCAAGCAAGTTCCCCAGAAAAGTCTCCTAGAAATTTAAGCAAGAGACTCTGAGCTGGAAACTTACCATTGTTTTGTTACATCTTTCCAAATCAAGAATTCTTGAGCACTTTCCATTATTGTCCTTCGTCTTAAGGGAGACAATATATTGTTATTGTTGTTTTTTGTTTTTGTTTTTTTTTTTTTTGAGTTGGAGTCTTACCCTTGTCGCCCAGGCTGGAGTGCAATGGCACAATCTCGGCTCACTGCAACCTCCACTTCCCCGGTTCAAGCAATTCTCCTGCCTCAGCCTCCTGAGTAGCTGGGATTACAGGCGCCTGCCACCACGCCCAGCTAATTTTTTTTATTTTTAGTAGAGACAGGGTTTCACCATGTTGGCCAGGCTGGTCCCGAACTCCTGACATAAGGGGATCTGCCTACCTCTGCCTCCCAAAGTGCTGAGATTACAAGCGTGAGCCACAGCGCCCAGCCAATATATTGTTGTTTACAAAAAATAACAACTTTGAAATCAGATACTAATTTAAATTCTAGCAGCTTGGCTTTATTAGCTGGTGGATCTGGGTCATTATCTCCTTTCCAGAGTCTATTTCTTCCTACTTAGAAGGAAATAACACACTGTTTACCTCAAGAGGTGGTTAGTATATGGATTAAGTAGGAATAATAATAATAGCAATAGCTAACAAGTGTCGAATACTTCTAAGGTGCTGAGTGCTATGCAAAGTTTTTGCTTTTTGTTTTTTTGTTTTGAGATGGAATTTCGCTCTTGTTGCCCAGGCTGGAGTGCAATGGCGTGATCTCGGCTCACTGCAACCTCCGTCTCCTGGGTTCAAGCGATTCTCCTGCCTCAGCATCCCAAGTAGCTGGGATTACAGGCATGCGCCACCATGCCCTGCTAATTTTGTATTTTTAGTAGAGACGGGGTTTCACCATGTTGGTCAGGCTGGTCTCGAACTCCTGACCTCAGGAGATCTGCCCGCCTTGGCTTCCCAAAGTGCTGGGATTACAGGCGTGAGCCACCGCGCCCGGCCACAGAGTTCTTTACATATGTTTCTCCTAGTTAATCCTCACACTACCCTATGAGAAAGGTGGCATTGACTCTATTTTATAGGTGAATACACGGATGCTTCATGATGATAAGCAGCTAACAAGTAGTGGATCCAAGATCAATGAAACAACCACAATGACACATAATAGCTATTTTTAAAATTTAGCTCCTTTTCCTTAGTAGCCTTAAAGAAGGATTTCAGGAAGAGGAGACAGTCTTTACTCTTTCTTTGGCACAGAACTCAGGGGTCCAACCTCCTTTGGGAACCTGCAATGGCTCCACACGGACCTTTCTGCCTCTGACTCATTGCCAAGATAAACCTATTTATACCTTGAGATTTCAGACAGAAAAGATGCGAATATTGAAAAACTTTAAAATAGCAATCCTCCAAGCATGTTCATCAAGTGAAGTAAAACGTCCATATCTGTTTTCATCTCTGAATCACTGAAGAAATTTAGTTCTAGAAGCCAGGCTGTGACTTGCCTGGCAAAGTCCTGATCAATTTAGTTTATGCCCCTAGTCTGCCACTGAACCTATTCTCATTTCTACAATGGGTGAGGGCAGGCTGGTGAGGTAGGATGGTGGACTTGAGGATTCCTGACTCCAATTACCTCCTAGCTGGATGTCTTTGAACCAGTTGCTTAATTTCTCGGAGGTCCATTTTCTTATCAGTAGAATAAAGATAGGAAAAGCTACCTACCTCATCAAGTTGTTAAAAGGAGTAAGAAGCCACATACGGTGGCTCACGCCTATGATCCCAACACTTTGGGAGCCCGAGGTGGGCAGATCACTTGAGGTCAGGAGTTCAAGACCAGCCTGGCCAATATGGTGAAACCCTGTCTCTGCTAAAAATACAAAAATTAGCCAGGCCTGTAGTCCCAGCTACTCGGAGGCTGAGGCAGGAGAATCTCTTGAACCCGGGAATCAAAGGTTGCAGTGAGCAGAGATCACACCATTGCACTCCAAAAGCCTGGGCGTCGCAGCAAGACTCCAACAAAAAAGAAAAAAAAAGGAGTAAGTGAGGTCTTTCTGGATGTTGAATCTGATAGAAAGCTGACTTTTTCTTTTTTAGGCAGGGATTTGTTCTGTCACCCAGGTGCAGTGGCCCAATCACAGGTTATTGCAGCCTCAACCTCCTGGGCTTAGATAATCCTCCTGCCTCATTTTTTGATACTTTTCTGTAGAGATGAGATCTCACTATGTTGCCCAGGCTGGCCTTGAACTCCTGGAGTTAAGTGATCCTGCGGCCTGGGTCTCCCAAAGTGCTGGGATTACAGGCATGAACCACCACACTCAGCCGAAAGCTGACTTTTTCTACATTCTAAAGTTTCCCAAGGACTATTCTGGGCTTTCACCATAAAATCTAATGCCCCTGGGAAGTCTACGCATGCACACCTCTCAAATGCCCCCTCACTGTCTAGGCTCCAATACTTCCCAGAATAAAGTCGTCCTTTCTTGTGTATCATCAATCATTCACTCATCCAGCAATTTTTTTTTTCTGGGATGGGGTCTTATTACGTTGCCCAGGCTGGAAAGCGGTGGCTATTCACAGGCACAATCACGCTACTGATCAGCAGGGAAGTTTTGACCTACTTCATTTCCAAACTGGGCTGGTTCACCCCTCCTTAGGCAACCTAGTGGTCCTTTACTCTCAGAAGGTCACCATATTCATGTCAAACTTACTGCAGACACCCAACAGGTATAGTGCACTACAGCTCAGAATCGTAGGCTCAAGTGATCCTCCTGCCTCAGCCTCCCGAGTAGCTTGGATTACAAGCATCCACCACTACATGATCCAGCAAACATTTTGTGAGCCCTTGTTATGAGTGAGGACCTGGAATGAATGCTGGGAGTACAACTATAGAACTAGACAGACACAGTCCTTGCTGCCAAAGACCCAGAGGTCTAGTGAGGGAAAGGACACAATAATTCTTGGTGTCCATGTGAGAGGGAAGGGCAAGGTGTAGAAATGCATATAATGGGGACTTTACCTAGACTTGGATGGTCACAGAAACCTGTTTGAAGAAGTTAAATTGTATTTAGAGAGTAGCTCTAAAGGGATGTGGTATGTAACCTTGTGCAAATGACATCTCTCTATCTCTCCTTTTTTTTTTTTAAATAGATGTGGCAGAAGGCTATAAGGGTCATATTATTTGCCACAAAAAAACAGTCTCTATACCATTGGAGATACTCTCAAAAGATTTAGCAAATCTCACTCCAACGTATTCTCTTTGCCCTACAACTTTCTGAAGAAAGAGCCTTTTTGTTTTCCAGGGCCCAAGGAGTGAAATATCCCAGCAATGGGTTTGTAGAACAGAGAGGTGCCCATGAAACAATTCCCTGAGAGTAATATGGAAATTTAAAGAAATGGTAAAGAGGCTGGGCATGGTGGCTCACGCCTGTAATCTCAGCGCTTTGGGAAGCCAAGGCGGGCCGGTCACTTGAGGCCAGAAGCTCAAGATCAGCCTGGCCAACATGGTGAAACCTCGTTTCTACTGTAAAATACAAAAATAAGCCGGTGTGGTGGCGCAGACCTATAATCCTAGCTACTCAGGAGGCTAAGGCACAAGAATCGCTTGAACCCAGGAGGTGGAGGTTGCAGTGAGCCGAGATCACATCACTGCACTCCAGCCTGGGCGACAGAGCAAGAGTCCATCTCCAATAAATAAATAGGCCAGGTGTGGTGGCTCACGACTATAATCACAGCTCTTTGGGAGGCTAAGGCAGGTGGATCACCTGAGGTCAGGAGTTCGAGACCAGCCTGGTCAATGTGGTGAAACCCCATCTCTACTAAAAATACAAAAATGAGCTGGGCTTGGTGGCAGGTGCCTGTAATCCCAGCTACTTGGAGGCTGAGGCAGGAGAATCGCTTGACCTGGGAGGCAGACGTTACAGTGAGCCAAGATGATACTACTGCACTCCATCCTGGGTGACAGAGTGAGACTCCGTCTCTAAATAAATGAATAAAATAAAAAATAAAGAAATAAAGAAATGATGGAGAAATTCTTCCTGAAGAAAGGGTGGAATTTAAAAATTACCTGTCCGGCTGGGCATGGTGGCTCATGCCTGTAATCCCAGCACTTTGGGAGGCCGAGGCGGGCAGATCACGAGGTCAGGAGATCGAGACCATCCTGGCTAACACAGTGAAACCCCGTCTCTACTAAAAATACAAAAAATTAGCCGGGTGAGGTGGCGGGCACCTGTAGTCCCAGCTACTCAGGGAGGCTGAGGCAGGAGAATGGCGTGAACCCCAGGGGGCGGAGCCTGCAGTAAGCCGAGATCTCGCCATTGCACTCCAGCCTGGGTGACAGCGAGACTCTGTCTAAAAATAATAATAATAATAATAATAATAAAAATTACCTGTCCGGCTGGGCACGGTGGCTCACGCCTGTAATCCCAGCACTTTGGGAGGCCATGGCAGGCGTATCACGAGGTCAGGAGCTCGAGACCAGCCTGACCAACATGGTGAAACCCTGTCTCTACCAAAAATACAAAAATTAGCTGGGCATGGTGGTGCATGCCTGTAATCTCAGCTACTCAGGAGGCTGAGGCAGGAGAATCGCTTGAACCCGGGAGGCGGAGTTTACAGTGAGCTGAGATCGCACCACTGTACTCTAGTCTGGGCAACAGAGCAAGACTCTGTCTCAAAAAAAATTTTTTTCATTAAAAAATTAAAAAATACCATTCAGCAGACAGGCACAGTGGCTCACGCGTATAATCCCAGCACTTTGGGAGGCCGAGGCAGGCAGATCACCTGAGGTCAGGAGTTCAAGACCAGCCTGGCCAACACGGTGAAACCCTGTCTCTACTAAAAATACAAAAATTAGCTAGGCATGGTGGCACGTGCCTGTAGTCCCAGATACTTGGGAGGCTGAGGTGGGAGAATCACTTGAATCCGGGAGGCAGAGGTTGCAGTGAGCCAAGACCACACCATTGCACTCCAGCCTGGGTGACAGAGTGAGACTCTGTCTCCAAAAAAAAAAAAAAAAAAAAAACCATTCAGCAATCCCCAGTAAAATAGCTGATTCAGCCAATGATCACCAATAGTTGCTAAAACCATTAGGTGAAAAGTTGTTGAAGAACAGGGTATTCAAAAGTTTCTTAGAATGGAAAGGTCTGATAATTATAAACTTATCCAAACTTAAAGTTGCTGAGGCAAAATCTTATTTATTTTTTAAAGCCCTGTGTTCTAAAAAACAAAAATTAAAACAACAACAAACTCTGTGTTCTTCCTGTAGACATTTAGTAAGAACTCCGTATCACCTATGAAGCATTTTTGTCAAAAAATTTTAAGCTGGCCAGGCGCGGTGGTTCACGCCTGTAATCCCAGCACTTTGGGAGGCCGAGGCAGGTGGATCACCTGAGGTCAGGAGTTTGAGACCAGCCTGGCCAACATGGCGAAACCCCATCTTCACTAAAAATTAAAAAATCAGCCAGATGTCATGTAATCCCAGCTACTCAGGAGGCTGAGGCAGCAGAATTGATAGAACACTGGAGGCAGAGGTTGCAGTGAGCTGGGATCACATCACTGCACTCCAGCCTAGGCAACAAGAGTGAAACTCCATCTAAAAAAAAAAAAAAGAGAGAGAAAAGAAAGAATGAAAGAGGAACCTAACCTAGGTAGGGGTTGGGGGTTGAGGAAGAAGCAGGAGATGCTTTCAGAAAAGCCTTCTCTGAGAAAATGTTTGAATTCAGATAGGAAGGATACATTAGAATTAGCCAAGTTTGGCAGGGGAGTGATGGTGTCTCGGAAGAGGGAAGAACACATGCAAAGACCTTGAGGCAGCTTTTCTGAAGAAATGAGAGAATGATGGCATGAATGGAACAGAGAAGAGGGGGTAAAATAATATAAGACTAGACTGAGGCAGTCTTTGGAGCTAAAACTTGCTGAGGACCGTAGAGTTCGGAACATTAGCTTGTTTATTTATTTATTTATTTGAGACGGAGTCTTGCTCTGTCGCCCAGGCTGGAGTGCAGTGGCACCATCTCAGTTCACTGCAGCCTCCGTCTCCCAGGTTCAGGTGATTCTCCTGCCTCAGCCACCCGAGCAGCTGGGATTACAGTCACCCACCACCACACCCAGCTAATTTTTGTATTTTTAATAGAGACGGGGTTTCACCATGTTGGCCAGGCTGGTCTTGAACTCTTGAGCTCAAGTGATCCGCCTTCCTCGACCTCTCAAAGTGCTGGGATTACAAGCGTGAGCCACCGCACCCGGCCTGGAACATTAGTTTAAAAACAATGGAAAGGCATTGGAAGATTGGAAATGTGGGGAAGGGGCTGACATATCTTATAAAAATATCGCTCAGGCTGATCTATGGAAATTTATTGAAAGGAATGAGTGGGGATATGGAGATGCCAGTCAGGAGGCTGTTGCAGATATTGAGATAAAAGATGACAGCAGCTCATCCTAAGGCAATGGCAATGGAGATGGAGAAAAGTAGATAGATTCAAGTACATGAAATAGATAGTATATACTATAGGTCAGTAAAGAAAGGGGGTTGGAATGGCTCCTAGAATTCCATAATTCTGCACTTGGGATTCAGCAATCTGTGTTTCCTAAGGAAAAAAAAAATGGAAGGCCAAGGTAGGCGGATCATGAGGTCAGGAGTTCAAGATCAGCCTGGCCAAGGTGGTGAAACCCTCTCTCTACTAAAAATACAAAAATTAGCCGGACGTGGTGGCACACACCTGTAATCCCAGCTACTCAGGAAGCTGAGGCAGGAGAATTGCTTGAACCCGGGAGGCAAAGGTTGCAGTGAGCCGAGGTCATGCCACTGCATTCCAGCCTGGGTGACAGAGAGAGACTCTGTCTCAAAAAAAAAAAGAAAAGAAAAGGAAAGAAAAGAAAAAAACATGGAAAGAGGATCAGATTGAAGGGGGAAGACTGAGTTTAGGTTGGACATAGAAAGACTAAGATATGCAAGTAAACATATTAAGTAGACATTTGGATATGTAGGTCTGAATTCAGAAGAGATCTAAACTGGAGATTTGGCAGCCATTGACACAGACATGGTAACCGTTGCCACGGGAAGGGATATGGTCTAGGTAAGTTTTCAGAATGAGAAGAGAAAAGAAAGATTACTGAATGAGAAGAGAAAAGAGAACCATGCATGGTGGCACACACCTGTAGCCCCAGCGGGAGGACCGCTTGAGCCCAGGAGTTTAAGGTTGTAGTGTGCAATGATCACACCTGTGAATAGCCACTGTAGAGTGATACTCTGCCTCTTCAGAAGAGAGAGAGAAGAGAAAAGAGTCTATTACAAAGATTTGAAGAATGCCAACATTTAATGGCCAGGTATAGGAGAAGGGGCTCACAAAGGACATTGAGAAGGAACTCTTAAGTAAGAAGGAAGAATACTAGAAGTATGTAGCATCATGAAAGTCAAGGTAAGAACATGTTTCAAGTGTGAAGGAATGACCAGTAGACTCAAATGTTGCTGTAAGATCAGCTTAGAAAGGGACTAGATACATACCCAAGATAAATGAAAACATACATCTGGGCCAGGCGCAGTAGTTCATGCGTGTAATCCAGCACTTTGGGAGGCCGAGGCAGGTGGATCACTTGAGTCCAGGAGTTCGAAACGAGCCTGGGCAACATGGTGAGACCCTGTCTCTACAAAAATTAGCTGGGCGTGGTGGCACATGCCTGTAGTCCCATCTACTCAGGAGGCTGAGGTAGGAGGATTGAGTCCCAGAGGTGGAGGTTGCAGTGTGCCAAGATTGCACCACTGCACTCAAAAAAACAAAAAAGAAAAAAAGAGAAAAGAAAACATACATCCATTAAAAACGTGTACATTAATGTTCATAGCAGTATTATTCATTATAGTATTATTTGTAATAGCCAAAAATACTACTGCGTGAATGAACTTTGAAAACATTATGCTCAGTGAAAGAAATCAGTCACAAAAAAAAATACTGTAAATTTTCATTTACATGAGATATCCAAAATAGACAAATCTATACAGACAGAGAGTAGATTACTGTTTCCCTGGGCCTGGGGAGGCTAGAGGGGGACAGAGTGACAACTAGTGGGCACAGAGTTTCTTTTGGAGATGAGGAAAAGTTCTAAAATTAGATTGTGATAATTGTCCAACTCTGTCATTATACTGAAGACCATTGAAATGTATAATTAAAATGGGTGAATTGTATGGTATGTAAATTTTATTTCAATGAAACTTTTTTTAAAAAAATAAATCTAGGCTGGGTGCAATGGCTCACACCTATGATCACAGCACTTTGGGAGGCCAAGGCAGGTGGATCACCTGAGGTCGGGAGTTTGAAACCAGCCTGGCCAACATGGCAAAACTCCGTCTCTACTAAAAATATAAAAATTAGCCGGGCATGGTGGCAGGCGCCTGTAATCCCAGCTACTCGAGAGGCTGAGGCAGGGGAATCACTTGAACCCAGGAGGCGGAGGTTGCAGTGAGCCAAGATCGTAACACTGGGCAATAGGGCAAGACTCCATCTCAAAGAAAAAAAAATCTAATATTTAAGCCAGATGACAGCAAACTATTTTAAAATGGATACTATTCATTTTCCCTGATTCCAGCACCCTCTTATTCTAAAAGCAAGAAAACTAGGAAATTGAATTTGTCATTATAAATTTGTTTGGTGCTGATGGAACGAAACAAAAGGAATTTAGAAATGTTGATGGATATCTCAAACCAACTGAATACTAACCCAATCAACTAATAATGAAGTGTTTACGTATCTTGGATCCTTAGAAAACTATAGATAGGCCGGGCGCGGTGGCTCAAGCCTGTAATCCCAGCACTTTGGGAGGCCGAGGCGGGCGGATCACGAGGTCAGGAGATCGAGACCATCCTGGCTAACACAGTGAAACCCCATCTCTACTAAAAATACAAAAAATTAGCTGGACGTGTTGGCGGGCACCTGTAGTCCCAGCTACTCGAGAGGCTGAGGCAGGAGAATGGCATGAACCCGGGAGGCGGAGCTTGCAGTGAGCTGAGATCGCGCCATTGCACTCCCGCCTGGGAGACAGAGCAAGACTCCGTCTCAAAAAAAAAAAAAAAAAAAAAAAAAAAAAGAAACCTATAGATAATCTGATAAAATTCTGAGTATTCAACCTGATTCAATTCATTTACTTATTCAGCATCTTTTTATTGAGTACCAATATGTGGCACTTTATAATAGATGATTTAAACAGTGGTCATCTTTTTAATTTTAATTTTGCTTATTTATTTATTTATTTATTTATTTATTTATTTATTTATTTATTTTGAGGCAGGGGGTCACTTTGTCACCCAGGCTGAAGTGCAGTGGTGTGATCTCGGCTCACCGCAGCCTCTATCTCATGGGCTCAGGCAATCCTCCCACCCCAGCCCCACAAGTACCTGGGACTACCAGCATGAGCCACCACACCCAGCTAACTTTTCTTTTTTTAAATTTTTCATAGAGATGGGGTTTTGCCATGTTGCCCAGGCTGGTCTCAAACTCCTGAGCTCAAGTGATTCTCCTGCCTCAGCCTCCCAAAGTGCTGGGATTACAGGCATAAGTCACCATGCCTGGCCTTAGTAGTCATCTTTTAAAAATATTAAATTTAAAACCATGGTCTGACAGTAGGACTGAATATTAGAAATGAAGGCTATCTCTTACAATCTGGACATAAACTCTCCTAATGCATATGTTAATACTGGATAGTGGGAAGGAGGCAATGAGAAACTCACATTTGTTGAATATCTATAATTTGTCCGGTAACTTGCTAAGCAATTCAAAAGTATGATCTCATTTAGTTCTCAAAATAACACATTAAGGTGAATATTATCATATGAGTAAACTGTTCAAAGAGGTTATGTAACTTATTCAGTCACGCGTCTGTAAGCTGGAGGGAAAAGTTTTGAAACAAGGTCCTCTGATTCTAAAATCAGATTCTGTTTTGTTTTTTTTTTTTTTTTGTCGATGCTACCTCCTGAGAGAACACTTATTAATTAATTCACTTCACTTATTCAGCAGAGATGTATTTAGCATTATCATATGCCAGCCATTTTGCTGGCCCCAGGGATGTAAAGATGAACTTGATGGAGAACAACCCCTTACCTCACAAGGCTCGCAGTATAGCTAGGAAGACAATAAACAGAGGTAATTTAAATCTTCAACATGACCAGGCAGAGTGCCTCACACCTGTAATCCCAGTGCTTTGGGAGGCTGAGGCAGGAGGATCACTTGAGGCCAGGAGTTAAAGAACAACCTGGGCAACACAGCAAGACCCCTTGTCTTAAACAAATAAATAAATAAACCTTCAACATGTTATAAGATTAACTCCCTTTATTGAATTTCACTGTATTCCAAGTGCTCTTCTATGTACTTCTTCATTCATTAAGACTCCAGTCCCAACCTTCCTTCCCTACTACATCTCCTACCACTTTACCTGGGACCCTCTATGCCAGAAACACTGAACCCTTTCCAGCAATCCCCTAAATTGTATTCTTTCTTCTTTCTCACTTTTCCATTTTCCCTCCACCTTTGTACATTCTTCCCATTTTGCCATTCCCTCTCTTTTAGGAAAAACGGATTTAAAATGAAGTGGGGGTGAGTGATTTCTAATAAGACAGACCTCAGTTTGGGATTTTCTTGTTGTTGTTGTTTTGTTTTGTTTGTTTGTTTTTGAGACTGAGTCTTGATCTATCTCGACAGGCTGGATACAGTGACACGATCTCAGCTCACTGCAACCTCTGCCTCCCGAGTTCAAGCAATTCTCCTGCCTCAGCCTCCCGAGTAGCTGGGATTACAGGCCTGTGCTACCATGCCAGGCTAATTTTGTATTTTTAGCAGAGACGGCATTTCTCCATGTTGGTCAGGCTGGTCTCGAACTCCTGACCTCAGGTGATCCTCCTGCCTTGGCCTCCCAAAGTGCTGGGATTACAGGCATGAGCCACTGCGCCCAGCCTCTTTTTTCTTTTTTGTAATGAGCAACTATTACTCCTGTATTAAGGAAAAATAGTGTTTTAAAGTTCTTTGAGCTTGTATAAAATGTTACATTGAGGGAAAAAAGTAGACAATTATGACAAGAGGCCAAAGAGACATGAGTGGAGTGCCGTATTTATTTTTCTGTAGTGCTGTTCAATATAATAAAATGGTGAAAGATTCACTCTCTTTTCTAATAAAATTATTCTTACTCATCTTTCTTGCTTTTATCTTAATAAATGTTCAATAAATATTGATAGTATTTTAGTTGAGAAAATAAGAAATTACATACAGTGGCAGAATTGTCACAGTCTTCAGCTGAATTAGAAAGTGGCCAATATTGAAGAAATTTCAGAATCCTCCTTATGCCTTTGAAAATGATATTTCTTCAGATTGGGCAAAGGTGGAAGTAAGTGAAAGGCAATTTATTTTTCTTTCTCTTTCCAGGTCTTACAGGACTTACTTAATAATAAAAAATTTTTTTAATACGAGAAAAATCACAGTAAAAACTTAGTATCAAAAAGCATGAATGAAAAAAGTTTTTTTTTGCTGCCCCTTGCTAGATCATCCAGAGTTGAACTTCTCAAAGGTAACCTTATATTTCTTTACCAAAAAAAGATTGTTGAACACAAATAGGATGACACTAACTATACTGCTCTGCAATGTAGTATCTTGGCATATTTCTACATTAGTACGTACAGGGTTTGCTCACTTTTTTAGTTTTATATTCACATAATTTTTATGGATTTTTTTTCCATAAAATGTATATTCTGTTGTTTTTAGGTACAGAGTTCTGTAAAAGTCTATCAGATCCACTTGGTCAAATGTTGAGTTTAGGTCCTCAATGTCTTTGTTAATTTTCTGCCTCAATGATTTGTCTAATACTGTCAGTGAAGTGTCGAAGTCTCCCACTATTATTATGTGGGAATCTGTGTCTCTTTGTAGGTCTTTCAGAACTTGCTTTATGAATCTGGGTGCTCCTGTATTGGGTGCATATATATTTAGGATAGTTAGATCTTCTTGTTGAATTGAACCCTTTACCATTATGGGATGCCCTTCTTTGCCTTTTTTGATCTTTTTTTGGCTTGAAATCTGTTTTGTATTTTGTTTTGTTTTGTTTTTTTGAGACACAGTCTTGCTCTGTCACCCAGGCTGTGCAGTGGTGCAATCTCGGCTCACTGCAACCTCCACCTCCCAGGTTCAAGCCATTCTCCTGCCTCAGCCTCCCACCTAGCTGGGACTACAGGCACCCCACCATGCCCGACTGATTTTTATACTTTTAGTAGAGATGGGCTTTCACCATGTTGGCCAGGCTGGTCCCGAACTCCTGACCCCAAGTGATCCACCTGCCTCAGCCTATCAAAGAGCTGGGATTACAGGCATGAGCCACCACACCCGGCCTGTTTTGCATTTTTTCACTTGAAAATATATCATAGGCTTGTTTTCATGTTAATAAATTATAATCATTGTCATTTCCAATGACAATATTGCCCTCCATTGTGTGAAGGATCATGAAATATTGGACCAGCCTGTGCAATATGAGAAAACCTTGTCTTTACAAAATATACAAAAAAAAATAGCCAAGCGTGGTGGTGTGTTCCTGTGATCCCGGATGCTTGAGAGGCTGAGGTGGGAGGATCACCTGAGCCTGGGGAGGTTGAGACTGCAGTGTGCTGTCATTGCGCCATTGCACTCCAGCCCGGGGAACAGAGTGAGACCCTGTCTCAAAAAAAAAAATACAATAAAATATTGGAACCAACTCTCCATAGTTAGATATTCAATTGATTCTAATATTTTACTGCTATAATCAATGCTGGCATTAAATATTTTTTCCTGTAATCCCAACACTTTGGGAGGCCAAGGCGGGCAGATCACTTCTTGAGGCCAGGAGTTAAGAGACCAGCCTGGCCAACACGGCAAAACTTCATCTCTACTAAAAATACAAAAATTAGCCAGGTATGATTGTGCACGTCTGTAATCCCAGCTACTCAGGAGGTAAGGCAGAAGAATCACTTGAACTGCTTGAGGTGAAGGTTGCAGTGAGCTGTACTCTAGCCTTGGTGATAGAGTGAGACTGTGTCTCAAAAAAAAATTATTGCATCTTTTCCTTTTTCGAAAAATATTTTCATTTGCTGCACATTTTAAATCATTCTTTCATATAGGAAATACCTTTACTCTAAGTGTCCTTTTACCTACCTGATTCAGAACTTCAAAGGGGGCAGCATTAGAATGAATACAGGCTTCTGGAGAGTTAATACATATAAGAAGGGATAAACAATCCCTTTTTGTTCTCATGGTTTACTTTGCTAGATAACACTTAGTTTGCTTGTACTGAGTGTGGAGCAGGGGAAGGGACTGGAAACAATCTAAATGACTACCAATGAAGTATAAATCTGCTGTACCACATGGTAACCACAAGCCACACCACATTTGACTATTTAAATTTAAATTCAATAAAATAAAAAATTTAGCTCTTCATTTGTACTATCCACATTTCAAGTGCCACCTGAGGCTGGTGATGGCCGTAGTGGAAAGTACAGATATGGAACATTTCCATTATCACAGAAAGTTCTACTGAACAGTGTGGGTATACAACACTCACAGTGTGAAATACTATTCATATATGGTACTTTAAAGTGATCTGGAAGATCTGTATATGCTGACGTATTTGTTTGACATACATGTTTGTTTTTAACTTTTTATTTTGGAGTGATTATTGACTCACAAGCCTAAGAGATTATTATAGTAATTTTATAAGAATATGCTATGTTGGGCTGTTGGGTTGGGCGTGATGGTTCACACTTGTAATCCCAGCACTTCGGGAGACCGAAGCAGGTGGATCACGAGGTCAGGAGTTCGAGACCAGCCTGGCCAATATGATGAAACTTCATCTCTACTAAAAGTACAAAAATTAGCTGGGTGTGGTGGTGGGTATCTGTAGTCGTGGGCATCTGTAGTCCCAGCTGCTCGGGAGGCTGAGGCAGGATAATCGCTTGAACCCGGGAGGCAGAGGTTGCAGTCAGCCGAGATCACACCACTGCACTCCAGCCTGGGCCACAGAGTAAGACTCAGCCTCAAAAATAAATAAATAAATGAATAAATAGAATATGCTATGTGAATTTTAAAAAAAACTAGACTTTTTAAAACCTTTCCTTAAAAGCATATCTATAGAGTAGTGAAGGGATACAGTGAGAGAGGAGGTCACTTATTTTATTGGGGAAAGGCTTCATAGAGGAGGTGACCATGAGCTAAGTCTCTAAAGATAAGCAAGTAAAGGATATATACCAGAGGGAAGAGGAAACTTACAGGGCTGGATAGAAGCATAATGCCACAGACAAGGATTTAAAGCCCAAAGTACTTTGACTAGTTTTACATTGGGGGAGTATTATGAGAATTAAGTAGCATAATGTATATGAAACCACTTTCTAAACTGTCAAGTACTGTCCTGAACAACTAAAGGAAATGTAGGAATCAGGCAGCACAATGTGTGTGCCTAGAAAATTTGTGTGCTTTGAAAACAAAATGTATGTAAGACAGCATTCTTCTTTATATAGAAATAAATAACATTATTGATAAAGGCAGTTATATGAAAAACAAATACATATATAGCATTACATATACATTAAGATTGAATTAACAGAATATTTACTTGTTTCATGTCTCTAAAGAGCCACAATTTTAAATTGTGTTCTCATATTGTGTTAAAAAAGAAAAAGAAAAGAAAAAAAAGCAAGTCAGAAATACCATTCTACCTCATGATGATTTCGTTTTTCTTTTGCATAAGCCTGTGTCTTTCAAATAATCCACAAGCAAATAGCTTCATTCTGTAGATGAGAAATTATAAAAGACCATGTAATCAGCTGACAAAGGAACTGAAAACAAGCCCAGAGGAAATGCATGGCTGTTCTTACAAAGTCACAATGTACTGTTCTGTTTGCCTCCCACTCTCAAAGTGTATATTCCTGACATTTCTTGTCTTATAATTGGACTTTATGAATGAGAGCTGTAGGATGCTGTCTGGTGAATGATCTGAAAAGGATATGCTGAAACAGTGGAGGTGCTGCAAAAACTGGATTCGAGGCTTTGTGTGGGAACTTAAATAAAAGACAAGAATGAGAAATTTAGAACCCCAAATTTTATTGTACATAAAATAAGGGCTATTTTCTCAGTCCTTAATAGAGAATTTGAGTAGGTTTAGGTGACACATAATGTGGAAACCAAATGCATAAGCTTGGTTTTCAGAATAGTCTGGGGTCCCATGGATTTCCAGAGCTGATCCTTTACAACTGTACTGGCAAGAAAGAGAGGTGAGTTCAGTAACTTTCATCTCCTTTACATTAGCTTCTTCACCCTTAGTGCTGAGTAACTGCTACAGCCGTACTTACTAACATTTTCATAGTGTGATGGACTTTCTAAAGTGCATTTAATTTCATATCTCATGTGATTTAGCTGATGAATAGGGCCAGTTAGGCAAGAATGAATTCACTAGGTCCCTGGAAATAATCAGTCTATTTAATAAACAAACTTTTCCTGTGCACCTACTATAGAGTCACCTGTAGTCCCAACCACCCGAGAGGCTGAGGCTGGAGAATCGCTTGAGTCTGGGAAGCAGCGGTTGTAGAGATGTGGTTTCACTATGTTCATGTTCTTGAACTCAGGGCCTCAAGTGATCATCCAGCCTCTGCCTCCCAAGGTTTTATTCACATGACAGCCGGCAGCTAGGAGGTTTTATTCACATTCAGAAGGGTCACAACAAGGATTCTCTTTTGTTAGCAAAAATACTGAAGGAAAAAACAAAAAGCATCTAAGCAGGGCAGGCAGAAACAAAAAAGTAGGCTTGAAAAATTTCTCCAGGCCGGGCACAGTGGCTCATGCCTGTAATCCCAGCATTTTGGGAAGCCAAGGCGGGTGGATTGCTTTGAACTCAGGAGTTTGAGACCAGCCTGGCCAATGTGGTGAAACCTTGTCTCTCCAAAAATACAAAAATTAGGTGGGTGTTGGTGGCTCCCACCTGCAGTCCCAACCACTCAAGAGGCAGAGACTGGAGAATCACTTGAGTCTGGGAAGCAGAGGTTGTAGTGAGCCAAAATCATGCCACCGCACTCCAACCTGGGCGACAGAGTGAAATTCTGTCTTAAAAAAAAAACCAATAACAAAATTCTCCGAGGAAACAGGCCATTGTGTGAATGGTCTCTGTATGTCTCTGGGTAGTAACATCGTGGTGTTTTTCTCTTTGTTATGTTTTTTCATACTTCTCATTTTTTGTTACAATAGGTATATATAACTTGTATAAACAAAATAATAAAGACACAAAATTTTAAGAGATGAAGTCTCACTCTGTCACCCAGGCTGGAGTGCAGTGGCATGACCTTGGTTCACTGCAGCCTCAACCTCCTCAACTCAAATGATCCTCCTACCTCGGCCTCTGGAGTAGCTGGAACTACAGGTGCAAACCACTAAAATTAAGTCACCTGGCTAATTTTTGTACTTTCTGTAGAGACAGGGTCTTCCTTTGTTCCCAGGCTGGTCTCAAACTCCTGGGCTCAAGCAATCCTCCTGCCTCAGCCTCCCAAAGTGCTGGGATTACAGGCATGAGCCACCGTGTTGAGCGGAGAAAAATCTTAAGGGAAAAAGTCTCCAAAAGACTATACAAAATAAGGAAGAGAGGCCAGGCGCAGTGACTCACATCTGTAATCCCAGCACTTTGGGAGGCGGAGGCGGGCAGATCACCTGAGGTCAGGAGTTCGAGACCAGCCTGACCAATATGGTGAAACCCCGTCTCTACTAAAAATACAAAAATTAGCCAGGCATGGTAGCAGGCGCCTGTAATCCCAGCTACTCGGGAGGCTGAGGCAGGAGAATCTCTTGAACCTGGGAGGTCGAGGTTGCAGTGAGTTGAGATCACGCCTTTGCACTCTAGCCTGGGGGACAAGAGCGAGACTTTGTCTAAAAAAAAAAAAGGAAAAAAAGGAAGAGAGATTCAAATGTAAATAAGTCCATTGATTAGTATAGTGGACTGCCAATCATATTGATGGACAGCATGGTTCCAATTATTTTTTTTCTTCTTTTTTTTCTTTTTGTAAGAAGCCTCTTCCCAGAACCACCTATTTAATTGTTTTTATTATTTTGTTTGTTTGTTTCTGTTTTTGTTTTTGATACAGGGTCTCTCTCTGTCACCCAGGCTGGAGTGCAGGGGCCCAATTATGTCTCACTGCAACTTCAAACTCCTGGGCTGATCCTTTTGCCTCGGCCTCCCAAAGCTAGGACTATGGGTGCATGCCACTACACCAGGCTAATTTTGTAATTTTTTTGTAGAGATGTGGTTTCACTATGTTGCCCAGGATGTTCTTGAACTCAGGGCCTCAAGCGATCATCCAGCCTCTGCCTCCCAAGATGTTGGGATTTCAGGCATGAGCCACCATGCCCAGCCTAGGTTTTGTTTTTGTTTTTTGTTTTTTCAAATCAAACATTTAGCCTGAGCCTTTGAAAAGAAGGAGATATACCATTCACCTTACTAATTCTTCCTAGACTCTAGGACTTCACATCCACTGAAAGAATTAATCCAATCCCTTCTCCTCAACCCCAAAAATCCTAAAACAGTTTGAATGTTTACTCTTCCTTTGTCAAAGGTAATCTATGAGATCCTGAGGACAATAGTATTGTGTTTTGGATTAATATATGCCATTTTAGGGTTAAAAAACAACCCCCACTACCACAACAACAAGAAAATCACCCATTGCTTTTTGGTTTTACATTTGTGTGAACCTTTTTGCTGTTACAGATTTCTATGCCCCACTAAGTTCTGGTTTAGTCAGAAAATCAGAGGGAGCCCACAGTGTGTGAAAGGGTTATTCATCTCGAGGGCTGAGCATGAAGGTCCTCAGTGCTCAGTGAGTGATCCTGTGGACATACCCTCAAAGTACAGATGGCTCCTCAGGGCAGGAATTAAAGATGAAGAGAGAAATGATTCTCAAGTGGAACACAGTACATTAATTCACTTAGAGGGCACAGGGTGTGTCTGCTTCACTGACTTTTCCAAAGACAGAATTTGGCCCTATGTCCAGTTATAGTACATGGGTTTACTTCTTCAAATGTGCCTCTAAATTTCCCCAAATGAGGGCCATGCCTTATCCCCAAATTCTAAATGAGCTGCTTGCAGGTTTGAAAGCACTTGAGGCAATTTGAGTCTCAGAGACACTGGAGGCCGAGACTTCACCTCTGTCTTCACCCTCCCCCAGAATGTCCGAAGAGCAGGCAATCCCTTTCACTCAGGAGTCGTGGCAGTTGGCTGAGGCCTCCCTGAGGAGAAAAGAAGGGGGAAAACTGCGCTGGATGAGGTCGGCCTCTCCTAACTCTTATTAATAGAGAACATGTGGGCTGAGGCAGAAGCAGGGGCTGGGCTTGCTGAGTAAACAGGATGGGATGAGAAAGAGAATGATGCTTTTATATTCTTGTCTATTATGGATCCAGGGAGTCTCTTTAATGGAGATGAAAGGGAGAGATAGATTTAAAGGAAATCGTTTCCAATGTGCAGGCCGCTGATGTGTCTTCATTCCCTTTCCCATGGATGGGGGCTAGATCGTCAATTGGCATCGCTGGCCAGATTTCACACATGCTTTTTTTGTTTGTTTGTTTTGAGACGGAGTTTCGCTCTTGTCGCCCAGGCTGGAGTGCAATGGCGCGATCTCAGCTCACCGCAACCTCTACCTCCTGGGTTCAAGCGATTCTCCTGCCTCAGCCTCCCGAAGTAGCTGAGATTATAGGCACCTGCAACCACGCCCAGCTAATTTTTTTGTATTTTTAGTTGACACGGGGTTTCACTGTGTTGGCCAGGCTGGTCTTGAAATGCTGACCTCAGGTGAGCCACCTGCCTCGGCCTCCCAAAGTGCTGGGATTACTGGCGTGAGCCACCACGCCCGGCCTAACTCATGTTTCTAAACGGATGGCTCTGATATACCTCTATCATCTGAGAATTTGTTTTTTAGACCCTTCACTTATTTATTCATTTTACTAATATTGAGTGTTACTAATATCAGGCACTTTTTGGGGCACTGTGAATATGACCGTGAACAAGATAGCCTTTATCAAAATAAAGTGAATTAAGATAGGCAAGTGCAGAACATGCACAAAGTAGACCCAGGTGCTATGAAAATGCCAGAGAGGGAGTACTCATCAGGCGTCTCTCAGGGAGGGGTGGTCAGGGAGGGCTCCCCTGAAAAGCAGTTCATGACACCTAAATTGAGCCTGGAGTTAGCCAGATAGAGAAAAGAGAAAAAGGGTTTTCTAGCCAGGTGATTCTGTGTAGGCAAAAAAAAAAAAGCATAGAGTCTTGACATGACAAGAACATTGTGTAAAAGGGGCAACAGTATCATTCCTTAAAAAGTGCATACTCCTCTCAGGGAGAAGAGAGAAGACAAAGGTATCCCCAGGACATTTAAGGAAGGCTGCCATAGAAATGACACAAAAATTATCCAGGTGTTTCAGAGAACATCCAGATGAGATTCCACACCTAGAGTAGGAATAAAAAAGTGCTGTTTGCATTTGAAACTTTCTTCCACGTACGAAATCATTTTTGACTCGAGCCCATGAATACCTTTTTTTAAAAAGAGCAATTTAAGACTATGAGGCAGGCAGATTCGTAAAGGAGTTTTCCCTTACCTTATCAAAAATGCTAACATATTTACATATGTAAGTGTCTTAAGTGACTTCTTAAGTAATTTGCCTCCATAGTCTTAGAAGCAGCATTGCTAAAATAAACCGTGGTGCTTATCACATTTTAAATTTTGTATTAACACCTGAATATCAGAAAATTTTATCATTGAAATTTAATTTTAATACCATATATGCGTGCATCAGCGAGTATTTAGAAGATTGCTGTAAAACTTTGCATCTTCCTATAGATATAAAAAATCTATAGATATAAAAAATACACATAAACATGTTTATGACAAAGCTTTTTTTTTTTTTTTTTTTTGAGACAGAGTCTCGCTTTGTCGCCCAGGCTGGAGTGCAGTGGCGCAATCTAGGCTCAGTGCAAGCTCCGCCTCCCGGGTTCACGCCATTCTCTTGCCTCAGCCTCTCCGAGTAGCTGGGACTACAGGCGCCCGCCACCATGCCCGGCTAATTTTTTGTATTTTTTTTTTTAAGTAGAGACGGGGTTTCACCGTGGTCTCGATCTCCTGACCCCGTGATCCGCCCGCCTCGGCCTCCCAAAGTGCTGGGATTACAAGCGTGAGCCACCGCACCCGGCCTTATGACAAAGCTTTTTGTTTTTTATTTGTTTTTTGTTTTTTGAGACAGAGTCTTGCTCTGTCACCTAGGCTAAAGTGCAGTGGTGCGATCTTGGCTCATTGCAACCTCCACCTCCTGGGTTCAAGCGATTTTCCTGCCTCAGCCTCCTGAGTAGCTGGGATTACAGGTGCATGCCACCACACCTGGCTAATTTTTGTATTTTTAGTAGAGACAGGCTTTCACCATGTTGGTCAGGCTAGTCTCGAACTCCTGACCTCGTGATCTGCCCACCTCGGCCTCCCAAAGTGCTGCGATTACAAGCGTGAGCCACTGTGCCTGGCCTTATGACAAAGTTTTAACAAAAAAAAAAAAAAATAGCTAGTATTGGAGAACCAAACTATTGCAGATTTTTTTATCAATTTTATTCCTGACAATATAAAAGAAATAAGAACTCTGTCAGTATTAAAAAAAAAAAACTTTATTTCATGCCATTATTTCCTTTCAATCTGCTAGCTAAAAACATGTCCATATCAAGCTTTGTTTCCTGATACTTATTATAGTCTCCATAAAAATCATTAGAAATATACTGTCTCAGAAAGAGAAGCTGATTCCTCTTCTGCCCAAATTGTTAGTTTTCTGATTGACTTTAAAAACCAAAACTTTACTCTCTTTGAGGGAAAATAATCTATTTTTCTAGAGAATTTCAATCTGTCAGTCACTCTGATAGACGCATAGCTCCTACTGTATTATTTTTTGCTTCAGCTAACATATGTTGAAACAAAATCATTTTTAAAGCTAAAGGCAAGCTAACATTCTGATTAGCTTCAAAAGTTCTTGAGTTAACCAACGACTGCCAAGTTTCCCCAATGTAAAACATGTTCTTGACTCATTTTCTTCAAGTATCTGATCTGTGTGTGATCTGCCCCAGAATAAAAGCTGCATCCAAATATTATGTCTTAGCAAAAAAGTTACAGTTGCTAAATTTATAACTCATATATTTTTAGTTTTAAATTTCACAGAAAGAAACTTTAGCTCTAAGACATGAAATGACTAAGAAAGGAAAAAAAAAGTTCAGGAAGTCTTCACTGTTCCTTATTTTTAGTCAATGATCCATTTGTGTGATGGCCAGAAGTATTGTTACAATGAATTACTATAAGCAGACAGAGGCTACAATTTTCACTGATATTTCCTCTTAGGGACTAGAGAATTCAGTGTCCTTGGTTAAAAGTATAGATTGGGTTTAGGTAGTCAGGATATTTTTCAGCAATTCTTTTTCAAAGAAATACTTGTATGAAAAATTGTTTTGGTCTATGCTGAAACAACACGTTATTGTGCACAGTAACTGAAAGTTTTATGTAAGTCAGTCAGCCAAAAGAACCCAGACATCTGAAAACGTGCCATATTCACTAAATTGCTACTCCAAAGGAAGAAACTTGATTAAAATGTTAAATAAGTCAGTGGAATAAAATCAGGGAGCTAGTTGCTCGCCTGCCTGCTTTCCCCTCTTTTCCCCTTCCTTCCCTCCCTCTCTCCCTCCCTCCCTCCCTTCTTCCTTCCTTCCTTTTTTCTTCCTTTCTCCCTTCCTCTCTCTCTTCTCCCACCTCTTCTTTTTTCTTTTTCTTTTTTAATCCAGTTATTTTTAGCCTGGTGCATGTTTGTCACATGTTTTTACAACTCATCTACATTAAACCACATTTCTGTCAGCCAGAATAGTTATAGCATACCAATTATTTAAACAATCAGAACCCTCGGGTAAAGATGTTTCAGGTGCCAAAAAACAGCAAGTCTCTTCAGCATGCTGAGAAATTGTTTCTTCCAAGAGTTTAGAACTGGAATTTCCTCTGAAACACAGACAAATGCACGTGGACATCAAGCTAGAATTTCTTCTCTGTACTCTAGAAATGAACATTCTGAGACAGCATTGCCACGACCTTCCAAGCAGCTAGAGGGGGGCCAACGCTGCAGGGAGGCCTAGAGGAAAGGGCAGACATATTAGACTTTTGGTTCTCAGAAATTAGCTGCTCATTAGAGTCACCTGGGAACTTTGTTTTTTTTAAGACAGAGTCTCGCTCTGTTCTCCAGGCTGTAGTGCAGTGGCACAATCTTGGCTCACTGCAACCTCTGCCTCCCAGGTTCACATTGTTCTCCTGCCTCAGCCTCTCGAGTAGCTGGTACTACAGGTGCCCGCCACAACGCCCAGCTAACATTTTGTATTTTCAGTAGAGATGTGGTTTCACTGTGTTAGCCAAGATGGTCTCTATCTCCTGACCTCCTGATCCGCCCACCTCGACCTCCCAAAGTGCTGGGATTACAGGCGTGAGCCACCGCGCCTGGCCACCTGGGGACTTTTAAAAAGCAATTCTGATGGCTGGGTCTCACCTGCAGAGGTTCAATCATTAGCCTGGGATTTGGCTTGGGTCTCGGTATTTTTAAAAATCAGCAAAGCTTGAGGATCATTGTTTTAAAGCATGCAAATTTCAAATTCAGGCCTTAGACAGATTATGATAAAATAAATTGCCCTTTGGCCTGGCATGGTGGCTCACACCTTTAATCCCAACACTTTGGGAGGCTGAAGCAGGAGGATCCCTTGAGGTCAGGAGTTTGAGACCAGCCTGGCCGACAGAGTGAGACCCCTGTCTCTACAAAAAAAAAAAAAAATTATTTTTATTTTTTTTGAGACAGAGTTCTCACACTGTCGCCCAGGCTGGAGTGCAGTGGCACGATCTCAGCTCACTGCAAGCTCCGCCTCCCGGGTTCACACCATTCTCCTGCCTTAGCCTCCTGAGTAGCTGGGACTACAGGCGCCCACCACCATTCCCAGCTAATTTTTGTATTTTCAGTAGAGATGGGGTTTCACCCTGTTAGCCAGGATGGTCTTGAGGTCAGGAGCTTGTGATCCACACACCTTGGCCTCCCAAAAAAATTTTTTTTAATTGCTAGTCACGGTAGTTTTTCACCTGTAGTCTTAGCTCCTCAGAAGGCTGAGGCTGGAGAATCGCCTAAGCCCAGTAATTTAAGGCTGCAATGAGCTATGATTGTGCCACCACACTCCAGCCTGGTTGATAGTGTAAGATCCTGTCTAGAAAACAACAACAACAACAACACCTCATCTGAGCTGAAAAATTAATTGAAAAAAGGGAAGAGTTCTTCTTGATGTTCCCAATTATTCTGTTGTCATTTAAAACAACTAGCCATTTATTTATGTCATTTTTGTGTGTGTGTGTGTGTGTTTGTGCGTTGGAGTTTCACTCTTGTTGCCCAGGCTGGAGTGCAATGGCACAATCTCGGCTCGCTGTAACCTCTGCCTCCTGGGTTCAGGTGATTCTCCACCCTCAGTGTTACAAGTAGCTGGGATCACAGGTGTGTGCCACCATGCCCGGCTAATTTTGTATTTTTAGTAGAGACGGGGTTTCTCCATGTTGGTCAGGCTGGTCTCTAATGCCTGACCTCAGGTGATCCACCTGCCTTGGCCTCCCAAAGTGCTGGGATTACAGGTGTGAGTCACCGCATCCCGTGTATTTCATGATGATTTTTAATCACTTTTTTTTCTGCCTTTCAGATGGTAGACATCAGAAACTTTACATCCGAGCAACACCAAACAGGTGTGGGAATAAATGTCATGCTGTTTCTTTGCCTCTTAGGCCTGCTACCGAAGAGGAGTGGAAAACTCAGTTTTCTGGTTTGACTCTAGTGAGCTGGCCCATTCAAAGAGAATAGCCCATATACAGGACCAGCGATTGTGGCCAGGCAGGAATGTGGGCCCAGAGTCTTCAGATCTTCCCATTTTTTCAAGAGAAACCAGAAATCATCATCTTTATACGAAATTTCCCAGTTTCTTAATGTTGGCAAGTAATTAAATTGTGGGTAATCAAAACACATCTGCCAACCAAATGGAAGCTGCCACTCTGCAACTTCCGGCCTAGAAGGCACTTCATCTTATCTTCATTCAGCCAATGACTACTCAGTTCTGGAGACAATTCCTTTGAAAAAACTTCCCTGGCCACCCCTCCTCGACCCTACCCCTTTACCCCCAGCCTGCTGCTCCAACTCTAAGCACTCAAGTGTATCTCCTAAGCTTACTTCCCTCCAATGTGATGCGTGTCTGTCTCCCCTAAGAGACTGCCTGATACTGGAGGGCTGAGATGGTGTCATAGCACATTTATTTTTGGAATGTATGTCAGTTCCAAACCGGATACTAACTCAGCAAACAAATGTTCATTAAATACTTACTATGGGCTGGGCACGGTGGCTCACATCTGTAATCCCAGGACTTTGGGAGGCCGAGGTGGGCGGATCACCTGAGGTCAAGAGTTCAAGACCAGCCTGACCAACATGGAGAAATCCTGTCTCTACTAAAAATACAAAATTAGCCAAGTGCCATGGTGCACACCTGTGATCCCAACTACTCGGGAGGCTGAGGTAGGAGAATTGCTTGAACCCGGGAGGCAGAGGTTGTGGTGAGCCGAGATCGCAGCATTGCATTCCAGCCTGGGCAACAAGAGCAAGACTCTGTCTCAATAAATAAATAAATAGATAGATAAATAAATACTATGTGTATATATAAAAATTCAACAGCACTTTGGAAGGCTGAGGTGGATCACCTGAGGTCAGGAGTTCGAGACCAGCCTAGTCAATGTGATGAAACCCCATCTCTACTAAAAATACAAAAAGCCTGGTGTGGTGGCTCGTGCCTGTAATCTCAGCACTTTGGGAGGCCGAGGCGGGCGGATCACCTGAGGTCAGGAGTTTGAGACCAGCCTGGCCAACACGGTGAAACCCTGTTTTACTAAAAATGCAAAAAATTAGCTGGGCGTCATGGCGGGCGCTTGTAATCTCAGCTAATCGGGAAGCTGAGGCAGGAGAATCACTTGAACCTGGGAGGCAGAGGTTGCAATGAGCCAGGATCACGCCATTGCACTCCAGCCTGGGCGACAAGAGTGAGACTCCGTCTCAAAAAAAAAAAAAAATTAGCTGAGCGTGGTGGTGGGCATCCGTAATCCCAGCTACTTGGGAGGCTGAGGCAAGAGAATTGCTTGAACCCAGGAGGCAGAGATTGCAGTGAGCCAAAACTGCACCATTGCACTCCAGCCTGGGCAACAAGAGCAAAACTCTGTCTCAAAAAAAAGAAAAAAAATTCAACAAATTCAAATTGTGGCCTGTTAGGAACACAAATTAAGAACGTAAACACTAGGAAAAAGTTTTCCATCTCCAAATAGATGCCATTATCTTTGCACATTGTATCTCCTCCCAGATCTAGTTCACTTATGAGCATCATCAGAATGTCTCCATAAGAGGGCCAGGCCGGGCGCGGTGGAGCAATTCGGGCATTTTGGGAGGCCGAGGCAGGTGGATCACGAGGTCCACCTGGGAGGCGGAGGTTGCAGTGAGCTGAGATCGGGCCACTGCACTCCAGCCTGGCGACAGAGCAAGACTCCATCTCAAAAAAAAAAAAAAAAAAATGTCTCCATAAGAGGATCGTTATCCCTTAAAGAGAGTCAAGTAGCTTACAGAAGGTCACATAGGTAGCACCTTCAACCCAGGTTGGCTTCGAAGGCCACTCTCTCAACTAAGCTTATCTTTGATCATTTTATATTTAACTGGGAATAATAATATTAATAGAACCTGCCTTAAAGGGTTGTTGTAAGGATTAATTATGCCAACAACTCTACACTGTGCTGGGTCATTACTATTACTCATGACTTAACATAGTACCTCTAAAGAACCCTGTGTATCTTTCAAATGAGGGTCCAAGGTCAGCTGTCAAGGTCACTCTGCTAGGAGGTTGCAGAGCTGAGATTTAAACATGAATCTGCCACCAAGTCCATCACTTTGCCAGTTACACTAGAGAAAAATCAACCCAGTCCCCTTAAATATTTGCCAAACTGCCAATGCTTAAAACTCACTCCCACACATTAGGCTTTTACTACTTGCCTTAACCGGTACCCAAATACAAATAAATTCCTTTTATCTTTATATTAATAAAAATAAAAGCTAACGTTATTGAGCTCTGTGTTCTCAACCTTCTACTAAGCATGTGCCTTTCATTATCTTCTTTAATCTCTACGAGGCATGCATTATTATTTTCAGATGAGGAAATTAAGGCCCAGAATTTTAAGTAACTTGCCCAAAGACACAAAGCAGTGTTTAAGCCTAGACTCCGACTCCAAAGCCAATAAGGGTTCTTAACCTCTCTGGCAGCCATTGAGATTTCCCAGACCACTACAATGTCATTGAAACTAATGACAATAACATTACAAACCAACTTACTAACTCTTTATTGTATTACCATCAACTCATAAAAGAAAGAACATGCTAACGCAAAAACTGTTGAGAGGCCATAATCTCAGATTAAAATAATTAAATACATTTTATGAAAAGTTTCAGACTCTTTAACTTTTCCATATGTACTGGTGGAAGCTTTGTCTTCACCACTGCCTCTCTGCTACTGTCCTTTTCTTGTCCTTTCCTACTTTGTCACTGCCAGTGCCACCACTCCACCATTTCTTCTCCTTAACATTCTTTCTATTTATTCTTTCATTTAAAGTTGGATAATTGTCCCACAATTAGCACTGGAATCATTTGGCCTGGGATAAGAAAGCCCTGGGAGAGAAAGTGGGGGTGGTCCAACCTAGGCAATGGGGAAAAGGCTCGGTAGCCAAGGACAGGGGTGGCTGTCCATGCTGCGTGTACAGCCAGAAAGGGAGGTGCCGGCTGGGCGCAGTGGCTCACGCCTGTAATCCCAGCACTTTGGGAGGCCGAGGCAGGAAGATCACCCGAGGTCAGGAGTTCGAAACCAGCCTGGCCAACATGGTGAAACCCTGTCTCTACTAAAAATATAAAAATCAGCTGGGCATAATGGCAGATGCCTGTAATCTCAGCTACAGCTTCTTGGGAGGCTGAGGCGGGAGAATCGCTTGAACCCAGGAGACAGAGGTTGCAGTGAGCTGAGATCACACCATTGCACTCCAGCCTGGGCGACAAGAGCAAGACTCCATTTAAAAAAAAAAAGGGAGATGCCATGGAGCCCTGTGGTACGTGATGCAGACTTTAGGAAAAAGAAGGATGAAAAAGGACAGGCAAAAGGACAAAGTGCTTCTCTAACTCTACCTTCTTAACACTCAGAGAGAGAAAGTAGGCCGATGGCAAGAAGAAGGCATGTCAAAGCAAAGGATGTTTTCATTGTACTGACAACTCTCCACAGGTACCACTCAGGTAGAAAGTATGACCTAGGATCCAAATTCAGTCTATCTGACTGCAAAGTCTGGACATGTTTCCCCATGCCACAAGAGACGTGCCCAAAGTGAAAAGGATAAGAAATGTTAAGGCCAGAATTAGAACCCAGGGCCTTTGACTTCTTATCACTCTGTTTCCATGATACAAACTTTAATTCCCACAGCTGAGTCAGGCCACACTTCAAAACAATGCTAGATGTAGTATCACAATTGTTGTACCCCTCATGACTTCTCATTTTTCCTGATCAAGAGCATAGGTAATCAAGAAGGAAAAGGCAAGAGAAAGAAAAATGTGGAAAAGAAGAAAGTTGGAGGCCCAAATAATGTTCTAAGATGAGGAGACTGACAAATTCCCTCGCCAGTTGTCTCCAGAACATAACACGCGGTGGTATTCACACCATACATGACACTGTGCTAGCCACCATCACAGTAGTTTTAAACAATTTGCATTTTGAACAGTGTGCTTTTGAGACTCTTAGTAAATGCAACCATTCCCTTATTCCTTGAGATTAATAAACCTATTTATGATGAACCTCATTCTCAATGGGGGACATACCTGACAAATCTAATTATCTATAAAAAGAAGGCAGTACACAATTGCTTAAAGAATAAGTAACTCTTGGCCGGGTGTGGTGGCTCATGCCTGTAATCTCAGCACTTTGGGAGGCTGAGGCGGGCGGATCACGAGGTCAGGAGATCGAGACCATCCTGGCTAACAGGGTGAAACCCCGTCTCTACTAAAAATACAAAAAATTAGCCGGGCGTGCTGGCGGGTGCCTGTAGTCCCAGCTACTCTGGGGGCCGAGGCAGGAGAATGGCGTGAACCCAGGAGGTGGAGATTGCAGTGAGCCGAGATCGCGCAACTGCACTGCAGCCTGGGTGACAGAGCGAGACTCCATCTCAAAAAAAAATAAAATAAAATAAAAATAAATAACTCTTTAGTGAAGAGCAGAAGCAAAGCATGAGGTGGAACAGGTCCCAGTAGCCCTGGTTGGAACACATAATTTGCCAGAATCTCCAAAATGGGTAGTCATGCTTTGTGCAACTAGTACATAGAAGGATATTTAACCTGGAGTATGTGTTTTAGTGAGTTTTTCTGCTAGCACATTAGCAAGACAGGTGTTTGGTGGGTCTTTTTGGAGGGGAGTGGACAAATGTAGAGAAAAAGAAAAGCTAAAAAAGGAAGTCGAAACCTGCATTCTCTTGTATCAGGAAATGTTCATGTATTTCACGCCCAATCTTTGTCGACCCTATTTGGCTTGTAGTCAATGCAAGCAGCATCTGACCTGAGGAAGTTAATTCTACAGCGCAATAGAATTGAGTTAGCAAGGTTTCATCCTATTACCTTCTGATAAAAAATTAATTCTTTTTTCTCTCTCTCTCACAGTGAGTCCCTGACACTTCTAATTATTCGTGTTGCTAGTAAAAATAAGTGGATTCAAAATTCAACTAACTACTTTTCCTGAAACTCTCTAGTGGGTTTAAGGGCATTTTATTTCTTTTCACTGAACATTTTATTTTCCCTACTAACTAAAATAATAAAATGTATACATGGGGACATGGGCAGGAGTTGACGTGTTTTTTTTTTTTTTTTTTTTTTTTTTCTGAGATGGAGTCTTGCTCTGTTGCCCAGGCTGAAGTGCAGTGGCGTGGTCTTTTCTCACTGCAACCTCCACCTCCTGGGTTCAAGTGATTCTCCTGCCTCAGCCTCCCGAGTAGCTGGCATTACACACGCCCACCACCATGCCAGCTAGAAGTCTTAAAAGTCATTTCTGAAAAGTCTCCTACGATATATTGGTAAGTAGAAAACAACTAAAAAACAGTATTAATTATATCACCACAATTTTGAAGAAATAAAACACACACGTGTAAATACACACACGTGAAAAAATGAAAAGGAAGTACACTAAAAGATTAGCAGTAGTTTCTCTGGATATTAAGAATAGGGGTGGTCTTTTATTTCCTTCATTTTTCCTTGGTCTACTTTACAATTTCTCTCTCTTTTTATCTTTATCATTATTATTTTTTTTTAGATAGTCTCAGTCACCCAGGCTGGAGTGCAGTGGCACGAGCTTTGCTCACTGTAACCTCCACCTCTTGGGTTCAAGAGTTTCTCGTGCCTCAACCTCCCGTGTAGCTGGAATTACAGGTATGTGCCCCCATGCCAGGCTAATTTTTTTTTTTTTTTTTTTTTGAGACGGAATTTCGCTCTTGTTGCCCAGGCTGGAGTGCAGTGGCATGATCTCGGCTCACTACAACTTCTGCCTCCCAGGTTCAAGCAATTCTCCTGCCTCAGCCTCCCGAGTAGCTGGGACTACAGGCATGCGCCACCATGCCCGGCTAATTTTGTATTTTTAGTAGAGATGAGGTTTCACCATGTTTGTCAGGCTAGTCTTGAACTCCTGACCTCAGGTGATCCACCTGCCTCGGCCTCCCAAAGTGCTGGGATTACAGGCGTGAGCCACCACACCCTGCCTACTTTATAGTTTTTCTACTTGTAACAAATATTTACCTTTTAATAAAAAAACAAATCTACCAAGTGTTATTTTTAGCACTTTTACTATTTAAACTATTTATTTTAACATTTAAACAAATGCTTAAACCTACTTTGTTTCTCCTAGAGGACTCCCATATCCCTTTCCCCACTCTGTACAGCTGGGTACTCCCCTCCGCATCCCTGCAAGAGGCTGAAGATTTATTCTCTGGAGCCAGTGAAACAGTCTCTGGACTAGGGAAACCAGGCACAGCTGAAGACAAAAGTACTGTATCAAGTCAAAGGGTAATTCAGTGAAGACTCTGAGACTGAGACTACCCTGAAACACACACACTCACATGCCAGTTTACACGTCACCAGCCCTCTTTCAGTCTATTTCTTTTTTTTTTTTTTTTTTTTTGAGATGGAATCTCTCTCTGTTGCCCAGACTGGAGTACAATGGTGTGGTCTCAGCTCACTGCAACCTCCGTCTCCCAGGTTCAAGGAATTCTCCTGCCTCAGCCTCCCGCGTAGCTAGGACTACAGACGCGTGCCACCACACCCGGCTAATTTTTCTATTTTTCATAGAGAAGTGGTTTCACTATGTTGACCACGCTGGTCTTGAATTCCTGATCTTGTGATCTGCCCGCCGTGGCCTCCCAAAGTGCTGGGGTTACAGGTATGAGCCACCGTGCCTGGCCACCAGCCCTCTTTCTACACTCAGTTCCCATCATACCTTTACCCTCTGGCTGAAAAATAGAAGTGCCTTCTTTGATAACACAAGAGAAAAAAAAACTAAAGATACTGACTCTAGAGTTTCCCCAACTAAAAGTTCTAGGCCTACGGCCCCACAATGAGCTTCAATATATAAGCACTAGTCTCTTAGATTAAGCTTGTCCAACCTGTGGTCTAGGACACCTTTGAATGCGGCCCAACACAAATTCATAAACTTTCTGAAAACATTATAAGATTTGTTTTGAGCCTGTAAACTTCTTGGAAGTAATAAACATTATGAGTTTTTTTTGCAATTTTTTTTTTTTTTTTTTTTTTTTTGGAGACGGAGTCTCGCTCTGTCACCCAGGCTGGAGTGCAGTGGCGCGATCTTGCCTGACTGCAAGCTCCGCCTCCTGGGCTCACGCCCTTCTCCTGCCTCAGCCTCCCGAGTAGCCGGAACTACAGGCGCCCGCCACCACGCCCGGCTAATTTTATTTATTTATTTATTTATTTTGTGTTTTTAGTAGAGACGGGGTTTCACCGTGTTAGCCAGGATGGTCTCAATCTCCTGAACTTGTGATCCGCCCGCCTCATCGTCCCAAAGTGCTGGGATTACAGGTGTGAGCCACCACCGTGCCTGGTGTATTTTTATTTTTATTTTTTAGCTCATCAGCTATTGTTAGCATTAGTGTATTTTATGTGTGGCCCAAGACTATTCTTCTTCCATTGTGGCCCAGGGAAGCCAAAATATTGGACACTTCTGTCTTAGATACAGGTAAACAACCAAGGCTGAAAAAAAAAAGGCCTTTAACATTAAAACAGTAAGTGAAGCAAATGAATAGAAGAAAGCAACTTGAGTGAAACAAAGATTATACAATAAAAATAAAAACCCAAAAGATTTGAATACCATCAGGTAAAATATTGCAGTTATGAAACAAGGACAAAATATTATTTTTAATGAACACTTAGAAAACAAAAAGGAATTATTGGAAATTGAAAATATGAAAAAGGCAATAGAAGATTGGATAATAAAACTAGTCCTGAAAGTAAAGCAAAAAGACAAAGAGTTAGAAAATAGAAAAGCAAAGGTAAAATTAAAAGACAGCCCTGAAGATATGATATCCAAAGAACAGGAGTTCCAAAAACTAAATAAATATAAATAAAATAGAAACTTACAATGAAATAATTTTAAAATTATACCTAGTCCAGAGGATATGAGTTTTCAGATTCAAAAGGATTTACTGGATATCCAACAAAAAGGATGAAAACAAACCCAGACTAAGGCATATCATAGAAAAATATAATATCGTGGAGATGAAAAGGTCTTACAAGCTTCCAGAGAAAGAAAAAAAAAAAAAGTCACAACAAAAGATATCCAGACCTTTTAATAACAGCACTGGAAGTTAGAAAGCAAAAGAATAATGTCCTCAAAATTCTAAAGGAAAATGATTACTAACACGGAACTTTATACCTAACTAAACTTTTATCATGTATGATGGTAGGGAAAAAAAAAAAAAAGACATTTTGGGAATTACAAGTTTTCAAAACATTTAATTGTCTTCTTCACTTTCTCAGAAAGCTATTAGAATGTTGTCAGTAAACCAGAAAGAGGAAGCAACGGATACAGGAAGCAGAATTCACACAGGGACTGTTAAAGGGAAATTCCAGAGTGATAGTGAAGGGAGTCTCTGAGAGCAGCTAGTCCAAGGTGAGACACATCATAAAGCTCTAGGAGAGAATCTTCAGGGAGATAAAATTGGGAGACTATGTGATGCGTCTGAACATCCTAAGAGAATACAAATACCAAAGAGCACACATTGAACTAATGATTAAAATAAAACCCAGAAAAGAAAAACAAAGCAAAAGGAAAAAATAAAATAATTATCAGGGAAACAAGAGTTGTATAAGAAAGAAAAAGCAGCCGGGCGCGGTGGCTCACGCTTGTAATCCCAGCACTTTGGGAGGCCGAGGAGGGCGGATCACGAAGTCAGGAGATCGAGACCACGGTGAAACCCCGTCCCTACTAAAAATACAAAAAAATTAGCCGGGCGTGGTGGCGGGCGCCTGTAGTCCCAGCTACACGGAGAGGCTGAGGCAGGAGAATGGCGTGAACGCAGGCGGCAGAGCTTGCAGTGAGCCGAGATCGCGCCACTGCACTCCAGCCTGGGCGACAGAGCGAGACTCCCTCTCAAAAAAAAAAAGAACAAAAAAAGAAAGAAAAAGCAATGTCATGGTTTACAGTATGACTCAGCTGTGAAGAATCGTTGTGATGTAAACCCTAATGCTGACCAGGCAAAAATTATGACATAAGAATATCGGAAGGAGAGGGGGACAGGGAGTGTGGTATGGACAGGGGTGTGGTAGAGGCAGGGAGAAAGAGAATTAACCTCCTCTTCTGTAGTGGGAAGTTATTTTTTGGCACCTAAAACTGAAAAATGACGAAGTTAGCAATACAAACATGTTATATAGAAACATAAAAGCAAACATGAAAAGCACACACAGATATATGACAGCAATTGCCTCTGGAGAGGGGGATGTGGGAGACAGGGAGGTAGAGAATCACTGCTTTTCCTCATCAACCTTGTGGAACCTTATTTTATTTTTTATTTTTTGAGACCGCCGCTCTGTTGCCCAGGCTGGAGTGCAGTGGCGCCATCTCAGCTCACTGCAACCTCCGCCTCCCAGATTCAAGCAATTCTCTGCCTCAGCCTCCGGGATCACAGGTGCTCGCCACCATGCCCAGCTAATTTTTATATTTTTGGTAGTGACAGGGTTTCACCATCTTGGCTAGGCTGGTCTCCAACTCCTGACCTCGTGATCCACCCACCTCAGCCTCCCAAAGTGCTGGGATTACAGGCATGAGCCACCGCACCCGACCCCTTTTTGTACTTTAAACTGCAGCCGTATATTACTCTGATGCAAGCATAAAACAAAAAAATCTAAAAATTTTAAAACTGAGTGAGTGGCTGGCTTTTGGATTTCTACATATTTAGGTTAGAATCTCACTGCAGCAGTAACCTAGATCTGACCTTGTGTAACTTCCTTAACTTCTCTGAGCCTGTTTGTTTCCATCTGTTAAATTGGGACAATGGCAGTTGTGAGGATTAAATGAGGTTTAATGTGTAAGGCCTTTTGCCAATATTGGACAATTAATGTCAGTTTCCATTTCAAATGGCCAAGGCTTACTTGGCCATTGTGGGAGCCTAGAAGCCAAAGTGTTTCTGCTGTTGCAGCAGAGTTCTAATTACACCAATTGCCCAATTGTTTGAGGAGGGAGGCTTTAGATCAATGCTTCTCAATCTTGAACAAGGTATAGACTCCTTTTAAAGGAGAAACAACAACAAAAAACCCCACCAGACTCTTAGGGGTCTAATGTTGACTTAGACAATTTCTATTATAATGTTATTTAATTATTTTTCTTAAATACATAGAACTTGGAAAAGCCTAAATTAAAAAATACAGTCAAAATAAATATAAATGCAAAACAACAAGACCAGTAAAATTCAAATGAACACTAATTTAATGTGACAGTTGGTAACATTTTGCTGAAACCAAATTACAGCTCTTCAAGAGTGCATGCTATAGCACGTTCTCATGGGTCTCTGTGCCCAGGTTACTTGGTGCTGGTTGATGACCCAATTTCTCACTGATTTTCTGTAAAGCCTTCTTTCACAGATAGCTGCATATCTCCTTGGCCTTTGCATGGTTCTAGCATGTCTCTTATATGTCAGATCTACCAATAATCTTTTCTTGTTTGTCCAATAAAACGAAATAACACAACTTGGCACTAACTCAATCAGAAACAGAAACTCAGGCTCAAAAATGGAGAAGAATCCCAAAAATCTTCATATAGAAAACAAGAGAATCCCTTTTTTAAATATTATAAATAAATTATATTTAATGAAAGAGCTGCATTTTCTAAAACAAAATATATAGTGAGAAGAATGGCATTGTTTTGCATTTTTTCAAATATCTCTAATGTCTGGTATAATAGCTGGATTCTCATATTTGCTTTTGTATTTAATTTGTTGTTCTATGTTGTGGCTAAGTATATGGAGAAAATCCATTCTTACACAGATGCATATTTGGAAAAAAAAACAACGAACAGGTTATTCATACTTAAGTATTAGGCGTATCTGTTGCCAGTGATATAATCCACGCTAATTTTTTTTTTTTTTTTTTTTTTTTGAGATGAAGTCTCGCTCTGTCGCCCAAACTGGAGTGCAGTGGCGCGCTCTCAGCTCACTCCAAGTTCCGCCTCCCAGGTTCACGCCATTCTCCTGCCTCAGCCTCCCAAGTAGCTGGGACTACCGGCGCCCGCCACCACACCTGGCTAATTTTTTGTATTTTTAGTAGAGACGGAGTTTCACCATGTTAGCCAGGATGGTCTTGATCTCCTGACCTTGTGATCCGTCCGCCTGAGCCTCCCAAAGTGCTGGGATTTCAGGCGTGAGCCACCACGCCCGGCCTAATCTACACTTTTAAGTGAAAAGTAGAATGCTAGAGATTTTTATCTGCTGTGATGAGACTGATAGATTCACAATACTTGATGATTTTTTCAAGAGATCAGTGGTGATGCTGATGTATGTGATTTTCTTATATTAGGTCAATGACAGAAAGATATCAGAAATCATTGAACCCACATTTTCTTTTATTATTATTATTATTATTATACTTTAAGTTTTAGGGTACATGTGCACAACGTGCAGGTTTGTTACATATGTATACATGTGCCATGTTGGTGTGCTGCACCCATTAACTTGTCATTTAGCATTAGGTATATCTCCTAATGCTATCCCTCCCCCCTCCCCCCACCCCACAACAGTCCCGGGTGTGTGATGTTCCCCTTCCTGTGTCCATGTGTTCTCTTTGTTCAATTCCCACCTATGAGTGAGAACGTGTGAACCCACATTTTCTAAACTAAGAATATATAATGTACAAAATCATGTATGGGTAGACTCATTCAACATGCAAGACAGGCCATCAAATTTTGCTATTATAGTATGTGAAAAGTTCATTAAAATGATTTGCAATGTTGTTTTGCAACTAACCTTTAAGAAACAATTACATGTTGAGTTTTGACATATGTACTTATATTTCAAGAAAGAAATACACAGTTATCTTAAAAGAGAATCCCTTAATGAAACTTTTTGGAGGTTAACTAAGCCCTCCTGGGGAGCCATAACCAAGAGTCAAGAGCAAGGCCTGGGACCGGGCGCGGTGGCTCACGCCTATAATCCCAGCACTTTGGGAGGCTGACAGAGGTTGCAGTGAGCCGAGATCGCGCCATTGCACTCCAGCCTGGGTGACAGAGCAAGACGCTGTCTCCAAAAAAAAAAGAGTGACGCCTTTCCAGTCAGCAGATGCCATTCTTGCTTTCCTTTGCTCTCCCCGTCCCCTCCAAATGTGAAGACACATGTCCAGTCAAAATTGCTAGTTTCATTCTGCTTTTGACCATACCCATGGGACATCTAATGATGATTTCCTTCTTTCTACACACAATCATTCCTCTTTTTATTATATTGGTTGTGATGGGTCCTTTGTTTGCTTTATTAGTTTTTCAAAATTTTGCCTTCTTTTTCAAAATATATATTAAGATATTTTGGCTGGGCACAGTAATCCCAGCACTTTTGGGAGGTTTTTTAGTATATAAGCTGCCGAAGCGAGCACTATTCAAGGTTTTTTAAGCCTTTCCTAGGAAGAGGTAATGTCATGAAAAGAATAAAAGGAGCCAGGCTCGATGGCTCATGCCTGCAATCCTAGCTCTTTGGGAGGCCAAGACAAGCAGATTCTTAAGCTCAGCCAGCCCGAGCAACATGGCAAAACCCCGTCTCTACAAAAAATAAAAATAAATAAATAGATAAATGTTAGCCAAAAATAAAAAAGTATAGCATATTAAACTTCCCCAACCCAACTTCAGCTCTTCCCCTGTAACCCAGGCTGCTAGTCCAGGAGCATAGCCTCAGACATGGCAGGCTGTTTTCTGGCAACACACATCCAACCACACATATACCATATACCAAAGGCCAGTGGGTGAAATGTCCCTCACAGTCCAGGTTTTCTGTTTTCTGCAACCACAGTTATCCACAGAAGTTATGAAAATTCAGGCAATCATGGTCATTTCAGTGACTCCCAGTGACTGCAATGACTAAAAGGAAAGTAAAAGAAGTTGCCTCTGCTCATACCCAAAATACCTCCAGCCATATATACATTTTTCCAACAAATATTTATTAAACAATTACCATGTGAGGTTCCACATTTTCTATTAGGTGATACAAGGGATACAAAGTTGAAGAACACGTATGTCCTACTTAGAAAAGTACACAATCTAGAGGAGGAAGTGGATACATAAACAAATAACTGCAAAGATTGATATGCAGTGTGCTGTGGGAACATAGAGGAAGGAGCAACTCCAGCTTGCCTGGACTGACTCTGAGTTGGTCTTCTGGCTGAGTTAGAGTTTCTCAGCTTAATAAAAGGTGAATAGGAGAAGGAGTCCAGGCAGGAGACAGAACACAGAAATGTTAAAAAAAAAAACAACAAAAAAAAACAGTTCATGCAAGGAAAAGTAAGTAGGTCTGGGCTTACATAATGCATAGTAGATAAAAATAAACCAGAAAAAACATGGGACAGATGCTTAAGTTTGAAGTTTTCCCCATAGTTTCAATTTGATGTATGTGTGTAGGTGTATATACAAATATATGACAATATTTATGTAAACAAAGCACTGTTCCAGATATGGCAAATCTAGAAATATTTTTTTGCAGTGTTTCTCAAAAGGAAAACTTGGACATGACATATAAAGCAAATAATAACTCATGGAAAGCAAGTCTACAGAGAACCACAATAACATTGACCAAGTATTTGGTATGATTTTTCAATGAGTAAAGTCTAGAATAGTTAGGCAAATGGACAACCTGCGTGTCCTTCAAACAATTCTTCATAAATAACATTTCTTTTTTTTTTTTTTTTTTTTGAGACAGAGTCTTGCTCTGTCTCCCAGGCTGGTGCAGTGGTGCGATCTCGGCTCACTGCAAGCTCCGCCTCCCAGGTGGTTCATGCCATTCTCCTGCCTCTGCCTCCCGAGTAGCTGGGACTACAGGCACCCGCCACCACGCCCGGCTAATTTTTTGTATTTTTAGTCGAGACGGGGTTTCACCGTGTTAGCTAGGATGGTCTCAATCTCCTGACCTCGTGATCCACCCACCTTGGCCTCCCAAAGTGCTAGGATTACAGGTGTGAGCCACCGCGCCCGGCCTCATAAATAACATTTCTATCAAACGAGAGTTTGATAAGAATTAGGCTACATAGGTAGTTGAGTTTATAATCTTTGCAAATACTTTAAAGTTGATTTTAATGGCAGTTGGTATTCACTGGACAGTTGTAATCAATGAGCTGATATAATTATATATAATTCATATGTGCGAATTTTAGGAAGCAGTGGGAGGAAGAGCAGGGAGACCCATGCAGGGGTTTATTACATTGTCTGAAATGAAGAAAAAAAATAGGCCAGGCACAGTGGCTCATGCCTGTAATCCCAACACTTTGGGAGGCCAAGGCAGGCAGATCACGAGGTCAGGAGGTCGAGACGAGCCTGGCCAACATAGTGAAACCCCGTCTCTACTAAAAATACCAAAATTAGCTGGATGTGGTGGCATGTGCCTGTAGTCCCAGCTACTTGGGAGGCTGAGGCAGGAGAATCACTTGAACCCAGGAGGCAGAGGTTGCAGTGAGCCAAGACCATGCCATTGCACTCCAGCCTGGGTGACAGAGTGAGACTCCATCTAAAAAAAAAAAAAAAAAAAAATTTAAAAAAGAAAAAAGATAGAATTGAATTAGGTAGTGACGATACATGCAGGAGTCATTAAGTAGTAGAATTGCTCAAGTTTGCCATCAATTAGTGCTGGGGAGTGAGAAGTAAGAAGAGTCATAGAAGCATCTTAGATTTCTGGCATGAATTTCTGGGTGAGTTTTAATTCCCTTAACTAGAATAATAAAGACTAGATTGGGAAAGGCAGGGTGTAATTATGAGTTCTGGTAAAACTTGATGTTAGGAAGTGATGAAAGAGTGGACATGATTTATCTTTTTAATATAAGAAGAACAAATGTTGATGAGACAGTGATGGTCCCACACATTGGCACATCCACATCAGGAGGCAATTTTTCAGTATTAATATAATATTAAATGCACACACCACATGTCCAATCAATTCTATTTCTTGGCACTGACCTCAGAAAAAAATATATGTGCACTAGGAATAATGTACAAGGATATGTATTGTAGCATTGTTGGTAATATAAAAAACTTAAACTACTTAAATTATCTTTAATATGGAAATAATTCAATAAACCATGATAATGTTTCCAGACTTGCTGAATAATAAAAATCACCTAGGATATTGATAGAAAATAATTTATTGGCCAGGCTCCGTGGCTCACGACTGTAATCCCAACACTTTGGGAGGCCGAGGCGGACAGATCACCTGAGATCAGGAGTTCGAGACCAGCCTGGCCAACATGATGAAACCACGTCTCTACTAAAAAAAAAAAAAGTAGCCAAGCATGGTGGCGGGTGCCTGTAATCCCAGCTACTCGGGGGGCTGAGACAGGAGAATCACTTGAACCTGGGAGACAGAGGTTGCGGTGAGCTGAGATCAGGCCACTGCACTCCAGCCTGGGCAACAGAGTAAGACTCCATCTCAAAAACAAACAAAAAAACACAAAACAAAAAAAGAGAAAAAGAAAAGAATTTCTCCAACCCCCTTCCCAGTCCCATGAAACCAGACTCTCTTAGGGGTGACAGCTGAATATTTCTTGGTGACTCTTACCATTAGGAAACTTTCAGAAACAGTTAAGGAAAGTGTTTCCAAAACTATCTCCACAAATACTAGATGAGAATTTAAGACAATGTAGGTACATTTGTGTGAAGCAACTCAAAACGAGCCCCAGAATGTATTGAGTGATCAACGGAGACTACAGATGAACCCACAGTATGATACCATTTTGTAGCCACAGGCTCACACACAGAACAATGTATTTTGGGAGGTAAATATGGGCGTGGGGGTGGTGATTTCAAAGAGAACTTCTGTTATGCCTATAAAATTTGATTTTTCAGTCAGGCGCAATGGCTCACGCTTGTAATCCTAGCACTTTGGGAGGCCTAGACAGGCAGATCACGAGGTCAGGAGACTGAGACCCTCCTGGCCAACATGGTGAAACTCCGTCTCTACCAAAAAAAAAAAAAAAAAATTAGCTGGGTGTGGTGGCGCATGCCTGTAATCCTAGCTATTCAGGAGGCTGAGGCACGAGAATGGCTTGAACCCAAGAGGCAGAGGTTGCAGTGAGCCGAGATCATGCCACTGCACTCCAGCCTGGTGACAGCGTGAGACTCCATCTCAAAAAATAAAAATAAAAATAAAGTTTGATTTTTCTTTTTACAACCAAAATGTAGTCATGTATTAATTTTGTAATTAAAAGTAAATATTTATGTACTGCTGGTGTGGTTGAGGTGATGAAGGTAGCCTTTGCAAAATTTATGATTTGTCTCAGATCCCACATACACTCTGAGAAATGTCCTTGTTATATTGTATCTACTTATTTATCAAATATTTGACATTGTTCTCTACACACAATGAAGCAGGTTCACTACTTTGGAAAGGCAGGGCAAGAGAGGCAGTAAAGATGGGGAATAGGACCAAGAAATCCCCTGCCATTTCCATGTCTACCCATCTTTCAAGACCCAGTGCAAATTCTGTCTCAAAGGGTCAGTTCCCACAACATGATCTCATCTCTTTGTCTTCTACACTCCCATGCCACTTCCTTCATCTACTCACATATTTGTCTACGGGTCTCACCCCTCTTCCCACACTATCCCCCCTCCATTTCACTTTATATTTACCCAAATCCCAGCAGTGCCCTGCATACACAGCTCTCAATACTAAATGATTATTGAATGAGATGCTTCCAGCTATGCCTCTGAGGTCTGAGAATGGTCTTCTACTCTCCACTGTAATTACTGCTCAGTGGAAGTCACTTAGTCCTCTCTCCCCTTACATCCTCACCCCATCTCTCCCTCCTCTACACTGCTGTCTAAAACTCCTGCAATAAGAAACATGTGTTTTCATTATATAATTAAAGCTAAGTTTCAATATCCAAACCCCTGGAGGACAGCCATAAAAAGTAAATGGTTGCATCTCATTCTTTTAGAGTCCACGATGGACAGGAGTGAAAGAAGAGAGATTAACCAGTTCCCACATACCTTGGGTAAGGTGAAGAGCAGAGTTGGAGAATAGAAACTCTGTTGGCTCCTTGGGGAGGAAAAACAAGGATGCAAAAAGAGGCTTTTCTTCATAAGTGTGCCACATCACTCACCCATCGCCACTTCTGCCTTTCATCTATTCCCTGGCAGCCATCCTAAGAAGAATAAATATCTTGACATGAGACAGATTATTTCAAGGCCTTCTCCTTGAGGCCAATCTACCCATGAAGATGGGGAACAGCATTTCACAGTGTTACCCTTCAATCCTCTCATGAGTGACTCATTCTGAGACCAAACTGAGGACCCTCTCCAAGAAGCCATGCCAGGTCTCCAGCTGGTTTCAGACTAACAGCCACAAAGGAATCAACAGACCATTGTTTTTTATATAAACCGTATGCCCTGGAACTTCATGTCTTATGCCACTTGTGCTAAGGTCTCTTTGCCTTAGCCCTCCCCACAGTCACATTTATTTTATTATTTATTTAAGTTATGCATCAATCAGGGGGCTGGCACGTAACATTTGGCACCTAAAATTGGGCAGTTTGGAGAAAGTTCATAGAAGGAATATTTGTAAACAGCAAGAAGACGGTTCTATCCCTTGGTGCTGGTATTGGTGAGGCACATTTGCCACCTCTCTGTCAGAAGCTGCAAGGAGCGGGAGTGAGTCCCAATCCCAGGGAGTCAGAGCTACATGGGAAGGGCTTCCTGACAGGTGCTGTCAAGAGAATATATATCCTAATTTCCGTCTCCCTCCTTTTGATTTCTTCCCTCTGTCTTCATTGGCCAAACCCTGCTGGAAGCCAAAGGCCAAAGAAGCTCATTGATGTTGTCTACAACAGGTCATCCCTCTAGGTCACAAGCAGATGGAGGTGAATGAACAGTGACTCTGAGAGGACAATGGAAGATGTACAGGACAACTGCACTGTCTGTCTTTGGCTCAAAAACCACCTCCAGTGGCATTTGTGTGTACAAGGCCATTTATAATCTGAAGCGCACTACCTTTCCACCCCTTCTCCCACCATTCTCACCATGTGACAGTGCTATGCTCAAGACATAAGGCAGTGTCCCTGCCCAGGCCTCACACTTCCATACCTGTGCGCCTGCCTTGTGCTTCCTCCTCTGCCTGAACCATTCCTCTCCCTTTCCCTCTTGGAGAATTTCTACCCATCTTTCAAGATGAGACTCAACCATTTCTCTTTGAAGACTTCCCTGATCTTATTCTCTTCATATAGGCTTCATCAATTTTGCCTTTTTAATACTGAAACACAGCAAAAGTATGTGAGCACAAACTTTATTCCTGTACATTTTTTCCTGCTGCTATACTGAGCATTCCTCAGAGATGAAGACTTCATATCATTATTATTAGTAATGACCACAACTGTCATTTTCTGAGTACTATTATGTGCCGCACCTAGCTCCATTAATTTATTTTCTCAATTAATTCTATGAAGCACTTTGTTTTTATCCAAAGTAGATGCATGAATACTGATTTTCAGAAAGATTGCTCAATTTGCACAAGGTCACTCAGCTAGTTAGCAGTGGAGCTAGGATTCAAACCTACGTCCATCCAACTCCCAAGTCCCTGAAAGTAACCGCAGTGGACACTGCCTCTTAGCTCCATGTCCCAAGAGATGGCCCCACTCTGGGTAATGCATAACTGGTGCCTGAGACATGTTTCTGAATAAACAACCAGAAGAGAATAATATGCTGACAAAAATCTTTTGACTATGCATACGTTGTTCTGGTATGGGTTGGCACGTGGCCTTGATTTTCTGTAGCTTTATCTTCAGGCTGATAGTTTACAGCCACGTTCCATGATGCTGGTAAAACTAAACTTTGTCTTGACTGTGTTTGTTAAGTGGCTTCTCAGAAAAGACTCATCAGCAAACAGAATCCCTTAGAAGACTATGTTATTGTCCTTGATCCTAGAGCAGGGTTAGAAAATTTTCCCAAAGAATGGAAGAACAGTGTGGCAGGAGCAGCTAAGCAGTATGTCCTTGTGGGTTTACATACACAAACTGGGAGCGGAGAAAAAAGAGGAAGTAGATTTTTTAAATGAATCCTTTTATAAAAATAACAGCCACCATAGATTGAAATCTTATTGTGTGGCTAACTCTGTGCTTGGTGCTTTACATGCATTATTTCTAATTTTTTAGCAGCCCTGAAAAGTAGATCTTACTTATCTTTCTTATTCCTGTTTTATAGAACAGGAAACTGAGGCTCAGTGAGCCTAAGTAACTTGTCCAAGGCCTCCCAAACACACATAATACCTGACTCCAAAGGCCATACTTAAGTTTCCATGTCTCTATCTTGATTCCCTGAAAGACGCAAATTAAACACTATAAGCTATAACAGAACCAACATTATCATAAGGGAAATCCCTTATGAACCTTTGGCAATTCTATGGCAAGTCAAGGTAATTCTGATTATCAAATGCAATTGTAAAACTCAGCTTTAGAATCCTAAAATAACATTTGTCTTTACATAATTACCTCATTCAAACCTTCCTTTTACATCTTGTAAAACAAGTAAAAGCAGTGTTATGATTCCATTTATGATGAGGAGATTGAAGTTCAGGGAAACTAAGCAGCTGATAACAATAGCATTGGAACCCAGGACGCTCATAGACATATGCAAAAGCATTTGTGTTTGAGTATTTTGAACCTATAAAGCTGAAAGTCTGCTTGTTTCTAAAGAGTTGGCTCATGCCACTTCCTCTCCCTCATCTACCTTTCTCCACTGACACGTTTTTTTCCCTTATTATGTTCATTCATTGCACAAATATTGTAACAACACATTTTTAAATTAGAAGTGATTTCATTCATAATTCCAGTACCCTGACTCATCAATTATTTTTAGGTTTCTATTATTTCCTTCCAGTCCTTATCCATATACCACAAAAAAGCACATACACACAGATATTTACACATATAAACACACACCAATAAATACTAAAACTTCCCTGGGAAGTTATTTGAAACTCGGTGCTGATCAAAAGGTGGTGGTCACATGCATCTGATTCACAGAATCCAAACAGATTCTTATACATATGTTGTTTCCCCTGAGACAACACAGATCTTTTTGTTGTTGTTGTTGTTGTTGTTGTTGCTGTTTTTGAGATGGAGTCTCACTCTGCCACCCAGGTTGGAGTGTAGTGGTGTGATCTCAGCTCACAACCTCCACCTCCCGGGTTCAAGTGCTTCTCCTGCCTCAGCCTCCAGAAGTAGCTGGGATTACAAGTGCACACCACCACACCCGGCTAATTTTTGTGTTTTTAGTAGAGGTGGGGTTTCACCATGTTGGCCAGGCTGGTCTCGAACTCCTGACCTCAGGTGATCCACCTGCTTCGGCCTCCCAAAGTGCTGGGATTATAGGCGTGAGACACTGCAACTGGCCTGGTTTTTGTTTTTGTACCCGTTACCCAGCTTTAACAGTTATCAACATGTATCAAATCTTGTATCACTTGTACCACTGTTTATTCTCTTCCAGCTAGATTATTCTGAAGCAAATCCCAGGCATCATAATATCATTGCATCTATAAATAACCTTTTATTTCTTTTCGTCTTTTTTATTATTATTAATTAATTTATTTATTTATTTTGAGATGGAGTTTCGCTCTTGTTGCTCACACTGGAGTGCAATGGCACAATCTCAGCTCACTACAACCTCCGCCTCCCGGGTTCAAGGGATTCTCCTGTCTCAGCCTCCCGAGTAGCTGGGATTACAGGCATATGCCACAAAACCTGGCTAATTTTGTATTTTTTTAGTAGAGACAAGGTTTCTCCATGTTGGTCAGGCTGGTCTCAAACTCCCAACCTCAGGTGATCTGCCCACCTCGGCCTCCCAAAGTTCTGAGATTACTGGCGTGAGCCACTGCACCCAGCCCTTTTCTTATTGTTTATATTTAATTATGGATACATAATAGTTGCATATATTTATGGAGTACATGTGATGTTCAGATACTGGTATACAATTTGTAATGATCAAATCAGGGTAATTAGGGTATCCATAACATTTAGCATTAATCATTTCCTCATTTTAAAATAAATGATTAATTTCTTAAAATATGCAATAAATTATTGTTAGCTATAATCACCTTATTGTGCTACCGAATACTAGATCTTATTCCTTGTATCTTTTTTTTTTTTTTTTTTTTTTTTTTCAGAGACAGGGTCTTGATCTTTCCCCCAGGCTGGAGTGCAGTGGCATGATCATAGCTCACTACAATCTCAGAACCCCAAACCTCAAACTCCTGGGCTCAAGTGATCCTCCCGCCTCAACCTCCCGAGTAGCTGTGACTACAGACGTGCCCATCACACCCAGCTAATTTTTAAAGTTTTTTGTAGAGATGGAATTTCACTATGTTGTCCATGCTGGTCTTGAACTTCTGGCTTCAAGCAATCCTCCCACCTTAGGCTCCCAAAGTGCTGACATTACAGGTGTAAGCCACCATGCCTGACCCTATTCCTTCTTCTACCTGAATTTTTGTACCCACTAACCATCTCCGCTTTATTCCGGCCTCCCTGCTATCCTTCCCACCCTCTGGTAACCACCATTCTACTCTCTCCATGAGTTCAACTTTTTTTAGGCTCCCACATGTGAGTAAGAACATGCAATAATGAAACTGCACCATCCTGATATCATGAACCAGGCAAATAGAAAGAAGAGAGAGCAACAAGGGAAAGACTCACTCAAAGTTAGTGATCATTTCTGTAAAGACTTTTTTTTTTAAGGAGTCACCACTGCTATATCCAAATTCTGAATATGGCAATCATTCCTCAATAGGGTGCAATGCCTGCTTTTCTGAGGCAAACTTTCCTGGTCTTTCAAATGTTATCATAATAAGAGTGACATTGACCAAAATGTTAACTTTAGTTATAACTCTGGGTGGTGAGATTTACAGGTGATGTTCATATTCTTGTTGATTCTTTTTTGCCTTTTCTGAATTTTCTACAATGAACATATGTTTGTAGTAAGATGAGAATTAATAATAATGGTATTGAATACGATGTGAAAATGATCTAAAGAAAAGATCCTGTAAACATTGGAGTCACACGGACAGATCATGTAGTCCATACCACTGGAAGGACAGCCAGCTCCTTTCTTAGGTCAGGAAGCCTAGAAGTTCTAGCCCAATTCTCTTTCTTATATAACACCTGCTAAGGAGCTGCTGCTCCTTTTTTTTTTTTTTTTTTTAACTTGGAAATATTGTTCCAAAACCATTTGTCAACAGAGAAGATTTGATTCTGAGAACATGTTGAGGATTTTCTGTAGCAATGGTCAAATATAATCTAGTAGAGAGTAACACCCATAGAAATGTGTGGGAGCTTTGCTGTCAAGTCCTGTAGCACTTTAATAAAGGAACATGTCATTTTTCTTCAGCTAAATTTTAGCTAGAAATAATATTAGATGAGTTTTTATTGCCGTTCATTCCATAGCCTTTCTGCAATTTGGAAACCTTAATGATTTCATGCAAAATTCACTGTCTAAAGAGTCTTGGTGGCTTCTGTCTGATCTTGGTTTTTCCTTTTGATGCGGATTACTTATGTGCATCTATCATGGTAAAAACAGCAGAGTTTGGGCAAACACTGCTCTCTCAGACCCCCGCTCTCTTTCAGACCTGGAGATCCTTCATCTAACCCAGTTCCATTCTTGTGTCTCTTCCCGCTGGCTTCCCCGGTGCCATTTTTATTAAAGCCCCAGCTCATCCCACATTCAGCTGCATGACTTCTTACAGGCTTCAGAATAAATCACCACATTGCTCCGATCTTGGCTTCTCTGCCCTCGGCTTTCAATTAAATTTAGAATTGACTTTAAAGATACAACCTCAATGTACATGGTTGAAAATGACCTTGTTTCCCCTTTCCCACCACCTGCGACTTCCTGCGCGGGGCTCTTATACTCCAGCTCCTGGTTCAAAAAGTAGAAACAGGAATTTGCTACATGCTCCTGTGGCAAACTATAAGTCTCAAGCTGTTTAAAGTCTTTAAAGTCCCGTCCAAAAGGTAAAGTACACTCTGCAGAGAAAAATCTGGGGGCCTGAATCTCTGGCTGCCTGTGTTCAGGAAGAGACATAGAAGGAGAGGAGGAAGGAGAAGAAGAGGAGAAGAAGTGAAAAAAAAAAAACAAACAAACACAGAACCTTTGAGCTAAACACTTTTAATTTGTTTAATTTCTACAGTTTGCATTCAGAATGATTAGTCTATTTATAATATGCATCCACTATTAAAATAAGTGTATTAAGTCAATATAAATGATCTATGACAAGATTAAGAGAACACCAAAGCAGATTTTAACATCAAAACTGACTTTCATCTTTTGTCTTGTCATTTGGCTTTTTACTCTTAGCAAGGAACATGGCATAGTAAGCAGCAGGTTTGGGCTATTTAGAATTGGGCCTGCTCCTGCCAGTCTCTCCCTCCTACCCTTGGAAGGCTTTACCCACCAGGATGACTGAACCAGAAAACACTTCTTCCTCCCTTCAAAAACCATGACTATTTTAAGGCACATAGTTCTATGTAACTAAAGACAATGAGGTCCCTTTCAATTTGGAAGAGAAGAAGGAAAGAATGATGTGCTCATCTAAAGAAAGGATCAAACAAGATTTAATATGTGAAAAAGATGTGTAAGTTGAAAATGATTTACAAATGTAACAGACCAAATTATTCATTAATTCATCAATCAGTTGTTGAGTATTTACTATGTATCAGGTTCCAAGGAGGTTGTACAATACTTAGGAGCTTGAGCCTTAATTTTCTCCCCTCTAGAATGGGACTAGAGACCCTTCTTTTTACAGTATGTGAGAATTAGGTGAAAGAATAATAAATGTAAATTACTTAAAGCCAGTTACTGGCACATAATAAATACTGAATGAATAGCTCTCTCTATATATGTGAAAAAAAGTATCTTCAACTATAAAGGGTCTACAGCCTGATGAATTATTATTTTGAAACTTCTACCCTTTGTGCTGAAAACACCCTGAAATTTGGGAAGCTTCAAATATTTAGCTATGGAAATCTCAAATCAAAATACTTTCCTAGCGATTGCCATTTGGAAATAGTTACTAGGAACAGGCCGGGCACGGTGACTCACGCCTGTAATCCCAGCACTTTGGGAGGCTGAGGTGGGCAGATCACGAGGTCAGGAGATCGAGACCATCCTGGCTAACATGGTGAAACCCTGTCTCTACTAAAAATACAAAAAATTAGCCGGGCGTGGTGGCGGGCGCCTGTAGTCCTAGCTACTCGGTAGGCTGGGGCAGGAGAATAGCGTGAACCTGGGAGGTGGAGCTTGCAGTGAGCCAAGATCGCGCCACTCCACTCCAGCCTGGGCGACAGAGCGAGACTCCATGTAAAAAAAAAAAAAAAAATCCAAAGAAAAGAAATAGTTACTAGGAACATGGGGGTGCTTTGCCAAATAAGGAAGATATGAAGAGAGGGAAAAGAAATTTACACTTAGTAACTCCCTAAACATAAAATCTCAATGATTTTGCATCATTTTTTCTAATTGGAATCTCATCAAATTCTAATTAATAGACAGGCATTAATAGTTTCATATCCTAGATGGACATGCTGAGGCTCCGCCCCATGGCCGCAGGGCTAGGAAGTGGAGACGATGGAATTTAAACCAGGTAATATTATTTCAGAGCCCATACTCCCTTCCGGGTCACCAGCTTGCCCCACCCATCCTGTGAGGTCCCATGGGGAGAGATGCTAAAACCTCAATGGAAAATACAAGAGATGTTTGAGATCTTCTAAACGTAAACGGGAAGTTTTTAAGATAAAAACTTTCTGCAATAATTAATTTCTCACTCAATTTTGTGAATAGTAGTATCATATAGTAGTGAGATTTTTTTTTTCCTTTCCATTTAAACTCTTCCAGGTAGAACCTTCCTTTTTCGGTTCTAAAAGATTACTATTGATGGGGATGTTTTTGATGACTTTGAATTTCCTTTCCTTTCTTTCCATAACACTTATACTTTTTTGAGAAGGAAGTCATACAAGAGTTTAAAACTGTGAATTGAAAAGTTAGGAAAGAAGGTTACACCATACTGACCCTGTTTTGAAAGGCTACAGCCACCCCATAGGTTAACTGATTTTTTTTCCGCGCCAGTTCTACATGTTACAGCCTTCCTGGAATGACAGTCTTCCTAAGTGGACTCTTCCTGCTCTCGGTTCAGTCTCCCTCCCTGGACTGCAGGAACAATGATGATCACACATGAAAGTTCAACCCAGGAGCCCTAATGCCTACAGAGGGGAAAGACTTCTTTGCTGGAGAGGACTAAAAAGACAGCTCCTTAGCATTTTTAGGGTGTTAAGGAGAATTCCACTGCGCTAACAGTTTCCTGCCAAGGACTCTCATTGCCACGTGGAGCCCAGTTGAGTTCTGTGCAGTGCCTATCCCCTGTCTATAGCATAGCTAGGTCCCAGCTGGCCCAAACTAGCTGATTAAAATTAAGTCACTCCACAGAAGACCAAATGGCCATATATAAGTAGAAAACTTTCTCTTACCTTCCCTCCATCTTTCTTCCTTTCCTTCTCTCTGTCCCTTTAATATCCAGAAATAATTGTCTTTTTTCTGGTGACTGAAAAGAAGATCCCCCACAGTTCATCTCACTTGGCGTAGTCTTAACAGCTCTTTAGGCTAACTTCTGTCAGGATTGTCTTTAAAGTTCAAAGACGAAAAGTTCTCAGGGATAAAAAGATCCCGTTTAGCTAACAGAGAGAAGTTTACAGTTACTTATCACTCCAATAGTTGTGTGTGTTGTACTATTTTGAACCTCAAAAATGGAGCCCATCATTCACCAGGGCATTTTGTTACTGGCCAAATATATTTGCAAGAAGTTCTGGGAACTTAATCATTTCCTTTATATGTATATAATTTTACTTACCAAAGCACTTTCAGTTGTACATTTTTAGGCCTGAATGATAACACCCATTTTGCAGATAGGGAAATTTGCCTCAGAGATTATGGGGCATGCTAAGAGCATGAGACTGGTTAATTGCAGCATCAAAATTAGAATACTGCCTTTTTTACTCATCGTAGGCTTTTTTTTTTTTTTTTTTTTTTTTTGGTACTATACTATACATAAGGTTTATATCCTAGTCTTTGAGATAGCTCCATGGAAAAAAAAAATGTGCTATTTTACAAATTGTGCCTTGAAGCTGCTGTCACAGGAGCTGATGTTTAGGTAGAATGTACTATTTGCATACCCTATTTAATGTGACTTATGGCTCCAAGGCACTGAAAGATATTTTGTGATGAAAAGATCTGAAATGAGGCTGGCCATGGTGACTCACACCTGTAATCCCAGGTGCACTTTGGGAGGCCGAGATGGGAGGATCACTTGAGCCCAGGAGTTTGAGGGCAGTCTGAGCAACATAGTGAGACCCCATCTCTACAAAAAAAAAAAAAAAATTAAAATTATCCGGGCATGGTGGCACATGCCTGTAGTCCCAGCCATGTTCATGCCACTGCACTCCAGCCTGGGCGACAGAGTAAGACCATCTCAAAAAATAAAAAAAACAGCCAGGCTTGGTGGCTCACGCCTGCAATCCCAGCACTTTAGGAGGCCGAGGCGGGTGGATCACCTGAGGTCGGGAGTTTGACACCAGCCTGACCAACATGGAGAAACCCTGCCTCTACTAAAAATACAAAAGTTAGCAGGGCATGGTGGTGCATGCCTGTAATCCCAGCTACTCGGGAGGGGAGGCTGAGACAGGAGAATCCCTTGAACCCGGGAGGTGGAGGTTGCAGTGAGCCGAGATCGCGCCATTGCACTCAAGCCTGGGTGACAATAGCAAAACTCCATCTCAAAAATAAATAAATAAATAAATAAACCTGAAATAACTTTTTAATAGAATATAATCATGGAAAAATTATTTAACCCCTTTGAGTCCCTTTCCTTACCTACAAAATGGTAATGATATGGCCAATCTCATAGAACTGGTATAAGAATTAAATAAATATTTGTAAAGCACTCTGCCAGTAGATTGTAGATGTTCGAAGTGTTGAGTTCCTTCTTCTTATAAAAATTGCTGTCAGAGTCACAGAGTTAGGAGACGAAGGTGAACAAAAGCTGAGGTACTAGGATTCCCTCATCCCCCACAAGGATACCCTACTTGCAGACCGTAACTCCCTCCCAAAGTGTAGGATTCAGATAGGAAGTAGGATAGATGAGTAGTGGCCAGATCATGTGGAGTTAAGAGCAGCCTGGTCAGTAAAGGAATTCCATTTTTTTTTTTCTGTTTCTCCAACTCACCAGGCTTGTTCCTACCACAGAGCCTTTGCACTTTCTGTTTACTTTGCTTGGAACACTTGACCTTCAGATGGTTACTTGGCTCACTTTCTCACTTTTTTCATGTCTCTGAAGGTGATCTCTATCTGCATTAATTAAAATACCATTTCTTTAACTACTAGACACCTCCTACTCCTCAACTCCTCAACCCTTTATCTTGATTAGACATTTTTCTTTCTGTTTCTTATTTTTGTTTTTGTTTTTTGTTTTTTTTGTTTTGTTTTGTTTTTGTTTTTGGTTTGAGAAAAGGTCTTGCTCTGTTGCCCAGGCTGGAGTGCAGTGGTGCAATCACAGCTCACTGCAGCCTACCTCCAGGGTTCAAGTGATTCTCCCTCCTCAGACTCCCAAGTAGTTGGAACTACAGGCGCCTGCCACAACACCCTGCTAATTTTTTTTTTTTTTTTTTTTGTAGAGACAAGATCTTCCTGTGTTGTCCAGGCTGGTCTCAAACTCCTGGGCTCAAGCAATCCTCTTGCCTAAGCCTCCCAAAACACTTAGATTACAGGCATGAGCCACCATGTCTGGCTTGACTTTTTTTCTTTTTTTAATATTTAAAAAAAATGTGTGGGTACATAGTAAGTGTATACATCTATGGAGTACATGAAATGTTTCAATAAAGGCATGCAATGTGAAATAAGCACATCATGGAGAATGGGGTATCCATCCCTTCAAGCATTTATCCTTTGAGTTAGAAACAATCCAATTACACTATGTAAGTTAACACTTATCAGTACCTGAATTTATATTACATATGATTGTCTATCTCTTCCGCTAGAACATAAGCTCCATAAAGACAGGGATCTGGCCAGGTGCAGTAGTTCCGCCTGTAATCCCAACACTTTGGGAGGCCAAGACAGGCGTATCACTTGAGTTCAGGGGTTCAAGGCCAGCCTGGGCTACATAGCAAGACTGTCTCAATAATTTTTTAAAAGAACAAAAGTGGAAGAAAAAAAGAGAAACAAGGGTCTCATCTGCTTTGTTCACTGTTTCCCCAATACCTAGAGGAGTGAATACCAAATATTAGGTATTTAATACATAATGAATAAATGAATGAATGAATGTGGATATTGTTACATAAATGAATGATGCTATTCTAAGATCAGTTATCAGCACTGTGGATTCCTCAGACTGCTGTCTTAACGTATTTTTTTTTTTTTAGACGGAGTTTTGCTCTTGTTGCCCAGGCTGGAGTGCAATGGCGTGATCTCGGCTCACTGCAACCTCCGTGTCCCGAGTTCAAGCGATTCTCCTGCCTCAGCCTCCCGAGTAACTGGGATTACAGGCATGCGCCATCATGCCTGGCTAATTTTGTATTTTTAGTAGAGATGGGGTTTCACCATGTTGGTCAGGCTGGTCGTGAACTCCCAACCTCAGGTGATCCACCAGCCTCGGCCTCCCAAAGTGCTGGGATTACAGGCGTGAGCCACCGCGCCCGGCCTTTACGTCTTATTTTAATTGCTAAGTGTACTTTCAGCATTGCATTAGGATGCTCATAAAGCATGAAACCAAATGACATATTCAAACAAACTGCAGAAATATGAACTATTCTCTAAAATTGTCACATTTCACTTACAAAGACGAATGTTCACGTCAGGACAGCAGGGAGAACTTTAAAACACAGATCTGATTTTGTCATGGGTCTGTCCCATTCTTCAGTGGCTGCCATTGCCTTGGGCAATTCTCAAAGAGCTCCACCCTAAAAGTCCCTTGCAGGCTCCTATCATCATCTCCTACAGAGAGTGCCTGTTTATCCACATAATTTTTTTTTTTTTCTGAGACAGTCTTGCTCTGTTGCCCAGGCTGGAGTGCAGTGGTGCGATCTTGACTCGCGGCAACCTCCACCTCCTGGGTTCAAGCGATTCTCCTGACTCAGCCTCCTGAGTATCTGGGGTCACAGGCATGCACCACCACACCCAACTAATGGTTTTTTTGTTTTGTTTTTTGTATTTTTAGTAGAGACAGGGTTTTACCACGTTGGCCAGGCTGGTCTTGAACTCCTGACCGCAGGTGATCTGCCCACCTCGGTCTTCCGCAGACCTGGGATTACAGTCATAAGCCACCACGCCCGGCCTCCACATAATTATGAATAGCCTTCCCTTTTACTCTCAAAAGTGTCCTGGTTTGAGAAATGGTGTATATAGTCACCCCACCTGTATGTCCCTTTTCCAGAAAACCTTCATTCAAGGCAAACCCATGTCTTGGCAGCTCTCCAAAATGAAGAGGCTCTCTTATACCTTTCTTTGAGCAATTTTCCCTCAACCTAGGATAACCTTCCTTCTTCCAGATTCCAACTCTAACATCAACGCCTCTAGAAAGGCTTTCCCAGAACTTTCACCATGTAATTCAGATTAGGCAAACACCCCAGGGCTACTTTGGAATTGCCTGAGGAGCTTTTTAAAAATACAGTTTCCTGGGTGAGGTGGCTCAGGACTCTAATCCCAGCACTTTGGGAGGCTGAGGCAGGAGGATTGCTTGGGGCCAGGAGTTTAAGACCACCCTGGGCAACATAGCAAGACCCCATCTCTACAAAAATAAATAAATAATTAAACACACAAACAAACAAAATTTTAAAATAAAAAAGAAAGGCTGGCATGGTGACTCATGCCTGTAATCCTCACACTTTGGGAGGTTGAAGAGGAAGGCTCATTTGAGGTTAGGAGTTCTAGACCAACCTGGTCAACATAGTAAGATCCCATCTCTATAGAAAAAAAGAAAAAGAAAAAAAATACAGATTCCTGGCTGGGTGCAGTGGCTCACACCTGTATTCCCAGCACTTTGGGAGGCCAAGGTGGGTAAATTGCTTGAGCTCAGAAGTTTGAGACCAGCCTGGGCAACATAGCAAAACCCTACAAAAAACAAAAATTAGCTGAGCGTGGTGGTATGTGCCTTGTAGTCCCAGCTACTCTGGAGGGTGAGGTAGGAGGGTGGCTTGAGCCTGGGAGGCAGAAGTTGCTGTGAGCCAAGATCCCATCACTGCACTCTAGCCTGGGTGACAGAGCCAGACCCTGCCTGTCTTGGAAAACAAAACAAAACAAACAAAACAAAACAAACAAAACAACAACAAATAAACAGATTCCTGGGCCCTATCACCCAACCTTTGGGATGTAGAAAATCTAGGGTGTGTTCCAGGAAATCTGTTTGCCCCTCCTAATTGTTCTCACAACATCTTCTGCATATTTTGACAAGTAACTATCTCTCTATTATGCCCAATTTGCCGATCTGTTTCCTTCAGGTGACTTTAAATTCCTTGGGAGCAGGACCCATGACCCTCATCTTTAGCCAGTGTCCAGTGCCTAGAATGGTGCTCAACAAAAGATTCATGATCAAATAAATAAAAATGGCAAACATTTACAGAGCACTTACTATGTGCCCAGAACTTTACATATGTTTTTTGTGTATTCACCTCCTTATTTCAGAAAAGTTTTTTTTTGTTTTTTGTTTTTTGTTTTTTTTTTTTTCAGACGGATTCTCGCTCTGTCACCCAGGCTGGAGTGCAGTGGTGCAATCTCGGCTCACTGTAACCTCCGCCTCCCGGGTTCAAGTGATTCTCCTGTCTCAGCCTGCCAAGTAGCTGGGGCTACAGGCACCCACCACCACGTCTGGCTCATTTTTGTATTTTTAGTAGAGACGGGGTTTCACCATGTTAGCCAGGCTGGTCTCGAACTCCTGACCTTGTGATCTGCCCGCCTCGGCCTCCCAAAGTGCTGGAATTACAGGCATGAGCTACCGTACCTGGCCTATTTCAGAAAAGTTTTTCACCCTCAGGAGCATAACAGCCCAAAAGAAAAGTGATATTAGGGATATTATCTCTTGAAAGTCTTTCACAGTTTCATGAATTATTGAATCATTTCTTGGATGGGCACCCAGTGCGCCTTACAGGGGAACTCTGTAACCATAACTGGCAACACAAATGGTATCATTCCTACTTGCAACTCTTTCTGTGCATTTTGTGCTTGGCCATCACATTGTACCTTCCAGTGTTTTGTTTCCAACTCAGACCTCTTTAACAAAACAGCTTCTACAATGCCTGGGGATGAGAACAAGAATGGAACTGCTTCATTCTTTTAACCTATACCTTCCAACTCCAAAATGTAGTGCTCTCTGTGAACTTCCTATAAAATTAAGGAAAACTTATGAAAGGGCTCATGACCTACAAAGAGCTTAATGCATTTTTAATGTACAATTCTGGTAACAGTGTCAGCTTATAGATTTCCAAATGACGGTCACAATTGTGATTTAGAACAGACGGTCAAACCACAGAACAGAGTCAACAGTATTTTCTCCCATCCCAAGAGGCTAACAGAATCCAAGGGACGTATCTGACATCACCTAAATTGGTAAACAGCTCAAAACAATCTTAATTAACAGTTTGCTGGAACACTTAATGACAGAAAGCATGCCTCAGTAGAAACTGGTATTCATAGGCTGCTCTCAAATTATTAACCAGTTAAGAAGATGGTTTAATGCCCTGGAAAATAAAATACTCAAAATTAGGAATTAGAAAATCTTGCTTTTGTTCAAACTCTGACACTGGGTGAACTTGGGTAGTAATTTGAAATATCTGAATCTATTTCCTGCTCTCCAAAATGATGTCTAAGTTATCTTTTTTTTTTTTTTTTTTTTTTTTGAGACGGAGTTTTGCTCTTGTTGCCCAGGCTGGAGTGCAATGGTGCCATCTCGGCTCACCGCAACCTCCACCTCCTGGGTTCAAGCGATTCTCCTGCCTCAGCCTTCCCGAGTAGCTGGGGTTATAGCATGAGCCACTATGGCCAGCTACTTTTATATTTTTAGTAGAGACTGGGTTTCTTCATGTTAGTCAGGCTGGTCTCGAACTCCCAACCTCATGTGATCTGTCCGCCTCGGCCTTCCAAAGTGCTCGGATTCCAGGCGTGAGCCACCACACCCAGCCGGTTACCTTCTTTTAGCTTAAGTGTGTACTGAATGCAATGGGATGGGGGTTGGGGGGCTTAATTATAAATGACCAAACATTTTGGATTATGATGAAATAAAAATAATCTTTCAATATATATCAAGAGATTCAGCTGGTGAAAGTTAACGACTATCATGTATTTTGTTACCAGAGTTAATGTGGCAGGTGATTTTTTTTTTTTTTTAACTAGAAATATTAGTGCTTACAACACAGCAAATCATAGTGCCTCTGGGTAGGAAGGCTTTCTTAAATCAACAGAAACATGCAACATTGTGAGTTCAAAATTGTTGAACTATTTTTTACGTGGCCATCTATGGTCCTTAGCGTTGTCAGTCTTCTGGAATAGACTTCGAAAAGAATGGGCAATGTTTTAATCATTGCTTATCATCTAGTATAAGCAACTCCAGTAAGGAAAGGCTCCATAACTGAGACTCATAAAGCAAGCTAAAATGCGATCACAAAAGTTTCAGCCTGAACTAATCCAGGTTAGGTGTAGATGCCAACAGGCACATTTATTCTGTATTTTTTTTTTTTATCTTCTGTATGTTTCTTTGATAGAATTTATTTAAGGACTATGTTCATTTTTTCGAGAAAAGTTTTATAGTATGTGTGTATTTTTTGGAGGTGCTGGAAGAAGACAGGCGAGAGGTTGAAGAGGAGGAGACAGTATTAAGCTTCTGGGAAGGAAGCCCACTGCTTCTCAAGTTACCATTTGTAAACCCTTTACCCAGTTCTGTTTGGGCTATTGTCCTGAGTAAATCATCCATTGAAAATCAAGCTCTTCAGCTCATTATATATTCTTCATCTGAGGTGACCAGAACTATTTCCTGAAACCTGGTTTGGGTGCTAATTACCTGCTCAAACATCTAGTAAATACCTCTATGGATTTGTCATAGGAAAATTTCACTTTTTTATTTTCCTTAAATTGAGCACATTTATCACAAGTTCCCTTTCAAGTTCCTAGTCGTGACAATAAACGCCTTCTAAGTAGAGGAGCCCTTGCTCCTCTGGTCACTGGAAAGTGATTCTCATTCCTCCTCAGCTACCCTAAGTCATAGCTTACAGGCTCAGCTGTAGAGAAAAGTTTACCAAAGTAAGCCACATATTTCTGTAGAGAAGTAAGTTGCTTTTTCTTCCTCCAGGTCTCTTTCTCTCTCTATCTATTTTTCCTCTTTCCCCGGTGAGGCAGGAACTTATTTTTACAAATACCCTAAGAAACTTATACAAAAAAGAACTAACACTTACAGATATTTCTGTGCCTTCAGATTTTAAAATAAATATTTCTGTTAGCCATCCTTCTATCCTAACTTCTCAAAGGAAAATCTCAAAGTCATAGCATATGATTTGTCACAGTGATAAGATGATATTTCTATCCATTTTGAAAAGAATTATTTTACTGGGGAAAAATGTTTATGCATATGTGTGTGTGTGTGTGTATAGTTGGTTCAAACACAAGTTACGTTGCCTTTTCTTTCCTTCCCACATCTAAATAAATTTAAGTTCAAAGGAATGAATGTAGGTGTCATCTTTAAGAAAAATAATCATATAAAACCAAAACAAAACCAAGACAAAAATGTAAAACAAAACCGCTAATAGAAGCCGTATTTCAATCTTGTATCCCTGGGAAAGAACTGTAAGACTGGAAATTCATCTATTTCATTCTATGTCTGTTGCATCCTGACTAGGCAAGATTTTCCCCCCCTTGCCTTAAGAAAGCTGAAGGTGAAGACTGTCTCTATGTGGCACTGTGGTATAAGTGACCGCTGTTGTGGAGGAGAAAAGCCCATGAAGCTTAAAAATTTTGCAAAGAGAAAACAATCCTCCTGCGGACCACAGTAAATAAAATAACAGCAGTGGGGTGATTTGCAACCATGTAACGGGGCTTTTGTCTGGGTCTATTTCTCTGTGCCTTGAGGGTTTCTGTGTTCCTTCTCTGCAGGATCTCAGTGTTTCGCCCCTCCATTACAAAGGCCCAGGGCTTGAGCCCCTCCTCCAGCTGTTCACCCCCAATCTTGCCCATGCTGAGGCTTACTTACAGCAGACTGAAGAGTTTCAGTGGGGTGCAGGGCACTGCAATTTAGGATTTCTGCAGTACAGGGTGAATTTTCAAGAGTGTATCAGAGAGGGGAGCCAGACTTAAAAATAGCCTTTACTCATCCTATTAACCATTTCATTGCTGAACTGGCTTGTAAGGCAGGACCAGCAGGTTTTTTTCCTCTAGCAAACTCCAAAATTGCTACAGCTGCCTCTGACAGTATATATAAGGCAACACTTCACTGTGTCTTGGATAACAGCTGAATAAATGTTATGATTCACTACAGAAAGAATTACGGTATTTAAAAAATTATTGTATTCTTCTTTACATGGGGTTTGAGGGTGGAAATGAGGGAAGGGATTAGAGAAGCAGGGGGAGAGGGAGAGTGAAAGAGAGAAGAAAGAGAGAAATCTTGGTGAATAGAGAAGTAAGGAAGCCTCTTGTTCTGGTTCGTATTGATCTTATTTAAGCATGGGGAGAACTGATGAGTCTGTGATTATTTTAATGACCATGAAACCTATGCATTCAAAGAAATAAATGAAGCTATGTAATCACCTTCTAAGTAATATCAAAGAACTATGGAAAGGACTAGGGGGAGGGCCATCATTGTATAATAACATTTACATCATACAGGGCTCTGCAGGCAAAGGTAAACTAGGGTTGAAGTACTGTATTTCCAGGGAGACAAGAGCCTACAATTCAATACTCTGTGGCTGTGACCTATCTAACGCAAGGAAGGGTAAGGCATTGAGCAATAATTGTTTCTATTTTGGTATTTCGGCAAGGGAAACACTGATGTTTGAGGTCTCTGAGTGGCTTATAAAGCAAGCAAAACTTTGGAAGTGCAACAACACAGACTATATAAACAGTGGGCAAATAGAGTCAGATGCTGTCTTTCAATAGGCTTTAATTTTTAAATGATAATGAAAACATACTTGTTTCAGTCAAAAAGACAAACTTCTGATTATCTTAAATAATGTGGCGTTATTTTAAAGTGACAGTTTAAAATAATGTGATTGCTTGCCTAAAGGGAGGTATTAAGAAATATGAGACACGGACACTGCCCTCAAGACTAGCAAGAAAGACAGGACAGGTGCACATAAAAAGATGACTAGTGCTATGATGTTGTTTAATATGAATTCTAATCAGTTGATAACAAACATTTGTGGTTTTAATGAACTTTCATGTTTAACAGGCTATGCAGCTAAGAGGAAAGAGCCTCAACTCTGGAATCTGACAGAGGTGGTTTCCAATTCTAGTTCTTCCTCTTGTTAGTTATGTAATGCAGTAAAAATTGCTTTAAAATTGCTTAATGTTTCTGGGTCTCAGTTTCCTTCTCTGTAAAATGGGATACCATCACCTGCCTCCTTAGGTAGCTGTGAGGATTAGAGAAAATAATAAATGGAAACCACCTGGGTGTATTTGGGCATATAATCATAATAGCTGTTATCACTAATCCCGTTACTCTAAATAGGCAACAGAAATTCTTAAAATGTGAACCACAGAAAAATAAAGCCTAATTTAAAACTTTAAGCCCTTCAAACCTTAAGGCTCCTGATCATGAGTTTGTTATTATTAAAATGCTGCTACAAATAGGTTTGCCGGAAAAAGAACAGGACATTCAGTTAAATTTGAATTTCAGATGAAAAACAAGTACTTTTTAGTATATGGCCCATGCACTATTATACGAAAAAAATTGTTTGCTCTTTATCTGAAATTCCATAACCGGACATCTTGCTTTTTATTTGTTAAATCTGGCAACTTAAGTATAAACAGTAAAGACCTGAGTATATTTAATTCCTGTCTTCTTTAGCCCAAGTCCCTACTGAGTGAGGTAACAGGAAAGGAATCCTTATTTCAGAAAGTGAAAAAAAAAATGAAATTAATATCATTAAAACTTTTTACATATCCAGAATATAATTTGTCAATATAAAAGATAAAAACAACTGCCATTTTCTATGTGACAGTTTAAAAAGTGAGTTTTGGTTGTTTTATCATCTCTCACCCAAACCCCAGCCATGTGCTGTTTGTAGATTCATTTGGCTGGTTCTGAATCTGACTACTACCAGGCCTTGAAATGAGTTTTGTTTTGCCTTTCCTTTCTCCAGCGCAGGGCTCCACAGAAAACTTTATTACACAGAGAGACCTGTGGAGCTGATTGTATACTGACAAATAAGACACCCAAATTGAGATACTTTATCAAAAAGAAAGGTTCTTTCCAGCAAAGTGGTTTTATGTAAGTAAGGGAATATGTCTGCTCAGAAAATGTTTAGGTCAATGCAGTAAATGTAAAATGACATTACAAACATGTGTATGACATTTGCATTTGTTTAACACTTGATATTCCTTTGTTATTTTGTGTTTTCCAGATAGGGTGACAGAGTAAAGGCCTTATCACTTCAATATTGAATGTAAAAATTACAGTATAATAAAATTCAGAAAATTTCATTAACATAAAGTTAATACTGTGTACCATGAGCTTTGAGCTTTTAATCCATGAGTTGCTACTTATGTACAGAGGATGTTAATAAGTATTTTTGACTTCACTTTGTCAACAAAAGACAGCATACTAAAGTTTGCTTTCACACATATTTACTTGGCTTTGTAGTAACATGGTTCATAATTGACATGCTTACATATAAATTCATAAATGCTATTAACTGATAAGAAGTAAAAAGACTTCAGAATAAAATGAGAATTTTATTTTAGTCTTTAAAAATGGCAAAAGTTTAAAAGTTGAAATTTTTGCCTCTATTCTATTAAGTTCCTTTATTCGTCACTGACACAGATGTATTCTCTTCATTTTTAAATTTTTCTGATACCCCAATATTTATTTAAATGCTACAAATATATTTCTAAGTACATTGTAAAGACTGGTTTTGAAAACTTTTTTTTATATGTTATCCTATCAAAGTTCTTATTTCGTCTTAACTTAGAGCTTAAAACAATGTAATCCCACCAAAACCATGAAAGCAAACAAAAATCAGAACATTAGAACAACACATTTTCCTTTTTGAAGGGCAGAGAAAAATCATGGGTAATTCAGGCCAGTTGATTTCTAGAGAACTCTAGCTATCAGAATGACTTTGTTGGGAGCAGCCACCCAACAGTCCTGGCCATTACATGTCAATCTGTCAAACCAACAAACAAAAACACCACAGGCTTTAGCACAAATGGCATATGACAGATGCAGATGTGGCTCTGAAAAGAATCCTTTGCTTTTGAAACACCTGCAAGAATTCCAAAACAACTGGCATGCCTTCCACTCTGCCATAGCCACTTTCCTGACCCTGAGTTCGGAGTGGTAAAGGAAAAATGCCTAGCATGTACAGTATTCCACTCCAATTGGGAGAGCAGTGGGGGGCTGATGAGGAGCAAGTACAGTGTTGATATCACAGTGCCATGCACCTGCTTTGGATGTAAAAAGAAGGAGTTTATTACAGAAACTGCAGCATTTTTCAGCTTCTCATTAAGCAGTCGTGGGCAAATTCAAGTGTGTTTTCTTTTTATTAGGTTAACCCATCCTGAATTAAAAGGGCCTATTGAGAGGTGTTTTTTCTTTTTTTTTTTTTTTTTCGTCCCTCCCTTTCCCAACAGGTATATTGTCTTCCTTTCAAAATTAAATTGCTTCCCACATTTTGGTTTAGGGAGATGAGCAATTTGCAGTACTGTTGCAAAGCAGTGTTTCCTAGATAATAGACAAAAAGTAAAATTTATTTTACACTTTAACAGACATCTTTTAATTTTAAAAAGGCAAGCATCCTCCAAATACCTTTCTATTCTATGATTATTTTTATGTCTGAAAAATATATTACCAAAGAGACATAATTCATTCCTAGGGAATAGTCCCACTGTGTGCATTTTAGCTGATACCTTTTGAAGGATCATCCTCATACAACCAGTACCGTTAAACAATAACCAACATAATTTTTTAAGGTTATCAGTTGGTAGAGGAAAGTTCCCCTGTAACCCAGCAATTTTGGTTGTCAGGGTCAGTTGTTTGATAGTATTTTTCACCTCTTCCTTAATAACATTGTTATACTATATATACATACTTACAAAATAGCATTTCTTGGGTTAGCAGTCAAACTGTGAATATAGATAGGACATTACTATGTTATCAGAAAGAATGTTAGAGAGAGCAGGCTGCCCAGTAGCAAATTACGAAGTTTTGGCTCCCAAGAATGAGATGCGTTGTTTGTTCTTGCACACTGCAGCTGCCTCCCCACCCCGCCCCCCCTTTTTTGGTGGTTTATTACACACAAGCTACTAATGAATGGGAGCCGCTGTTTTACAGTACACCACACTTACAGGACTTATCTCTAGGCCTACCACAGATTTGACTGATCAACAGCAGGGCACCGCCATCATAATTCTTCCTAGAAACAGGAGTATAAAAAGGGGTTTGTTGGAGGTTGGCTGGGTCTGCAGAGAATCCTGCCCGCAGGGCTTGCTGATGCCATCACTAGCTGTTATGGTCTTTGGCCTAATAAGGTACAGAAACAAAGATTGTTCACTTATTCAAGAAGACTAAAGCACCAGAATGATGGAAAGTAGAGGCAATAGGGCACATATCCAAGTGGGATTAAGGCCACAGTGCAACTTTATAGGGCTGTCTGGGTGGCAGAATAAGGATCTGCAGCTGAGAATCCAGTTCAAACATAATTTATTATATGTCATTCATAGTTAGAGGTAGCTGACATTAGGAGTTAAATTGTTGCATTGTGTGCAACTGATTTTGATAAGTATTTTTGTAAGCTTCTGACATATTATAATTCAGAAACAGAAGCAGAAGGTAAACAACAGACCGATTAAAAAAGCAGTGATATCTAAGGAATATCTCTAGAAAGAGCCATGGTGGTTTATTTATTTATTTATTTATTTTTGTCTTCTGCTTTGAAGTTGTAATATGTCCTTCACATTTCTAAATGTTAGCATTTTTCTCATTGCAGTAAAATAGAACAACTTGCATCTTCTAGTTTTTCAAACTTTCAGATAAACATCAACAAAATAAATTCACCTTTTTTCCCAACAAAGCAAACACACAATCCTGTTTTATACAAGAAGAAATGTTAACTTGGGGAAGTCATTTGCCTCAGTCCTAAAGTCATTAAATAATCTAGCAGAAAATAAATTTCTGGAGTTCAGCCTTCTAGTCTTTTCATTATACTTTCCCAGTCAATAATGGGAGTGTCGCAAGACCAGCAATAAAAAAAAATTAATAATAAAGGATTTAAGAAAAATTATTTCCTCTGTTTTTGGATTCCAAATACTGCTAGAATTAGAAATATAAATTATTAAAAGGGTATTCTCACAATGAGCCCTGTGCATTTTGAAGTAGTTATACAGTAGTCATTGTCCAGAGAAAGGACTATACTTGGCTGAAACCACATCACGTTATAAATGGACTGTATGTTCTTAGAGCACAACATTTTATTTATCCTGATTTCAAACCATTTAAGCATTTAAAATTGGTGTCTTAATTTCATTTTTAGTTTTTTTTTAACTTTAGTTTTGGGGGACCATGTGAAGGTTTGTTACATAGGTTACGTAGGTAAACTGATGTCATGGGAGTTTGTTGTACAGATTATTTCATCACCCAGGAATTAAGTAAGCCCAGTATCTTTTCTGATCCACTCCCTCCTCTCACCCTCCCCATCAAGTAGACATTAGTGTCTGTTGTTTCTTTCTTTGTGTTCATAAGTTCTCATCATTTAGCTCCCACTTATAAGTGAGAACATGCAGTGTTTGGTTTTCTGTTCCTGTGTTAGTTTGCTGAAGATAATGGCCTCCAGCTCCATCCATGTTCCTGCAAAAGACATGATCTCGTTCTTTTTTGTGGCTGCATGGTATCTTAATTTTATGATTATCTTTAGCACTTAAGACATTGCCAGGCTTACTATTTTATTCCATCTTTTATTATGTTCCTTTATATCTCTTCACTCATGCCCGCTTTGGCAGCACATTAACTTGTAGTTGCCTGGTGCTTATTTCAGAAAGCAGAAGAATGTCTTGTTGTGACATAAGGACCACAGTATTTGTGAAACTATTCTACATCGAATGGGAAAATTTGAGGTTAGACAGCATGGAACTGTGTTAAACTGGTTCTTTTCTGAAACCTCTAGGAGTTAAAAAATTTTTTTTTCTTCCCTTAGCCTGAAGATGTATTTTCATATCCTTGGCCTGTAAGGCGGGGGGTGGGGAAATACGTGTTTAAGATGCAGTGCTTATTTGTAACTCTTTAAGGGGAATCTGGGAGCATATGGCACATAAGAATCTCTTACTTACTGACTATATGACCTCAGGCAACTTAGTAAACCTCTGTGAGCCTCATTTTAATCATTTATAAAATGTGGGATATATTATACCCCTTTCTGCATCCCTTATTTTATATTCCAAGACAAAATAAGATATTAGCAATTGCTTTAAAGTGGAAGCACCTGGAAGCAACCTACATGACCATTAACAAGAGAAAGGTTAAATAAATTCTCATTCAACCCTACTGCGGGATGTTACATAGCTGTTACGAAAACGAAAATAGATCTATTGATGTATTCCCTCTGACATATCGTGAAATGATAAAATACATACAGTAAAATCTCATTGCCTATAAGAAAACCCTGAGTATACATGTATATTCACAATAATAAGAGTAGTTGGCCGGGTGTGGTGTCTCACACCTGTAATCCCAGCACTTTGGGAGGCCGAGGTGGGTGGATCACCTGAGGTCAGGAGTTCGAGACCAGCCTGGCCAACATGGAGAAACCCCGTCTCTACTAAAAATACAAAATTAGCCGGGTGTGGTGGTGCATGCCTGTAATCCCAGCTACTCGGGAGGCTGAGACAGGAGAATTGCTTGAACCTAGGAGGCGTTGCAGTGAGCTGAGATCCCGCCATTGCACTCCAGCCTGGGCAACAACAGCGAAACTCTGTCTCAAAAAAAAAAAAAAAAAAAAAAAAAAAAGTCCTTAACCCTATAAAATGCTTACTGTGTGAAAAGCACTACTCTAAGTAGTTCACATATAAACTTACCTAATCCTTACAATAACCTAATGAGATACTATAGGTTGAGGATAGCTTACCTGAAATGCCAGAGAGCAGAAGTGTTTTGAATTTCAGACCTTTTTGGATTTTGAAATATTTGCATATACATAATGAGATATCTTGTGGATGGGGCCCATGTCTGAAACATGAAATTCATTTACTTATACAAGTAACCTGAAGGTAAATTTTACAATATTTTAAATAATTTTGTGCATGAAACAAAGTTTTGACTGTGACACATCACAAGATCAGGTATGAAATGTTTCACTTGCGGTGTCATGTTGGTGCTCAAAAAGTTTCAAATTTTGGAGCATTTTGGATTTTGGATTTTCAGATTAGGGATATGTCCTGTGTGCTGTCGTCATTCCCACTTTTATAGATGAGAAAACTGAGGTCATATATGTAGAAGTATTAATGGTAGAGCTGAGACTCAAACCTTGACAGTCTAGATTAAAAGTCTATGCTCTTAACTACATCTGTCTATCATCTTTCTTTCAATTCATAATATTCATCTTTCTCTCTGAAATCTGGAAGGATACACACTTCCGGGAAGGGCACTTTCACTTTTTATTCTACATATCATTTTCACTTCTGTTTGCATACACTTTTGTGTTGTTTGAAGTGCTATAGGCAAGTTTAGAGTTATGGTACTGCAGATATCTGATATACAGCTGTAGCAATTATAAAGAAAAAGCTTTGGAAACAAGTGGTCCTTAAGTGGGTATTGAAGGCAATGTCAATAACTTATTTTGGATAGAGTCTTTCTTTTTTTTTTTTTTTTGAGACGGAGTCTCGCTCTGTCACCCAGACTGGAGTGCAGTGGCGCAATCTCTGCTCACTGCAAGCTCTGCCTTCTGGGTTCACACCATTCTCCTGCCTCAGCCTCCCAAGTAGCTGGAACTACAGGTGCCTGCCACCACGCCCAGCTAATTTTTTGTATTTTTTAGTAGAGATGGGGTTTCACTGTGTTAGCCAGGATGGTCTCGATCTCCTGACCTCCTGATCCATCCGCCTTGGCCCCCCAAAGTGTTGGGATTACAGGCGTGAGCCGCTGAGCCTGGCCAGGTAGAGTCTTAAATATGCATATTGTTGCATCTTTGAGGGCAAGAGGTGTGACACCTTTGACAGCTTTTTCTTTTAATTGCAACACCTATTTCTTTCAATAGAACCCACCCCATATGAGTGCTCAAAAGTTTTGTTTACTGACTGAAAGAAGCCTATAAGTAAAAGACTTCTGTTAGGGCAGAGCTATAGTTTGAGGATACATAGCAGAGCAAACTTAAATCGAAATTGAATATACGATTCCAAACAACTAGCCAGTGCTTTTCCCAACTTGATTAACCAGCCACAGATAAAAACAAGTGTTTCTAGATGGGCACAGTGGCTTATACCTGCAATCCCAGCACTTTGGGAGGCTGAGGTGGGAGGATTGCTTGAGCCTGGAAGTTCAAGGCCAGCCTAGGTGACAGAGTGAGACTCCGTCTCTATTAAGAAAAAAAAAAGCTATGTATGGTGGCACACGCCTGTGGTCCCAGCTACTCAGGAGGCTGATGAGGATCTTTTGAGCCCTGGAGTATGAGGCTGCAGTGAGCTGTGATCACGACACTACACTTCAGCCTGAGTGGCAGAGTGAGACCTCATCTCAAAAAAATAAAATAAAATAAAAATGAGTGTTTATTTTACTCTCCCAAACCTTTGGGTTCATCCCCATTATTTGCTTCAAATTTTATTTTAATTTGATGTTCAATATATTTCAACCTATTTCCCCTAAAAAATATTACTTAGGCCTGGATTTCCAAGCTTTAGGCCTAGGATTTAGTTTCCACTCGATTTAAGATTAAATATTAAGAACAGTGGCATTTATAACAGTCATCCTTGTTCTGAGCTCTTGTGCTTTACATCACCAGAAACTTTTTTATTAGTTTACTATTTTGATTATTACAGGATGACTCTCATGTTGCTAGAATGTATTTAGTGTGTCTTTATTTCCTGCTTCTCTGCTTCTTTGCCTTTTACTATCTTTTTATCAAAGATTCTGAGGTTCTTTGTATAATTGGCTGATACTTCCTGATTGCAAGATATCTCTGTGGGCTTTAAACATATTTAAATGTATTTCTAAACTTTTCATTCACTTGCATAAGTATTAATGTAGGGCTTCTGAAGGAATGGCAGAGTTAAAATTTTTTTTTCTTCACTTAGACTGAAGATTTATTTCCATATCCTTGGCCTGTAAGGAGGGAAGTAGGGAAGTACATGTTTAAGATGCAGTGCTTATTTGTAACTCTTTAAGGGGGCTCTGGCAACATATGGCACATAAGAAGTGACTCATGCAATATCTTTGAAAAAGAGTGATTGCTTTTTCATAAAAGTCTTCATTTTAATATGTTTAAAATGTTAAACATATTGCAAATGTTATTTCACAAATAAGAGAACATATATCCAGAGGAGGATATGGAGGCACATAGAGGCAGCCAGATCTAGGAACAAAATACTAGATTTCTAAAACTTGCTTCTCTTCACTGAATTTTAACTCTTTAAATGTTTTATCACTAGTAAAATGTTTTCATGGCACTTATGATGATAGTATTTCCTTAGTGAATAAAGCTATAGAATAACCTATTAAAGTAGATAATATTCAGACTCATATTGCCCTAGGAACTTTATTTTGAATCCATTAAATAATTCTGTTTTTTTTTTTTTTTGAGACAGAGTCTCGCTCTGCCGCCCAGGCTGGAGTGCAGTGGCGCCATCTTGGCTCACTGCAAGCTCCACCTCCTGGGTTCACGCCATTCTCCTGCCTCAGCCTCCCGAGTAGCTGGGAATACAGGCGTGTGCCACCACGCCTGGCTAATTTTTGTATTTTTAGTAGAGATGGGGTTTCACCTTATTGGCCAGGTGGTCTCGAACTCCTGACCTCAGGTAATCCACCTTGGCCTCCCAAAGTGCTGGGATTACAGATGTGAGCCACCACCACGTCCGGCCTCATTAAATAATTTTCTAAGAAATATTCTGCATAGTCTCACATTTCTGCCTTTCCCTTCCACCTGGAATAAGGTCCCATAACTGTCTATCACAGCCCTACCCATTCTTCAAGCCCCACTTTCTCCAGCTCTCTTTAGACCTCTCCATATTTTTACAGCTGCTTGTTCACACCTTTACCATATCATTCTGAAGAGAAACTTGTATACATGCCAATTTCTCTTTCTTGGAGAGCTGGGACCAAATCTTGAGCTTTTTTTTTTTCTGTTTTGTTTTGATTTCTTTTTTATTTTATTTTATTATTTTTTTTTTTGAGACAGAGTCTTGCTCTGTCGCCCAGGCTGGAGTGCAGTGGCGCAATCTTGGCTCACTGCAAGCTCTGCCTCCCGGGTTCACGCCATTCTCCTGCCTCAGCCTCTCCGAGTAGCTGGGACTACAGGCGCCCGCCACCACGTCTGGCTAATTTTTTGTATTTTTTAGTAGAGATGGGGTTTCACCGTGGTCTCGATCTCCTGACCTCGTGATTCGCCCGCCTCGGCCTCCCAAAGTGCTGGGATTACAAGCGTGAGCCACCGCGCCCGGCCCTGTTTTGTTTTGATTTTAAAATTCCAATCCACACTTCCTCCCAGAACCTAGCACATCATTCCGTGATGGCAGGGAGTTGGTTTTATTCATCTGTGAACAACTTAGAGAAATGCATCATGCCTATTAGAGAGGGCTGTCAATTATGCTTATTCTATGAACGGCAGACACCTGACAATACTCACCAGAAACAGAACAGCTCTAGGTTTTGCTGGTAAATTAAATCCTATAACCACAAATTGTATTTGTCAGCACTCGAATATACTGTAGTCACAATATTAAAAGACAGAGAAAAATCTGGTATAATAAAAACCAATACCCAAGTCATTGACCAAATGTTTTACTATCCATTGTGATTTTCTTTTTTGAGATGGAGTTTCGCTCTTGTGGCCCACGCTGGAGTGCAATGGTGCCATCTCGACTCACTGCAACCTCCGCCTCCCAGGTACAAGTGATTCTCCTGCCTCAGCCTCCCAAGTAGCCAGGATTACAGGCATGCGCCACCATGCCCAGCTAATTTTTGTATTTTTAGTAGAGATGGAGTTTGTCCGTGTTGGTCAGGCTGGTCTTGAACTCCCGACCTCAGGTGATCTGCCCGCCTCAGCCTCCCAAAGTACTGGGATTACAGGCGTGAGCCACCACGCCTGGCCCTGCATTATGATTTTCTAAATAGACATGGATACATACTTTTAGAAGAATACAGAACATTTTTATGCCTATTGACTTGCTTAAAAACTTTATTAGGAAGAATTCTTACCATTCTAAACAAGTCTTATTTTGCCAAAATTTATTCATCTGTCCAGATTGATAACAGCTTTGTGGGGGTTGGGGGGAGGAAGAGAAAGAATGAACATATATTAAATATTTAATACCACAGTATATTGGACAGGGGTGGAAAAAAGTGAGAAATCTCTGATCTTTATTCAAATTTTTCAATGCTAGCTGGTATTGTGCTTTTATGTACTTACATACAAATTATGTGTAGCAATTTCACAAAATTTCTTGTCAGATTTCTAAAAATGCTCTTTTTCTTTGCAACACAAGAAGTTAACATAACTAATCAATAGTTTAGATGACTTAGAAAGACTACAAAGATAGCAAGAGGGAAACTGCCAGAATCTGTAACATTTTAAAAGTTGATCATTCAGTATTGGAGTTTCATTGTCAGAAAACTCTTGATACTGTACTTGAAGGTTTTCTGACTTGATGCAAGTTTAAACTGAAATGTTTCATTGTTCAGCACCTCAGTTTGGCAAAATATATTGCATTAGATAACCCCTTAACCCAAGCTGCCCTGCATTTTAAAACAAAAACACCTAAAAACTAATGAGTAACGTAGGAAAGAAGGGAAGAAAAGAGAGGAGAAAGAAAAAAAGGAAGGATAGGGAAGAGGGACAAGAAAGAAAGAAGAAAAAAGAGAAGGGGAAGAGAGAGAAGGAAGGGAAGGAAGGGCAGAAGGAAGGAATGAGGAAGGGAAGAAAACTTGTTTTGAACAGCTGTTAAAGAGACACATGAACAAAATGAATGAGATTGGTAATATAAGAAATTATAAAATTTTGAAGATTATCTAAACAAACATAGCTATCAATATAAGAGATCTTATTTTTGCATTTCCTAATTTGCACACAAGTGGAGCAGACACTAGAAGTTTGTATTTGGAGACTTGAACATTAACCCGCACATCAAAATGAACAATCCTTAGTTTAATGTCGTGTTTTTGTAGAAAAACTTTAGTACAAAAAAAGGTTGTAATATGTCATTATTGATACCAGAACAGTCGCTTTTCTTTTTCTCTACACTTTTTTATTTTGTCTAATGCTAACAAGCTTAACTAGATTTTTCTGGCTGCTAGAATAATTCAAGGGCAAAAGCATTAATTTAAATATATATAAAATGACTAATTTAATTTTATATAATTTAAGAAATAAAAAATAAGAATTTCCATATTAACATCTACACTGCCCACATTACATGTTTAAAGCAATATAATTAAAAACCTAAGAAGAATAAAATAATGTCATCTATTTGTATTTCTTGATTTCTGTAATGTTTAGATAGGTTACATTAATGTCAGGTTAATAATCCTTTTATTATTCCCAGAGTATTTTGCAAACCTTTTTTTTTTTTTTTTGAGACAGGGTCTCGCTCTTTCGCCCATCCCGGAGTGCAGTGGCGCAATCTCGGCTCACTGCAGGCTCCGCCTCCCGGGTTCACGCCATTCTCCTGCCTCAGCCCCCCGAGTAGCTGGGACTACAGGCGCCCGCCACTGCGCCCGGCTAATTTTTTGTATTTTTAGTAGAGACGGGGTTTCACCGTGTTAACCAGGATGGTCTCGATCTCCTGACCTCGTGATCCGCCCGCCTCGGCCTCCCAAAGTGCTGGGATTACAGGCGTGAGCCACTGCGCCCAACCGCAAACCTTTTTTTTGAACACAAAAAGCAAAAGCCTAAGAGAACAAAAGTAGTTCTATATGACTTTGTTTATCCAGACTTGCTAAAATGTTAAAAGATTTTAAAAGTTTTTTAAAATTGAAGGGAAACCTCACCTCTAACACTCAAGAGCTTTATCAATGGCATGTTCTCAAATAATTACTTAATATGCAGAATCTGCTTCTAAAGTCTTATGCTATATTTTATTTTGAAATATAGAATCTATGTTTCTTATATACATGGTTTAAATTCCAGGTAGTTATTTAATTTATATAGAGCTTCCCATGTTTAACTTTTGGAAATTAAAACCGTCAGTTCTTGGCCGGGCGCGGTGGCTCACGCTTGTAATCCCAGCACTTTGGGAGGCCGAGGCGGGCGGATCACGAGGTCAGGAGATCGAGACCACGGTGAAACCCCGTCTCTACTAAAAATACAAAAAAATTAGCCGGGCGTGGTGGCGGGCGCCTGTAGTCCCAGCTACTCGGAGAGGCTGAGGCAGGAGAATGGCGTGAACCCAGGAGGCGGAGCTTGCAGTGAGCCGAGATTGTGCCACTGCACTCCAGCCTGGGTGACAGAGCGAGACTCTGTCTCAAAAAAAAAAAAAAAAAAAAAAAAAAAAAAAAAAAAAAAAAAAAACCGTCAGTTCTGAAAGGCCCTTTAAACATATATATAGAAAGAAAAATAATAACTGGTAAAATTCACTTTTAAGTAAATAGAATTCTTTTCAGTCATGTCTTTTAAGTTTTTAATTTGTGAGGTATAAAATCTTGGCTCTTTAATACAAAATCTTGATCTTCAGGGATATAGAACACAAAAATAATTCAAAAGCCTGTTGCTACAGCTTAATCACTTGAAACAGAAGCTACAAAATCTGAGTTGGTATCTCAATTCTTCCATGTATTAGCTCAATCACAGTGTGCAATCACAGGTAAAATGGGATTGATGAGTTTTGTTTATCTTATAACATTATTCTAAGGATTAAACAAAATTATGATTTAAAAAGTGCTTTGTAAGCTATAGGGCATTAAGCAAATTAAAAAATCTTAAATAAGAATTTTATCTAAGTGAGAAGCTATGATTTATGCAAGATATTCTTATCATTGACTTTTGTATCTAAGCCTAGTACCACTTTGGAATCATCGATTTAACCAACAGGAAGTAGAGTGTCTTTCTGGTCACCTCTCTGACAGATTAACAACCTGGAAAAAAAAATGATCTACAGTTTGAGCTGTATTAGGGGGAGAGTGTAATCACTAGGACAATTCTTAATACAAAGAGAGTGGAAACGTGATTCTGAAGAGGGGAAATATCAAAGGTACTCTTTATCAAGAGTGAAACTTTGAAATCCATCTATTTAAGATTAATCACTATTCTTTTAGTTAAGCTGTTGTCATCTCTAACTTCCCCTGAGTAGAAAATAATCTACACTTCCAACTAAGTTATTCATGGTCCAATTTGTTCTCAGAATACTATAATAGGCTTTGTGAAGATAAGTTTTATAATAGGGATTTAACATAGTGAGAAGCCAAGACACAGAGGCCTTCAAACACAAAGAGTGTGTGTATATATATATATATATATGTATGTATATATACTGCTCTTTCCTTTCCCCCTCTTCTTCTACCCTTCCATTCCCTCTCCCAAAAGGATATTCACCCCTACTTAAAAATCTAATTTTTACAAAGGATTCAGATGAAATGGCATCTCAACAACTTCACAGTACAATTGGTTTAGCCACTACAGTGTTGCTTTTGAAGCCATTTTCAACAGAGCTGGGAAAAGGGGAGAACTCTGAGTAAAGCACTGGAAAAGGAAACGCTGTGAATGGTTTTAAGAAAGAAAAACATTCATAATCTTTTCTCTTGGCAGTCCTGTCTTCTTGATGGCCACATTTACATACTGAGTTCACAGGCTAGAACTCTCAAAGAGAACTCTACTTTCCTAGAGAAAATAAAACATTCAGGGTGGCATCCTGGGGGCTGGGGGGGAATGAAATGGAAATAATCACTGATGATTTATATATATCATATTTATTTTCCAAGTTTCTGATATCTTAAACTGTTGAAAATACATAAAGTTATTCAGAGACACTATTTTTTTTATTCCTCTTTAGCTCTATAAGATGTAACTCTCTATATTTACAATTTTTCTCTCATTTTTATCCAACTGAGTGTATTGGCTTCTTGCTGTACAAAGTAGAAATGTACCTTGAGTGCAACAAGTTTATCTTTATTCCACACTGTTGGGTTTTTTAAAGGTTCTTTATTTTTCCATTTTAAACACTTCAAAATATATATGCAAAATTTTAGTATTTAGAATATTAGAAACTCCTTACCTGTTAATGTGTTTTAATAACCAGTTTGCCTTTTCTGAACATATTACATTCCTGCTGTACCTATTTGTAGCAAGTACGCCTATCTTATTTGCATATTTGTAACAAAGTGTGCAAAAAGATAAAGATAAGTGACTTATTTATATTCAAAACTGACTAGAAAACTACAAATCACAGGAATTCTGTAACAGACACGCATTTAAAACTTTTTCTAATAAAGATTTTTTAAAATTGTTTTTTAATGTGCTTTTAATGATTGCTAGCACTCACACCTCCTTACTTGCTTTCCAAACTGTTTATACTGTCCCCAATAACACTCAGTGGAAAGCTGTCATTCCTGGCTAAATCCTTACTTAGGGTGGATGTTATGCCTCCGTGAGACAGGGTCAGGGGGTCAAAATCGATTTTGGAGGCCACCTGGAGAGTCCAGGCCATGAACTGACTCAAAAAATTTATATCAGAGCCAGAATGGTCCACCTCCCAGGGTCAGATCTGGCCTGACACTCCAACCGCAGGCTGGGGCATGCTAGACCGAGCTCAGAGAGAGGCCAGGGTTGTTGACCCTGCTAGCTGACCTCTTCAAACTTCAGGAGAATTTTTTTGGCAGTTACCACGGTGACTGGGTACTCTAAAAGCTTATCCTTCTTACTGAATGGAGGGAAAAAAATTAGGAAAAAAATATGTTAAAACCTACCTTGCAGAGATGCCTATCATGGTTAAAGTTAAAAAAAAAAAAAAAAAAAAAAGGTGGGGAGGGGGGAAGGGAGGTTATGGCCCTAAATTGTCTATGCCTTTGGTATTAATTACTACTTCTTTCCAAAAAAGAAAAAAACAATTAGAATGTACAAGTCTTTCAAACTGCAAAACTTGACGTTTGGAGCAGATACTACTTTTTTTGTTTCTTTTTTCTTCTACTCTTTTTTGGTCAATAGCTGGCAACAATGTGAACAATGCATTAAAGTACTTTTTAAAACAATGCAATTTACTTGGAAATTCTAGTATCTCTACTTTTCTTTGAGAATAATCAACTTTGAAATAAGATCCATCATAAATGTTAGTCTATTAGAGAAAATATGCTGTAAACAATCATTTTTGCCTCAAAATCATGCTCAATATTTTTTTTTCCTGAAAGAAAAGTGCCCAATTTTGCTTGACTTGAAATAATTAAATTAGGAGAAAAGCAAGGGTCTATTAGTATATGTCTTATCTTTTACCAAATGACTTAATAAAAATAATATATACATTAAAAGCAACAACCGAAAATACCCTACATATAAGAGAACACTGGGAAGAAAAAAATACCACATGTACTTTATTGTAGAGTAATGAACTTTAAAGCTAAAAAAGCCGCCGGGTGCGGTGGTTCACGCTTGTAATCCCAGCACTTTGGGAGGCCGAGGCGGGCGGATCACGAGGTCAGGAGATCGAGACCACGGTGAAACCCCGTCTCTACTAAAAATACAAAAAATTAGCCGGGCGTGGTGGCAGGCGCTTGTAGTCCCAGCTACTCGGGAGGCTGAGGCAGGAGAATGGCGTGAACCCGGGAGGCGGAGCTTGCAGTGAGCCGAGATTGCGCCACTGCACTCCAGCCTGGGCAACAGAGCGAGACTCCATCTCAAAAAAAAAAAAAAAAAAAAAAAAAAAGCTAAAAAAGCCATAGAATATTCTTCTATGTTAATACCAAATGTTGTCTTGTCCTAAAGTCTCACAACAATAGAAATACTTGCAGATAAAAATTTTAATTCCCCATGGGGTAAACCTATGCACATTATAAAACTATTAGTTGATTTTTGTTGATAGGTTGTAATACAAAATGCTTTCAAATGGCTCCTATGTGTGGCTTGAAATTAGATGAGAATCATAATAATTTAGAAGTATAATATACTTTAGTCATAATAATACTGGCTTTTAAAAATATCTGAGTACTACATAATAACTTTTTTGTAAAATGAAATCATTGACTTTTATTGTTATTGCTCTATACCTCTTACTTCATTTTCTCATCTACTGCTTACATGATCCAGGTCCTAGAAGTCTCAAAAGGACCTCCTCTACCATTTGGGTGCTGGTTCTGTGTATGTCTGTGTGTGTGTGTGTGCACAAATAGTGAAGCATTGGTGAGGGGAGGGTGGATTTGCATTTTACAGAGTGGCTATATAACAAAACAATGTCTTTGATTCAAATATCATTTTTCATCTTGACTCTAAGCCAAGAAAAAAATGAGAAATTACAAAAATATAGTAATTGACACTTCAAAAGTGAATACTAAAATTTCAGAGGAATGTTTTAACCTAATCTTAAATGTTCATTTTGCTATGACCTATTTTGACTGTTTTGTAATAATCATTAAGTTCCTACAATGGAATGAACATAAAACCAAGTATTAATTAATCTTAATTTTTAAAAACAAGAAATAATTCAGGAATCATTTCCTTTCTCCTCTTGTGCTCAAAACAGCCACTGAAAGGCAAGGTCGGAGACACAGTTTGAGATGATCCTGCCAGGAGATCCAATTACGCTTTGCTAAAACACAGTTCTTTCAGTTAGATAGTATGGTTCTTGACATTTTGAAGTGGGCAACCAGGTTGGTGAGTCACTTAAAATGTGGTGCCAGCTCATTGTCTATGATGAACTCGAACTGTCCTTCCCAGCCGGGAACTCTTGGCAAGCTTCCTTAAAGACCCAGTGGCTGGCAAAGCATGAGGAACTATCACACAGAAAATGAGGTCCTCCTTGGGTTTTGAAAACAGATGATAGAAGTCTTAAAATGACGCAAGCCAGGTCACAACCTCCTAAACCACGAGCATTATCTTGAATGAAACATTATTTCTAAGTTGGATCTGAAAAGGAAAAAAAGTTAAAGTATAAGGCAATGGTTCATTTGTACAAAAGAAAACAATGCTAAGTCTCTTAGCTTGGTTTCCTCCAGTCCAGTTCAGAATCTCTCCCAGAGAAGACCAAAAATCATTTTTTCAGTCTTTTGCATAAATTTTTACTAAAAGGACTATGAAATAAATAGGTATTTTATTCAGAAATTTATGGATCTGGATCTTAGGTTGAAAATTCACAAATATGTTACAAAAGTACAGAATGAAGAATCTAAGAGATTATCTATTCTCATGTTTTTACTTTACATATGCAAAATCTGAAGGCCAGAAGCATGAACTGCCTTACATACAAAATACTAGTTAGACGTCAGAACTAGAACCTAGATCCTGGTTGGCATTTCTAACCTAGTATCTTCTCTACTATAATATGTAGCCTTTTCACTAGGGTAGAGAATATTAAAAGCCCATAGTAGTAGATATATTCAAAGCCTTAGAGACAGAGTCATTCTGGGGCAAGGATATAAAATGATTGCAAATGATTCAAATTTCACTTCCAGGAAACAACTTTAGGTATGACATAAGCAGAAATGTGCTATTGGAAGCTTCGAATTACTCAGGAACTTGTGTCTTATGGTAACAAGGGCGTCTTGTTAATATTATTTGTCCAGCTAATTGTTTTTACCCATCTGTTGCGGTTAATAAGCACTGACTAGTTTTTGTAGGTATGGAGTCGCCATTCTGCCAGGTTTGTGATTAAGTAACAAGAAGTGGGGCTTTGGTGTTGGTCTGTCTCTGCTACCAGTATTATGAAAGAGTCTATTCAAATAACCGTGAGCTACGTAAGACAGCAGGGCTGCCAGTCCAGGAAGGGCTTCATCTAGTTTTTCTTTAACGTTGCTCTAATTTACTTCAGGTTTAACTTGTATCTATTAGGATCAATGGATCTTAAAAATGAAGTTAAAAAAAGACTGTATAAAAATATGCAATTAATTGCTGATATCCCAAACTGCCATCTACTGCATTCAGTTGTAATGGTACTTTTTTTTTTTTTTAAGTCAGAGTCTAGCTCCGTTGCCCAGGCTGGAGTGTAGTGGCATGAGCTTGGCTCACTACAGCCTCTGCTTCCTGGGTTCAAGCGATTCTCCTCCCTCAGCCTCCCAAGTAGCTAGGATTACAGGTGCGTGCCACCATGCCCAACTAATTTTTATATCTGTAGTAGAGACGAGGTTTCTCCACGTTGGCCAGGCTGGTCTTAAACTCTTGTCCTCAGGTGATCCACCTGCCTCGGCCTCCTCCCAAAGTGCTGGGATTACAGGCGTGAGCCACCGCGCCCAGCCTTGTAATAGTACTCCCTATTAGTGTATTTCTAGTGCTGTCTCAAAGTTCCCTTTCTAACTTGTCATGGCATTTCGAAAAAAATCATGATTTAATTCTGAAAATTTGCCAGAGGTCTCCAAAGGAGAAAAGGGTAAGGGATGAGAATTTGAGAAGAGAAGGAAAAGTACTAGGTATGCTGAGGGGCCAATCAGTGGCTCTCTAGGGAAGGAGGGGGGTGTTTAATGAGATAGTTATACTTGATTACGAGGTGAAGGCAAGAGTCGTCAGGTAGTCCTTAACTCCCATCTAGAATTTCAAAGAAATGCTGTTTCCGTTCCATAGATTCAAGAGGGTATTAGTTAAGGGAGGCATGTTTTGGTACTAATCACATGTTAAATTTTGGGAGCAGGGAATGAGAAACTCCTCTGAGGGTGAGTCTGAATAGCATTTGCTGGGCAACCTTCACTCAAAATGTGCAGATGAGGCTCAGCTACCTAGGCTGTACATTTACATGTATTTTTCCATTTCTCAAAATATTTAGTTGTCTTGCCTTGGCCCAATAGAAGACTTCCCCAACCAAAGGAAAAAGAGGTGTTAAGGAAAGCTTCTTGATAGAAGGGAACTTTCAGATATACAAATTTTTTTTTATTTTTCTTTTTATTTAGACCAAGTCTCACTCTGTAGCTCAGGCTGGAGTGCAATGGCACGATCTTGGCTCACTGGAACTCCGCCTCCCGAGTTCAAGCGATTCTCCTGCCTCAGCCTCCTGAGTAGGTCAGACTACAGGCATGCACCACCACACCCGGCTAATTTTTATATTTTTAGTAGAGACGGGGTTTCACCATTTTGGCCAGGCTGGTCTCGAACTCCTGACCTCAAGTGATCCACCCGCCTCAGCCTCCCAAAGTGCTGAGATTACAGGCGTGAGCCACTGCGCCCGGCCTATTTTTCTTTTTAGAATCAAGGTTTGAGAAGTTGGTGAGCTGAGCAGAAAAGAAAATAAGGAATTATTAGATAAAAGTATGAGAACTTTCCCCTAGGTTTGTACTTGAGCTCTACCCTAGGATCAGGAATGCTGTACTTCAGGAGCAATGCTGATTAAGGGAAGAGCTGCTGGTCTTGTCCACTTCTTGGCCCACCTTAAAACTTTCCCAGAGCTGTTCCTGCAGTGTTCCATTCTAGACACTCTCCACAGGACTATTGTGAGAAGGGCACAGCCTCAGGCAACCTGACCAGTGTCTACTTGCTGCCAAAGCACTGCCACTGGAAAGGAGGCCCACCCTTTTGGCATCCTTCATAAGCCCCTTAGGAAATTGTTAAAGACAGAAACTTTGAAATTGAATTTTAATGATTGTCAGGAAATAAGGGTGAGGTACAGCAGCTGCTCCGGAGCAGCTGTCCCAGCTGCCCTATCCAAGGGACGGCCTGCTTTTCAGCCACCGTCTTCCTCCACCCCCGATGAGAGGAAGGGAAGAGGTTGGACAAAAAGGTGAAGGTTTCAACTTTGAGGGCGCTGATTCAGGACCCACATCCACAAACAGAAAACTAAAAGCACACAAAACAAAACGAAAAGACTTACACCTTCAGAGTCTCAGTTCCAGGCTGCCCAAGTGAATTGTAGGCCCAAGACGTTAACTTTTGTGAAGGATGAGGGGGTGGTTGGGCAGAATATGGAGGATCCCCTACTTCTTATGCATAATTGCTCACCAGGGAAAGCACAGCCACAATGTAGACAAGGGGGCTGTGAAGGGCCCCAGGGAGAACAGGAGAGCTTGTAGAAGGAACCAGTTTCTTTTCTGGATCCAAATGGCCTGTACTTTAGGGTGACTGCAGTTGGATTAATGCTCCGTTTCCTTCTGTCTGCCTGGGCTGTGTCTAAATGAAAAGCAGACCACAGGATAATGTTCCCCATCACCAGTTTTCTAATCCCAAAACTCAAGTGCCTGAGAGTGAAACTTCACAAAAAAGTTATTGCCAGCAACAAATTCAGACTGACAAATTGTCGATAATCGCACCTTCAACATGCTGAATGACTTTCAGGCAATAAACAACCAGATGGGAGAAGAGCTGCTGGCTGGGTGGGCAAGGTGCAGGCCACAGCCTAGGCTGCAGTTTTCCCATTGTGTCCCCCCACAACAAGGGAATGCGTTCAGTGTGAGGACTGCAGGGCGCCTGCTTGCCTGCTCTAGCTCTTGCTCCCTTTCTTCCTGTCACTCACATAAACTGCACAGAGGAGCTTCTCTCTTCCCTCTCCTCCAGTTAACCCTTCTGGGTGTGTGTGTCTGTGGTCTCAAGCACCCTTGATTTACAGTCACATTACCCAGGTTTGCTTTTGATTGAAATCCTGGGCCCCTGGAATGTATTGGACATCTAGTTACTTCTGTATACCTGTACATATTCTGTGACAGATAAAGAATTAATAATATAAAAAAGAATATTTTTACCTGTGAATGCATTTGAAAAATGCATGCATATTATATCATTTAAGAACTTAAGACACATCTGAAAGACATCTTTCAAGGTGTTTGCAGGTTAGTGCTTCTATAATCACCCGCCTCTGTCTGTCCCCCAGCACACACAGTCACAAGAGTGCTTTTTGATTTGTCTTTCCTGTTTTAGATTCACTCCGTGCTTTAAATTTAGGAGCAATTTTAAACACATATATGGATCTAAATATGCATTTATTATATAAGATATGATTTCTTGCCTAGTTTACAAATCCAGTTACCCAATCATAATGCTTCAAATTAAATTATTAGTCACAGCCCTCCTAGGAGGTTGATTTAGCTACAGAAGTTTGGGTTCAAAATTTAATTCACTCTTCCATTTTCTCTAAGTTGAATTTTGATTTCTGCATTTAAATACAACACAGCACTTGAATTAAGGGTCTTCTTGTCAAACTGGAGGCTTTTCTAATTTCTCTGAACTCTATAGATGAACTGCATTGTCACATAATCGATAGGAAAATCTCAGCTGTCACAGATCCTAAGCAACCCTCTGCCACAGAAATAACTCGATCTGGCATTTCAGGGTTTGAAAATGTGCTGTTTGGATGACATGAGACCAGAACTACCCAGACGGCTTTAAATATTGTGGTCTCTAAGAACTGCTGAGGACTGATCTGCTGAGAATGACTGAAATACTTCCAATAGGCTTTTCTCCTGGTTAGAGACCAGGTGTTGCCTTTTTTTTCTTCCATAAATAAGTAATTTAAGAGCCAGCGTATTGGTCTCTCAGATTCAAAGCTGTTTCTAAGCTCAACTAAGTTTGCTGCCATACAGTTCATATCAGAATTTCAAATTAAGTGTTTTCTTCCCCAAACCCATAAGAAATTCAGGCTTGGATTTTAGAGTCCAAATCTGAAACTAAATGCCCAACAATCTCAAAACCTGGCCTTTGAAGCTTTAGATCATTCCCATCAACATGAGCAGGGTTTCTGCAGTAGATAAATCCTTCAGCTCAGAAGAAACTGAATGGCATCTGATCATAAATAACATGAACCCATAAAATGACAGCAAGCTATTTCTCTGCCTCAATGCCACCGTTTCTTTTTTTTGGAGATGGAGTCTTGCTATCACCCAGGCTGGAGTGCAGTGGCACCATTTCGGCTCACTGCAGGCTCCGCCCCCCCGGGGGTTCATGCCATTCTCCTGGCTCAGCCTCCCGAGTAGCTGGAACTACGGGTGCCCGCCACCTCGCCCGGCTAATTTTTTGTATTTTTAGTAGAGACGGGGTTTCACCGTGTTAGCCAGGATGGTCTCGATCTCCTGACCTCATGATCCGCCCGCCTCAACCTCCCAAAGTGCTGGGATTACAGGCGTGAGCCACCGCGCCCGGCCTAATGCCACCGTTTCTTGCTGAACTCTCAGCATTGTCTCTACAATCGGCCACACACAAATGCTACCATATCACATGAGAGCATGAGGAAGATGTATCCATATCTGTATCCTCTCCACTTCTATCTATAATACACTACTCTGCTACTCTTAAACTAATGACTCGTTTCACCGAGGGCATTTTTTAAGGTGTCACTGGGTGGCCCTACCCTAAAATCTACCCCACTTGGTAGATTAGATTATGTAGTAAATACCTTAATTTATTTCAAAAGAACCTTGCTAAAAATTCTTATGACCTTGTCATACTGTGAATTATGTACACACCAAATGTAAAAATATTCTGATTTATCCATTTGCTCTGTCAGAGAGTTTATGTATTAAATATTACAGTTAGTTACACTTTGCCTGCATGGGTTCATCCATACAAAGAAATGCACTAGAGGGAATCAGACGATAGCAACCTAAGTGACACAGATTCAGTTTATAACTTCAAAGAATGGATGTGTAAAACTTTTTTTTTTTGAGGCGGAGTTTTGCTTTTTCACCCAGGCTACAGTGCAGTGGCACAATCTCGGCTCACTGCAACCTCCGCCTTCTGGTTTCAAGTGATTCTTCTGCCTCAGCCTCCTGAGTAGCTGGGATTACGGGCACCCACCAACACGCCCAGCTAATTTTTTTATTTTTTAGTAGAGACGGGGTTTCACCACATTGGCCAGGCTGATCTTGAACTCCTGACCTCGTGATCCACCCGCCTAGGCCTCCCAAAGTGCTGGGATTACAGGCGTGAGCCACTGCGCTCGGCCTGTGTAAAACTTGTCTAAAACTAAAGCTGTTGGAGGCTGCATCTCCTACTTCTACCATCAGTAGGATCTTTGGGCTGAACCAAGAAACACCACCTCTAATTAGTTCGACTCTCATCAGGGAACCACTGCATCAGGCCAGGTATTTTGCTTTTATTCAACTCTAGAAGAAAATGGGACAACTTGGACTAATATAAAAAGCCAACATTTCAAATTGGCTTCATTTCTCAAGATCTTAGAAGCTCCCAACCCACTGAGGCTATTTTTTGGCAACCTTGTTCTAGCTCTAAACTCTCCTGTTAACACAGGAGAGTTTATCCATTATCGTAGTCCACAGGCTTCTCCATAGCTGTAAGTTGACATTTGGAAATTATGTCATGCCAAAGAGCCCCAAACCTATCCAGGAACCAAGTTAGTTATTTCTGAAGCAGCTGTCATTTGTGGAGGTGGAATAGAGAAGGTAAGAACTAGGCACATAATATCCAGGCTGGGAGTGGCTGACCTCTGATTATCCATCAAGGAGAGGTGACTGATGAAAACACGTTCACTTCTTGGATGCTTGATCAGTGTGTGAATTTGCCTTGTTTACAATTAAGGGAAATGATTAAACCCAGCCCAGTCTTATACACTGAAGAGTTATATTTAATTTTTGTAAATGTGCCGTATTAAGCTATCTTGTCCTCGATTTCCAAGATATAAATCACATAAGGTCAATACTGCAAGTTTGATGATTTGCTTGCATTCTTAATCACATAGCACAGAGACATGGAGCACTGAATATAAGGGATGTACTGATAACCCCAGCATATATGGCTCTAATATTTTAGGGTCAGGCTGGGCGTGGTGGCTCACGCCTGTAATCCCAGCACTTTGGGAGGCCGAGGCGGGTGGATTACCTGAGGTCAGGAGTTCGAGACCAGCCTGGCCAACATGGTGAAACCCCGTCTCTACTAAAAATACAAAAATTAGCTGGTCGTGGTGGCACATGCCTGTAATCCCAGCTACTCGGGAGGCTGAGACAGGAGAATCGCGTGAGCACGGGAAACGGAGGTTGCAGTGAGCCGAGATCATGCCACTGTACTCTAGCCTGGCCGGCAGAACGAGACTCTGTCTCAAAACAATAATAATAATAATAATCATAATAAATACAAAATACAAACAAATTAGCTGAGCATGGAGGTGGGAGCCTGTAATCTCAGCTACTCAGGAGCCTGAGGCAGGAGAATCCCTTGAATTTGAGAGGTGGAGGTTGTGGTGAGCCAAGATCGTGCCACTGCACTCCAGCCTGGGCAACAGAGCGAGACTCCGCCTCAGAAAAAAAAAAAAAAAAAAGGTTTCTTTCTTTACATACTTCATACTTGTACACACTTTCTCTCTCCTCTACCCCCAACAGGAAATATTGCTTTCTCTGACCCTCTGCAATCTAACCTTAACACTACAGAAACCATTAGCTGGAGATAACTGCTTGCTTGCAGTACTATTTATGAAGCAGTCTCTTTTTTTCTTTCCCTAGGAATCTATCCCAAAGGATTGAGCAATGTGCTATGCTGCTACTCCACTAGATCTGAGTGAAAAGGTGGGGGCTGCAAGACCATCTTAACCCTTGCAATGGTCTGGCCAGCAGCATCTGCTTTGTTACCTAGTTCCATGAACTCATTCTCAGCTTAATTTTAGAAACATATCTAGGTCTACATTTATCTATTTAAATGCCCTCCAGTGTTTGTCAGTACTGTGCCACTGGCCAGGTGCGGTGGCTCATGCCTGTAATCCCAGCATTTTGGGAGGCCGAGGCTGGCGAATCACCTGAGGTCAGGAGTCCAAGACCAGCCTGGCCAACATGGTGAAACCCCGTCTCTACTAAAAATACAAAAAAATTAGCCAGGTATGGTGGCAGGTGCCTGTAATCCCAGCTACTTGGGAGGATGAAGCAGGAGAATCACTTGTACCCAGGAGGCGGAGGTTGCAGTGAGCCGAGACTGCACCATTGCACTCCAGCCTGGGCAACAAGAGCAAAACTCCATCTCAAAAACAAAAGTACTATGTCACCAATCCTGGCACATGTGTCTCTTCTATGTAACGTCTGTCATTACACAAAGCATTATAAAAACGTAATTTCCAACCTTACAATATACCCTCACTACAGAAATCGTTACATTAACATAACAAGCACAAAGTTCCAAGGTAGTAATTTGGTTATAGGTCTAAAATCCTTCCAGTTCCATCAGATCTCTATGGACATATGGTGTTGCCCTTCTGCAACTAAGGGCTGGGTCAGTGGATCTCTTGCATGAAGGAAGTTCTGCTGGGTGAACAGTTTGTCCTCAGGGACTCAAAGTCAGAGTTGCAACATTTCTTAAAGAATCAAGATACCTTCATCTCTTTTTTTTTCTTCCTCTTTCTATTTCTTCTTGACCACCAAGGAAACATGTCTTGAAAGGTATTCTTCCACAAGTGTTTCATTAGACATGTGCAAATATCAGGATTTATCTCGTAGGCAATACAAGCACTTTTTGGTCTTCCTGTTGGGGGATGGAGTTTGGGAAATTTGACTTCTATCTACCCTGCCATTTGTGGAGGTACAGATTAGCCGCAACTCTGCTGAGGCAGGATTGGTGGTGGTGGTAGGGGTCAGTAAGGTTGAGATGTATTCAGATGTTAATTTACACCTGAAAAGACAAAATGTAGTCACCCACTTGGGGGTGACTTGAGTTTCTGTTGAATACCAGCCATGAGTGCTTCCTTGTGAAAGATGAAAGTTGAAATTGAGGGGGCAAGTAGTCTAAAAGTTATGGGAACAGGAAGAGAAGGAGCAGGGACAGCCTTGAAGAGTAAAACCAAATGAATTTAGCCATCAGTTGTAAATCTATTTTCAACTCCTCCTTCTCAGTGAAGTTTTAAGATATAACGGAAGATGGTAATTTCCACTTTACTAAATATTTGGAGATTGTCTATGGAATCCAAAAGTGTTGGTGTGAAATAAGAATGAAGAATTAGCCCCACTTTTCTGCCATTTGGATGGGTTTTCTTGTTTCACGTAGTCTGTTTAACAACTGCTATCCACCTTGCTTAATGGAATCCCTAAGTACCCCGGGAGTAACTAAGGAAAAAAAAAATCCTTCTACGTTCCAACACTGCCTTTAACCTCAAACGATAGTAAAGGGTTCATTCAGACCCCAGGACCACACTGAGGCATTAATTAGGCTGATGAAATCCATCGAAATGTATGGATTCAGCATAATCAAGTTTCTACCACAGACTATCGTTGAGGAATACGTGAGCAGCTGGGAGAATAGGAAGTACTGTTAGAGTTAAGTCATGCATGTAATTGAGTATATTTAACATAACCATTTTAATGATCAGTGATTAAAAGTGCATCTTACTTAAACGGTATATCCTCTGCGATTTGTTCATATCAACTTGATAATGTTCTCAAGAGGAAAAAAGTAGGGATACAAATTTCTAAACAAGATCTTGTTTGAGTTTGGGGGAAAAAAGCAGGAAAGTGAACTAGAAAGAAAAATGTGGCTTTTGCATGCAGACAGCTACATGAGTGTGATATAAATTAATCACTATTGTGGACACCTTCTGTGCTCAGTTCATACCAAGTATTAGGAATATATAATAAGTGATTTTGTTATTCCTCAAAAAGAATATATTTTTCCTTAAAGATGCTTTCTCTGTTTGACTTTTTTTTTTTTTAAGGGGGCAGGGGTATGCTGCTCAAATCCTGTTGATTTTAAGAGCTTCCCTTAAGATCCTGGGAAGTTCATATTTCCAATTCTTCTTCCAACCTGTTGGGTTGGCTTACCTTAGTGGAACTTGCCTCTGTGAAGATAACAGTGGGAAGAAGAGCAGGCATCGGACGGAGAAAGATGCACCCACATATGACGGACCAAGAGCACAAACAGTTCAGAAACCCGCAAAGGGGAAATTAGCTGTTCAAATCAGCGAGGGGCCTGAACCAAAAGCCCACGCGTTTAGAGGCAGACTCTGCTCTCCTCTATTCACTCGGACCTGGCCAGTTAAATGGAGTCATTGTGGAGCCATGCACAAGCCAGCCCCACTCCTTTTGTCGTATTTTCTCAGCTTTTGTGCTCAAAACACGCAAATCACCGATTACTTTGCCCAGGAAAGAATCGAAGGAGAGAAGTGGATCTAGATCTACAACCAGAAGTGTGTAAATCATACAACACCTACACATCTATGCAGGCACTACTAAAAGTGAGGGTTTAGAAGGGATGCCCAGCTCCCAAAAGTTGCTTCACAGGGCTCTTTTTATCTCCCTTCGCCCCTGCCCCCACTCCTATAGAGAAACAAATCTATTCTCCTGCTCAAAATAGGGTTGAAGAGTGGCACATCTTGAATGTCTGGGAGTTGCACCGAAACTTTTACAAACCTGCGAGAGAAAGGAAGCCACAAGCATGTAAAAGTATGTTGGCACATACTATTCTGCTTGCTGCAAACAAAACAAAAATGTTTTCAGGGAAAATTCATTTGATGCCTTTCTTTTCACCCAAAAGCATGTCTTCTTTGGCTTGGAGGGACAGCTCTTGGGAAATCAGGTCTCTCATGGAGCACTCACACCCCCAACGTATAGTCTATAAATATAGTGGAAGAGCCATGCCAGGGGTAGTAAGTGCAAGAGAATCTGGAGTCTTGAAAGCATCTTTTTCTTCTGGCTATGGTGGCACTTAAATGATAATGCGAGCAATGGAGCTGGGAGATTTATATCTTTTGGAAAGTAGGGCGAGCCAGATGGTAATAGCGTCATTAACACATAAACTTGGGATGTGCAAGTGAAGCTTGAAATTGGGAAAGAGATCAGGAGAACAAAGGGGGCTGCTGTTGAAAGGCTACCCCTCTTCTGCCGGCCAAAGCTAAGAGCCCCTTGGTACTGGGGTCTGCTCCTGCCCAGAACTGGATAATAAACGACAGCTTTCCCCCTCCCCTGTTGTGACTTAGAAAGCACCAAGAAAACTTTTGCAATAGGCAAATTCGGCACTTATTATGTGTAACCCTTTGTAGTCTGAAGTGGCAGGAATGGGCCTTTAATCCAACTGCACTTCCACCCCCACTCCCTACCCCAGTTTGATAAGCCCTGGCAATTGTTGACATTTATTTTATAAAATCAAAGTGCCGCTTGTTGTATGTTTCAGACAAAAGTTCATTTCCCTCCCCTTATGTAAATACTCTAAGTAAATATTAAAGGTTGAACAGCACTACATTTTCATTTTGGTGACAGGGGTTGGTGTGAAGGTGCTGAGGGGGGTTAAACTCTAGTTTTACTTTGTAAAGCTTTAACCTTTACGTTAACTCCCACTGAATAGGTATAATTCAGAGAGAACAGAGAAGGCATTAAGACAAGATTAACAATTGCATTAATAATAATAATGCATGTTTATAATAAACACCCACACACCTCTATAAACATGCAAAGAGGAATGAAACTAAAGAAAATGAAATTAATAGCATTGTTCTCCTTTTTATAAACACAAAGTATGTACGTAGGTACATACACACACACACATACATATATACACACATATGTATACGGTTTCTAGGAAGACAGCAAGGGTAACTAACGGTCATTAAGTATTGACTGGCTTGAGAGATGCCTGTTAGCGACTAAAAGTTGACGAGGTCTAAACTAAAATCGAACGTTTTTCTTTTTATTCTTAAAAAAAAAAAAAAATACTAGAGCTCTTTAAAAGCCCGGAGGACTTACCCTCAGGGATTATTCAGAGAAAAACTGAGACTGGCCGTTCGTCACAGGCAATTGTAAAGGGTTTCAAAGGGCCGATCAAACGATCGCCAGAGTAATCTACATTCAAGTCCGGATGATGGTGTTACGGCACACACCTGCGGGGTGTTTGCTGTCCGTGCCCCTCGCCGAGCTACAAATCATCATTAAAGCGAGCTGCTTAAGCTTCTTCCCAGCTTCTAGACAAGAGTTACTTGGGACAGTTCACTTTGATATTGCTACAGCTCGCAATTGACAAGCAAGCTATTCTGGAGCTCAAGCCAGAGCCCACATCCTAATGCGCTTCGCGAAGTAAGCAGGGTGGTGGGGGCAGGGAGCGGTGAGCAATTGTAAAGGTCTGTCTCTTTCGCCAATTTTCAGAGCAGAATCACCGCAAAAATGTGTAGGAAACCAGGTTAAATCAGCTGAAACCCGCCTTGAGTTTCTAGTGAGGGCCCTCCCAAAACTTCTTTACTACAACTTTTAACCGACTCGTACTGTGGACATAATCTCACCACCTCAGTTTCCCTCCTTCCTTCTCTTAAGTACCCACACTCGGGTCAGCACCCTCCCTCGAGTTGGAGACTACATTTTTCTTCATCAGGGCTGGTATCTAGTTTGAAACTTTCACTTTTGGTTCGTTCGTTTGCGATTATTTTCCCCCTTTTTATGCGGACTGTGCCCTCGCTTCTCTCACTGCCCTCACCTTGAAGGGGAAAATAATCCGGAGTTGGGTAAAAAAGAAAGACTTGAGGGTCGGACAGCTGGAGGCGGGGAAAGGCGGGGGTCGATGTGGGTTTCTGTCTACGTCTGCCTGAGTGCCTGCAAGCCCTCGGCAATCCGCGTGCGACCCACTGGCGGGGGCGGGGTGGGGGAATTAACTGGCTACCGGTGATGCCAAGATCAACACTCGGAGCGAATGTATCAATAGACCAATTTTCTGCTCTTACCGCGAGCTTTTTCGTTTCAATCCAGAGTGGAGGTGTCTGCGCTGCGCAAGACGCAACAGCACAGTGGCGTCAGGAAAGAAAAAAAAAAAAAAAAAGAGGGCGCTAGATGCGGGAGGCGCAAATATGGAAATTAACTCATTAGGAAGGGGTGTGGTTACCGCGAAGCCCCCTCCTCCATCCCGTCCTTTCTCCCTTGCTGCCACCGTCCCGGCTTGCTAAATATGAGATTACAAACAAACAAATAAAGCAGAAGCTGACTACGCAGTCCCAGATCAAACACGCTCCAGATAATTCGCTTCACTCAGCGCTGCGGCCAGATCTGCAGCTCAGCGCTGGCCCCTGACGCCCGCCGGTGGTTTCAGCGCCCCCTCCACGCCAGCCCCGGCTGCCGCAGCTCTGAAAGGCAGGGCCCGCGGCGGCTTTTCGAAGGCACAGCACGTGGCCCTGACGCCCCGTTTGGTATACGTTTTAAAACATCAGACAAACGCTTCCACCAATATGGTAACCGTCTGAGGGCTTCTGCTGATCTCAGAGGTCCTCTCCTAAATGCTGCCTGAAGAGGATGAGGGTGGTGGTGGTCTCTGGGAGAAAAACAAAAAACAAACAAAACAAACTAGAAAGTAATGTCCCAGAGTCCCTGGCCAAGAGGCTTTCCCTGGGGAGCCGCACTCCGTGAGAGGTATCAGTAGTGGAGGGCTCCGAGAATACCGAGGCTGGGGCCTGGGGGGGGTCTGAGCGTTAAAGTCCCGAGTTGTGATATTATTAACCAAAGACCAGGTTACCAGGATTGAGGGCGAGGAGGTTGGAGAATCTAGAGTGCATAATTATGTGCCGAAAGAAAATGTTTCAGTGGGGGAAAAGGGGGTAAAAGAACACGCAAAACCTCTCAACACCTCCACCCCACCCCGCCCCAGCTGCCCTGCCCCGAGGTCCTCAAAGCCTGCCTCTGTGCAGGGCTGAGGGAAAAAATGGCACTTTTATGGTTTTCCTTCCTGCGTGGCTCGCCTCCCTGTCCCTGCTCCCTGCCTGGCGCTCCCCCAGCTGCGGGCCCCTTGGAGGAAAGCTGCCCAGTCCCCTCGTCTCCCGCTGCCTGCAGGCCACCGAGTCTCAAAGCACGCATTGTCCAGCGGGGGCGGGGAGGCCAGCAGACCCATGGAGAAGAATAACACTGCGCCCAGCTCCTGTTAGGGAAAGTTTCCCAAATGCACTCCTTGTGGTAACATACTACTTTAAAAGATGGGGGGGCGGGGGGATACGTTTTGAAAATCCGCTTCACCCTCTCCCCGTCACTTTTTAGGTCCTGAGAAAGAGAGAAAGTGGACCGGGAAGAAACTGGAAGGTGGCATGGAGGGCCGAAAATGTGAACCTGACTCTAGAGCAGTCAATGTGATGGTTTTTAAATGCAGGTGGGAAGAGTGAAGGGGGGATGTCTTCTCCCACGTCTGGTTGGGAGACAGCTGCATGGCCGGTGCGCTGGGGGTTGCAGGAAGACTGGGCCACGAGGGCGCGTGTGCAGGCAAAGCATTTTGCACCTCCTGTTTATCTTAGAAACGGGGCGGAGGGGGGTGGGTGGGGAGCGATTGTTCTGCTTCCCGACAGGCAGAAGAAGTTGAATAAAATGGAGAGGCGGGCACACGCAAAAACAAAAACTGCTGCAGGCTCAGAGTCTTTCTCCTTGACCCGAATTCCAAATGGTGGGGGCTCTTCATTTGCAAAGGACTCCGATGTCTGAAGACCCCAGAGACAGCGGTCCTCCAGTGACGGCAAAAGCCGCGATAGAGACCGTTAGAATTGGGGCTTTTGGGGCAAATGTAATTAATCTTTCATTCGAGCAGCGGGGACCCATTCCTTCTAGGCGTTGTCGTCTGCATTGTAGTTCTCTGAGTTTCGTGTGCTCTTCCAGGCGTTTGCAAAATAATGGCTCAGGTCCCTTGCAAAACTCTGCCTGAAACAAGTATATTCCAAGACAGTGCGATAGCGAATAGGTTTTAAAAATCAAATCAAAACAAAGTAAAACCAAAAAAAAAAAAAAAAAAAGTCCCAGGCCCATGCTCTTGGTGTCCAACCACCAAAATGAGGGAAGGGGAGAATAAGTGGTTGTGGCTATTTGGGAGTCGCGCTAATTTGGTGTGTGGACTTAATGCCTTAACGCTAAATCGGCAATATAAAGGGCTGAAGAGCAAGCCCGATAAAAGCTCTAATTACTACTGGAAACTTTAGGTGGTTGCTAGGATCTGAGGACCACCACCACCACCACCACAAAAAAAAAAAAACAAAACCCTCCAATAGAGTGTTTGGACTGCGTATATGGGGGTGGGGGGTAGAGTTTGTAGAGGCGAATAGTACCCACATCTGCTGGAACTTCCATATCTAAGCTGTTCATTTACGGGAGCCAACTTATGAAATCTCCACAATTAGATCTTCATTGTTCTTCCTCCACAACACTGTCTAGAAAGAAAAGGTCTTCTCGGTCGGGGCCAATCCAACGAAGCGTTTGACGTTATTAAATAATAAAGCGATTGTGATTTACATTGTTGTTCAGAAAAAAAGGCCAATTATCCACTGTTATGTTGCCATAAAGATCATATTAACTCGAATTAGTAATCAAACAATATGCGAGCGTTTAAAAAAGTACAGCCGAACTGGGTGACAGCTACCGCGACGTCTTCACTTTCACCAGTATACCCGCGCCGGCAGCGGGAGCGAAAAAGGCAGACGCCGCAGACCCAAAAGGAGGGAGAGAGCAGCAAAGTGGTGATTAACGGTCTCCAGTGTTAATTATTCTCAATTAATCCCAAACAGTGCAAACCTTCCCTGGTTCCCTGCAAGTTCCCTGGTTCCGATGCTCTGAGAATTCTGCCTGTCTGGGAGGAGTTTATAAGAACTCCGGAAGAGGCAGTTTCCACACAAGTGTACCTGTGAGCAAAGGGGGTAGGAGTGCAAGTGTGTGTACGCATGTTGTGTGTGGTGTGAGTGTGAGGTTCACTACCTTTCTCAGAGCCTGGCGTGCACCCCGAGGTAGATGCCGTGGTGGGCAAGGCCCGCAGCATCTTCACGACCCTAGTGAATCTTGCGTCTTCTCTACTCAAATCACCCTCTCTCGTCCTCTGTTATTAGGTTTATAACTCGTTGCCCACTTAAATTTGTGCAGCCAACCAAGGAAATCTAAATAGGTTTGAGTCGCCCCATGGGTACAGAATGGAGGCTTTAATAAGAAAGATTAATCGTGGGTGTGTACCGGCCGGAAGACGCGTTAGCTATCAAGTGGCGGCTGGCTGTGGGTCGAGGGGAGGGAGACGCCTCTCCTAGGCCTAGACGTTAGTAGGCGCCGTAGGCATACCCTAACGCGGGCCACCTAGCGACTCGTAGTCACAAGCAAGCAAAGGGCTCCACAGCACTCTTACTATCTTTTCCTGTGTTGAGGTTTTAAATAACTTGTCCCTTACTTACCCTGCACATCAAATCTTCTCGCCCTGCGCCCCGCACCGCCAGACCCCGCATTCCTGGTGTCCATGCGGAGGAGAGGGGACTTGTGACCGCTGTCCTAGGAGGTCTACCTATTCCCGCCCCCATCTACTGAACAATATTTAGGCGAATGATTGATACGTTTTGCTCCTGGGGCTAGAATGTTGATATTTTTTGTTGCCGTGATGAAACATGTGTATGGCTACATGTGTTTTTTTAATACACACATGTAAGCAAGTAGGGAGTAATTTTCCCCAGCGAGATGTTTCAGCAAGTCAAGGCACAGGGGAGAATCAGCCAGCGGCAGGGCCGCGGGGATCTCTCCAGGCGCAGTGGTGGCACTGAGGGAAGTGTCCTCGACCGCAGTGGTGGCACTGAGGGAACCGTCCTGGCCCTTTCCTCACCCCTCCCTCTTTCAGCTAAAATGTTCAGATCCGGGACTAAGAAGTGGTGAAGTGGGCGGGGGCAGAGAGGAGTAGCGACTGGGTCGGGGATGAAGGAATTGACTAGAATAGTTTGTCTAGTAGTGTGCCCTCCTTGAGTAATTCCATTTAAAACTTGAGGCACCAAGGCCTGGGCTTCAACAAATGTAAAACAAACTCTTGGAAGGTCCAGTCCTTGCAGCAGCAGGACAGCCAAGCGGTGGTTGCATCTTTGTTCAGAGTTTTAAAACAGTTGCTGCCTTTCCTAACCCTCTTGTTTTTCTCCACACCCCTCTTCCCAGTAAAACCAATTCAAAAGGGGGCAGAACTCCACTCCACAAGATTAATGTTCGTTAATTTGTAGGATTAACCCTCTCATGAAGCATAATAAAATACTAGAGGTCCTCTTACATTTAAATAAATACACAAAATTTGTGCCTTCTCTCCTTTCGTGTTTGATCTCTCTCAGGACATGGAAAACAGTGTCTTGGAACCTAAGAAGTCTTAGAAGAACTTTTAACTCAGAGTTTTCAGATCATCTGGGGTTGCTGTGGGCATTGGCATTGGGAGAGGATGTAGAGACCAGCTTACTTTTAATATCTATAGCTATACATTTTGGTTTGGAACTCACGATTAAAAATCTATTTGTTCCTCCCAGGGCTCCGCGGATTTCAATGTTGGTCATAGGAGCCACAAAATGTTCATTAAAGGAACCTAACCAAGGCTACTGTATGGCCACTTTGTGAACTCAGAACTATGGATGGGGGGAAAAGTATGAAAGTGTGAGTTGATGTCACGCTGGCTGTCAGTGTGTGGTCTATTGTGGAGAATGGTGCTTTTTGACTGAACAGAGGGAGCCCCCCTCCCCCCTTCCCCAGCTCTACTGCACCTGCACTGGATGAGGGAGTCCCTGCCATTCAGCCCATCGCAGATTGTTCAAACAGAAGACATCTCTGACAGCACTCAATTCATTACATTTCTTCCTGCTTTTCAAACCAACACACACACACACACAAAATGAGTATTGCCAGCCAGTGACAGCCAAAAAAAAAAAAAAAAATCTTAAAATACTTTATATGCAGCTAATTTGGAAGCTCATACAACTAACCACGAAATATTTTGTATCCTTAACTTGTAAGGCTTCCTTGGGGTGGGGGGGGGGGGTGGTGGTGGTGGAATTACCTGATTTTTCCAATTGAGAATATATCTCCATAGTTTATACGGGGATAGTAAGTTTGTAGAAAGACACTGCTAGCATGGGGCAGAAAGACATTTCGATGAGAATAAAAGCAGAAATGTGCAAAAGAGAAAAGCCTCTGATTTATCACAGCAGATGAGCCTGTTGATATGCATTCATAATTTATGCTGGGGGAACCAGCTTGCTAATAAGAGGTGGGGTACCCAAGAACCAGGAGTGGGCAGTGAGGGAAGTAAGAGTGGGTAGTAAGGGAAGCATTGAGGCTGAAGTGTAAGCTAAACATTTAAATCAATTTCTTAACAAGGCAGTCATCCCCCCATATGCTCCAGTTTATTTTGCCATCTTGGATTCCAAGATGTTTTTGCACCATTTCACAAAGCTGATGAGACAGTGTTTAGAAAGCTGATGAGAGCGTGTTAGTCTAGTTTAACAGAAGTTGGGGTAAACAAACTCTCAAAGGGAAACTTGATTTTAAGATAGTTTCCTTGGAGGTGGGAGGAAGGAGAAATAGAGAAAGGGAGGAGGGCCTTGAGAAGAAGACGGGTTTGCCATTTAGTATTCCAGACTGATTAAACTCTAATGTTATGCAATAACCCAGATTTGAGCTGTTAAGTGTGGTAAAATCGACCTGGATGTGAGCTGATACTAAACTGACTGCATGCAAAATATTGGCTAATCGTTACTCTGTGAGATCCTGAACCAATATCAGAACATAAGGCCTATTTTCCAGGATCCTTTCCATTGGAAGGGCATTCAATAAATCAAATTGATTTGAGAGTTGGAAAGAAAACTTGAGAAGTGCATCTCCCAGAAATCCAGAAATGCCCAGGTGCTTTTCCCTAACAAATACTTCTATTCCACTTACACACATTCCACTGACCAGATAATCTTTCCTCTTATCTACAATTTAAATCACAGTTCTAAGAAATTCTCTCAGCAATACATGACTCTAAAAAGATTTTTAAAAGCTATACAAATTCTTAGGAATGGAGGGGAAAGAGAAAATAGAACTGGTGCAGCAATGGTAAGCCTGGAGCAATTGTCCTAACCATGGCTGGATATGAGAGCCAGAAAACTCTTGTAAGTTCATTTCTTATATCGCCGCTGAAACTTGCACCGGGTTAAATAAAGCTATGGTGTGCTTTGTAAAGGCATTTGTTGTAATTTGTCGACCGTCTAAAAACAAAAACATACAAACACAACAGAAACAACCCATTCAGATCCCACAACAAATTGTGGCTAACAAACTAAATAACTTATATATATTTAGAAGAACGGCGCTCCTGCGACGGGAGTTGTGCGCGTGACTATATACGTACTGAAGATTATGGTTACTTGTATATGTGGTTATGTTCTGGAGACGGGGTTTGGGAGGCGGCCAGGGGCCTCGGGAGCCTCCCAAACTGGGGCTTGGTAGTGGTGATGGAGCTGGGCTGCACTGGCCTCGCCCTGTAAGCGTTCGGATTGCCCTTTCTGGAACACTCAAACGAATCATTTCATCGCCGGAGCCCTGCAGGCCCTGACGTCACGAGGTGGGGGTGGGGGCGCAGTCCCGCTTCTGGCCTGGCCGCCAGCGATAAGAACCCTCGGGAAGAATTCACCGCTCCTTATTTAATACAGTAATTATTTTTCTGCCTTCTGCGGGTGGGGGTGGGTCCTGCCCGGAATGCCGGGATCCCTCCCTTCAGGACGATGCCCAGGGATGGCAAGTTTGCAAGATAACTTCCTAGGCAAACCTTAAGCCAGAGAGAGCACTGGAAAAGTAAGAAGGGTGATATGAACAAGACTAATTTCACTGTCCAGAGCCCGGAAGGCCAGAAAGGACCGGGGTTTCTGTATTGTTCTCTGTAGTCTAACGTGAGAACTGCTTCCCTTCCCTAATTCTGCTGGGCAGTAAGTAAAGTCATACTTATCAATTAAGCCTATTTTGTCAGGCACTCTATATTCATCTTCTTCGAGGTAACTATATATTATCCCTATCTCACAAATGGGAAAGTGAAGGGTCTGTATCTTCCCATCCCTACCTGCTCTAATCCAGAGGGGCCCAATATTCCAGGGATCCCAGATTGCTCCGGGGGCTTCCCCCAACCCTGCCAATCCTTGGCCTCTAATCAGGAAGAACCAAGCGAGATCACTAATACTGAGATTTGGCCATAAACAGGGACAAACATCCCCTTGGGTAGACAATCTCTGATGTGGGTGGGAATCTGGGGCCTAGACACTGTCTCCCGTGTCACGAGGTCAACATGGAGAGGGCTTGGGCTGGGGCGCAGGAGGCAGAGGACTCTGGAGTGGTGAGGGCCCCAACGCCTCGGGAGACTTTCTAGACTTGTCTGACGCGGGTCGGCGCCTGAGGGAGAGGCAATGCGGCCGTTTGAGCAGAGCCTGAGCAGAGAGAACTCGAGCCCCACACAGCACCTTCTTGGGGAGCCCTATGGGTGCGGTGGCCCGGGCCGCGGTGACGTCAGGTCCACCCGCCGGAGCTTGTCAGCTCGGCCTCAATTTGCCCGCGCGTCAGCTCTCAGCACTGGGTACTGCGCGCTCCCTAGGGCAGCCGGCGGGAGGCCGGCGCGCTCACAGCCCGGAGCCGTGCCCCGCGCGGAAGCTGGGAGAGCCAGGCAAATGATAGTTCAAAGCGCCGAACTCTATATAAAACAGTGCACCCTTCATTCTGTACACGCAGGCAGACTAGGGTAATAAAACGAAGGACACCTCCAGCTTTCAAATCACCTGACACTTCTTTGCAAAGTAGAACAAGCATCTCAAGTTCAAACGCCTAGGTGAAGCAAATATCTTTGCATCCCGAAATGAGAAGACATTCTATTTGCTTTAGGAGAGAAACTGAGCAAAGTGCTCAAGGAATCAGAAATATCACCATTAAACCAAAGTATAAAATAAAATCCATCTGAACTCCGAATAGAGAAAGAGAGCTCTCTGCCACAGACAAGAATCTTAGACTTATCTTAATACTCCACCCTTCCAAAGAGAAATCCCCTTAGTCAAAATAAGAAAGTCAAGTCCATTATTTTCTAAAGGCCACAGAAGCAAAATAGACAAACTGAAAACAAGAATCATAAAACTGGACAGCACTGTTAGCAGGGAGAGAGGAGGTTACAAGTGTCTCTTGGTGGTAACAGATGTCGGGTTTCCAGAAAAGTTTTAATAGAAAATAACCATGAAAGGCACTAAACTAATTATCTGGTTTGGGCAACTTTCCTGTCTTTGGGAAGCTCCTTCCACAGCTTTTCTTACTCTAGAACTCCGGAAGCTATGTCCTTTTGGACTGTATCCATATTTTCACAGTAAAGGTCAGAGTTTCTCCCCCTTCTTCCTTCTTTGAGGGATTCACCTCATAGGTGAAGTCCTTAGGAAATCCACCCAGCCCTCTTCCAATTTAGGTCAAAAAAAGAAAGCAAAGCAAAAAAATAAATTAACCCCTATCTCCAACCCTACTTGCTGCCCGAAAAGCAGCCTTAGCTTGGAGAGCAAGAAAATGCAGCAGAAAAAAACAGAGAATGAGATGCAAATTATTTTAAGGCAATAATGTGGGTGTGTGAGGTGGGGGTTGTCCGTTGGGGAATGTGAACTGAAGTCTCTGCTAAAGCTCATGGCAAAGGAAACTCCTTCCACAAAGAAAAATATGAGGATCTGTTTTTCAAAATTCTCCAAGAGCAAGAAATAAAACTGGGGTGAGGTGATGAAAAGTTCTCTTAATTATAACAGATAAATAAATAAATAATAAATAAATAAGCAGTGTCAATCAGCAGGCGATCAAACCATAGTCAAACTTCAATCTCAGAGCAGTTAGCTATAAACTGTTAGCAGTTGAAAAGTAAACCTCATGCACACAAAGGCACTGTTTAATTTTCGTCTTGTAATGGTTCTAAATGAAGACCCCATCACTATGCAGTTACGCGGTATTTCTTGTCCCCCTGAGGCGCTGATCAGTTCTTTTTAATGTGAGAAAACTGGCAGCTCAAAACCCGTCAATGGAGCTCCCACAACAAAAGTTCTGAAAAGCTGAATGAATTGGGTTTGTAATTACTGTTCCCACCGCCACCCCCCCCCATTCTTGCAGCTTATCTCTTATTCATTCAATTTATATTATTGTCGAGGAATCTTACCCTCAAAATCATTCCCTTACCATTTTACCTAGGGCCACGGAGGAACCTATGACACGGCAGAAATGGAACACTGGCCCCCCTACTGCACCTTGCAGTGTTCAGACCAATAGGTGGGGAGAGAAGGAGGGACTACCTTGTACCCCAATTTACTCGAGACTACTAGAACTAAGGGTACTCAGCTTATGGAAACTTCCACTTTCAAACTTGCATTTTATTGGCAAACAGGAATGTGTATGCTGTCTAAATTCAGGGCCTCCCTGAGTCTCTGAAATCCTGTGACATCTCTACTTAGAAAAGGCAAAGGTTGTAAATAAGCACCCTCCCCTTTTGCCCCATATTGCAAATCCCTAAAAGACCTTGCCACACATGATGTGGATATTAAGATAAATTATTGTGTTCTGTTTTTTTTCTTTTCAACCAAAAAAACAGCCAGTGAAACAGAAAAAGAGACTATAGTTCTGTGCCCCCCACCCCTCACCAGCCCAGGGAAAGGTTTTATGAAAAAGTCAGCTTTAGAATGCCAGGGCTCCATGTGTATTTCAATCCAAGGTGTTGCTGATGGAGAAGATTCTCCTGAGATTTTCCTACTGTAAGAATGTGTCGATTTCTAGAAATAAGTACAGCTATTACCACCAAATCTACTAGCAGTCTAAATAATTAATTGAAGCATTGCTCTTTGACCCTTGAAAAGTCCAGTAGGGACACGTTTATAGTAATAATACCTCCGAATGAGCCCTTGTCAAATATTCATTTAGCGGTTAATGTGAGCCATTTTCCCCTGGGATGGTCTGTAATACCAGCTTCCCAGCATTGGCAAGAAACCTTGCTAATCTACTACAGCTCAGCAAAATATTTTAACGCTCTTTATTTAAAGTATGCTGGGGGGGGCGGGTGGTTTGGGGAGAGAAAAAATTGCAGAAAGAACAGACTATACTCTCATCCTTTTGCACATTTCTATTCTGTGTATATGATTAACAAAACATTTAAATTCACCCTATTTGACTGGAAATTGAGTGGTTTCATTGAGCAGAATAATATCCAGAGGAAAAGAACTAAACAACAACTATCGTCAGCACCATGAGATAACCATCTCTGGGCAAGTTTATGGGTTTACTCTCCTTGAAAATCACATTATTATTAAAATATTATATGTTCTATATTAATCTAGCCATGAAATTACATATCTCAGGTAACCACTTAATTTAATCAAATGAATGATGGTACAAGATATGTATCATTTCCCTCAGATGTAGTTATCAAAAGCATTTATATTTGCAAACAAAATATTTTGACTTTCATTTTTCAACTATTTGGCTTGGAGATATGAAGGGATAGGAGGGGGAACGGGAGTTCTCTTGTTTTATGCAGACAGTGACAATTATTCACAGCTAGTTCTACTTCCCAAATTATTGTGCTCCCTTTCCTTTTGCTAAATATTTGAACCTGACCATTTTGCCAGAAAGTTGCTGACCCTGTGGGCTTTTTTAAAAAAATGAGAGGTGAGTGCAGTGCAATTACTGTAAACCTCTATACATATTTCTAATATATTTCTATTTTCAAAATATATATAATCTATATAGTTGACTGCCTCAAATTCCGGGAATATCCTCCCCACTCCCCCAGCATGATCATTTGGATCTTTATTCAAAGTTTCTTTTATTCGTATGTGTGAGCAAGAACTGGCGAATGTGCTCATTACCACGTGAATAATCCGTATATGCATTACAATGGCTGGCCGGGCTAGGGGAAATTCTTTTAGAGTCTCTGCATTAATTAGGGGGGAAAATGCCTTGCTTAGAATTGGGAACTGGAATAATAATTGTCCCTTCCCAGTACAATGTTATCCTAAAAATGAGGATTGAAAAAGTAATAAATAAAAACTAGTACATATCTAAAACAAAGCAATCTAGAAAAAAATAGAAAGTACAGACAATATGAGATATCCTCAGTTCAGCCCAGAGCTAACATTAGCAACACCATGAGAAAGAAATACTTTCTTGGAAACGAGAAGATGCAAACCAACGGGATGAGCTAACTTAGTGGCTGCAGCGGGTACTTTACTCAAGGGTGGAAGACGCTGTCGGATTCCAACTTCTCCAAAGTTGTAGCAAGTTGACACGACAAGCTCTTGAAATTGTGGGAAGCAAACCCGTGCTCTTAAGAGTGCCCGACTGTTGGTTCCTGGTCCCCGTGGGTGGGGGAAGATGAGCGAATCAAGTAGTAAATAAAGTAGAAAAGTCCCTGACTAGGTAACAGATTATCCAGCTGCCCCAAAGCAAGGGTGGGTGGTGATGCAGAAGCATCGCTAATTCAAAGACCATGGCGATGTCTCAACTTTTCCACTCCCACTGAGGACAACTATAGCCTTTCTTTACCTTTCCTAGGGCAAAAAAAAAAAAAAAACAAAAAAAAAAAAACACAACAAATCCAATCTTGTTTCCCCACCCCTTTCCCCTCCCCCACTTCTCTACTACAGTAGTAAAACATTGTTAACAGATCAAAAGCATAATCATCTCCAAATGTGATTAGACCGGACAAAGTAAAATATCTACCTCAGAGTTGATTGTTTTCTTCTTTAATATGGCTGTTGCCTGGCTTCTCTTTTGCTTGTTATCAGCTGCAGAGATTATCCGATTTGGGGCTACAGGCTTGGACCCGCGCTGCCAATTTAAGAAATGGAATTCAGGGAGAGAGGGAGAGAGAGGGGAAAAAAGAAAATAAATAATAAAAGAAACTATGTTTATGATAAGCCGGGGAGTTCTGCAAGATGTTCTTTTCTTTCCCTCTCCCCGAACAGGAAAATGTAGAAGAGAAAGTTTATGAAGTCAAGGAACAAAGAACGCAAACCACTTGTTTCCTCCCAGACAATAGCAGGGCCAGAGTAATCCAAACACCCACCCAGCAGATGAACACTTTGCATGTCTAGTTTGCAATTATTCTGATACAAGAAGCATCATTTTTCTCTATAGCCAGGTTTCAAAGGGCCATTGTGCTGTGAAGAAAATGAAAACAAAACCAGCCAACCTGGTTCTGATTTGGCTCAATACCCCATCTGCTAAACTACATGAAAAATTTCAGAATTGAATCCTTTCTGGCAACAAGTGGCATAAATCAGTTTTAAGTATAAGTCCCCATCATGCTTATTCATGCTGCTTAGAAAAGGAGGGGGCGGATTTACAATATATGTCTCTAGTTTCTATTTTAGAAATGACAGAAATTTCAGTTTTTCCAGTACTTATTAATCATCCAGCCGTTTCTTTTTTGCAGTTAACATTAGCACATGATGCTGGACTAGTAATACCAAGGTTTTTGGTATTTTGCTTTCTTGGCTGAGCACAGTATTATAATTCCCCGAGAAGTTATGTATAATCACAGTGTTATCCAAATAAATGAAAGACTCAAGAATAATTTCAGTGTCCATATTTCAAAAATTTATTTATCTCAAACTGTGCATAATGGAGTAAAAACTTAAGTTGAAAATGTACCTGTTATAAGGATGATATTAGTTCAAATATGTACATGGATTCTCGGCAGACTGATTCAAATAATACAGAGCCGAATCTTTTAAAATACAACTACGGAAAATAAAGGGGGGAAAACCTTAAAATATCACAATAAATTTACAGAAATATTACAAACCATAAGAAAATATTTCAAACACAGTAATTTCATGGTTTTTTTTATCTGAACAAAATGGAAAGTTGGGATTGAACAAAAGCTATTATAAATTACCAACGATGTCAACCTGCATGGCCATTTTTGCTTTTAACAGTAAGTTATAAAATTTAGTACAATCTAAAAATTTTGCCCTTTTAAACAAGACCACAGAGATGGTTCGCCAGTACTTATTCTAATTTTTTCCTTTTGTACAATTTTTAAACAATTAAAATGTCCAAATTTGAATAATTTTCTTCTTTCCACGTTTGCAACTGTCCTAAATTTCAGCTGCAGAATCAAAATTCAGCAAGAAGCCTCTCCTTGAAAAATATTGGCAAATTCTCAGCTTATAAACAATGGACATTTTGATTGCCATGTTTATCTCGATAAATACTGTACAAAAGTTGCTTGCAAATATTAAAACATTTTTTTTCGTCGCTTGGAGACTAGCTCTAAATATTATTGGTAAAGACTTTTGCAAACTTCCTGCAAAGCTCCTACCGTACCACTAGAACTTTTAAAAAGTTTTTCGTAGCTTTCTTTCCTCCAGATCTATACAAGGTCCATTCCCCCGCCCTCCCCACCCTCCCCTGGTTTTCTCTGTACAAAAATAGTCCCCCAAAAAGAAGTCCAGGATCTCTCTCATAAAAGTTTTCTTGTCGGCATCGCGGTTTTTGCGTGAGTGTGGATGGGATTGGTGTTCTCTTTTGCAGCTGTCATTTGCTGTGGGTAATGGGATTTTTTTTTCCTTTTTCTTTTTGAGCGTACCGGGTTTTCTCCATGCTGTTTCTTACTCTCCTCTTTTGCACCCCTCCCATTTCCCTCGTTTTTCTTTGAAAATTTCTCCCCCCTCCAGTTCGCTGTCCGGCCCTCACATGTGTGAGAGGGGCAGTGTGCCGTTAATGGCCGTGCCGGGCACCGGGCCGCTCTGGTAGTGCTGGGACATGTGAAGTCTGCTGGGGGCGGCGGGTTCCGGCACCTCGGCGCCGGGGAGATACATGCTGATCATGTCCCGGAGGTCCCCGGCCTGGCAGGGCGCCCTGGAGTGGGAGGAAGAGGTAACCACAGGGGGGCTAGAGCTGGCCTCGGACTTGACCACCGAACCCATGGAGCCAAGAGCCATGCCAGGGGTGCCCTGCTGCGAGTAGGACATGCTGTAGGTGGGCGAGCCGTTCATGTAGGTCTGCGAGCTGGTCATGGAGTTGTACTGCAGGGCGCTCACGTCGTAGCGGTGCATGGGCTGCATCTGCGCTGCGCCGTGCGCGTTGAGGCCCGGGTGCTGCGGGTAGCCCAGCTGGTCCTGCATCATGCTGTAGCTGCCGTTGCTCCAGCCGTTCATGTGCGCGTAACTGTCCATGCGCTGGTTCACGCCCGCGCCCAGGCCGGCGCCCACCCCGACCCCGCTCGCCATGCTGTTGCCGCCGGGGGCCAGCAGCCCGCCGGGCAGCGTGTACTTATCCTTCTTCATGAGCGTCTTGGTTTTCCGCCGGGGCCGGTATTTATAATCCGGGTGCTCCTTCATGTGCAGCGCTCGCAGCCGCTTAGCCTCGTCGATGAACGGCCGCTTCTCCGTCTCCGACAAAAGTTTCCACTCGGCGCCCAGGCGCTTGCTGATCTCCGAGTTGTGCATCTTGGGGTTCTCCTGGGCCATCTTGCGCCGCTGCCCGCGGGACCACACCATGAAGGCATTCATGGGCCGCTTGACGCGGTCCGGGCTGTTCTTCTGGTTGCCGCCGGCCGCCGCCGCGGTGGAGTTGCCGCCGCCGCCGCCGCCCCCCGAAGTTTGCTGCGGGCCCGGCGGCTTCAGCTCCGTCTCCATCATGTTGTACATGCGGGCGCTGTGCGCGGGCCCGGCCCGCCGGCGGCCGCCGACCCTCGGCCCGGCCGGGACTTTGGGGGGCCCGCGGGCGGGGGGAGAGGAGGAGGGGAGGCGGGCGGGGGTGTCGGGAGCGCAGGGCTCCGCGAGGAAAATCAGGCGAAGAATAATTTGGGGGAAAAAAAGAGAGAGGCAAACTGGAATCAGGATCAAAAAAAGCGCTTCCCTCCTCCTCTGGCCGATCCTGCCGCCGCCGATGATTGTTATTATTATTTTTTGGAAAGGCTTAAGCCTGGGGCTCAAACTTCTCTCCCTTTCTTTCTCTCTCCTCTTCTTTCTCTCAGTCCTAGTCTTAAAGAGGCAGCAAACTACTTTCCCCCTTTTGCAAACACTCTCTTCTCTGCCTTGACAACTCCTGATACTTTTTTGAACAAGTTAATAGACAACCATCCATGTGACGGGGGCTGTCAGGGAATAAATGGGTTTCTAGCGACCAATCAGCGCGCGGCGGCTCCTCCACTCGAGCCCAGCCTCGCTGCCGGGTTTTGCATGAAAGGGGGCGGGGCCTCCCGCGCCGCCGGCCGCGCGGGGGAGGCCGGAGGAGGAGGGGGCAGGCGAGGAGGGGGAGGAGGCTCCCAGAGCCAGCCTGCCAGCCACTGAGAAACCTTTGTATCCCCTCTCGCAGCAACAGGTCACACCACACGCCTTTTCGAAGGAAGTGGGTAAACAGCACTAAGACTACGTGGGTTTTTTTTTCTTTAAACTTAATATTGATTTACTTTTTGATGCAGGGTACTTAAATGAGGATGGGACGCGGGAAGCAGCTAAGGTGCGGGGGTGGGGCAGGGCACAGTGGGTGGCTCAGGGCGGCTGTCCAACTCGTATTTCTGGAAACAGCCAGTGCAGGAGTTGGTGTGTCATTGTTCTCCCGCTCATCCACAGCACTCCCCCCCAACTCCAGCCCCTCTGATGCCGCTCCCGTACTTCGCTCTTCCGCTTTCCTCTCTTACCTTAGAGGTGCCAGCACTCTCTCACGCCCTTCTCACAGTCCCGACTAGAAGTTAGGAGACCCAAACCTCTGTCCTCAAAACCTTCCTTGATTCCACGTAACTTGCTCTGTTCTTAAAAATAAATCCTGCTCAGACCATAAGGCAGACTCTAGAGCTGAGAACCGGCAGGCCTTGGTAAGCTGCCATCTCCCTGTCCAACTCAGCTCTTTGGCCCAGGAAACTGCAGCTCTTCCTCTTAGCCCCAGCCATATCTCCCACTAGACTGTCTTCATTCAACCGTAGCAAAGGGGATGCTCCTACTGTCTCCCCCCACTCCCCATTCCCATCCCATGCCTCCCCGAAAGAAGGGTTTCGGTCGTGCGGGTTTCAAATGGGGGCTGGGGAAAGAGACAGACGGAAGGGCGCTCGAAAGTGCAGGCGATGGGGGAGGGTGATTTCAACTTCCTGGCATCCCACGGCACTGTACGGAGGTGGCTTTTGGGCCGCAGTCACAAACTCCCTCCCACGCAGAGTTCCCAGGACTCGAGCAGAACCAGCCCTGGCATTTCCCCCGTCGATTTCCACTGTGGTGGCCCCAAAGCCCAGGCCGCGCAAGGCTGGGGCTGCGCCGCAAAGGGGCTCAAGGCCTGGGAGGCGGGGTCGATGCTCTCCAGGCACAGGTGCAGGCAGCGCACACTGGGAGAAGGCGGCCGGGACTCGGGAAGGGGGAGCCCAGCAAGAGGAGGATGAGATGGAGGCGGGGGTAGGGGCTCAGGAATCTTGCCCGCCCAGGACCCAAGAGGGTAATTTTAGCCGCTCTCCCATTGTCCCGACGTAAAGATTTCAATAGGTAGGCGCTCAATGCGGAGGGCAATGGCAGCACGTCCGTTACAAATAGGTAGTTTTGTTTCTCTTGTTGTCGCTACACGGAGTCAAACAAAGCCTCGTCTAAGTTTCCTTCCACTCTCTTGTTGGGATCTTTGTGGCTAAAATGCACTTGACTACAAAGGGTGGGGTGGGGGGGGGAATAAAGAAAAAAAAAAACCTGGTGCCATTTCTTTTTTATAAAGGGCTTAAACCATCGGGGTTACTTATTTTCTTTCTTCTGTAACACTCTCTCCGCCCCCTCCTCCCCTGGTCTACCCTTACTCACCCTAAGAAAATATACTGAATAGTATCTACCAGCCACGTTCCATTTATTATCTTTACAAAACGGTGCATTGTTTCGTTCCTTACTAACCTTCTTCCCATAATCACTTCCCCGACCCCCAATTTCTCCAATCTCTGCCCTCCCTAGCCTGTTACTGTCAAACTCACACTACATATACCCACTGGAAACTCAGAAAAGTTGTAAAAAAAAGAATTCTGCAGACTTTCCTTAAGTTATTTCCAATCAATCTTCCTGCCCCCCGAAGTTTCTCCTTTTTCTCTCAAGTTATGGCTAGTTTTAGTTCTTGGGAACCCGGAAAGGGTGAGATTAGGTTTCTCAAAATGCATACATATTCGGCGCTCTTCAAAATAAAGCACTGTTTTCTGTTTAATCGAGGTGTAATATTAAGGTAAACACGGACCTGGAGATTAGGAAAGAGAAAAGGTTGAGAAGATCTGGGGAAGAGAAGGCGGCCACCGGCTTTTCAGCGCGGCTGGTTTCAGGGATGTGGCTGGTACGCCCCCTGCTGGTAGATTCGCTTTTCCAGACTATTGCTTTTACCTTTAAAAGAAGGTGTTTGAAAATAAAGTAAAAAAAAAAAAAAAAAAAAGAGGGGGATGGAAGATCAGACTAATTATACATAATCTAAACAAAAGAAAAGTTAACATATCTTATAAGCTGCGGAACCAAATCATAAGAATCAGATTTAATTTGCCTAACTTAGAAATATACATACAACCTCGAGGTAAGTGGGAGGTTAGACCATGGGAAAAAATAGGTACAAATTATGAGATTCAACATGTGAATGAATTATGATTGTCCAGACGCCACGAAGGGCAGACCAAGCATTCACTTTGTGATTGTTTATGCATCGGTCTGCTTAATAGTATTATTCTAAAAACTTTAAAAAGCTTGTGGATAATTGTTTGGAGAAACAACCAGGGAATTGGTGTGGATAAGGGTGGGGTATATTTGTTAAAATAACTACTAACAACAGATGGTTATAGACACAAATCTTTTAAATCTCGCTGCCTTTTTCTCAAGGCACAATTTTTTTCCTTGGGAGGATATATAACAGCTTTTACACATTCTCAGATGCATGTGTTTGTGCATGAACTCTATAATAATGTATTTAAGAGGTTAAAGGGGTTGGCTAGGTCTTTTATTAATTGCTTTTATCACATAAATAAGCTATGGAAATACATTACAATTGTGTTATCATTGGTTGCATTTATTTACAGCTTTATTTTAATTAAGCCTGCTGTACTTATCGAGACAATAAACTAACTGTGGCTGGCGATTATGCATAATAATGTGCTATGAAAATAAGATTAAAGAAGATGGTGATAGGAACATTTTCTCATTAGATTTTTTTAGAACATATGCATTTAAAAAAATCAGATCACTGCCCACTCTATTTCAATCCAGCACCATCACTGATCCCTAAATATAATAACTATAACAATTCCAATAGATGACAGAAGCAACACTGTTTTAGGTTTGTAATAGACAGCTACAGTACTAACAACAATATACCATTGACTGCTAGACAATCAAAAAAGACTTGGAACAGGATGCTTCATCCTCTGAGAATCTAAAATGTTGCCATTGGCACAATTTACGAAAATTGAAAGTGCTTAATCTAAAGGGAGTGTAACACTTCCCTTCCATGGGCAACAAAAAGCTACATACTTTTAGAGCAAGATTAGTAGTTAGTAACAAAGATGCATGACTCCTGGAATATTCTGATTTTATTTTGTTCTATTATAGGCCCTAGCCAAAAGGCCTTAACTGTTAAGTGTAACTCAATTTTATTTAAAAATCTTTCACATTGATTTTTCTCTCCTAAAGCCTCCTCAGCACTCCTCAAGTATTATATCTGAAACCAACTAACAATTTTGTGGAGATAGGGGACTGTAGACTTATTTTTTCTTCTTAGTGTCAAATAGAGGTTTAACTTGCAGTAATTAGGTGAGAACTAGCCAAGCATCTTACTATTATGATGCTTGTTAAAAAACGCTTCTTTTCTGCATCTGCATTTGAGTGTGTTCCCCTCCTCTCTTAATCTTCTTATGGAAATGAAGGCAAACGGCAGGGAACCTGCAGAGTCTTGGAGAATGTCCTTGTTAACTGGAATTTCTCAGCATTGCTAATTAGCAGAGTTTGACGACCACCAGTATTGGGGGAAAGCTCTGTTTAACCACTCACAAACCATTCTGAGGAAGAGCAGACTAATTTTATTTTGTAATTAAAATCTGAAAAGGGCCCTATTTGACAGTTAGGGCTATGAGAGTTTTATCTCCCCGTGAAATAATTACTGCCTTGATAACTCAATTTTCTGAAAAATGTCAACTGTGTGCTTCAAAAGTTTTAATTTCATTACGTAAGGAAAAAAGTGAGAAAAATAGAAGAAAATATACAGAAAGGTTTTCTAATTCTAGAACTGGTTAAATATACAAGCAGCCAGATGTGGTCAAATGAAGGGTGTTTTTTCTTCCCTTTTTTGTCATGTTTCCTCCGAATCCTAACCTTCCAACAATCTACTCTAAAAGTGACCATAGCAGCAATCATACTGCAGTGAAAGAGATGATACCAGTAGTCTGGTAAGTGAGAAGAAAACAAAACTAAAAAGCTAAGTACAGCAACTGGAGAAAAGTTTCTAATTTTAAAGGCCAAAAATAAAGGAAAATTTAAATGTTTAGGACAATGCTGGTACAATTTGGTGAGATGATGTTTATATTTATCCTGTAATATAAGAAAATAGAGAATTACAGAGTAAGGAGACTGGCATAAGCCAATTTTTAAAACATTTCCTTCTCTGTAAGTTACAAAAGATCTCAGTGACTTCAAATTGGAGCATGCTACACGACTTCCAGAATGACCAAAGCTTGATTCTTCATTTCAGAAACAAACACATATAAATGAAGGTAAATAAGTGCATTAGAAGATTTTTTTTCCCTTAAAAGAGCATTGCATACTTTCCAAAAATAATCAACAAGAAATAAGCTGGAAAAGGTTAGGATATAGAAAGCAAGAGCAAAAATTCAAAACTGAATTGTACCATTGTCAAACTTCATTTCCTTTAGACTGTGAAGGAGCCCTCATAGGAATTCCTAGAGGGGATAGACACTTTAATTTTTATAACACAATTTTCAAAATGATAGAAACTCTTTCATCTACATTTCCCCCATTTTTTTCCTATGTCAAACTTGTCAGATTTTGGAAGTGTGAAGGATTAGTGACAGTAACTATAATGAATGTTTCTAGATGATAAAAAGAATAAACATATATCTCCATCCCTTTCTATTTACTAAGATAGAGATATGCATATGGCTGCATGGTACACTGGCAATTTCAAATTGCTTAATCATATTTTTTTCTTCTTGTCTGTCCCTTCAGCACCTTGCCTTTAATTTCCAGAAGTGGTATTACACTTAACAAATGAACAAGGGATAACAATTGCTGTTTCAGTCCAGACCCAATTTCACCAAATAATTTCACTCAAGAGCTGTAAGTACCCTTGAAACCTAAGGAATGCAGAACAGCTTTGCATTCAGCTCCCCTTTTTACTCATTCTCTTTCATCTAATTCTCACTGATGAAATAAATACATTTTGAAAAGAATTCAATAGTTATAAAACTAAATGTATTTCCCCTTACTTTAAATTATAGCAACAAAAGTAGTATATAATCATTTGTGTAGGTCTTTCAAGCTGCATATAATAATCATGTTACTTACAGTATTATATATGAACATCCTTCTTATATTCTAGCTCAAATATTTTCCGGAGAAATTAATTCACAATTTCATTTCCATTTCTGAATTATAAAGCAATTTTAACATAAGTTAAGATTCTATCCCTGCACTACAGTTGTTGTCTAGGAGAAAATGTAGTGGGACCATTAAATGATTTAATTATTTTAAAGATAAATTCTCTTTTAAAAACATAAACTGAAAACCTAAAGAGCTGCCACCAGTGGTTTTCAGTTGCATTAAATCTATGACTTTTATTTTTAAAATTAGAAGAAAAATTTTTAAAAGGCAAAATGATCAGTAGGAACTCCAGGTAGCCCAAAAAGCCACTGGACCTTTTACACCTGTAAATCGTTGCTTGAGTCTAAATACATATCTCTCTGATTGACCACACTATCTTATGCAATTAATCATACCAAAGGAAAAGGTCTTCCTTAGAATCCCAATTTTCCAGTGGCTAGGGTTATTACCCTCATTTTAGAGAAAAAAAAAACAGTTGTTTTACATTCTTCAACTGTGATTACTTCGTTTAGTTGTGACCACAACTTTGTGGGAAAAACAAACCTACACTTTTCTTAACCTTTCTCTAGCCAGTATTAAATGACACTCCAGTGCAGGCTGGGCTACCCTTTCACTGCAAGGACAATTTACCAAGCAGGGAAAACCTCTTTCCCTTAGCCTGGCCCCTGCCACACCGCATAAATGGAATTTAGTCTTCTTTCTTCTGGAATCTTATGGAACATACTGCTACTGTGTTATCCACAAGTTCCCTTTCCAGAAGTACAGTTGGACTCAATACAAACCACAAAAGTGATAAAATCTGAGAGGGCTGATGTGTTTGGCACCCAAAAAAACAAGTTGGGGAAAGAAATTAGATCTACGTAACATGTGAGGGACAGACAGGAATACTATCAGAGGAGAAGGAAGAAAGCTTTCACCTGTGGCATGAAAAGAAGTTAAAGCAAACCATTGGGAAAAAAAGCCATCCTACAATCACCATCATCCCTAAACGAAACTATTACCACTTTTTTCAAAGATCTGCAGCTGCGGCTTGCCCTGGAAAGTGCTCTAAATCAAAGTGTACACCCATCCTGGGCGGGCTGGCATCCTCAAGGCCTCCCATTGACATCTGGAACCCTCTCCCAAAAGCTACTCCGGTCTCAAAAGAAATGCCTGAGAAGTCGGCCTTCCCAGGGGCCCACTTCTGCTTGCCCCCAGCGCCCCTCTTCCAGTCCTGGCTCAGATGGAGTTGGGTTTCCAAACTCATCCCAGTGGAATTCTCAGATCGCTGGCCTGATAATCTTTAAAGGCTCCTTCGGAGCTGGGGCTCTGACTTTTATCTTCCCTCTCACCCTTCTTCCCTTTTTGCTGGCTCTCTCCACTCCTTTTTCGTCTCGCCCCACCCCCCCCTCCTTAATTTGAAGATCATTGACACGATAGGCTGTAATGAGTCCTTCAGAAACTGTTATGATCTACAGTGACAATCTCTGCACCTAATTCACAGATTATTGACAAGCACCGTGGGCTCAATGATGTCAAGTTGTACTTGTGGTTTCAACACCCTGCAGCAACCCACGTAGCCGCTGGGCCCTGGATTAGGACCCCCAGTCTGGCAGTGCTTATCTGCCCATCTGAGTGATGGAGAGATGAGTATCAGTCTATACCTCAACTGCTTCAAGCCGAGCTGGGCTTTCTCCCTGGGGCCTTTGTCTGTGTCAGGGTTGGAGCAACGAAACTGAAAGATCTCCAGAATTTAAAAACAGAGTGAAAGAGCAAATTTAATAAATGAGAGCTCAGCCTTGAATCTTAGTCTTTATTAATAGAGTCATGTCCCCCACACCCAAGTAACTATCAAACTCCAAACCACATGTACTGTGTTTCAGAGTTTGGGTTCTTTCCTGGGTTTATCATGAAAGGTGTGAGGGATGAAGGGGAAAAGGGTCTGAGGAGTTGGCAGGGACTCAGTGGGCCTAAGCTAAGTGGGCCCATCCGCCTGGATAGTCCTCAGAATCCAGCAAGATTGGTTACTTACAAAGCAGGGCGCCCAGCCAACCCGCGCGGGCTCAGGCCTGGACGCTGGGACAGGAGACCAAAAATGCCCGCCCCGCCCCTAAAGGGCGCTTTGCCGCCGCGGAGAAACGCGGCCCGTTGCCAGCCGCTGCGGTTTTCCCTGCTACTAAGGAATCAGTCACTCGCTGCCCCCCCTTCAGCCCTCAAAGATGGAGGGGCTGCCTTCCTGCTGGCGGCCTTGGGGCGTGTGATTCGGGCAGGTGCTGGGGCCCCCCGGGACCACAGAAATAACACTGCGTCGGGAGAGCTGGGTGGCATTCCCAGGCCTGGGCCACCCACTTGTTTAGCTCTCTTTCCTCAACTAGGGGTTATGCTTTCTCCATGGGCCCTACAAAGTTGGTCACTCGCTCCCGGCACGCCCACCAGCCCGCAGCCAGGTGCGGCTTCTCCCTCCTGCCTTCACCCAACAGCCTGCTACCCCACAGGCTGGGACCCCTGGGTGCGGAACGGGGTGGGAATCTCCAGGACTCTGCTATTGCACGTTCGACATCACTTCCGAATAGCAGGCATATACTCTTTTTCTGGCGTTGCCTCCAACATTTTGCTGGTTTTGGCCTCCCTACCCCACGGGCTGCGGGAACCACTGAGCAGCCTTCGGACCTCGGCTGTCAGCGCACCGTTTCTTACCTTACCGGTTGGCGCGAGTTCACAAAACTAGCACCGACTATATTATTTCTGAAATGGGGACAAGCCTTTGGTAGAGCAAAAGGTGGGGGTGCTGTGGCTGGAATCCCGCTTGCCTGTGTTTTCGATAGAATTCGGGGTAGAGATTTTATCAAAAGGCTTGATTCTTCTCTCCTGCCATTGCATCTGAACGTACTTACTAAAAAACCTAAGCCGAGATCTAATTCTGGAACCAGATGGAGAAGTCATCTCTCATTGCACTGAATAGCAATTCCCCTTGAAATGTTATCTCGAATTCGCTAATTTTGGGAGGTGGGAAGAATAAACATAAAGGTATCATAAACCTTGCATAGCCATAGTATTCAATATTTTAAAAAGCCATTCTTTTATGAAAAATTAAGACGATTTTCGTCAATAAGCAAACTTTAAAAAAAGTGATCTCTAAACTTCTTAAGGGTGAAGTTAAAATCAATAACCATAACCCTGAAGATGTAAATCTTAAAACATCTTGTTCATTTAGCACAGTAATTATTTCTATTTGATTTTAAACAATTAAGCAAACCCACATTTCCCTATTGTTTTAAATTCAGAGGATGTGCCATTTTTACAGTTTCTCTTTCTGAAATAATTCAAAGGCTACTTTTGCCCTCACTTGCTGACCAAAAAAAAGAAGAAGAAATAATAATAATAATAAAGGCAAAGCTCTTTATTATGTAGACAGGTAGTTTTTTGGAAGTGTAAAAATACTCCCCCTTCCCTAGGATAATTTGGATTCCTGGTCAACGAAATGCTGAATTTCAAAGAAAACCTTCCTTACCATTGGCACACCTTCCCCAAAATCCTACGGCTAAGATAAAAGAAAAAAGATACCAGGCACCTGTTTCTTAGCCAGTATGTGTTTCTTAGCCAGTATCTGGGAAGGAAAAACTTTGACCAGTATTGATTTGGGGGATGGGAAACACTCAAAGAAGAGACTGGTCTTTTAATTGTACTCTGGAAATAAATACATAAAAGCAAGTTATTTCCTTTACTCGAAGGCTCAGTTACAATACATGCAGGACCTCCGAGGGCATTCAAGACGCTGCTGACAACGTCAAAACAGCAAGCAGCAGCATCTTCCGTTTAATTTTTTTAAAATGTGGACAAAACGGAGGAAGTATATTTTGCTTGATTCTCCACGGCTACAGAAAAAATGCTTTGTTTTTCGTCACTTTTCTTTACCTGTTTTACCATCGCAGAACCTTTCAAAAGAGTTACAAACCCAAACCGGGTGGGGGATGGCTGGGATGTGAGGAAGAGGAATAGAACAGTCTTTATTTTTTACTGAATTAAAATTGTAGCATCGCCTCTTTAGTTTTTTATTGAGTTAATATTATATTATCTTTCAAGGATATAAAAATTTGTTTCCGCATCCCGTTTCTTTTTTGGAGGGCAGTAAAGAGTTTTCTCTAACCCCAGAGCAGGATTCCAGCGATTTCCGGGACTGGCGCTGCGCAGCTCCCACTGTGTCCAACAGGGGGCGCTGGGCACGAACCTGCGCAGCGGCTCAGTGCCGCTTCACATCTGAGTCGGGTTCCAGCCCCGGAAGGCGAGAGCCGCTCGCGGGGTCGAGTACAGAGCTTTAGTCTTCGTGGATAAAAAGAGATTAAAGGCTAAATTCTTTTTTGGGTGTGTGTGTGTGTGTGTGTGTATGAGTGTGTGTGTATGTGTGTGTGTCTGCGCGCGCGCATGGGGGGGTGGTTATCAATTTTAACCAACTACGAAAATGTAGAGCTTTTTATCCTTTGATGTTCTCATAAAGAAACTCGAATGAGAAATTACACGGTTTCTGAGCCAACACTGCAGCTATAGTGTGGGGGAAATTATTTAATTAAAAATATATTTTTCCATCTGTTCACATGATCTTTTTAGAAGTATTTAAAAGCTGACACTGATCCCTTTGGCCTGTTAACCTTGCCCCCAGTTTCAAATACGTTTAACTATATCGAAGGCCTTTCTATTAATTTGAAGGAGAAAAAAAGGAGACCTAAATATTTAAATCACCCCTAAATAGTTACTTCTCTGCACTCCCCCGCCCCACCCTTTCTTTAAACAGGGGCTTTTATGTGAGTGACACATTTCACACTTCCGATTCCGCAAAGCCAGGTATAAATGACAAGGAGCGGCTCTAAATAATAATAATAATAAAATCTAATTTGGGACTACATAACACCCAAGTAGAGTATAAGAAAAGATCTAAATAAAATTGTAATCCACCCACCCCCCACCCAACTAAAAAAAAAAAAAAAACCCTTCACCTGTATTTAAATAGCGTGTCTTTAATTACAGCAGTTGGGGATGCATGAGGCTGAAATGAAATTAGCAGTCATTACCAGTCCTTTAACTCTGTGGTGCTTTTGATCAGCACTAAATTAGCTTTCCAGTCCTAACAAAGACTCTACAGCAAGCAGTGGGCTGTAAATAAGACAGCGCGACCTGCCCTCAACACCTTTTCTCTTGTCAATCATAGCTCTATCATTCAGCCCAAGATTAACCTTTATCTATCAAATTAAAAAAAAAAGAAGGAAAGAAAGAAGAAAAAGAAAAAAGAAAAAGAAGGCGGGAAGGAAAGCCCCCTGACCACCACATGTCGCAATAACAGAGGTTCCCAAGAGCCCCCTTAAAATTGTATTATAATGAGCCCGTGTCAGAATCTGCAATTTCCAAATCATCCCATCCTACTCCACCCCCCTACACCTCTCGAGTATGTTAGAAGAGTCAGAATGCTGTTCAGGTAGGAAACGAATCCTACCCCCTCTCCCCCGCCCGCAATGGCTAATTGGGCGTGGACCACCCTCCATAAGTCAATTTGCCATTAGCCTGTCCTCCTCTATTAGTTTAACAAGATTTAGGGAGAGGAGGGGATGTTTGAGGAGGAAACACTGGTGAGTTTAAGACATATATAAGTTCCTAGGCTGAAAACAATCAATTTACTCCACTAATAGTCTCTAGTTTCTAAGTCTGCGGAGGAAAAAAACCCAACAGCAATAACAAAAACCCAGCTGCTTTTCCCAGTGCTGCATTACGAAAGTAAAACATTGGTTCAAGTTGCCATTAGAGGGCGCCAAAGAGCAAGCCCCATCACCCCTCGCTCGACTTCCCGCAGAAACCCTCCCACCTTCCAGCTTCGCCATGCTCTGTAATTCCTTCTCTCAGGTAATATTTCCTGCTTATCCTGCCCCTTTGCATTTCTATCTCCCTCTATGTCAATCTCTTATAAAAAACGAGGTATCGCCATGTCCCCTTCCTCTTGTTTTGCAACTTCCCCCTACCCCTAACCACCACCAAAATAGTTAAGACGCCGTTTGAAGTAGTAGCAACCCCTTAATGCTATGTACCTTTTGAATCAAATCACTCTTTCTATTTAGTGACATTGGTGTGGAAGAGGTTCTTTGTGGGGGTGAAATGATAGAGTTTAACATTTTTAAGATGGAAGCCTGAATTTTTCATTAGTGGGTTTCTTTCTGGGGGCTCACAGATCTATTTCTTCAGTTTCATAGTAAAAGAAACACACCCTTGTAAGACAACTGATTAAGTTCAGTATCAAAACCGTCCAAAATAGAATGAAATAATATTATTTCATTTCTGCATTTGTTAAATCTAAATTAGAATTTAATTCCAAAAGTTAACGCTTTCAGACTTAAATCTACCAGTGTTAAATGACTGCCACACAGGGTGTATTTCCAGATCTCTTAAAGGTCAAAAGAAAAAAAAAAAAAAGAAAAACAGAATGAGTGGGGAAGAAAGTGAGGTGGGGGGAGGAGTGAGCTAGCAGTGAATGTCAAAGTTGGGTTGCAAGCTACTTACATGTCCATGCCAGATCAGGGTGTTGTCTTGTAGCAGTTTGATTGGCAGGTAAAAAAGCGAAAGAACGTGAGGGCTCCCTGAGCCTCTTGTCAGCCCAAGCTTGATCACTTCTCACCGGACAGAACCAGTTGAAGGAGCTTGCAGTTCCCCTCTCGTCCTTCATCCAAGGCACCGTGAATCCATTTCGGCTTTTCTTCCCCCCAGTCTTTCCATCAGCCTCCTGCCTTCACCCGCATCGCCTTACACCAGCCTCCAAGACCTAGCCTAGCTTTGCCACTGCAATCCCCTGCAACAAGAAAAATCGTTTATGGCTTAAAACCCCAAATGGCTGATTTTTTAAAAGAGAGAGAGAGAGAGAGGGAGAGGGAGAGAGAGAAGAGAGAGAGGGTGAGGGGGAGAGAGAGGGGGAGCGAGAAGAATGCACCCAGAGAACAACAAAAAAGTCAGTTATCCTAACACTGCTCTATCCCCCCACCGTACAGAAGAAGAATAAAAAAAAAAGCTTTATGTTTTTTCAGTGGGTATTCAAAGATAATTTGATGCCATTGTTTCTGCTACAGATGGTTCTTTTAAATACAATAACACGGCTCTTTGTGCAGGCTACCCACAATAAAAATCGAAAGCGTTCCCCTGAATAACCATTTTGTTCTCTCTTGTATGGGGCCAACAAAAGATGCCGTGAGGTAATGGGTTCTGTTTATTGAAGCCATAGAATAGGGGTTTGATAAAGATTTTTTTAAAGCAGAAGACCTTGCAAGGTCGGGCTGATCTCTTCATATTTTTTTATTAAAATATTTGTCCAATAGATTATTCCTTGGTGCAGCTGCAGGTTTCCTCCTCAATTCTTAATCAGCCCAAACATCTGTCTCTTTGAGGAGGCTTTTAAAAATCTACAATTGTATCACTGGTGCAGTAACCTTATCAAACCCTGAGTTTTTAGGCTCAGTACAGGCAAAGGCAATGAAGTTTCAATTCTATTTGGTCCTGATGGGGTGAGGTGGAGGGTTGGGGGAGAGGAGATAAGCAACCCCAGATAGAGTGACTGAAAAAAAAAATGAGGCTTTCCTCTCCCCCACTCTCTGGTTGGCCGTGTACAACTGTATGAGCCAGACACACAGATCACTGAGGGCTTCTTTCATCCCAAGGTGTTTCTCCCCATCTCTGCAAGACCCCGCCAGTATGCGCATGCTAGACAGGGGCTAGGCATGTTTTCTTAACATACTTGCCCTTTCCTCCAGTAAGGTCTCCAATCCTGGAAAACCTAGGATGGGAGCCCAGTGGGAGGAGTGGAACAAGCTAAAGGTTAGTCTTTAGCACCCAGAAGGTCCTACTCTTGGCTCTTTTTGACTCATCATTAGCTAGCTTTGACTCACTAATTGCAGCCATGCGAGGGACTGGTGGCCACAGCCTTCCTATTACAGCACCCTATCCCCTCAGGCTTGCTCTTACAGCCACCTGGCTTCCTCCCTCTCAGTTCCACAGAGAGTGTCTGCTTCCTCTCACAAGGGAAGCCCTGCCACCTAGACCCCCCTGAGGTCGGTATCAACTCTGAGAGAGCCTGAACACCTGGCAGTGAGGGCGCTGTGGGGGACGGTGTTAGTTACCGACTAGGTTTGTCTACCTTTCTAAAGGAATTAATGCCAGGGCTCTCTGGGCCTCCAATAGCCCAGAGTGACAGTAATCCACTTTCATGACTCCTGCTCTGTGTTGTCATTTGTGGCAAGACAATAGTGTGGAAAATGGCTTTAATCTTAAAAACATGTTTTCACTGGATTCTCTACCTCTGTCCTCCACCCAGTTCATTTCTCCCTTTCTTCTTATAAACCATTTTAAAGATAAACACTCAAATGAATCCCTCGACATAACTGATCTCAACTTCCACTTTCCCTTTTGGAAACAATTATGTTATTGGTTTACAACTGGTCTGGAGTCATCTAATAAGGAATTTTCATGGACTATCATTTAAACACCAACTAAAGCCTTTCCTATGAAGCTTGAAAAATAAATACATCGAAACAGAAAATTAAGTAATTTTTCACATGGTTGTTTCTCAAAAATTCATTTTGTATCACAGGATAAAGAGTCCAATCTCAGAAAAGAATGAAAGTCAAGACAATACTAAAAAAGTTACGCACTCCCAATACTCTCTGGATCAAGAAAAATGTGTCTGTAAAAGTATGAGTGCATTGGGGGTAGAAGGGAAGTGAAGAGAGTAAATCAAGAGTGACTTTCAACAGAACAGGCTAAGGTGTGTGAATTTGTTACTTATGGTATTGTAGGAGAGGGTAGGGGCATTATACAAAATTAAATCAATACTAGAAACTTCTTCCAGCTAAAGGTGGAATGAGGAAGGGTGAATGTAAAATGTTTCAGCCAGTGTTTTCATAAAAAAGTAATCCACTGGAATAACTGAAGATCTCTTCCTGCTTCTTGTGTCATATGTATTTTTTGGATATCAAAATTTACAAAGGATGCTCCTAACTGAAAAAAAGCCATTTCCTTTTTTACAACAACCTGAAAGAAGAATCTGAACTGCTGTCTTCTTTCCACTGAGGGGTTTTGGGCTGAATCTAAGACTGTAAGATAGGAGTGCATCTGTGAGTAGCCCAAGGTGACTAAAGGTGAGGAAACCTGATATATCTTATTACTTAGATCTATTCAATCCCAGCCATAAGAAAGTTGAAAAATCCCTCAGCTGACCTCGTTCCCCTGTGGGAGATCAGGACGACATATTTTTTTAGGCAAGTCAGCAAAAGTTGTCTCAAAAACTGTAATGCAATGACATCCCATCTGACATAGGGAAAGGCTTCAACGTTTAACTAAAAAGTGTAGAATGTGAAACGCAAGGTGCAGGGCCAAACTGACAAACTGTCTTGATAGATGAGGGAATCAGGAACCAGTAGTCTACAACTGGAAAACTGCTTCTAAAAAAACAAACAATAAACAAACCAAAAAACACAAACAAAAGCACTTTCTGTATCCAGAGGGCAGAAACTGAGGTGACTGACCAGTGCCTCTCTGGTTGGAGCAAACACACATCACCCAGACGATGCTGGGTTGTAGAAATGGCTTTCTCACAGGGTTGGGAAATTTATCGGTGTTTATTTAGAGGTGGCTCTGAATTGGAAACTTTACTGTTCAAAAGCGCTCTGGAGCCGAAGCTGAACCCCATATTTTACAAGCACAAGCCTAGCTGGGGAGATGTGGAGGGTGGGGTTTTCCCCTCACCCTCAGATTGGGACGTCGGTGAATAAATATCATTCAGCACAAAGACCTAGATTGAGGAAGAAAAAGAGAAAGGGGAAAAGGAGAGGAGGAAAGAAGAAAGAGAGGGAGGGAGGGAGAAAAGAAAGGTAAAGAGGGGAATTTACAAAAAGGGAATTAAGCGGGCTAATGGCAGAGAGGATCAGCAAGAGGGGCACCCGGGACCTGTTTTTAAATCGCGAGTGCTGCTTGTAAGGAAACACGATACGCACGATCAGGGTCTGGATGTTCCAGTGAACCAATTGACCATACACATCACGAGTTTCACACAGATGGCATCATGTCATGCTTTAGTTAGTTATCAACCACCGTAAAAGCTGTAGCTTCTCTCTCCTTAAGCAATCAATCACGCCCTGACTGGCCACTTTCTACCCTCTGCACGTGGAAAGAAATCGGCCTCCTGGTGCGGGCTCTGGGAGGCCGGGGCCGCCTCTGGTGACGCGCGCGCTCCTCGCCCTCCACTGGCCGCCCGACTGTGGGGAAGCGCGGCTCCAGCAGGCGCAGCGGCGCCAGGTCCGAGGGGGCGATTGCTTCCCACTTTCTGCGGGAGGTTTAGAAACGCGGGTGCTTTTAAATACACCCGGGTATTATGAGCATGTAACCTGGCCTAACACGATTGAATTATTCACTTAGAGAAAAAACAAAACGACCCGACACCCCACTTGACGCGCACTTCGAAGAGGCCGGGGGCCGCGGCGGGGCCGACGCCCACGCTGAACGCGACCTGTCCCAGGACGTGGCTTAAATTCAAACTCTAGCTTCGAACCTTTAGCCCGAGAACGCGCGCGCGCGTGCAGAGACCTGGAAATCTCATTTTTCAAAGCCTCTAGAATAAACTTCTAGTCAGCCTGCTCGCCGCCTCCGTCCTTTCCTGGGTCTGTGGAAGCCCGAGGAGAAACGGGGACTGAGGCCGAAAGTGTCTTGAGGGATCGGGCCCGGCTGAGTGGGTGGGCCTTGTCCAGTTTCGCTGCAATGGGGAAGCGGAGGCGCGGGCCGGCGGGTTGGGCTGCCCTGTGCCCCCAGGAACTGCGCCACCACCCGGCCGTGTCCGCCAGCCCCCTTCCGTGCGCGTCCGGCCCCCTGGCCTAGCGCGGCTCGGGCGCGGCCCTGGCTCCGAAGGAGGCTGAGGCCCCCTCCTCGGAGCAGTACTGGCCGAGTGAGTCGAAGCCCGGGCTTTCCAGGCCCCCCTTGCCCACGCGCCTTCACGGGCTCGTGGGCTGCTCCGAGGCGCAGGCGGGCGGCCAAGATCTTGCTGACTCTAGACTCAAATTTGGAAATGAATTTGGAACCTTCTGTTCCTCCGGGTGCACAGTGTGTCCAGTTGAGTTCGTTCCCCGTACCCCGTGGGCGAAACGGCGAGCCCAGGAGAACCTCTCTGGAGGGCTGGATCGTGGTTCCCTGAAGAACGGGGAGGGTTCGGGGGTGGAAAGTCAGGAACCGAGATTGGGCCAGCAAGGGACTGGGAGACCCTCTCAGAGGAGAGCGGCTCTCAGGTCAGGAGCCACGGACCTGGAAACCTGAGGTGGGGAAGGTGACAGTGCAGGCTCGCTGGCGGCCTGTCTGCTAAGTGGCCTGTACCTAGCCAGCATGGCCTGCCTTCTCACCCTTCTCACACTTCTGGAGCTCTGAGGCTCCCTCAATCTGTTTTATGCTCTGGGACCTGACAACAGGGACTAGAGAAGGGTGTAACTAAGTGGAAATTTAGAGGTAGAAGCAAGGCCTGTGGAGAGCCTCTAAATCCATTTAAATTCCTTTGTTATATACAAAATGAAGTTATACGTACAATCGTGTTTTGTCTTCATGTGTTAAAAGTATTAATTTTAAAATGCTAAACACTTAAAATATGCCACAAATTTTGTGACCCTTTTTTTTTCAGTTTCTTAATTTAACGATATATCCAGTGTTTCAATAAATGGAAATATCTCTGATCTCTCAACCTCTGAATAACAGGTTACCGGAGAGAGGGGAAGGGACCATGGATATTTGTCTGGTGTTTCTCTGGCATATTCTTACCAGGACCATGCTTTGAAAATCGCTTCTTGCATCAATCTGAGGTAAATTTACTCGTTTTTTTGGTAAAATGTTAATATCATCTGTTGGACTTCAAGAACAATTGAAACTAAGGCCATTTTCCAAGTGTACACCTTATGCATATTGTAATTACCAGTACGTAGTTGGATCTGCTAGACTTCTATTCTCTGAACCAAAATTCACATGAGGCAACCCCATGAACAGAATTGTAGACTCAGTGCAAAATCTGTACATAAAAGTTGGAAAAGATATCTCAAAGTGTAACGGTTATTTTTTATTTTTCTAATTCATATGCCCAACAATAGAGAGCTGGTTAGGGTGGCTTACCGATACGGTCTTAAAGAGAGTAAGCATTATGGTGAATTTTGAGAGAAAAGGAGAATGCCATTTTGGGTTTTGGCAGTGGAAAGGAATTAATGATCCAAAGAAACTGATTCCATGAATTTTCCTTCATATCTCCCCCTCCAGCTCCTCCTCCTAACACTCTCCCTTCACCTTTGAAGAAAGGGCAACATTTCTATTTGCTTGAGAGTGAAAGAGGAAAGGAACCAATCTTTAATGAGTACTTATTATGTACCAGATACTTTCTCTTATTTACTTCTCATAATAATACTATAATATTGGAATTATTATACTTCCCCTCACCCCAACGTCCCCTCATTACAGAATAAAGGAAGATCCAGCTAGGTTAAATATCTGTGGTTTCACAGCTGGGAAATAGTAGATATGGGTTTCAAATCTAGCTCTATAACTTTAAAACCCAGTCTGGTCTTTAGAATCTGGTAGACTGAGTCCCCACAGACTCAAGCAAGCATCACTGGTTGCCGACTGTTGTGGGTACGAGAGAAAAATTTGTTATGAACAAATTTGTTGTGGGCTTGTCTTTTTCTTCTCTCCTTTCTCTGGAAGGAAGCCTCTTAATTCTGGCTCCCCTTAGGATCTTTTGGCTACGGAGAAATTGACTAAAAGCAGTAATGTAAACGTCTGTGCCTTTTTCCATACCAAAGTTGGTTCTAGAGTTTAAACTCAATTTTCAGATTATAGGTCTCAATTGGCGTTAGTTCTAAGGCACCCATAGGCTGGCTTGAGCCAGGTAATGATTTCATGAGGACAGACTCACATAGGTCAAACTAAGTATCACTCTTAAAACTCTAGCCTCAGAAACCCAAAGGATGGGAGGGAAATATAGTAGTAGCAGAACACATGACTGCTAATTAACCTTATTAACATCTGCAAACCAGGGAACATTTATACTTTTATTTTTTCAGGAAGGCAATTACAATTTTTTGCCTTTTATTAACCACCTCCCTCCACCCCTGATAGTCACCTATATCAAAACTGCCCTTTAAAAGGTCAGTAGAAATTATTTTAAAACATTCAAATATAAAAAAGTATTGTTATTTTAATAGGCACTGTGAATAGTTTAATTTGTATCTTGTATTAAATTAAACATATGGTGAACAGGGTATAATAGATTTTCTATAATTTTGCTGCCAATGTGGCAACAGCAGCCAGTTACTCTCACCAGCAGACTTGTCAGTGGTTTGTTTACTAGCTTATTTGAATTAAAATAAAGCTTCGCTTCTGCTGACTGCACATCATTATCTATGAGACCATAATCCTGCTAGCAAATCCTATATCTTCCAGAACTGGCTCTTTTGTTTGGGATTACTGAGAGCTTAGCCTATAACAAAGAGGAATAAGGCATCCCTCTCATCCTCATAATTAAGTGTGGGGACTAATTTAGAAACAAACCCAGAAAGATGTACTATTTGGAGTTATATTTCTTTACAGAATAGAGGAGAAACAGGATAGGCCAAACACCTGATTGTTAACAGAATGTTTAAACTATTAAGCAAGTGTACTACAGGAATCCAGCTTGTTAAAATTAAGAGCAACAGCAAATAAGGCATTGATGGCCTTTGCACGGGGCAGTAATTCTGTATGAGGGATCTGAAGGTATGTTTAGGGAGAGGAAGTATTAGGGAGTCAAGCTGGAGAAGATGTGCTGTGTACTTTCTCAATGCCATTTATTGTCTTCTTTCATTTTTCTAACAGGCTGCACAATTAAGAGTTATTGTTATGAGCAGAAAAACAAAAAAACATTTTTTATTCACTGGAACAAATATAACTTTGGAAAACTGTCATTGGAAATGGTTAACATTTTACTTCCAAGGTGCATAAAATTAGCAGAAAGAAAAGAATAGGTGATTTCCTTGCCCTTTCCATGGCTCAAAACAAACCTCCATATATTCTTATAGCCCAATTCTATCTGTGTTTAAGGAGATAATTTTACAAATAGGATGTATATAAAAACAGCCTTCACAATCTACCATGCATGTATAAACTGATGTCTGCTTGTTAAAGAAGAGAGAAAACACAAGGGTTGATTTATCAATGTCTTCAGCATTAATTGTCACAGATGGGAATTCTGAGGACCTCTGTGAAACCAAACCAGACTCCGGCGAATTATAAAGCAGGTCCTTAGACTTTAAAAACATTTAGGCAAAGTGACAGTTCAGAACATCTGTTAGCCTTCTGTCTGAGTATAAACTAGATGTCATGGAGTGCACAGCTGTAGGCATTTTAGGCTTTTTTGCCAACATCTGTCACAGCAGTACAATAATATAGGTAATTATCAACACCTTATATAAACTGTTTGCTATTTTAATTTTTAGAAAGAGTAAAATTAGTGTTACAGTCCTTGGCAAAAATAATTGAGATGAATATAATCATCTTTATCTAAAGATGAATAAATGATCTGATCATTCTTTGAAAAGCACACATTTTAAATATTTTCTGCAGCCAATATGGGTATTATATCATTTTTAAAAGCAAAAATTGTAAGCTATCTTATTTTTGAAAAATAAAAGGAAAAAAAAGACAAACCAAAAGCCAAAGTAATTTAAGGGAAAAAGAAGAAATAGGCCAATAATTTGCTATCCAGAGTAACCAAAGGTGATATGATTGTGGTAAAAAGATAGCATTTGTTAATACCACACATTGTGCCATTGATTTCATCTTCATAAAAATTAAAAATTCCTTTTATAATATCATTATAGCACAATCTATATTGGTGAATTATTTTAAAAATTGCCTTCCTCCTCTATCTCCTCCTGGTCCTAGAATTTTTGCAGAGAAATGGCAAATAAACCTGTAACTCATATCCTGCCACCTTAGTTAATTTGAAAAGCGCTAGCTCTCCATATAAGTCTAAGGACCCTTTATTCCATTAATACCACCTGGATATGAATCATCTACAGTGCATGTCCTAAGGTACTGGGCATTATTGTCTCATACCTGATTCTCTTGACCTATACCATAGTTGTTTTCCAGTCTAAAGGACTCAAAGCAGCAAGACTATATTCCTAAGCACCTGTTCTGGGGAAGATGCCAGTCAATAATGTCTTATTGAAAGACCAGGTCCAGCTAGAGGAAATAAAAGAATTGAGCTGCAGTTGGATTTCATCATCTAAACATGCAGTGTAATCTTAACCAATTCATTACACACCCCTTTTGTTTCCACTACAAAAGGGATGTTACCTTTGTCAGAGGTTGTAATTCCAGTATGTTCAAGCAAAGACAAGGGAGAAATTGAAAAAGTGCTATCAATTCTATCCACAGCCAGGAAGAGCCATAGGGTCAGAAGGCCATTGTCACTGCCCCATGTACAGTTCAGACTAGACCACAGATAGCTAAAGTTTCCATTGCACTAGAAAGGTATAATAAAGGAGAGTCACAGAAAATACTGAATAAGAATCGGAGTAGGAAATCATTTTTGAATACATTTGGCTTAACACATACGAAGTTGAACCAAATGGTTGTCTCTATTTGGGCAATAGTTGTAGATGCTTAAAAGTATGCTTTCTTAGAATAATCTTGTGGAGGAGGCAAATTTTATTCATAGGAGGTCACTATGGCAAAAATAATGAATCACAAATTTCAGCATTCATAATCTAAAGGTCTAGAAAGAGTTAAAGGGGAAAGAGAAGGAGGAAGTAAATATAGCTATAAAGGGCAGACAGCTTGGCCCAAAAGGAAGGATTAAGAATGAAGAAGGTGATAAAAAAAAAAAAAGAAAAAAGAAAATGTGATAGATACTGACAGAGAATAAGGCTATCTGAGAGGGTGGGGGAGGAGCAAAGGAGGATATTGATTACCAAATGGAATATTAGGGACCAATTTAAAATTTAGGGACTGTGTTAACGATTCCTAAAGAGTGTTCCCTTGTAAGAAATGCGTCTTAGAGAAACATTTTAAAATAATATATTAGTGGTATGGTTTTGAAGCCTGTTCAAGTGGGTTCACTTGATACTTCTCAATGTTGTATTTCTTTACCAGTGAGGAAAACTCAATGTATTTTGAGGTCTAGTAAAGGGGAAAAAAAAGAAAGTGAACCATTTTCCAAACAACTTGGAAAATATTTTAATAACGAATTTGACTCCTTAAGGACATTACTTTTTTTCTTCTGGTTTTAAATATTTGGAGCAAAGTAATGAAATAAGGATATCTACAAATATTAGATATTTGAGTGAACTTCAAAAATCATTCTTCACTAAAGTTAAGCTTATAAGAAAATACATATTACTTTAGAGTTTACATTGTGACTCTGAAAGCACATTGTCTGTAAATATCTCTCCTTGATTGCTTGGCACTCTTGGATTGATAAGGATAGTACTTTGTTAGGGTCCACTTTACATTTTGAAAATTATTTGCTAGAAGTCAGAGCTAGCAAATCCACCCTCTGAAACACACACAGTTTGCAGTCAGCGTGCTCTCATCTTCTACCCTCTTTTGTGCTATCGCCTCCCCCGGCTTGTGCCCACTTCCCTCATCTTCTTTCATTAAGTGTCTTAATCCGGGCTGATCTTTCCTAGGTAGTATCCTAGGCTTGCCCCATCCTTCAGCTTTTCAAAATCTGAAACAAATGGCTAATAGATGGATTCACCAAAATATACTGATGACTGATAACAATGTGCTTTTTCTTCAAAGTTACCAGCCTTATGCCATAAGCTTTTGAAGGAGGGAGGGTTGCAGATCTTGGTCATTTTTGTATCCTCTGTATCACTCAACAAAATGCCTTCTCCATAGCAAATACTCATTAACTTTTAAGTGAATATTTGTTGAGTTTTGTTTTTTTCTCCCTAAATCTAGTCATAAATCACTAAGTGAGAGTATTCTTTAATTTTTTTATTTTAAAATTTTGGTGACTTATATTTTAGGTTCCACTAGCTAGAGATACAGTGGTCAGATAGAATTGAGCCTTTAAAAGTAATATTATTTTTTTCCCTATTGATGTTTATTATCAGCATAGTAAAAAGAAATGTTAAAATGCAGATGTAATCTGTAATACTACTACCTTCATGCCATAAATAACATTTCTATATTCCCTCCTGATCTTTGGCCCACAAATACTTAAAAATTATATTTACATGATACATTTATTTTTATGTTTATTTAATTTTACTGTGTTTTGAAATTGAATTTATCAGTAAGGGACACAGCATTACTCTAAATATTAAAATTTCTAGTGGTGGAATTTTAGGTCCCCAAAAAAGTCTGAGAAAGACATTTTTGGAATGGGGAGACCTTTTCAGAATTTTCTATCAAACTAATACAAAGCCAGTGTCCAAAAATAGCTAATGTTTTATGATTTAAATCATAGGATCTTCAGTTGTAGAAGGGGAAATTGGAAGCATGGAATTTTGGGGACTTAAAGTAGTCCTGAGAGAAAGAGAAGATCCAAACTGGGAATTAAGAGTTGGTGGCTCACGCTTGTAATCCCAGCACTTTGGGAGGCCGAGGCGGGAGGATCACGAGGTCAGGAGATCGAGACCACGTTGAAACCCCATCTCTACTAAAAATACAAAAAATTAGCCGGGTGTGGTGGCGGGCGCCTGTAGTCCCAGCTACTCGGAGAGGCTGAGGCAGGAGAATGGCCTGAACCCAGGAGACAGAGCTTGCAGTGAGCCGAGATTGCGCCACTGCACTCCAGCCTGGGCGACAGAGCAAGACTCCGTCTCAAAAAAAAAAAAAAAAAAAAAAAAAGAAAAAGAGTTGGTATTAGCTCCCATTTTAACCGTTGCTAACTGGAGGTATATATCTGTCCTTCCTGGAGTCCATTTAGGTAAAAAAAAAATCCCAGATCTCCGAGTTTTTCTGTCCTTATTACAAATATATTCCTCATAATAGAGTTTTGTCAGAAGGGTTTGGATGTGTAGGCCATATTCACCAGCATGGAAAAAAATTAATTTTCCTATTATCAATTCAATCAGCCACTCCTACCATCACCCTTGCAGGCAGCCCGAAGTCCTTCACAGAAGAAACACTGGAATGTTTTGTTAATCAAGGGATCATATTGGACATTTTCAAGTGTAATGGAATTAATATTTTTACCACTATAGAGCCAAAAAGATTTGGAAGAACTGCCACAACGCAGAGTTTAGCCTTGAATGTCCATTACTATCAAATACAATGATTAGAAGAATACAAAAAAGTAGTTGATTAGAAATATGCACTTGAATGCAGCCCATTTCTCTCCTTTCCCATACCCTTTTATGACCTTAATATTCACTGTGGTACTTATATATTTAATAAGTAGTGATTACCTTTAACATACCACACACACACACACACACACACACACACTCTACACATTCCTAGACACCCAATTGCAGGAGGCTAATTTGTTATGCAGTGCAGTTTAATCAACCATTTTTTCTTCAAGTAGGATGGCATTTAGAGCATTTTTCTTTCCTAACGTGAAACCAAAATCTTACAAGGCTGCCACCAATATGTAACATTGTCAGTCTAAACATAGGAGGAGATTGCTTCCTTTTGAAGCGCTAGAGTTCATAGGATCACAGAGCAAGATCTTCTGGAATTCTCTGTCTTATAATTCAGCTTATCCCAAAGAGGCCAGGAAATCAGGCCACAGGCCAGGCAGAGAAAACTGTGCTACATAGAAAATGCAGAGCTGATTCCCATCTTGCACCTGCAGAATCTGCTGTCAGCTGTTCAATTCTAAGTTCTGTGGCTTTTCCCGATTCCTGCTTGTTGGCTGTCTAATTTATTAACTCCTTAATATCTGCAGCAAAGACAGCACAGGCAAATGTTTATGAGACCGAGAAAAACACACAAAAATGAAAGGGTGATTGAGGAAGCTGACTGAATTTTGTGTTTACTTCAAAGTCTAAGTGGTCATTGCTGAGAATTGTTTCAACAGCTGCACATAGTCCAGAGTAGCATCTCAAAATTCAGCCTTGACTTCCTAGCCCAGGCCATTCATTCTACCTTCACCAGCCAGCTAGCCATTCAGTACATCATCCTCATTTTATGTTGCAGGCAAAAAGCCAGCAAAAATATGGTCACCTTTAAAAGGCTTTTAAACAGTGAGCACCTCCCTCCTTTCCCAATTGTTCCTTGCTTTTCACATTCCTAGTTAATAGGTTTTTAAAGCAGTTTTCTCAACTCTTTTCCTGCCACATACTGTCTTGCCTAGCATCTATGCAGCAAAAGGCTGTTCTTCAAGAGGCTTTTATATCCATTGTACTTCTTTGTGCCTTTCAACGGTTAACTCTTCAGGTAGGGGCTAGGTTTCTTGTTTAGCATATTTTGCATGTTCCAAGCCATTTACAGCAACTACTGCAAAAGTGAAGATAAAAATAAAAATAATAAATACAGTCATTTTACATGAAGCTTAGGGGTCATGTCTGCAGTTTTCTATTTGCAAAGTTATCTCGTAAATATCCAACAAGAGGAATACTTTCAGGGAGTGCACCATTTTGAGTTTACATGTAAAGGTTAATATAAGGTTTATTTTCTTTTTATGAGAATTAAAGTTCCCTGGTAAGTCTTGGGGCTTTAACTTGTTGAAACGCTGATACGCTATCAGGCTATTTGGAAATCCTTCTCCTTTGCCTGATCTTATCAAGAGAAAAAAACAAGAAAAAGTTGCAAATCATGGGCAGTAGAAAACTTGAATATCGACAGTTGGTAAAGAGCTAAAGGTCTACATTTACATTTTTCTTTTAACAACTATTTAACAAGTATTTCTATTAACAAGTATTGTCTGCTGTGTGCCAGGAATTATGCTTAGGCATGAGATGTAAAGATCAATAAGAAATAATTTCTGTCCTTGATGAAACTCACAGTCAAATGAGAAGAAAGCAGAGTAAATAAGCTATTAATTAAATGTATATTTTGAGAAATAATGCTTTGTGGCTTTGCTTGAAATTAAAATGGTTTGTTTAGCTCAGAGATAAGAAATCTAAGGTAGGTAAATACGCTGCTAAAACTTGAAGTAAACAAGCATTTTCACTCCTGACCACTGAAAATAATAATGACTAGCATTCCCTTTTAAAATACTGTAATTACATATATTCTTTTTCAGGCCCTGCAATGCTGTATGCTTTATCTTCCACATTGAGACCAGTGATCTCATATGTTGCCAAAATGAATTGAAGTTTTCCAAGCAATGAAACCATTATAAATTATTCAAATACTTAAGTCTTATAATATGTTCTTTCTTCCTGGCTTTGTCCAGTGGGTGATATTTTACAGTAAGTTATAGAAAGCTAGATTAGTGAAGCCATTCAAGGATGAAACTGTCACAAGTTTTTTTCTCCTCTGTGCTACTGCTATGCCTGGAACAAACTGTACATTTGAATTATTTTCCTATCGTTTGTTTGTAGTTCTTTCTTCTCTTTAAAGAAGGGATTATACGTTTATGCTTTATGATATCCCTCATGCCTAACATAGTGCTTAGCACATAGTATAGGATTATGAATGAATGAAGGAATAAATAAACAAACACGTTTAAGCTTTTCTTCATATGGAAGTAGAAAACAGATCTACTCAGCCACCTGTGTCACTCTATCTCTATCTTTAACAACACATCTTTTTTATTTTATACATAATACTTCATAGATTAGCTTCTAAGATTAGCTGGTTACTCAATATGTTCAACTTCTGATAGCCAGAAGTATCATATTTATTTTTTATTTTCACTGATTATTTATAAAAATACGATTAACATAGTTTTGTTAAGATAGATTCTGATGGTGTATTTAAGGAGGAAGTAACCACAAGAAGTACTTCAGCAAAAGGCCCAATAGACTGATAATTTTTTTTTTTTTTTTTTTTTTGAGATGGAGTTTCGCTCTGTCGCCCAGGCTGGAGTACAGTGGCGCGATCTCGGCTCACTGCAACCTCTGCCTCCCGGGTTCACGCCATTCTCCTGCCTCAGCCTCCCGAGTAGCTGGGACTACAGGTGCCCGCCACCAAGCCCGGCTAATTTTTTTGTATTTTAGTAGAGACGGGGTTTCACTGTGTTAGCCAGGATGGTCTCGATCTCCTGACCTCGTGATCCGCCCGCCTCGGCCTCCCAAAGTGCTGGGATTACAAGCATGAGCCACCACGCCCGGCCGAGAATTTTTATTCTACTCTTACTTCCTCTTAAAGTTTGGCTTATGCCAAAGTCACACTTACTTTTGATTAGAAATTATACAATTATGGGTCATGCTGTGATCAATCTCACACCCTATGTTGAATGGAATATTCTGTACATAGTTTACAGAATCTAAAACCTTTAAAAGGTCTAAAAATAAACAGATGCTACAGAATATAGCTATGCATGCATCTAAAAAGAAAAAAACCTAAGGAACAAAGGAAATGTCTTACAAATCTTTATTAAAAATGAGTTATTTCTGGTGATTTTTCATTTATTAATTTATTCAATGAATATTTATTGATCACTGATTATGTGAAGGGGGCTTATATAGGCGCTGTGAGGGAAAAAAAATGAGTAAGGAATAGTCCCTGCCCTCAGAGAACTTTGAATCTGGTATATAAGATGACAATACAAAAATAATATATTGTAAAGCAGAATATAATTAAAGTCTTATGAAAAGCACATTAGGGAGGTAAGATTTGAGTTGGACCTTGAAGAATGTAAATCTGCAGAGATGTGTGGAAGGTTTGACAAGCAGAGAAAACAGTATGATGTGCTAGTTAAGTTTTCTTGACTGGAATCTGGGGGACACACTGGGATGGGGGCTTGCATAGGTTAAGGTCACATAGTAGAGACATTTATATACAGACCATGAAGTCTAGATTTAAATTCAGGGAACACTGGGCAGTTATTTTTTAAATCAGAGAATAGAAATATTGTATTTTGGGGGAAGATCAGGCTGTCAATCTGTTAGATGGCTAGGTGTGAGAGGAGGAAAAACTAGCTCTGGGAAGCTGAGTTGGGAAGGTGTTGTGACATTCTGGGATGGGAATATTATAGTGGATTTTGGCTGTGGCAGTTGAAAGGAGAAGATGAATACTGGATGAATAGTGTAGCTATTGGAGTATCCTAAATAGGAGTGATGAAAAGCAACAAACAGGAGTCAAGTATGGCACCAAAATTTTGGGCTGAGAAGAGGAGATTTGGGGTGTTGGGAATAGAAAGGGGAAAGTCAGGTGGAAGAACTAATTTAGTGGGAAATATATGAATTTGTTTTTGATCCTGTTGTATTTGAATTACTGTTAGAATATTCAAGTTGGGGATAGCCTTCAGAGAATAATGAAAATGGATGAATTTGGGAGATAGGTCAGGGCTGGAGGTAGAGATTTTGGAATCTTTGGCATAGTGATGATAATTTAAGCTATTCAAGGAAATAAAATCTCAAAGGGAGAGAGAAGGGGGGTGGTGAGAGAAGAGAAAAATGGAGAACCCAGACACCTACATTTAAGAAGATAAGCCCATAAGGGGAGACAGTAAGTCATCAAAAAGATCAAAGGAATACTAAAATTGTGAAGGGTTATAGGGATCAGGAAAGGAGTTTACAAAATGAGGCATGGTCAGTAGCAACCAGAAATTTTCGCTTTTTCAAAAAAGTTCTCATGTTAAAAACATTGTCTATGTTTCTTTCATATGTCTTTGGTGTTATATGTCTCACAAATAATGTTCTGTGTTTGAAGGCATTCACACGCAAAACTATTAGTAATCATTAAACTGGAAGAGTGTGTGTGGTGGGGAAGTGGCAGTGTCAGATTTTCTCTCTACTAGTCAGGTGTGTTAGTCAAGGTCCCAGGAGGAAACAGATGGGATATTCAAACTGAGACAATTCTAGGTTTTACTAAACCTAACAAGGGCTTAGCAAAGAAACTATTTACGAACTTGTAGGCAAAGTGCAGGGAAACCACAAAAGATAATGTAGTATTGCAGTGCCAGGAATAGCAGAAGTTAACATCCCTAGGTCCAAATAGATGAGCAGAGGAAGCAATATTTGGAACTCAGAGAGAATGAGTGGTAGAGGGAGGACCACATGTACCCCACAGATAAGCACAACTATTATATAGCCAAGTGGTAGAGGTTGCTTCCTTGGCCAGGCTTCTGACTCTGGTCAAGGAAACAACAAGCCTGAAGGGACTTCCAGGAAGGGAACTAGGGAAGTACATATCCTGACTGCACTCCCGTTTCTTGGATTTCTTGTTGGAGATTGGTCTAACACAGTTGAAAGCTAGCTCTCAAGGGAACATGTATATACGTATATACACACCTTCTGAGGCAGAACAGGGAGGGCAAGGGTCTGGATTGGTAAATGGAAGATATGTGGCACAAACTGGGTTATGTGAATTTAAAAACAAAGCCATAGTAACCAACATAGCTTGATACTGGCATGAAAACTGACACACGGACCAACGGAACATAATAAAGAACCCAGAAATAAATCTACACATTTATGGCAAACTTGTTTTCAACAAAGGCACCAAGGAATGTACATTGTGGAAAGAACAGTCTGCAATAAATGGTACTGGGAAAACTGTATATCCATATGCAAATAAATGAAATGAGACCTCTCTCTCACCATACACAAAAGTCAAATCAAAATGGATTAAATATTTAAACGTAAGACCTGAAACTATAAAACTATTAGAGGAAATCATTGGGGAAATTCTTCAGGACATTGGTCTGGGCAAAGATATCTTGAGTAAAAAAGCCCCTGGCTTACAAGACCTAAAAATCACAGGCAACCAAAGCAAAAATTGACAAATGAGGTTATATCAAACTGAAGAACTTCTACACAGTAAAGAAAACAATCAACAAAGTATCAAGACCACCTAAGGAACAGAAGAAAATATTTGCAAACTATTTATCCAACAAGGAATTAATAATCAGAATATATAAGAAACTCAATTCAATAGTAAAAACCAAATAATCCAATTTAAAAAATAAGACATACGAATGGTCAATGCGTATATGAAAAAATGCTTAACAACCCTAATGATCAGGGAAATGCAAATCAGAACCACAATGAGATATTATCTCACCCCAGTTAAAATGACTATTAGCAAAAATAAAATAATAAATGCTGACGACTATGCAGAGAAAGGAGAACCCTCATACACTGTTGGTGGAAATGTAAATTAGTATAGCCACTATGGAAAACAGTATAGAGGTTCCTCAAAAAAGTAAAAAATAAAACCTACCACACAATCTAGCAATCCCACCGCTGAATACATATTCAAAAGAAATAAATCAACATATCAAAGAGATGTCTGTACTGCCATGTTTATTACAGCTCTATTCACAATAACAAAGATATGGAATCAACCTGAATGCCTATGAACAGATGAATGGATAAATAAAATATGGCATATATATACACAATGGAATATTATTTAGCTAAAAAAATGATGAAATACTGTTATTTGTAGCAACATGTATGGAGCTGGAGGACATTATGTTAAGTTAAATATGCCTGGCCCAGAAGGACAAATATTGCATGTTATTTGTAGCAACATGTGTGGAGCTGGAGGACATTATGTTAAGTAAAATATGCCTGGCCCAGAAGGACAAATATTGCATGTCCTTACTCACATGTAGGAGCTAACAAAATTGATCTTGTGGAGGTAGTGAGTAGAATGGTGGTTATCAGAGGCTGGGAAAAGTAGTGAGGAGGGACGAGGTTACAGAGGGGTTGGTCAACAGGTACAACAAAATACAGTTTGATGGAATAAGATTTCATGTTTAATAGCACCGTAGGGCAATTATAGTTAACAGTAATTTGTTGTATATTTCAAAATAGCTAGAAGAGAAGATTTGGCATGTTTCCAACACAAAGGTATAATAAATGTTTGAGGTGATTAATATTCCAATTATCCTGATTTTATCATTACATATTGTATGTCTGTATCAAAATTTCACATGTACCCCATAGAAATGTAAAACTATTATACAGCCATAAAAATTAACAAAATAAAAAATTATGTATTACTTCTCTGATTTTAATTATTTTAATATTTTATTTTATTTTATTTATTTTTGAGACAGAGTCTTGCTGTGTCACCCAGGCTGTAATGCAGTGGCACAATCTTGGCTCACTGCAACCTCTGCCTCTTGGTTTCAAGCAATTCTCATGCCTCAGCCTCCCGAGTAGCTGGCATTTCAGGCGCCCGCTAACATGCCTGGCTAATTTTTGTATTTTTAGTAGGGATAGGGTTTCACCTCGCTGGCCAGGCTGGTCTCGAACTCCTGACTTCAGGTGATCTGCCCACCTCGACCTCCCAAAGTGCTGGGATTACAGGCATGAGCCACCACACCTGGCCTCTTCTCTGGTTTCTAAAAGGGGTGCGTGTAAGTGTGTATGTATGTGTATGTAACTTTCGTAACTTTCTGCATGGTTTATGCATTCATATCATCCTAATTTTGTAAGGTACATCAGTATATAAAATAATAACTAAAGAAAAAGAAGCTATAACCTCCGCACCAAAAAGCCCCTAGCTTACAGACTTTTCCAGTGGAGTTTTACAAAACTTTCGAGAGTTTGATGATATGTATCTTATTTTATTTCTTTATTAAAATTGGCAAATAAAATTATATATAATTATGTACATGTTTTAAAATATGTTTACATTGTGGAATAGTTAAATCATGCCAATTAACATATGTATTACCTCACATACCTTTTTTTGTGAGATAATACCTATTTTGTATTAATTGCTTCAGAAAATGAAAAAAAAGAACAAAAGAAAAGCTGCCCAGTTGCCTAGCTAATTTTATAAGGCTATCTAATCTTGATTCTCAAACTAGATAAGAAAGTCATAAACCCATTTCACTTATACATGTAAGTGCAATAGTCCTAAATAAAATATTAGCTAAACAAAGTTAACAGTTCATGAAAAGATAACACATACTGATCAAGTAGTATTTATTCATCCCTGGCCAACTGCAGTGGCTCACGCCTGTAATCCCAGCACTTTGGGAGGCCGAGGCGGGTGGATCGCGAGGTCAGGAGATCGAGACCATCCTGGCTAACACGGTGAAACCCTGTCTCTACTAAAAAATGCAAAAAAAAAGTTAGCCAGGCATGGTGGCGGGCGCCTGTAGTCCCAGCTACTCGGGAAGCTGAGGCAGGAGAATGGCATGGACCTGGGAGGCGGAGCTTGCAGTGAGCCGAGATGGTGCCACTGCATTCCAGCCTGGGCAACAAAGCGAGACTCTATCTCAAAAAAAAAAAAAAAATGTATTTATTTATTCCAAGATTAAAAGGATAGTACAACATCAGAAAAATGTATCAATGTTTCATTTTAATACTAGGCCAAAGAAGACAAAACATATGATGATTTCATTAGACACAGAAAAAGCATTTTATTTATGATAAAAAGGCAAAATAAAATATAAAAGCACTTATGATAAAATTTACAGAATATTAAGAATATCAGGGAAATTCCTGGACTATTTACAAAAAAACTTATGAGAAAATAAACTGACAAGAATAAATTTAGAAGCATTTCCTTTAAAACAAAGAAGAAAATAATGTTTACAATTTCCGGTTACAATCCATTTACATGTTTACCATCTCAACATAGTATTAGAGGCCCTGTCTATCTTTAAAGACAGGATAAAGGCATAAGTCATGTTAGGATTGGATAAGAAGATATAAAAAATCATTATTGGTAGATGACATGTTTACCTATATAGAAAATTCTATTGAATCAACATTCTGTGAGTATAACAAAAGTTCAGCAAGATTGATAGAAATATACAAAGCACCCAAGAAAGCACTTTAAAAAGGAATAGCCAATTTAGTCATAAAATAAAAATAAGATACAGTATTATTATAAGAAATATAAATCTGGCCAGGAGCAGTGGCTCACACATGTAATTCCAGCACTTCGGGAGGCTGAGGTGGGTGGATCACTTGAGGTCAGGAGTTTGAGACCAGCCTGGTCAACAAGGTGAAACCTCGTCTCTACTAAAAATACAAAAATTAGCTGGGTGTGGTGGCAGGCACCTGTAATGCCCACTACTTGGGAGGCTGAGGCATGAGAATTGCTTGAACCCCAGAGGTGGAGGTTGCAGTGAGCTGAGATCGTGCCACTGCACTCCAGCCTAGGCAACAGAGCAAGACTCCATCAAAAAACAAACAAACAAACAAACAAACAAATATATATATATATATATATCTCCATACCCAAAGCAATCTTCAGATTCAATGGCAACTCTATCAAATTCCCAGTGGCAATTTTTACCGAAATGGAAAAAAAATTCCAAAATTTATATGTAACCCCAAAGACAATGAATAGCCAAATCAATCTGAGAAAGAACAGACCTGGAGGCATCACATAGCCTGATTTAAAAATATATTGCAAGGCAATGGTAAACAAAACAGTATGGTACTGGCATAAAGACAGGCAAATAGACAAATGAAACATAATAGAGAGCCCAGAAATAAATTCATGCAGATACAGTCAATTGATCTTTGATGAGGGTGCCAAGAATACATAATGGGGAAAAGGATAGTCTCCAATAAGTGATGCTTGGAGAACTGAATATCCACATGCAAAAGAATGAAATCGAACCCTTATCTTACATCACACACAAAAATCACCTCCAAACAGATTAAGGACAAATCTAAGTACCCAAACTATAAAACTCCTAGAGGAAATTGTAGGTAAAAAGCTTCATGACATTGGTCTTGGCAATCATTTTATGAATATGACACCAAATGCACAGGCAACCACCACCACAACAAAAACCTAAAGCAAAAACTAACCAAACAAACGGGACTGTATCAAACTAAAAAAGTTTCTGCACAGTAAAGGAAACAATAGAGTTAAAAGGCAACCTATGGAATGGGAGAATATTTGCAAATCATATATCTGATAAGGGGTTAACCTCCAAAATATGAGGGAATTTCCTCAACTCAATGCTAGAAAAAAGCTAATAACCCCATTAGAAAATGGGCAAAAGACTTGAATGGACATTTCTCCAAGGACATACAAATGGACAATGGGCATAGAAAAAAAAAAATCCTCAACAGCACTGATCAGCAGGGAAATGCAAATCAAAACCACAATAAGATATTACTTCACACCTGTCAGGATGGCTATTATCAAGAAAACAAGTATTGCCAAGGATGTGGAGAAATTAGAACTCTTACATACTGTTGGTGGGAATGCAAAATGGTACAGCTGCTATAGAAGACAGCATGGAAGTTCCTTAAAATAAAGAACTACCATATAATCTAGCAATCCCACTCTGGGAATTCATCCAAAAGAATTGAAATCAGGATCTCAAAGAGATATTAGCATCTCTATGTTCATTGCTGCACTGTACATATGAACCAGGATGTGGAAATAGCTGAAATGTCTATCACCAGATTGATAAAGAAAGAAAATGTGGTATATACCTAAATGGAATACTATTCAGCCTTAAAAAAAGAAACTCTACAATATGTAACAACATTGAGGACATTATTCTAAGTGAAATAAACCAATCACAGAAAGGCAAATACCATGTTATTCCATTTATAAGAGGAATCTAAAATAGTTAAATTCATACATTGAAAGTGGAATGGTGGTTGCCAAGGGCTAGAGGAGGGGTAAATTGGAGTTACTAATCAATGGGCATCATGTTTCAGCTAAGCAAGATGAATAAGCTCGAGAGATCTACTGTAAAACACTATCTATAGTCAATAATAATGTATTGTACACTTAAAATTTTGTTAAGAGGGTAGATCTCATGTTAAATGTTCTTACTCACCCCCTAATAAGAATTGCAATTACATTTCAGGACAAATCAAGAAGGATTATTTGTTGTTCCTTTATATTTCTTTCTTTATCCATTCAACAAACACTAAATGCCTCCCACAAGCTTACTATCAGAAGTTTACCCAAGCTGACATTGCATTCTTTCTGTGGCTTCTACTAAGAGACATCTTTTCTTCCTTATACAAAGCATAGGTGTTTAAAAGACAAAAATAAAACTAAACTCCTATGCCAGAACAAGTTTTGCTGATGCTCCTCCTCCTTTGCATTAGCTCCTTCTGGGCGATTTAATAATCACAGCTATATTTTTCCATTTCTTTCTTAAGTGTCTTACTGAGTGTCTTCCTTATTATATAATTCCTATTAGGCAGTATGTTACTCATTTTGGGGGAAAAACCATTGCTGAGAGTGAAATTGGTGTCACCAGATTTGCTATCTACTAAACCTCTTTTATTTTATTTTATTTCATTTTTTTTTTTGAGACGGAGTCTCGCTCTGTCACCCAGGCTGGAGTGCAGTGGTGCAATCTCGGCTCACTGCAACCTCCGCCTCTTGGGTTCAAGAGATTCTCCTGCCTCAGCCCCCTGAGTAACTAGGACTACAGGCGTGTGCCACCACGCCCGGCTAATTTTTGTATTTTTAGTAGAGATGGGGTTTCACCATATTGGTCAGGCTAGTCTTGAACTTCTGACCTCAGGTAATCCACCTTGGCCTCCCAAAGTGCTGGGATTACAGGCATGAGCCACCGAGCCCGGCTAAACCTCTTTTAAATAAAAATGTGCGTTAAAATAAAAAAAAATCCTCATTCTATTGTTTCCTTTAGTAGAAAGACAGCAAAAGACATAAATAAGATTTGAATAAGTGATGAAATATACTATGTTTATGGTTGGTATGTCATAACCTAGTATAGTTACCAGTTATGTGTAAGTATACCTACAAAGAAAGTAAATAAAATTCCAATACAAAATTTAATTGAATTTTTAAAGAACACAACAAATTCTGAAATTTATATGGATGGCTAAAATCCCAAAATGTCTAAAGAATAGCATAAAAAAAAGATAGGCCAAATAGATGGTATTACTCTCACTCATCAGATATTAACACATACTATAAATGATGATAATGATGATAAATGTTGTTAACCCAGCAATGTATAAATAGATCAATAAAACAGAATTGAAAAAAACAAAACAAAGAAAACAGAATTGAGAACTCAGAAATAGATCTGAAGATCAAGTTAATGTGAGGACTTGTTATATGATAAACACCTAGTGGCTCATGCCTGTAATTCCAGCACTTTGAGAGGCTGAGGTGGGAGGATCACTTTAGGCCAGAACTTCGAGACCAGCTTAAGCAACATAGTAAGAACTCATCTCTACAAAAGAAAAAAATTAACACTAAACATTTGTATCACAAAGGAATTAAAAATGGACAAATTGTTTAGCATAACAGATTATGTTAGGATACATATCTCATCATGTGAAGAAAAATACAGATTTCTAACTTACACAAAGGTTGTCTGTTGATGGATGCAAGACCTAAATGTAACAGATAAATCTATGAAGATGACAGAATAAAATATGAAATAAAGTTTTTGTGACTAAGGAGTGGGGAAAAGTTTCTTAAACAAAATCTCAAAAGCACCAACTGTAAGTCAGAAAGTGTGGCTGAATTTGGCTGCACCAAAATTAAAGAATTTTATTCAATGTGAGTAACATAGATAAAGTTAACAAACATGTTGTTATTTCCAATATTTAAAAACTAGCAGGGATAATATGCAAAACATGTGAGAACTTCTTAAATTAACAAGAAAAAGATAGGAAACAAAAATAAAAATTCCTAACAGGGTAAACAGTTCACAGAGGAGGTTCAAATAAATAACAAATATATCATGAGTTGCTAAAGTTTATGATAAAGAGGCAAAACGCAGATTGAAACAACAATGAGATTTCACGTTTTATGTATTTGAATATCAGCAATTAGAAAGGTGGATTAATACCAAGTATTGGAGAGGGATTACAGGTATGTACCACCATGCCCGGCTAATTTTTGTATTTTTAGTAAAGACAGGGTTCTGCCATGTTGGCCAGGCTGGTCTTGAACTGCTGGTCTCAAGTGATCACCCACCTTGGCCTCCCAAAGTGTTGGGATTACAGGGGTGAGCCACTGGGTCTGGCTACAAGTGCTATTTATTTAAATAGAAAACACATCATTCTTTACAAAACAACCATAACTATTTTTTAATTCTGTACACATTAAAAGATACACATCAATCTCTTTAAAATGGGCAAGTCTTTGATGGAGGAAAATAAAAGTGAGAATTGAAGAAAGGGCAAAATAAAGTGAAGGAGAAGCATCTTGCATGGGCCAATGACAGTATACTAAGAAATTAAGGCCATAATTTAATCAACCTGCCGCCTCTGGGAATCTGAGGTTCAAAAACTAACAACAAGGCTGGGTGTGGTGATTCACAGCTATAATCCCAGTGCTTTGGGGGACTGAGGCAGGAGGATCACTTGAGGCCAGGAGTTTGAGACCAGCCTGGGCAAAATAGCAAGACTCCATCTCAACAAAAAGTAAAAAAAAATTAGCAGCTGTGCGCGGTGGCTCACGCCTGTAATCCCAGCACTTTGGGAAACCGAAGTGGGTGGATCACGAGGTCAGGAGTTCCAGACCAGCCCAGCCAACATGGTGAAACCACGTCTCTACTAAAAATACAAAAATTAGCTGGGCATGGTGATGGGTGCCTGGTAATGCCAGCTACTTGAGAGGCTGAGGCAGGAGAATCACTTGAACTTGGGAGGCGGATGTTGCAGTGAGCCAAGATCATGCCACTGCACTCCAGCCTGGGCAACAAAGAGCAAAACTTCGTCTCAAAAAAAAAAAAAAATTAGCCAGGCATGGTGGTGTGCACTTGTGGTGCCAGTTACTCTGGAGGCTGACGTGGGAGGATTGCTTGAGCCCAGGAGGTAGAGGCTGCAGTGAACTATGATCACACCACTGCACTCCAACGTGGGTGACAGAGCAAGACCTTGTCTCAAAAATAAACAAAAAACTAACAACAACAACAAACCAAACAAAACCAGATTTAGGTGTTTTACAATTTCAATCTTTTGCTATTTCAAATTATGCTACAATGGCTGTCACATGCCATTCTGTAATTTCATTTTTATTTATGTATTTTATTTATTTATTTATTTTGAGACAGAGTTTCACTCTTGTTGCCCGGGCTGGAGTGCAATGGCACAATCTCGGCTCACCACAACCTCCGCCTCCCGGGTTCAAGCGATTCTCCTGCCTCAGCCTCTGGAGTATCTGGGATTACAGGCATGCACCAACACGCCCGGCTAATTTTGTATTTTTACTAGAGATGGCGTTTCTCCATGTTGGCCAGGCTGGTCTTGAACTCCCAACCTCCGGTGACCCACCTGCCTTGGCCTCCCAAAGTGTTGGGATTACAGGTGTGAGCCACCATGCCCAGCCTATTTATTTATTTATTGAGACGGAGTCTCACCGTGTCACTCAAGCTGGAGTGCAGTGGCCTGATCTCAGCTCACTGCAACCCCTGCCTCCCGGGTTAAAGCGATTCTCCTGCCTCAGCCTAAGTAGCTGGGATTACAGGTGCCCGCCACCATGCCTAGCTAATTTTTGTATTTTTAGTAGAGATGGGGGTTTCACCATGTTGGCCAGGCTGGTCTTGAACTCTTGACCTCAAGTGATCCACCCGCCTTGGCCTCCCAAAGTGCTGGAATTACAGGTGTGAGCCACCGTGCCAGGCTTTTTCTTTTTTTTTTTTTTTTTTTGAGATGGAGTCTCACTTTGTCACCCAGGCTGGAGTGCAGTGGCATGATATGGGCTCCCTGCAACCTCCGCCTCCTAGGTTCAAGCGATTCTTCTGCCTCAGCCTCAGCCTCTTGAGTAGCTGGGATTATGATCAGCTAATTTTTGTATTTTTTAGTAGAGACGGGGTTTCACTATGTTGACCAGGCTGGTCTCAAACTCCTGACCTCAAGTGATCCACTCGCCTCGGCCTCCCAAAGTGCATGGATTACAGGCGTGAGCCATCATGCCTGGACCCATTTTGTAATTAAAAAAAAAACACACAACATTTTTCTTGTACTATGCATTTTGGGGGGTGTCTCCTGTACTCTTATTTTTTCCTAAGACAGAATCAGGGTATTTTAGCCAAAGGTCAAATTATAGTTATATGCCTGGCAAATATAGAGGGTGTTTTCATGTCCTCTATGATTATTCTGAAGTTTCAGTGATCTGAGAAATAAACTCTATTTCAGAGGCTCTCAAACATTTTTGTTTCAGGACCCTTTTATACTCTTAAAATTATTGAGGTTGTTGGGGCCAGGCCAAGTGGCTCACGTCTGTAATCCCAGCACTTTGGGAAGCTGAGGCAGGTGAACCACTTGAGCCCAGGCGTTCAAGACCAGCTTGGGCAATGTGGCAAAACCCTATCTCTACAAAAGAAATTCAAAAATTAACCGGGCGTGGTGGCACACACCTGTGGTCCTGGCTCCTGAGGAGGCTGAGGTGGGAGGATCACTTGAGCACATGAGGTTGAGGCTACAGTGAGCCAAGATTGCACTGCTGCACTCCAGCCTGGGTAACAGAGTGAGAGCTTGTCTCAAAAAAAAAAAAATTATTGAGGCTCTCAAAAGCTTTTGTTATTTACCATATTAGAAATTAAAACAGAAAACTGTAATATTTAATAATTAAAAATAACAATCATAAAACCATAAAATATTAACATTTTTAAATGAAAAATAATGCTTTTACAACATAAACATTGAGTGAGAAGAGCGTCATCATTTTACACATGTACAAATCTCTTTAATGTCTGGCTTAATAGAAGACAGCTGGATTCTCATATTTGCTTCAGCATTCAATCTCGTGTGAAATGTTGTTTTGATTGAAGTATATCTAGAAAATCCAGCTTCACACAGACATATAGTTGGAAAAGTGAGGAGTATTTTAACAGCCTTTTCAGATACCTGTGGATATTTTTCTTTGATACTGCACCAAAGATTGACAAGTGGTAGTTTCTTAAAGGTTATTTGCAACATAGAATCTGAAACTATTATCAGTAAACTTTTTGAAGTTTATTATATTAAAATTAATTGGCATGTCTTGTACTTGGATGACTCTTTTACCCATTTATAATTTTATAATTTTATGCATTTGTCATTTAGAAAATATTGGTTCGCTGAGTAATGCATATCGCATACAATATTTAAAAATCATATTTGTTAATAATAACACTGATCTCATCAGCAAAGTGCTTAAGTATTGGGAAGACGTGAAACTCACGGTGGTGGATATAAGTTTTCCAAAATCCTAATTTCTATTCGAAAGCTTAAAATTTATTACTGTCAATAATGCTATATCATTATTTTCTCCTTAAGATTACATACTCATTTTGTTTTTAATTAAATTTTAAAAAATGCAAGTCTGAATAACCATAGTTTGTTTACCAATTATTCTTTCAAATAAAAATGGTATTTCACGAGAAAAGGTGCCAGTGGTTTGGTGTGCAACTCAGTTGCTACCGAAAATGTGATGAGATTACTTGTGTTTCTTTATTCAATATGCAGAAGTGCTTTATGCATACTTCCTATTTTATAAAACAGAATATTACAAAGACTTGTTCTCAAGGGTTGGGATTTAATAAAATTAATAATTTTTACAGATTAATTGAGGACATTCTGAAATGAAATTGGCTTTCCCTCCTGCATAGTAGTGAATGACAACAATACGATGCTTTTGTGCCACTGTCTTGATATGTGCTGAGGTCTTGATATATGCTGTTTTGAGAACTGCTGCTTGATTCCACACACCCTTCCTTGGCCTCCATCTCTTCTCATTTTCTACATTTGAAGAACGATTTGTGAATTAGGATAGCTCAACTTCTCCCAGGAACTCAGAATAATACTTAGGAAGAGGATCAATAAATTACCTGAGAAAGAGGGGAAGAAATAAGAAATAGTGAAGAGGGACCGGGCATGGTGGCTTGCGCCTGTAATCCCAGCACTTTGGGAGGCAGAGACGGGCGGATTGCCTGAGGTCAGGAGTTTGAGACCAGCCTGGCCAGCGTGGTGAAACCCTGTCTCTACTAAAAATACAAAAATTAGTCGGGCGTGGTGGCAGGCGCCTGTATTCCCAGCTAAGGCTGAGGCAGGAGAATCGCTTGAACCCAGGAGGTGGAGGTTGCAGTAAGCTGAGATCACACCACTGCACTCCAGCCTGGGTGACAGAGTGAGACTGTCTCAAAAAAAAAAAAAAAAAAAGAAAAAGAAAAAGAAAAGAAAGTGAAGAGATAGAAGGAGGGTAGATTTGCTTTGGATTATATTCTCTACTCTGTATCACAGCTTTAGAAATCTCTATATTCAAATTTAAGTACATACATACTTATATACATAAATGATGTTGGAGTGTTACAGTGGGGAAAGTATTTCTAATAAGAAGTTCAGAAATTATAGAAGAAAAAATATATTGCATTTTTCTTACGAAAGTACTTCTGCATGACAAAAAAAATTCTATAAAACATCAAGAGACAAATATTTGTAACTTGTGTCAAACAAAATACTAACCTCCTTAATATATAAAGAATTCCTATAAGAGAATAATGGAAAAACATATAAACAGATATTTCACAGAAAAGGAACTTTGAATGGCTCCTTAATGTATGAAAAGATGCTTAACCCTAATCTTCATAAATGCAAATTACAGATACAATAAAATGCCATTTCCCACTTATCAACTGACAAAATCTTTAAATTAGGTGATATATTGCCAAGACTGTAGGAAAAAGAATATTGTTGTACACTGCTTGTAGGAGTATCAATTAGTATATTCTCTGTGAAAGGGGATACACTATTTAGAAATTAGAAGTACTATTTAGAATTTAGAAATATCTGTTGAATTTGCAAATTGCTCTTTGCCCTGCAATTCTTCTAGAAAATTTTCCTAGAGATGAACTTGCAGATGCATATACATGAACTGACATTTAAATGAAGTATTTTTTTTGTGTGTTGGTTGTATTTGCAAAAGTTTAGAAACAATTAGCTGTCTATCAGTAAGGGACTAATAACAGTGATTACATGTTGAAGGAAAAAGTGATAATGGGGCAGGAATAGGAGGAAGAATTTTTACCCATATATTTTATTGAAAAATTTAAATATATTATCCATTAACTTTTTTAAAAAACAAAAAAACTCTGTACTCCCTGGCAAATACTAAATTTCCTCTTTATAGTTACTAGATAGATAGGAAGTAAGATTTAAAAAATCTGTCTTTTAGTCTGAATTGAATAACTGAAATTATGTGCCTAATTATATCTTAAGTGGTCACTTAATATATTGATAAAAATAATGAAATAAATGAACAATGACATTGCATAGCTGTAAGGTAGTTTTTTGTTTGTTTGTTTGTTTTTCTGAGTTGGAGTTTTGTTCTTGTCGCCCAGACTAGAGTGCAATGGTGCAGTCTTGGCTCACTGCAACCTCCGCCTCCTGGGTTCAAGCAGTTCTCCTGCCTCAGCCTCCCGGGTAGCTGGGATTACAGGTGCCTGCCACCACGCCAGGCTAATTTTTGTATTTTTAGTAGAGACGGGGTTTCACCATGTTGGGCAGGCTGGTCTCAAACTCCTGACCTCAGGCGATTCACCCGCCTTGGCCTCCCAAAGTGGTGGGATTACAGGCGTGAGCCACTGCGCCCAGCCTGTAAGGTAGATTTTAAGATAATGGAACACACAAGAGATAGAATTCACTTTTAGTTCACTGTCCTTTCTCCTTGGGACATAATCTTTCTCATCTTCCCTCCCTCCTTTCTTCCTTCTTTTTGTTTTCATAAACATGTGCTTCTACTCATCTTCCACTACCCAGACCTAGATAAAAATATGTTTTAACGGAAGAACTACTCCATGGGAATGGATGTCTGTATGACATCCTCGTAGTTCAGAATTATGCCCATTATCTTTTACAAATAATAAACAGATTGAATATTGAAATTTTACTCAAAACTTTTGTGTACATTGTGAGCTCTGAGTTTGAAGTTTTATAATTAATCTGTTGTTTCCTGAGTAAGCCTACTTTTCCCATACTAGGGAATTCTTTCCTCAGATATGAAATGTCCCATGAGAACTTAACAGTCTGGTAAATCAAAATATATACTTAATGTAATGTAATATAAATATATATTTAATGCACATGACTAATAGAAAAAGATGCTTCATTGTTTTCTCAGTTAAACTCTCATGAACTGTAATGCATAATACAAGTTATTATAAACTCCTTTTATGATACACTGTAATTACCATTAGTTTTTCCTTTTTTGTTTTTTATTATATTTTAAGTTCTAGGGTACATGTGCACAACATGCAGGTTTGTTACATAGGTATGTTTGTTACATAGGTATGCCATGTTGGTTTGCTGCACCCACCAACTCGTCATTTACATTAGGTGTTTCTCCTAATGCTATCCCTCCTGCAGTCCCCCACCCCCTGACAGGCCCCGGTGTGATGCTCCCTGCCCTGTGTCCATGTGTTCTCATTGTTCAACTCCCACCTATGAGTGAGAACATGTGGTGTTTGGTTTTCTGTCCTTGTGATAATTTGCTGAGAATGATGGTTTCCAGCTTCATCCATGTCCCTGCAAAGGACATGGATGAATCCTTTTTTATGGCTGCATAGTATTCCATGGTGTATATGTGCCACATTTTCTTAATCCAGTCTACCATTGATGGACATTTGGGTTGGTTCCAAGTCTTTGCTATTGTGAATAGTACAGCAATAAACATGCGTGTGCATGTAGTTTTTCCTTTTTATTTTTACTATCAGCAATAGAGCTTCAGAACACATTACATGGTGTCAAATTTCTGACATATAATTGGAAAACAGAGCAAAGATGCAATTTAGCTTGTTTGATGAAGCATTTTGTGATTTTGCGTATGTGTTCATGGGCATATACATATGTTGACACAAAATAATCTACCACTTTTTAAAAAGCTTTTTAAAAAAGGGGTCTTGATAAAAATACATATTTATAAATGATGTAAGAATTTATTTTTGATATAGCACTTTCATTATTAAATTATTCTTTATTTTTATAAATAAAAATACGGACTCTAAACTTTGAGAACAAAATCAAGGTCAATATTCTCCTAAATTTACCCCATATGATGAGATCAAATTACTTCACTTTTATTTCAAATTAAATTTAATGTTTGGGAAAGTAGGAGGTAAACTTTTATATCTAGAAGAAAAATCAGAAGTAATTTAAATGGGTACATAATCCATTTTTACCTTTATTGTGTTGCACAGACTTTTCTGAGAATAGCATAATTTCAAACTTAGAGGCGTCTCTGCTCTATTTTCACATATGGTTGGATGAGAATTCCTTTGCAGTAACTGCCTCCCATTCATACATGGGAAGAGCAGGAACACAGCTATGGAGTAGCCTGTCAAAGGCTTTTTTCATTATTAACAGAAACGTTATATTGTCTGTCTGCCTGAAAATGTTTATGGAAAGCCTGTGATTTCCGCATCTGGAATTAATTTTTTGAAAGTGAATACAAATCCAACTACTGAATAGGTAACAGACACTTTACTCCCCTACAGACCCAACTTGAGGTCTTAGATACAACTGCATCAGATCTTCAACGTTCTCCAACACAGCTGAAAAATCCCCAAAATAATTTATCCTGAGAAGTAATGGAAGCTCTTAGAAGTTATTTTTAAAAAGGATAGATTCCCTAATTTCTAAAATTGCTTTATTGAAACGCCAGCGATAAGATTTTTTTAAAAAGTTTTAACTTACTTTAGTTGGCAAAGCGTAATACTCATTTATTTTCTGCAAAATTTAAAATAAAGGCAGTGAACTTTTCGCAAATATCTTTTAAATGAAATTATTAAAATAGCTGAGATGTCTAGACTTGTTATTACCTATGTATACTAGTAGTTCCTGTGAATAAATGTAAACCTGAAAGAGCCAATTGTTCAAGATGGATTCAAAGTGGCTAACTGGGCCTAAATTTAAAATAGAACCAAGCAGCCATTTGCTGCCTAGAAATCACATATGGTATTCTGCGTTTCTCCAAAACACAAACCTCTCTTCAACTTTGGGACTTTCAGAGCTCACCAGAACCAACCAATTAGAGCTCACCTGCATTGACCAATCAGAATTCAGCTACATCAACCCATCAAACAGCTGTGTTGACCAATCAGAACCTAAGCAAGTTTGAATTGTTTATTTGTATGAACGGACCTGATTGTGAACCTGGGTGGGAACTTTCTCTGTAAACCACCACCCCCACTTTGCTCTCTGAAATGCACCTTTGTTTTAAACTGAAAACTGCATCTCCTTGGTTTGCAAACTGTTCACTGGGATAAAGTGTCTTTCCTGGGAGGCTGAGGTAGGAGAATGGCTTGAACCGGGAAGGAGGAGGTTGCAGTGAGACGAGATCATGCCACCACACTCCAGCCTGGAAGACAGAGCAAGATTCCATCTCAATAAAAAAAAAAAAAAAAAAAAAAAAAAAAAAAAAGAAGAAGAAGTCTCTTTTCTCCAAATTCCTTTTCAGATAACTTTTGCTCACATTCTTAAGTAGTAATTCATGATTTTTGCCCTTCTACATGAAATAGGAATATTAGGACAACATAGTGAGTTTGCTCAATTGAGTAAAATTGCTCCAGTTTAAATTAAGACTATCCTTTACACTGAGACTATGTTATTTTACACTTGTAAATATTTGTTCTTTTGTTATATGACAGTGGGGCTAGATAATAGTTTGTTTTAAACATCTTTTTGGTGGCAGCTTTCTATAGATCTCTCTAGTTTTTTGGAAGTTTTATCGATTTTGAAATCCAGAAATGAGGGTATCACATATACAATATTAAGACAGCTACATAAAAAGTGAGAATTCAGGCTGAGCGCGGTGGCTCACGCCTGTAATCCCAGCACTCTGGGAGGCCGAGGTGGGTGGATTACCTGAGGTCAGGGGTTCAAGATCAGCCTGGCCAACATGGTGAAACGCTGTCTCTACTAAAAATACAAAAAATTAGCTGGGCGTAGTGGCAGACGCCTGTAATCCCAGCTACTCGGGAGGCTGAGGCAGGAGAATTGCTTGAACCCAGAAGGTGGAGGTTGCAGTGAGCCAAGATAGCACCATTGCACTCCAGCCTGGGCGACAAGAGCAAAACTCCGTCTCAAAAAAAAAAAAAAAAAAAAAGTGAGAATTCAGAAATTAGTAAATAAAAGCATTTAATTTACCTAATATTTTGCTTTTCATCAGGAGAGTGAGGCATGTGCTTTAAATTAACTGTTAAATGTAGTCTATTATGTATATTAAATTAACTAATAAATTCACTCAAAGCAGTAAACATATAAGATGGGATAAAGTCAGAAGAGTGTAAAAAAGGTGTGAAAAATGGCCATGACCTAGGATGGATGGGTAATGAAGAAGCTAATAGACTGAAAGGTCACACTTGCCATGACTCTGAAATTATTTTCTGGGCTTGACTTGAAGAAATGGGATTTTATGTTCAGTCAAATAAATCTAGGGTTAAAAGATTATCATTTTTGCATCCTCCATAAATTAGAAATGGTACAGGCACCTAGTGATTAATGAAGGCCCAAAGGTAACTATACCTGGGCTACAAAAGCTGTGTCTTGTTTGCTACTCTGGTCCTAGTGCCCAGCAGGTGCCCCATAAGCATTTGATGAATAAAGAACATGAAAGAAAAAAAAGAAGGTAGCTGATGGGAGAGCAGCAGTGAATTGTGCAGAAAACAAATAATTTTAGGAATAGCTAATAGATTAAAAGTTTTTGGAGAGCCTCTTTAAATCCAGGCAACATAATCTGTTTGCTATCATTTGCTCTACCAATATACTATAGATGATGACACTCAAAATTATTCATTTGAAAATATTGTGTATTGGTCCTTAGCTGCTACTACTGTAATTTTCATCGTAACTAGAAGACTATAGAATTTGAGATTTTAGATCATACTCAATCCCTTAGAAATTCTAAAACTTTAGCAAATTCTTCATGCAAACAATTGCACTTATAGTTACATATTTATGCCTAAAATGACTGTCAACTCTTTAATATTAACAAGTATTCAAAAGATAATCTATATCCTCTTTCCTATCTACAAAGAATAAATTTCAAAGATCTTATTGATACACTAGGCTATATTGCATCTGGCCTATTTTTAGATTGTTCATAAATATCAAAACTAAACTGCTGGTTATTATTTCTTAGCAGTTCTTTGGCCAGACTGTAAAAATTTGGTAATGAATAAGTGTGAATGAGATTCCTAAAGATTAGCCATTTTGTAAGATCAGCCTTTTGAAGTATGACTAAAACAAGATCTAGGTTTCATTTGTCTTCAAAGAATTTAACTACCTCATCTACTAAAAGAGATGTCATTTCATGAGGAATTGCCATAAGATAAATACATTGGCATCTTGGTGATTTAATCCTTAAGTGTACAAAAATTTATATGTTTCTAATAAATAAAAATTTTTGGCGTACAATTTATATGTGATAAGCAGACAACACAGGACTATTTCTGTAGGATTTTATAATTTTCAACAGTAAATTTGCTCTCACTAGTTCATTTTATGTCAACATATTTAAGTTCCTCCCCCCACCCTTGTCTCAGTGTATGAGGTAAAGCACTCACCAATTTTTTCTATTGTGTATGGTAGACATTTGAAAGTGTGTGGTCTTGCAAACTATGAGGCAAATTGGAATTCTTTGTATGTAAAGTTAGTGACATATGGTTACTTCAAAATTATATCTACTACTCTGGTAGTCAAAAGAAATGCAATAGAAATCGAGGCTGTTTCCTTTTCTATGTATAATTAAAATTCCCTGAAAAACATATAAAAATGATCTATTTGATTCAGTGATGAACTCAGGTTTGCAAAGTATATCTTGTTCTTCTGAAGGCACATTGCTTCCTGGAACTTGTGCATACCTGTATGTCCAATAGTTGTTAAAAAAAGAGCAAGGAAGCAAAGACAGGAGTTCACTTTATCAGATTGTCAGTGATGAGACCAATCTAGCTATTCCAAATCTTCCTGATATTCTATTTGTGATTATGCTGTTCTTCCACTTTTGCAGTCCAGGTATTCCTCAGGTAGTTGGCCTCTCTGTTTCCTTCCTGTGACTTACTCAGACTTGCATGGAATATACATCAGTTAACAATTGATTTCTCCTGTTCATTCACTCATTTGCAGACTATTCTCTACCCTTGACTCTGGTTGTCTCATGTGGGAAAGCATCTTATTTCTGAAGTATAATGTCTCATGTGTGAAGGAGGCACTAGAGGATGGAGTTACTCTTACTACATTCTCCCTGTTCTGTCTTCACTTCCCCTGCTTTTTGAAAACTCCATCCCCTGTCCCACCTTTCACTAAAGTATGCTTCGCTAATTTGGGAGATTTACAATTGTAGATTTACAAGTCTACACTCAAATAAATGGAGCAAGTATGCTAATGAGATTCTAATAGAGACTGTGCAATCATTTTCTCACATTTTCTCACAAGTGTTAAGCAACATGTTTCTAAACTCCCTAAAAATAGAGCACACATCATGCAAACAGCTTATATCAACTGCAAATTATGGAATCTTGTTAAAATCACTCCTCCTGTGTTTCCTTCTTTCTGGGCTGAGGAAGGTGTTCATACAGAGGAAGATGGAAATGTGAGGAAAGAGGAGAGCTTTTCCTGACTCTATCCTTACACACTGAGCCTCCTGACCTAGAACAGAAGTTACTCAAGTATATGGAGAGAATAAGTAATCTATGTCTGAGGACTTTTTCATGTAAAGTTAAATTGTACCCAGCTGCTCCAGCTGTTTTCATTTCACATTTGAATGTTTACTATTTTACTTAGCTGGGAAAGCAGCTATTGAGGGTTGCATGTATCATTCTAAAAAAGGAAATTTTTCTGTCTTTAGTAGCTGAAGTACCAGAACTGTCCAGGAGATCAGAGACCATGTCTGTCTTATTCAACACAGGAATTTCCAGAATAAACCTGGTACTTACATATCATAGGTGCTCAAAAAATATTTAAGATAATAAAGAATAACCATTGGTCTCTTAATTGATCAGATAAATAATGGTGCCTACATATGATTGTAACATGTGAAAACCAAAAAATTAAATTGCCATTCACTGTGTGTATATATGTATATTGTATATTATATAATTAAAGCCTTTTTTATTGTTGATTTGATTTTTTTCCTTTTTGCTAAATTGGTTATCTTGGTGTCTGAAAGCATTTACAAGACAACTATTTATAGCAGTTTTTCTGTTACAAGCCAGTTTGAAGGATACGTGGATTGTAATGTTTTACTTTTTTTTTGAGATGGAGTCTCATTCTGTCGCCAGGCTGGAGTGCAGTGGCACTATCTCAGCTCACTGCAACCTCCGCCTCCTGGATTCAAGCGATTCTCTTGCCTCAGCCTCCTGAGTAGCTGGGATTACAGGCACGTGCCACCACACTCAGCTAATTTTTGTATTTTTAGTAGAGACAGGGTTTTGCCATGTTGGCCAGGATGGTCTGGATCTCCTGACCTCGTGATCTACCCACTTCAGCCTTCCAAAGTGCTGGGATTACAGGCATGAGCCACCGTGCCTGGCCATGTTTTACTTTTTAAGGCATTTTTTACATTATTTGTTTTGATCTAACTGACCAGACTCTTTCCTATCACTCAAAATTTAAAACGTATAAAAAGTTTTCTCTCTCATTTTTGACTCCACCCCTAGACACTTAGTTCCCCTACTTACAGACTATGTTAGTACCTTCTTGTGTAGTTTTCCAGAGATAATCTGTGCTTTTTAAATTTCACACGCTATCTTATACAGCTTTCTAAATGAATTAATACATATAGAACATCTTCATTCTTTTTTATGGCTTCAGATTCAATTGCATGGTTCTATCATAATGTACTTGAACTATTTCTTAATAATGGAAATTCAAATCATTTTCAATAGTTACTATTACAAGCAATAACGTCATGAGTAATTTTGTATAGAAGTCATTCTGTACATGTGTACTTCATTAGAATAAATTCCTAGATGTAGAATTGCTGTAATAAAGGTATATGCATTTATAATTTTGATAAATATCCTCCAAATTGGCTAAAGGATAGATCTAATTACTTTTTTTCTGAGCAATTTGTTTGACTCAAAGTACACTATAAGCTGATTTTTAGATATTCTATAGTCATGCCCTGGAAAATGCAATCTTACAGACCATAATAAACAACCATCTTGGTGGAATGATTTATGGAGTATTGAGTGTCCTACTAGCACAAATATCTGGAAATCACCAGCTTGTCATAATGTCCTTAAAAGCAATCCTTAGAGGATTTTTATATGATAACCATATCCAGTGCATTATTTTTTGGTTACAATAGTTATTAGTATTTATTAGTATTTATTACTTGAGAAATTATAAAATGCCTCTCCAACACTTTCTTTTTTCTTGTGTACACTTCCTCCTTATCTGTTTAAAGACTAAACTGACATATTTTTACGGTTATAAGCTGTGGAACATCCAAGTTACATAAAGTACTGATATCATTGTGGGGGCTAGGGGGAAAGAGAGAGAAAGGAAAAAAGCAAGTTAACTTTTTACAGTTTTCCTGTAAAATGCTCTGGAAGATTCTAGATTTTAATAAAGATTTCATTGTGAATTTGCACAGCCACTGTTTTGTGAACTTGATTCTGCTGATGGAGTTAAATTTGTCTGAGTAGATGAATGTCACTCTGAAAAAAGAGTATTGTGCTCTATGGGTACATGCTCCTATCCCACCAAAGCACTGAGCTAGTTACAGGACTGGGGAATTCTGGCCCCAATTAAAAGTTGAAGATTGACTTAAAATTGGTCACTCCTCTTTAGAATAAATGGCAAGGTTGTCAATTGTGGCCATTTAGGAAGGAAGTTCTTTTTCCCCCCTCCTCTAAGGTTTACAGTATTTGCTAGCTCTTTTTCTTTTACTTTGAAGAAGGTCAGTAATGTTTCAGGAATACCACACACTGCCTCAGATGGTAGTGGTATGGGTGAAGTGGGAGGGAGAGGTGCAAAGAAAGTAAAGTAAGAACAAGTGAAGCAGAAATGGGCCTCTTTATAAAAAAATAACAGAGAAGTAGAGTGGTAGGAATATACAACCTACTTAATAGGCAACATATTCAAAATTTTAATGGCTTCTAATACAAGTGAATTACAGGACATCCCTGCAATCCAGCTGTATTAGTGTCAGAGAAGTTGAATTCAGCAACCACAACAGACTAATCCATTCAGGGCTGGTTGGATGAGGGAGCCATGTTCATACTGGTTTCTACTTAGTATTAGCATTTTGTTTTTATTATGCTTAGTGCAGTACTAGGTGTTCCATATATGTGTGCATGTCTTTCTAAAAACACTTTTTATATGAAAGCGTTTGATGAATATGATTTTATATGCCCCAGAGCTACAAGTTTTAATTATTCCTGTGTTGCAAATGAAAAATTGAGCCTTATAGAAAACTCCAGGACATGAGCAAATAAAAAACAAGTCTTTGGACAAGACGAGATTATGAACACATGATTCCATTTCCCACTGCTAATTTCTATCACTAAATTCTGGTGATTCTTCCAGTGAAAAACATCTTTTCCCTCTCTTCTTGATTATCTGTGTGTGTTTGTTGTCAAATATGAAAAAAAAAATAACTGATAGAAGAAGAGTGAAAGCCTTTTGAGATCTGTGATTTTTGGTTTATGTAAAGCAGCTCTACAATGAATTTCTTGTTGGGACAATAAGGCTTTGTGTGTTTTGACATGGAACTGAGCACTAGTGCCTAACACATTCAGGATAACCCCTTCAGGGATGTTGAGACATCTAGGCGATAAACGGACAGAAATAGAGGATGCAATATTAGAAGGACTATCTCAACTACTAAGGAAAGCTGCAAAAACTGGATTCCCTAGTTAGTGGACTTGAGATTTTCTGTCTAGATGGTTATTGGAGTTTCTGTTGTAACTTTCAGAGAATCTCTTTCTTTTAGGATAATATTACATGCTTATTTCATCTCCCTCCCTCCCTCCCTTCCTTCTTCCCTTCTCTTCTCTTCTCTTCTCTTCTCTTCTCTTCTCTTCTCTTCTCTTCTCTGCTCTTCTCTTTTTTTCTCTTCTCTTCTCTTCTCTTCTCTTCTCTTCTCTTTTCTTCTTTTGTCTTTTCTTTTCCTTGACAGGGTCACCCAGGCTGGAGTGCACTGGCATGATCACAGCTCACTGCAGACTCAATCTCCCAGGTTCAGATGATCCTCCCACTTCAGTTTCCCAAGTAGCTGCGACTACAGGCACATGCCACCACACCTGGCTAATTTTTTTATTTTTTGTAGAGATGGGGTCTCATTCTGTTGCCTAGGCTGGTCTCAAACACCTGGGCTCAAGTGATCCTCCTGTCCCAGCCTACCAAAGTGTTGGAATTACAAGCATGAGCCACCACTCTGGGCTCTACAAGCTTATTTCAATAAGGCAGTGGTATATGGACAGAGCATGGACCTGAGGAATCAGGTAGGTCTGAGTTGAGTCCTGTCTCTGTTACTTCTTAGCTGTGTGCATCTAGACAAATTATGTCACATTCTCCAAACTTCAGTTTCCTCATCTGTAATCTGAAGGACAATTGCTATAACTCATCATCTTTATAAGGACTAAATAGGGTCATTTATGTTAACCACCTTCCACAATATCCGAACTCCTTAAAGACTCCTTAAGTGTTAATCCTCTTTCTTCTGTCATCTTCCCGACCGAACAGATTATGGAAGTAAAGTTTTAAGGATGCATGTATCTTCCAGAAAATATTTAAAGTGGCTATAACTTGGTGCTTGGACCCAATGGTTTCTTAATGAAATTTGAAAACAAGGAAATATTGTTTCCTTGTTCATAAAAGACATTTTGAGGCTAATAAGGTTTGCTTCTTCTTGCTTCCTTCCTATGCATTTTATTTGACCATCTTTGAGATCAGCGGCCTGAAAACATATTGGCAAATTGTACAACATTGGGAACATACTAAATGTCACCTATGGTAAAATTTATGTGTATTGTACCATAATTTTGTATAAAAGGAAGACAGAAAACAATAAAAATAGATTATTATTCTTTCTTTAAAAACATATTGACAAAGCTACTGGTTTCAAATAAATAGTATCTGTTCCTCCATTGTTTCATGCTTAAAAACAAACAGCTGAAACAAAAAAAAAAAATGGCTGAAGAGTTTGGATTGTGAAGAATATCTTTCAAAACCCATTTACCACAAAGATATTTATCAGAATTATTTGTAATGGTTAAAAAATGAAAAGTAATCTAAGTGCCTCATGTTAGGGAAATGAATAGAACAATAATAATTAAGATTTATTGAATATTTACTATGTATCAGATACTAAGTAGTTTACATGTATTAACTCATTACATCTCCATAATAAAGCTATGAGATAGGTAGTGCTATTATTCACATTGTACAGATGATGAAACAGGCACAGAGGTGTTAGTAAATTGCACAAATCACATAGCTGGTAAGTGCAGAGCAGGATTTCCACTGAGGCATGTGGATTTGGAGCCCAAATTTGATGTGTTGAGATAACATAATATTTGTCACCCTTAAAATAATGCCCAAAACATTTTTTTTTTTTTTTTGAGACAAGATCTTGCTTTGTCACCTATGCTAGAGTACTGTGGCTGGAACACAGCTCACTGTAACCTTGACCTCCTGGGCTCAAGCAATCTTCCTACCTCAGCCTCCCAGGTAGCTGAGACTAGAGGCACACGCCACCATGTCTGGCTAATTTTCTTCCTTTTTAAAAATGTTTATTTAATTTTAATTTTTAATCTTTGTGGGTACATAGTAGGTGTCTATATTTATGGGATAGATGAGACTTTTGATACAGGCATGCAATGCATAATAATCACATCACAGAGACATGGATAATTAAAAAAAATTTTGTAGAGACAGGGTCTCCCTATGTTGCCCAGGCTCGTCTTGAACACCTGGGCTCAAACAGTCCTCCCATGTTGGCCTCCCAAAGTGCTGGGAATATATGTGTGAGCCACTGTGGCTGGCCCCCACAAAACATTTTTTGATGACACAAAAATGATTATGACAAAGCAAAAAACTGTAAGATAAAAATTGCCTGTATAATACAGTCTCAACTTTGGAAAAACTTGTGGAAAAATGATGGAAAGAAAATGTTTATGATGAATGAGCAGGATCATGATTGCTTATTTTCTCTTATATATGAATTTGATACCTTATGACTTTCTTCAATTAACTTATATTCATTTATATTCAGAACAATAAATGTTTTACAATAGCACTTCATTTACTTAGCATTTTTAATGACTCTATAAGTTATTCCACATAAATGAAATATTGTTTTAGTTTTGGAAAGGACCATGATAAAGTAATTTAATTTAGCTTTCCAAATAATGCTTAAATCCATTTAATAACGGTCATTTCAAGAGATTTTAAAGTTATGTTTGAACACACCTTTCTGTTGATGAAAAACTCACTAATTTCTCAAGGCAATGCAATCCACTTATAAACAATTTTTACTTTGGGAACTTCTGAAGGCTAATCTTTTATGGGGAAGAAAAAACCTTTTTATTTTTTTCCAAATTTTATTCATGTTGGTCAAATGGTCTGCCACAGGATCCTAGGCCCCAACTTTGGAAGAGGACCTGGGTATCTGGGAGTACTCTGTTCCTCCCTAAATTGAGCCCCTGAGATATCACTTTCCATCCTGACTCCAACAGAACATGACACTTTCTGTTCTGCTAGTCTGTGATAATCTACTGCTCAAATTCTTCTTCCTGCTTATGTAATCATGCATGGCTATTTGATTTTCATGCCTACCATTCCAAACAAGCCATAACATCTGCTGTCATAAACTGACCCAGTTAGCACCTCATTGGTAAAAACCCTAATAGTGATAATCTTGTAATGTTTCTTGCCATGCAGGGTAACATTCTTGTTATGTAGAACACACAGGACTTCCTATTATGATGAATGACAACTTCCATCGATTGAGCAGCTCCCATGCACCAAACACAGTGCTAGGCCTTTAGAAGCATGATCACATTTCATCATTATCATCATCCTTAGGTAAGTATTCTTCCCATTTTGCAGATGATGCTAATGCTAATAAGGGTTAAATCCCTCTAAACTAGGGGTTAAATAATTTACTCAAGGTCAAAGCTAGTGAATGGCAGTGTTAGAACTACAATCCAGTCTTTCTAACTCCATGGCTTCTCATTTAAATTATAACTTTCTTAATGATGACTCAAGATTGTAATGATGAAAATCAGTTAGTGTGCTGTGTTGTAAAACAGTGGGATCTTCAGGGGCTATAGGTTTATAGGCCACAGAGAATGTGCTTTGGAGTTCTGTCTGGCTTCTCGTAATGAGGCTATCAAGTGTCCCTCTGCTGCTTTTGCATGTGCCAGGTTCATTATATTTTCTTATATATGACTTCTTATTTCTAGGACTATGGGTTGGAATTCGTTAACCAAATGTGTTAACAAGCTGTGTTTCAAGGAGGATTCAGTAAGCTTTGAGGGAAGGGCTAAGGGGCTTCTTTTCGTGTTCTTTGAGGCACATAAATGTTAATGGGTGTGCTTTGCCACTCAGAGATTTAATTCTAGGTTATGTTTCATAGAGCTGAACTTGCTTAATAAATAAGGTGAAGTATGTTTTTGAGCATTCATAGCTATCAAGCTATATAGCCTAGTGGACAGATTTTACAAATACACTTATCACATCAAACATTGTCTTTTAAATGAAGAAAAATAATATTTTCTTATCTCTTTACCATTACCTCTGCTCCAAATCGTATTCCTATTCTTGCATGCCTTTAGGAAGGATAGCTATACATCCCTGTTTCCCAGGACTATTCTACATTAATAATTATTATAAGTATGTATGATTATAATTAATAGTTATTAATAGCACCCTTTAATTGTTAAATGAGTTAGAAGTGATAAAGTATACGATCACTCTAGCTTTATGGCAATACTGATTTTGTGGGGCTCCGTCTTGTATGGGTCTGTCCATTGGATAATCAGGCACTTTGAGCTTTAAGCCCTTGGTATTCAAGAGTAATTTCTCAGATTTTTTTTCTTGCCTTCTGTTTTATGGAATCTACTGGGCTATGAGACACTTTCTTTTTTTCCTTCAGAGAAATAGGAGGGTACAATATCTATTGTTTTCTGAGTCATTAACATTGGAAAAATATTTTCAGGTTTCTCTTACAGATTATAATGACCTCTTAAAGACTATGAGAGGCATTAGACAACTACTATTTTGGACTACTATTTTGACATCTTATCATTTACATAAGATTTCAAGCTGATCTAGTCATTTACCTGGCAGTACAGAGCTGTATCAGGGCTCAGTTCCTAAGAGAAGCAAATAAAAAATTTAATAGCCTTGAGAGGGAGGGAAAGAAAAAGCAGAAGGAAAAAAAGGAGTTGAAGGAGGAGGAAGGGCAGAGGAGAGGAGAGGAGAGGAGAGATAAGATTCATTCTTTATTCTGGATCCTGATGGCTCCTGACATTACCAGACACAAGATGAACTCGGGTTCAAATTGGTCTAGACTGAATGAGAGGAATAAAGGCCTTATCTACACAATATCAATTATTCAAAGCAAAACTCACTTATTCAGTCTAGACTCAAAATATTTAAAAATAATTTGATCTACATTATTGCATAAACATAAATCAACTTAGTAATATCCTCTCGGTCTTGTGCAGATCAATAAGTGATTTTCATAGAAACATACATAATTTTCAGGTTTCGTGTACTACTCAAGACTGAAGTATGAAGAAAGTGCTACAATTCAGAGCAATAACTAGGAACTAGTGGCTAGAACCTTTCTAGGCCAGATCCACCCACTCCCAAGTGTGGACACTTTAAAGCAGCTCCTGCCACGTGCCTGAGATAAAGGGAAACAGGATATAGGTCACACAGAACCTCAGGAACAAGAACAGAACAGTCATACCACTTGTTGAGTGCCTACTGTGTGCCAGACACTATACACACACTCTCACTAATCCTATGAACAACTCTGAAACTTAGGTATTATGTTTTCATAGATGAGGAAGTTAGTTTCAGAGAGTCTAAGTAACATTCCCAAGATTAACCAGTTGGACTTGAACTCAGGTCTTTCTGTTTTCAAAGCAGAAGCTCTTTTCACTATATTCTGCTATGTCTTTAGATGAGGGACCTTCTAAAGTCATTTCTGATACTCTGAACTTCTTATTTTTATACTATAATAGAATTTGCTAATTTCATGACTTTTAAAATCCTCTTCTACATGTAAAAGCAATCATTGTCATCACTCCACTAGGAAGTATTCTCTGTCCTCTCTGAATAGCAATACCTTAGGCCACTCAGAAGCCTCTTACCACACACTGCTTGGTATCCCGGCTATTGGTGGCCACAGTCTATCTCTTCTGTAAACTATACATTCCTCAAGGAGTCTGAGACGATGTCTTGTTCAATGTTGTTTCCCTACCACCAATCCTTGCACATAGTAGGTACTCAAGAAATACTTGTTGAATAAATTAGTGCCACATAGTGTAATATTAAAATTTACTTATTATGAGGCCAGACGCGGTGGCTCATGCTTGCAATCCCAACACTTTGGGAGGCCAAGGCGGGTGTATCACCTGAGGTTGGGAGTTTGAGACCAGCCTGACCAACATGGAGAAACCCTGTCTCTACTAAAAATACAAAATTAGCCAGGCATGATGGTGCATGCCTGTAATTCCAGCTACTCAGGAGGCTGAGACAGGAGACTCACTTGAACCCGGGAGGTGGGGGTTGTGGTGAGCCAAGAGCGTGTCATTGCACTCCAGCCTGGGCAACAAGAGTGAAACTCTGTCAAAAAAAAAAATGAAATTTACTTATTATGAAACTCACTTGAGCAGGAACATGAGCAGCAACTGGCTTTCTAGAACTTTGCTTCTCAAATGTTGCTGTGTGAATGCATCACCTAGGAGTCTTACTAAAATTCAGGCTCTGATTCAGTAAGTCTGAGATTCTACTTTTCTAACAAGCTGCCAGGCGATGCCCTCCTGCTGGTCTGCTGCCTACACTTTGAGCAGCAAGGGCCTGCAACCAGGAAAGATAAGAAGAAAACTCTGTGGTATTTATTTTTTTCTGTAGAAGAGGTCAAAGGAAAGTCTGGGGAAAATAAAACGAAAGTTTGCTTCAAGGGCAAATTTAGGTGGCATCTGTTCAGAAGGGCATGGGAAAAGGTGTACAGATTTGGGGAAATTTAGGAGAGCGTTCTTTTAGTCAACATGCTTTATTTTATTTTATTATTTTATTTTATTTTATTTTTTTGAGACAGAGTCTCTGTCGCCCAGGCTGGAGTGCAGTGGCATGATCATGGCTCACTGCAGCCTCCAGAGCTCCAGAGCTCAAGCGATCCTCCGTCTCATTCTCTGGAGCAGCTGGAACTACAGGTTTAGGCCAACATGCCCTGCTAACTTTTTGTATTTTTGTAGAGAGAGGTTTCACCATGTTGCCCAGGCTGGTCTCGACCTCCTGGACTCAAGGGATTTGCTCTCCTCAGCCTCCCAAAGTGCTGGGATTACAGGTGTGAGCCACCACACCTGGCCAACAAGCTTTAAGTACCTACTCTTTGCAAGTCACTGTGTGAGTGAGAAGAGGCACCAGAGAACACGTTATTCCTAGGGCTTGCTGTGGATTTGTGATGATTACTAGCTTGTTGTGTGTTCTCTGGGATTTGTCCTCAAACTTGAACATGCACAAGAATTACCTGGAGAGCTTGTTAAAACACTCTTTTCTGGCCAGGTGCGGTGGCTCATGCCTGTAATCCCAGCATTTTGGGAGGTTGAGGTGAGTGGATTACCTGAGGTCAGGAGTTCGAGACCAGCCTGGGCAACATGGTGACACCCCATCTCTACTAAAAATACAAAAATTAGCCAGGCGTGGTGGCAGGCACCTATAATCTCAGCTACTCGGGAGGCTGAGGCATGAGAATCGCTTGAACCTGGAAGGCGGAGGTTGCAGTGAGCCAAGATCGTGCCATTGCACTCCAGCCTGGGCGACAAGAGGGAAACTCTGTCTCAAAAAACAAAACAAAACAAAACAAAACACCCCACCCTGACTCAAGACCCCACTCTTTTCTGGGCACCATCCCCAGAGCTTCATATGCAGCAAGTTGCAAGGATCCCTTGGTTTTGCATTTCCAACCACCTCACAGGTAAAGTCACAGCTGCATGTCTGAGGCCTATACTTTGAGAGCCACTGTTCTAGGGCAATTACCTAAATCCTTAATCCCTTAGGTTCCTTTCAGCTCCAAACCTAAAATCTGTGTTACCCGGAACATTAACACATGACTTTAGGTTAGCAGGCCAGAAACCTGGGTCAGTGAACAGAGTCCTCTGGCCTTTGTGATCAGAGGGGAAACCTGAACGTATCTTTCAGTAAATAAAAAGCTCAGCTTCAATGAGATAACTGGCTAAAATATATAGAATTGAAAGAAATTACACTTAAATGTTAGCTGTGGTCAACTATGAATAATTTTTCATTTATATTTTTCTATACATTACAAATTCGATATAATAAATAGATAATGATTTAAATAAATGTAATATAACAAATAACGATTTCTTATGTAGAAAGCAAACCCTTTAAGTCAAGGTTTAGGATGCCTGTTACGACTTTCACAACTACATTTTCCATAACAAACATCCTTCAACTAAATGACACACGAACCAAAGGAATCTCTTTTCAAACTTCTTTGTTCGTAACAAAGGAGGGCTCTCACTTTGTTTCTTAGCAATAAGGTCTTTGGAAGGCAACTCTAGCTAAAATACAAACACATTGTAAGGAAGCATTCTATAGGCTGTTTTTCCTTCTAAGGACAATCTATGTATACTTCTAGGGTACACTGCAGTCAGTAGGCATTAAATTGTGTGTGTGTGTACATGTGTGAATGCACATGTATGTGTGTATCTTTGGCCAGATCAGTAGGACAAATACGGTGAAGTGATCAAGTTTGCTTCAGAGTTCTGATTGGTCTCTACTCTCTCAGAACCCTCAAGTTGCACCCTCGTCATGTGGGTCCCTTTCCTCCCAGTCTCAGCCCCCACCCCCTATCCTGAGGATTCCCTTACTCTGAACAGCCCTTCAACAAAGCTTCTATTCCATTCAAACCAGTATCTTCTCTTTTCCTACCAGATAACTAAACTGAAGGTCTTTGGAGACAAGTCGTGTCCACCTATTTTTACTGCATACATCAAAACCATCTGGTCCAGGGCTCAGTTAAGGTTTCAAGAACGAATGTCAAGGCTGGGTGTGGTGGCTCATGCCTGAAATTCCAGCACTTTGGAAGGCTGAGACAGGAGGATTGCTTGAGCCCAGGAGTTTGAGACCAGCCTGGGCAACATAGTGAGACCCTGTCTCTACAAAAAAAAAAAAAAAAAAAAGCCAGGGATGGTGGCGTATGTGTCTACAGTCCCAGCTACTCTGAAGGCTGAGGTGGCGGATCATTTGAGCCTGGGAGGTTAAGGCTGCAATGAGCTGTGATTGCACCACTGTACTGCAGCCTGGGCAACAAGTGAGACCCTGTCTCAAACAAACAAAAACAAACAAACAACAAATGTCACAAGCCTTTGGTTTTGAACACAAATTCCATCTACCCCACCCCACCCTCCCAAGAAAACCCTTGTCCTCACTGTCTCTCCTCAGAAAGTCTTCTTTCCTCTCCTCCATGAGGCCTTTGGAGGCTGCTTTAATTTTTTCTGGAACATGCCCTTTCCTAAGCCACAGCTACATAGAAATCCCCACTCCATAGGTTAACAAGTGCACTTTATTTTTTTTTGTGTGTACAAGAGTTTTGACTTCTCAAATAGATACATATTCTGTCAAGAGTTTGTATCTCTGGGTTTTACACAGTTTTGGAACAAGAATGTAATTTTGAGATGAATTTCTGAATGCTTCCCTCTGACAATTTTTTTTAAAACAAATTCTTCAAGTATGTTTATGACTGTTAATGGCTCGATGCATTTTTCTCTCCATTATTATATAAGCATAAATATAATATATTCATATACCACATTTCTTCTCATCCCTACTCACCCCACCCTTCCCTACCAGCTTAAATCCTTCAAAGGCTCTCCTCCTTCTCCTCAGGATAAAAAGGGCCCTTTGTGTTTGCCCTTACTCTCTGCTATTTACTCTCTAGCCTCTTGCCACTTCTTCCAGTTCTGGGTTCCACCATATCTATGTTCATCGATTGGTATATCTCATCTTCCTTTGTCCTGAGTGATAAATATCCTCACCTTGTGCTAACACCTTCCTCCCTCCCTCCCTCCCTCCTTCCCTCTCCCTTCCCTCCCTCCCTCATTTCCTTCCTTCCTTCTTTCCTTCCTTCCTTCCTCCCTCCCTCCCTCCCTCCCTTTCTTCCTTCCTTCCTTCCTCCCTCCCTCCCTTCCTCCCTCCCTTCCTCCCTCCCTTCCTCCCTCCCTTCTTCCTTTCCTCCCTCTCTTCCTCCCTCTCTCCCTCCCTCTCTTCTTCTCTCTCTTTCTTCTTTCTTTTTCCCTTTATTCCCCTCCCCCTCTTCCTTTCCTTTCCTTTCTTTCTTTCACTTTTGAGACGAGGTCCTACTCTGTCACTGAGGCTGGAGTGATGTGATCACAGCTCACTGCAGCCTCAACCTCTTGGGATCAAGCAATCCTCCTGCCTCCGCCTCCTGAGTAGCTGGGACTACAGGTGTGTGCCACTATGCCTAGCTCATTTTAAAAATTTTTCATAGAGTTGGGGGTCTTACTATGTTGCCCAGGCCGGTCTCAAACTCCTGGGCTCAAGCAATCTTCCTGCCTCGGCCTCTCAAAGTGCTGGGATTGTAGATATGAGCCACTGCATCTGGCCCACATCACTCTTTATTTAAATTGTCTTATTTCTTGTCTGACTCCTATCTAGATTTTAAGTTTCTTTGGGATAGAGACTCTTTACTATTCAGTCATCACTTTTTTTAGGAGGGGCATGAAGAACAGGTTTGGTAAATGCATTCTTAATATTTTTTCAATGTTGAATACACAGATAATTCTTCATCTCCAACAAATGATTCTTCACTGTGGGCATATCAAGTGTGCCAGAAAGTTACTAGAGGACATATTTCTGAGGCAAGAGGACTGTTTTCCTCAAATCATATGTGTAGGTGCCCGTTTAGCCTCAATTCACTATCTTTTTAGTCAAAGTGCAAATGAAAATAAAAAAAAACATCAAGCAATCTTTCTTTCCCAGTCCTTGGCTTTCCATGAATAGAACTTTCCTTAGGGTATGGCATTTCAGAGTCTATAACACTGGAACCATTGGCTAGTCATTCTCAGGAAAATGCAGTTAAGGGAAAAGAAAGTGACTCCGCTTGCTGTCGTTAAAGCTTACATGTCTACAGTTAGTGCATATCCCCGTCTCTTTACCCCACCCTCACCTCCACTGCCATTATCCACAAAGGCAAAACATCTGTATTATTACGGACCAAGCCCCCTCAGACTGAATGTTACTTAGTTTTGTCCCGTCAAAGAACTCTGTGCCAGCAGGAATCAGGCAACCCAGGTTGCAGTGCTAGCTTTTATTCTAACTATAGGAATAAGAAGGTATTCAGCCGGGCACCATGGCTCACGCCTGTAATCCCAGCACTTTGGGAGGCTGAGGTGGGCGGATCACCTGAGGTCGAGAGTTCAAGACCAGCCTGACCAACATGCAGAAACCCCATCTCTACTACAAAATACAAAATTAGCCTGGCGTGGTGGCGCACGCCTGTAATTCCAGCTACTGAGGCTGAAGCAGGAGAATCGCTTGAACGCGGGAGGCGGAAATTGCGGTGAGCAGAGATCGCGCCATTGTACTCTAGCCTGGGCAACAAGAGGGAAAAAAAGGTATTCAATACTTTGGGTCCCATTTAATATATATATATATATATATATATATATATATATTTTTTTTTTTTTTTTTTTTTGAGACGGAGTCTCGCTCTGTCGCCCAGGCTGGAGTGCAGTGGTGCAATCTCGGCTCACTGCAAGCTCTGCCTCCCTGGTTCATGCCATTCTCCTGCCTCAGCCTCTCCGAGTAGCTGGGACTACAGGCGCCCGCCACCACGCCCAGCTAATTTTTTGTATTTTTAGTAGAGACGGGGTTTCACCGTGGTCTCGATCTCCTGACCTCGTGATCCGCCCGCCTCGGCCTCCCAAAGTGCTGGGATTACACGCGTGAGCCACCGCGCCTGGCCTAATATTTCTGACGTAGAAAGTATAGGACTACATTTTCTTGCTACAGCCTTCAAGTTTCCTGAAACCCATTTTAACCTGATTTCACTAAGATTAAAAACAACAATAACAACAACAACAAAACACAAAGGAAAGAAAGAAAAGAATAAGAAAGAGCAAAGAAAAGGCAAGAGTGTTTGATATGATTATAGTTGAGTTAGAGGTTGGTGCTTGACAGTTATTTTGCCTCAGGTAGCACACCCCTGCAAGTGACAAGTTCAAATTCCATTGTATTGATCTGACAGGCTCAGCCCACTGGACTAGGCATTTCCCACTCAGCATATTGCCTGGAAACAAAGTGTGTCTGATCTCAAAGGATGGCTTTTGAAAAATAGAGACAATAGGTTTAGGGTAACTTGCTTCGTTCATCCTTTTTGTTAAGAAACCCACAATTCATGTTAGTCTGCTCATAAATTGTTATTTTACAGTACTTAAAAACAGGCTGGGTGTGGTGGCTCACACCTGTAATCCCAGCACTTTGTGAGGCCAAGGTGGGCAGATCACTGGAGTCCAGGAGTTTGAGACCAGCCTGGACAACACGGTGAAACTCCAGGTAAGAAAGTACCTGGGCATGGTGGTGCATGCCTGTAGTCCCAGCTATTCGGGAGGTAGAGGTAGGAGGTTCACCTGAGCCAGGGAGGTTGAGACTGCCGTATTAGTGCCACTGCAATCCAGCCTGGGTGACAGAGTGAGACCCTATCTCCAAACAAATAAATAGAAACACCAAAGTACTTAAAATAGTACCTGAACTTCTAGAAGAAATAATTTGTATATCTTAATTGATATACTAATTTTTTATCATTAAAAAAGGCCAGCTGCCTTTTCATATTCTAACCTCTACAGATAGGAATGTGTTCTCCAGGCAAAATCATTAGAAGTCTCAAAACACTAAATTTTAAATACCTATCTTTGCTACAATAATAATAATATTCATTGCTCTACATTTCAACATTACTGGTTTTATCCTAGAATTATCTACTTTAATTATTTTTAAAAGTGCAACGTGTGTACCTTGCTGAAAAAATATTTAGAAAATATATTTAAGTAAAAAGAAGTTAGGGAATCCCCATCACTCCCTCATCCATTTACAGACAACCACACTAACATGTTTATTTCTTCCCATTGCACTTTTACATTGTTTTACATAAATGTCATTACAGTATACATACTATAACTTCCTTTTTCTTCTTTTTAAATTTCTTTTTTCTTCATACCAGTGTTTCACTAACATCTTTCTATGTTAGTACATACAAATCTTCCAAGAATTTCAGTTTTGGATTGAGACAGTTGTATGTTTTGGGGGCACTTAACCTCTCTGAGTCTCAGCCCTATCATCTTTAAAATGAGAATTCTGATGGTACCTACCCCAAAGCATTATTGAAAGGATTGAATGAGATAATGTATTTAACTCAGAAATGGACCTTTGCTCATGGAACTTAATAAAAGTTAATACACTTGTCTCTTGGAATCTGCTGGAGATTGGGTCCAGGAAAGCTCCATTCTTCAGGATGTTAAGCAGTTCTATAAAATGGGGAAGTATTTGCATATAACTTATGCACATCCCTCCCATATATATTAAATCATCTTTAGATTACTTATACTACCTAACACGATGTCATTGTTATACTATATTTTAAGATATATATATATTTTGTTTGTTGTTTGAGATGGAGTCTCACTATGTTCTCCCCAGTTTTTCTCTCTATTGCATTAGTCATAGTTCTGGTAGCTGTGCCTTAAAATAGTTAACAATGTTCCTCCAAAGAATTAAAACTCTAACACCTTTGTAATTCTCTATATCTCGTTGTGAGATATAGAGAAGTGGAATTATTGGATCAATGCATTGGAGTGCAGTGGCACAATCTCAGCTCACTGCAGCCTCTGCCTCCCAGGTTCAAGTGATTCTCCTGCCTCAGCCTCCCGAGTAGCTGGGATTACAGGCGTCCAACACCACGCTTGGCTAGTTTTTATATTTTTAGTAGAGACGGGGTTTCACCATGTTGGCCAGGCTGGTCTCAAACTCCTGACTTCAAGTGATCCATCTGCCTCAGCCTCCCAAAGTGCTGGGATTATAGGCATGAACCACCGCGTCCAGCCAAGATTTATATTTTTAATTGCAGTATTGTTATTTTCAGTGTGTTTCCTTAATATTTTTGATCTGCAGTTGGATGAACTCACAGATGTGGACCTGGATGCAAAGGGTTGACTACACTATTAGCTATCTTAATGGCTGTATTGTATTCTAGCATATGGAAGTACCGTAATCTATTTATCCATTTTCTTCTTGGTGGGCATTTAATCCCCCGCCTTTTATATGCAACTATAAACACAAAATACTGTGCTAAACGTCCTTTTACATACACAATTGGCAACATGTACAATTTTTTTTTTTTTTTTTGAGACAGAGTCTTGCTCCATTGCCCAGGCTGGAGTGCAGTGGCAAGATCCCTGCTCACTGCAAGCTCTGCCTCCCAGGTTCATGCCATTCTCCTGCCTCAGCCTCCCGAGTAGCTGGGACTACAGGTGCCCATCACCATGCCCGGCTAATTTTTTTTGTATTTTTAGTAGAGACGGGGTTTCACTGTATTAGCCAGGATGGTCTCCATCTCCTGACCTTGTGATCCGCCCGCCCCGGTCTCCCAAAGTGCTGGGATTACAGGTGTGAGCCACTGCGCCCGGCAACATGCACAATTTTTTTTGGCATAAACCCCTGTAAGTCAAATTGCTAGGGTACAAGGTATGTGCATTTTAAATATACATACTGACAAATTTTTTTTGAAGAGATACTGTAGCCACTTAAACTCCCTCCAACAATTTTTTTTTAAATTTTTGCTGTGGCATAATTTGATATACAGAAGTTTGTTATTGTTGTTATTTTGTCATAAAGTTAATGCTGCCAGAAATTTTCTTTTTTTCTCTTTTTTTTTTTTTTTTTTTTTTTTTGAGGCAGAGTCTTGCTCTGTCGCCCAGGCTGGAGTGCAGTGGCGCGATCTGGGCTCACTGTAAGCTCCGCCTCCTGGGTTCACGCCATTCTCCTGCCTCAGCCTCCCGAGTAGCTGGGACTACAGGCTCCCGCCACCGTGCCCAGCTAATTTTTTGTATTTTTAGTAGAGATGGGGTTTCACCGTGTCAGCCAGGATGGTCTCGATCTCCTGACCTCGTGATCCGCCCGCCTCCACCTCCCAAAGTGCTGGGATTTCAGGCGTGAGCCACCGCGCCCGGCCCAGAAATTTTCTTTATTGTTTCTGGCCTTGGTGTCATGCTAAGGTTAAATACATACTTTTGTATATTTATTTTTAGTAATTTTTATAGTTTTAAAAATGTCATTAAGTTCTTAATTCATAAAAATATATTTTCATGTATGATTTGGGGTAGACAAAGATTAGTGAGAGTTTGTGTTTTTTTAATGGTATTGATGTAGTTGTTATACATGTATATATGAGGTGTATTTACCTCAGCATATGATACCTTGTGTAGTAATATTCTGAAGTTTGCTTTTTTTTTTCCCACTCAGTGATATGGTTTGGAAATTTTTTTGTGCCAGTGCAGAGAGCCCTATCTTATCTTTTTCTACTTATGCATCATGTTCATAGTATGTTTCTGGCATAGTTTATTTAGCCAGTCCCCTGTTGGTAGTCATTTGGAGTTTCCGATTTTTTATTATTCCAACTACTGCTACATCATTGTACTGTCTTATTATGAACATGTGCCAGTGTTTCTCAGGGAGACATAGAGAAGTGGAATTATTGGATCAATGCATTGTTGAGTCAATGCATGTCTTTTAATAGGCACTGCAAAATTGGCTTCTAAACTGGCTTACCAATTTTACATTCATACTGGTAGTATATGAAAGCAACTTTGCTTATTTAAGATCTCTCTTTTACCAATACCAAATTCCCAGAGTCTTTTTCCAGACTCTATTCTGGACTGATTTGTCTGTTT